>NC_142512.1:56865000-57465000 GCF_057876585.1 Rhinolophus sinicus
GGGTCAGGAGGGACCACAACTTTGCTCCTCGACAAACAGCAAGTGAGGAGCAAGCCCCCGCCTCGAGGAGCTCCCCGTGCGCCCATGTTACCCGCACCTCTGACCCAATCCCTCCGCCTGGGCAGCAGGAGGAGGGAGGATGGAGCTGGAGAGGCCTGTGCGTGGTGGGCTGGGCCTGGCCCACGGGGCTCATGGAGGCGGTCCCCACCACAGCCCCAGGGTCCAGATGGTGCCCAGGGCCGGGCTGGCCTTCCCCACTTGCTGAGTTGTTCTGAGTTGGTCCCTTCGCTTCTCTGTAGCCACCGTGATGGCCTGGAGGGTGGCACTACAGAAATGGGCCTGACGTACAGGAGTCTAGGGCGTATGGACGCTCACACAGGGCCATGGGAGGGCAGGTGAGGGCTGAGAGAAGCCTGCTCTCTGAATAGGTCAGAGGAAGGGGCCGCTGGCCCCCTCACTGAGAGCAGGGAGGAGGCCTCCGAGGGGAGGAGTCCCCAAGGAAAAGGTGGGGGACGGTCTGAGAAGACAATGGGTGCCCCTTCTGTCTTCCGAGGCAGGCAGACTTTAGTGCTGCTTTTTGCCAGGCAATCTGAGGCCTGGGGTTCTGCTGGTGGCCAGAGGCAAAGTCGCACAGCTGGCCTGGACCACTGCCCCACGGTTCCCACCCAGGACATCACCTACCAGGGACGCGGCCCCTGCTCACCTCTCGGAGACCGTGCCAATTCCACAGAGCAACTCCTTAATTTTTTGGCCAGCATTCGCCATGGTCACTCTGGTGGGGCGAGGTGTCTCAGAGCCCAGGTCCAGGCTGCAGGTCATTAAGCGGCCTTTGGCAGACAAGGCCAGGAGCTCAACACCACCTGAAGATGGACATGGGCGGGGACCAGTCAATGGGAGGGAGGGCCACTCCCCCAGCAGCTGCCCCTGGACTCAAGACAAGTGCTGGCGGAAAACCAGCACCCACCTGAGGCCCTGAGGACGGCCGGGACGTGCACCAGGGGCTGGTGGAACTGCCTGTGCTCACCTTATGCACACCTGGGAGGGGACAACGGCACAGCAGATGTGGCACCAGTGGCACACTGTACATGGACGGGACTAAAAGGGGCCATATAAGGACCTGTGTGGGGGCACCGTGTCAGCCAGATGAGGCGAAGCCGTTCGGGCCCCTCACTGTGGTGTCGCTCTAGCTGGGCTGTCCTGGAAGCTCTTAGTCTCTGGGGCTCCCCATTACTGGCCTACCAGCGGGGCCCCCAGGAAACAGGCTTATATTTGTTCCCTAACCCCAATTCCCCAGAGGCTGAGCCCTGCCCAAAGGTGGGGCAGCTGGACAGGGAGGCCCCTCCCATGCATCTTCCCACACCCTGCCATCCCCAGGGCCCTCTCCCTGCTGAGCACTTGTTTCACATTGATAACTGTCCATGGCAGGCCCTGTGATGACTCACAGGCTGTCTTAAGATGAATGTGTCCTGGGGTAGGGTGGCTCTGTCCCTTTCCCCCTAACATTGGGCAAACACAGCTAAAACCCTCTGTGGCTCTATCCGGGAAAACACACCATCAGCTCCTGGATGCCACCCGCCTCCAGTGCAGAGTGGGCACATTAGCAGGCCACACGGTAAGCGGGGCAGATGTTTGCTGGTGTTCAGAAGTGTAAAGGCTTGACCTAAACCCCTTGGTTCTCCCCTGAACTACCTGCGACGTAAGAGCGTCACAGGAAGACACTTTCCCTGGTCACCCAGGTGCAGACCCCACCCAGGCAGAGTGGCACACCTGCTCCTAAACCCATAGGACAGTCAGGCACTCCCTGAGCCCATGACAATGACTGTCAACCACGAAGCTATGCTAGGTGAGGATAAGCCTGCCCTGTCAGGCTTATGGAAGACAGGAATGAGGCAGGGACAGGTCAGTTCACTGAGAAGAAGACTGACCATGGGCTGGGGGCAGTCCACCTGGCCCCAAGGCTTCGGTTTTTCAGGTTTAAACAGTGGCTCATACCTTCAGCCATGCTAGATGACACACAGAGAGTGACGACACTGCAGACACTTAAGCTGGCTGGACACAGCAGAGAGGGCAGGCCTCCTGGACCCCCGTTGGGCTGCATGGGGTCCTTGTGGGCACCTCCCTGAGCCAGGTCCACCACACAGAGGTTGGAAGGGGTGCTGTGGTACACACGGCCATCCCTGCAGCACGCTGCACAGAGCACGGGCCCTGGCAGGCAGTACTCCCGCAGCTCTGGCACCAGGTTCCCTGCCTCGTCCCAGCTGGCCTTGATGGCCAGCGTCCGGCCATGGTGACCAAGCGCCACCAGGCAGTCAGAGGACGGGTCCTCCACATCCTCAGCCAGTGGCTCTGTCCTCAAGGCCCCGATGAAGATGATGGGCTCCTCCAGGTGATGGAGGATCTTGACAAGGGCCTTCGGGTCACCAGGGGCGGACTGAGAGGTGACCAGGGTCTTCAGGACCACAGAGCAGAGCTGGCCATCGGGGAGACCACAGACGATCACAGGTGATTCCAGGAGGGAGGGGTCAGCTCCAAAGAGTAGCCCAAAGAGGGCCCCCTCCAGTGTGAAGCCCCCAGGACCCCGAAGGGGTCCGTGCAGGGCCCCAGAGCCTGGTGGTGACACACAGCACAGGACTGGGAGGAAGCGGGGGGCTCCGGGCTCCCCCGCGCTCCCAGCTGGGGGGGTGTAGGTGGACAACTCCACCTCACCGATGAGGCCTATGGGCCTGGGGTCCTCCCCTGGACAGGGACGCTCGAACAGTTGCACCTTCCACTGGGTGGGGCCCTGCGCCAGTGTGACGAGCGCCGAGTCGAGCACAGTGAAAGCACACAGTGTGGCGTCAGGAAGGACACAGGTGTCTGGGTCCACGGGGATCACACGGTAAGGGGGCTCCCTGTCCTCGTCGTCCCCACCATTCTGGTTCACAGACCTTTGAGAACACAGGAAACTGTCAGTAACGATGTTCACACGCTGCCATGACAACCTGCCACTGAGCACGCTGGCTCTGGACCCTTCACAGGGAGCGGTCTCAGTGGCCATCACCGTCCTTCAACAGTGTGGGGGAGGCTCAGCAGGGAGCAGGTGGCCAACCACAGCGCTCCCACCTGCCCCATGGACTGGTCAGCTCAGCACTGGTCACCCAGGGACACACACACAGCAAGGTGTTCCGCCGGGAAACTCACTGCAGACCTGTAGCACCCCGAGGCCTCATGTCTGCACCGCACCTACTATCTTTCTATGTCCTAAGCCTGCAGTGAGCAGGCCCACGCCCAGGCTCTGCTCTGGCACTCGAGGGGCCCGGCTCCTTAACATGGATCTCCTCTACCCACTGACTCGGGGATCACAGAAACCCAGAGGACACAGGACCACCGAGGCCAAGAAAGCAGGTCCTGCTCCTGGCTGCAGACTCAGCAGTCTGCAGCCCGTCTCCTGAGGATTCTCTGCGAGCAGCAGCCTGTCAGAGAACGCAGGTGCTGGGGGTGGGGGCACCCACGACGGAGGACCACGAGAGGGCTGGTGAGGGTTCGTTCTGACCCCAATCCAGGGGCAAGCGGGCCACACAGGCCACAGGGCGGTGCCTGAGGGCAGGGCCGCAGTTTAGACCCGCCCAGCGACCCCTCCTCACCTGCTCGCCTGGTCCAAAGACAAGCAATAGATGCCCCTCCGGGCGCACAGGACGTAGAGCGCCCTGCGAAGGGCCAGCGCCTCCAAGTGCCACACCTGACCGGGAAACTTGTACACCGCCTGGACGTCGGGGAGGCAGAGAACGGCACACACTACTTCCAAACGACCGCCTGGAACGCGCCGGCCCCTCGGGATGACCCGGAGCCCCGCCTCTCCCCAGCCGCCCCGCCCCGAGCGGGCCCCCGGCCCCCGGCCCCCGGCGCTCACGGTCAGCAGCCTCCCCTCGCGGTCGTAGACGTAGACCAGCTCCCTCCCGGTGGACAGGAAGATCTGCGCCCCGTGGCCCAGCACGCGGGGCTTGCCTGCCGGGAGGCCCCCGAGCGGGCAGCGGAAGCCCGCCAAGTAGTCGACGCGCGGAGCGAGGCCGGCCATGGTGCGGGCCCGACGCGAGGGGGGCGTGGGGAAGCCGCTCCGCGCCCGCAAGGGGCGGGGGCGCTGTACGGCCGCCCACGTCGTGGCGCGGCCTCCGCCGTAAAGCGGAGCGACGGTGTCGGGGGCGGGGCCCCGGCGCGCAGTGGGGGAGGCCTGGCCGGCCGGTCCCCGTCGTGGGGTCTCGGCTGCGTGGCTGGGAGGCCACGCTGCTGCCATAAGGCGGGTGGACCCAAAGAGGTTTAATAAAGGGCCAAGGTGTTTAAAGCCAAATGCCGGACGCCCAGTGGCCTGACCACCGCGTGGCCGGAGACGCCTTCCGGGGGGGAATGCCCTGTGGGTCTACAGTATCTCCCACGCCCGTGCGGGGCCCTTGGGGCTCACTTGGCTCGGTACCGAGTCCTGCTCCCCTGGTGCGCCCTAGAGCCGGGCCGGCTCTGGCCCCGGGCCAGCACGCGGGCTCCCCTAGGGCGGGGGCGGGGGCCCTAGGCTGGCAGAACTCCTTGGAGCAGGCGGTGGCTCCCACAGCAATTTTTCTAGGGCTTGGCGAGCGGCTGGATGCTGTGGAGTCCAGTGGACCCTTAAATGAAGCAGGATTGTTAGAACCCCTCTAGGCTTCTAACAATACTGGTCTTACTTAGGGAGCTGCAATGCGCAGAGGTTGGCCTGGGGGAGGTGCAGGTCCCTGTATTTCCTGAGAACCTGCTGAACCTCTCCCTCAAGTTAACATAGGAAATAACAATTGAGGTCAGACTCTACAAGCATAAAGCAATGGGCAGCAATTAGAGCCCTGGCTTAGAGGTCTGATAAAGCTTTGCCAGAGTCCTTTTTCAAGTCTGAATTGCTTGTTTTACATTTCCTCAAAGGTATAGGCCAATGGTAAGGAACAGGCTGAGAATGAGCCCAATCTAGGGGACCTATTTACTGAGCAGGTTTCAGAGGAAATAGGTCCAGAGTGAGCGGTCAAGATAGAATGGCTAATTAACAGGCTTACCTGCCATGTCGAGGGTCACCCACACTTTTGTCCGACAGGGAGTCCTGTCTTAACTTCCATAGCCAGGGGCTCTGAGCCTAGGCATGGGTCCCAGTGAGCTGCTGAGCCAAACATGAACCTGTGTCCCCCTCCTCCTATGCCTGAACACGAGCAGTCCTGTCCGTGGGTGTGTTGACTTGAATGGACAGTGGGGTAAGCCAGAGGAATTCTAGGTTGGGGGCAGAGGGCGATAAAGAAAATGACGCACAATCACCAGAGCCAGGATGATACCTCTTTCCCCACCAGTCTGCTCCCTTTCCTCGTCCTCCAAGGCTTGGGAGAGGTGCTGACCAGAGAGGGGCCAAGAGCACTCCTCTGTATGAGAAACTCGGAGATCCCCAGCGCCCCTGAAAGGTGCCTGCAGAATGGGGAGTCAATAATACTCCTCTCCTTTAAGAAGCCAACGGGACAATCTCCAAGGCCAGACATCCATGAGAGGCATATGGAGGGCATGCCCGCCATAGCATGTTGAAGGGGCCTAGCTGCCAAATGTCTTCTGGGCTCGTGGTTAAGCTGGCACCATGGAAGCTGGAGTGCGTGCCCAAACACAAAGCAGGAGGAAAAATTCTAACCTCCCTCGCGGAGGTAGAGGCAGGCACTCACCCCCAGGGCAGCAGCCGGTCCCACCATCTCCGGGTGCTGGGATGGACATGTGAGGGTGGCACTTGTAGTTGGCCCATTTCTGCCCTTTGGGCAGGAAAGGCTTCCAGGTGCTGGGACAGGGAGGAGCCCAGGGGATGAGGAAGACCAGCTCCCACTTGGCCTTGGAATTAGGAAGTGAAGACACGCTCCTTTCGTCTCGCTGACTCCTCCCACTCCCACCCAGGGCACAAGTGTGTACAGGCTCCAGCCCTCCTGGCCATTTTCAGGGCTAATCGGCAAAGGGGGGTGGGACCCCGAGTTCTATTTCCAAGCAGTACACTCCACTTGCTTGACTTCTTCGGGAGGTCTGAGCACCTTCTCACTTCACAGAACTGGTATGTTCAGCAGCCTGAGGCGCACCCAGAGCTCAGCACAGCAACACCTGCACCCAGCAGCTGTGAGTGTGAGCCACACTGCTGTGAAAAGTCATCACCTCAGGGACAGGGCGGGAGACAGGCTCTGAGGCCCACCCACAAGGCCCTCAGCATCAGCAGGTGGTGTTTGATCTTACACTCGTACACCTGTTCAGGGAGCAGTGAGTGGCCTGCCGGACAGTGGTACTGAACGTGTGTGTGGAGGCTGGGGGCAAGGTAGCTCAGGCCAGGCAGTGTCACTTCTGGCTTCACTCCCACGCACCTGTGCAGCCTGGGGCTCCTGGACCTCGTCCCTCACCTGCTGCCTGGCCACATGCGTCTGTCCCAGCACGCAGAGGCCCAGGTGCAGCCAAGTGGCCGACAGGCAGGAAAGGCACAAAAAGGGCACCCTAGGGAGGCCAGGCCCCCTTCCACCCAGACCTCCCACTGGAAGCTCAGAGCAGGGGTGCCTGGGGTGGGGGGATTATCTACCCTTCAATAGTCAAACATGTCAGCGGAGGACAGTGACACAATGAGGTGAGGAGAAAGTGGTCACCTAACACAAAGGAGATGCGAACTTGCCCTGCAGACAAAGAGCTGAGGGCACAAGGAGAGGCCTCAGGCCCAGAACGACAAATGGGGAGCCCGGCATCGCTTCAGGTGCTTTTATTAGTCGCACTGCAGGGCCGGAGGCCAGGAAATGCTCACGCAAGCCCGGCCGACGCACACCCTTGAGTCCCCAGCAGAGCCGAAGCGGAAGCCCCGGGAGCAGACTGGTCAGAGGCGGGCGGGCAGCAGCTGTGTTCACCTGAACAGGTGTGCACTCAGCCACCCTTGCTGGGCTACGGCGCCTGGTGACATGAGAGGCTGTGTCCAAGCGAGGGCAGGTAGGAGGAAGGTGGGGCTGGGGGGCCCCCTCCTCTGCACAGAGGAGGCTGAGCTGCCTGGGCCCAAGCCCACCAGCTGGCAGGGCACTCCCATACCCTTTACTGAGCTCAACTCTTTGGACAATAAAATAAAGTGCATTACTGAACAGAGTGACTCAAAACCAGAAGCAGAGAAATCACGCTTTTTCTTTAGCTAAAAGACAGAAGGAAACAAACGAGTGGTGCAGATGCCAGAACTCGAGAGAGAATGCTGGCGGAAAGGAACTAGCTGGGTGGATGAAGACAAAGCAAGCGGCACCTCTGGCCTCCCCGGGCACTGGGAAACAGGCCACGCACAGGGCCCACCTGCAGCCTCATGTATGACCGCAGGGACCAAACGACAGAGGCCGGAGCTCCAGCCAGTGCACCTGGAGGTGCGACCAGACAGTCCTCAGCAGCGGGCTGTGTCACAGATGGGCTGCTCTGGCCCTCCTGCTCCCTGGCTCAGCTGCTCTGCTGTGGCCCTAAGAGCAGACCAGTCTGTGCCGGTGGACGTGGCAGAAGCCAACACCCAGTGCGCTCTGCACAGGCCAGGCCCGCCCCGCCCCGGGCAGACATGAAGGCCCCGAGCATACTGTGTCTGGGCCGCCTCTCCCATGGGTTTGGGGCTGCTCGGAGACACAGCTCTTGTTAAGGCAAAGAGGCATCAGCATGCCTGCAAGTCCCTGGGGTAGGACCCGAGTACAGCCCAGCCAGAGGAAATTCAGGGAGCCCAGAGCACATGCGCAAGGTCTGACCACCACCCAGACCTCACACCGGCAGCACAGTGGCCACTTTCCAAGGCCCCCACAGCAGACCCAAGTGGCCTCACAACAGGTCAAAAGCCCCTACTCCCTCACCCAGGCCTGTCTCAATGGCCAAGTCACTGTGCCACAGGCCAGGGGCTGGATGGGGCCACGGGAAAGAACTGTGTATGGGGCGAAGGGGACCAGAGCTTCTGGTCCTGGGCAACCCAGCTCACCCCATGCAGGCCTGGCCAGCGGTATTGGCTGTCTGGAGGGGCCGCCTGCCTGGTGGGAGCCACCGCTGCGCTCCTGCTCGGACGGCCCATGTCTGCAGCTGCCAAGGCTGGACAGCTTAGCAGAAAAGGTCTCAGGCACTGAGGTTTACTTCCAAGAAGTGACTGTGGGTCCCCGTCCACACTCACCCACCCTGCACACACCCACAGGGACTCACTAGAGGGAAGGAAGTGGGAACTAGTCTCACTCCCCTTTTATGCAGTTTTCATCTTAAAAAAAATAAATAAGTCTTCTGGGCAGGAATTACCGATAACTGTTATTACAACCAATGCCGACTTTAAAACGCCACCTGGATATCAGGTGGGGGCAGGAGAAGGGTAGGCAGCCAGTTAACCTGCAGACCAAGCAGATGGGAGGCCGGTGAGCCTGTGGCCGCTTTGTTTCCGCCCGACAGTGGCTGCCGGAAGGGGAGGAAGTGGCCCTGGCAGGCAGGGTCTGCCCCCGACCATCAGGGCAGAGGCCAGCAAGAGCCCCCAACCAAAACCATGGAAGGGGCAAGAACAAAAAGCATCCAAATGAAGGAGAAAGAAAGCGAGGCAGCAGCAGGTGCTCCTGCCCCTCCGTTCCAGGTGAAGTCAGAGGCGCCAGTCCTCCCAGCAGTGGGGGCTGGCACCAGAGGCGTCAGGGGAGGCCGCCCGGCCCCACAGGGGACTGGTTCTAGCCGCAAGAGCGCCAGCCTGGCCCCTCCTCCAGGGCAGCCACCCCCGCCCTGCCCTTCGGGACTGCCGGTGTGGGCACGTCTCAGCGATCCTGGTCAGAGAGGGCTGGGGCGGCCGGGGGCCCTAGGTCCTGGGGAGGCTGCACATCTCGCAGTGGCCGGTGCCCGGCTGGTTCATGAAGGTGCAGTGCTGACAGGCCCACATGGCGGCCGCGGCAGCGTGCGAGGAACCCCCAACAGCGCCGTACTCGTGGAGGCCGGGAAGCTGCACCCCAACTGTGCCTGTGGGCGGGGAGAGAAGCGAGTGTCCATCATTTCTGCACAGGATGACTCCCGCCCTCTGGGACTGTTCCACTCGTCGGAGTGAAAGTGGCCTCTGCTCTGGGCGCCAGCAGAGGCGGCTTGAGAGCCCGGCTGCAGAGCTGCCGTGTGCGGAGCTCCAGGCTGGCGGGAACGGCCACTGGCCCCGACCCCTTGCTGAGGCAGCGCTGCGTGAACACCCTCACTGCTCACCCACCCCTCGTGCTGGACACCTGCATCATTGCCAGTGCTGAGCCACTGTGAACGAAGCTACCGTGAATATTCCTGCACAAACCTTTGTGTGCCTGTGTGTTTTCACGTCTCTTGGGTAAAAACCCAGGAGTGGGCCTGTCGGGTCATGTTCTCACTCTCACCAGGTAGCGAAGGTTCCGGCCACGGTCAGTTCTTTCATTTTAGCCACTCCAATGAATGGCAACGGCATCTCATTTAACTTGCACGTCCCTGATGACGAATGTGGACCACTGCTGTATTTTTGTGAAATGTCTATGTCTTTTGCCCAGTTTTTACTCATGCTCTTTCCCTTTTGATTATTATCAACATGCAGAGCTCTCGGGCGGCCGGGTGGCTCAGCTGGTTAGAGCGTGAGCTCTGAACAACAAGGTTGCCGGTTCAATTCCCACATGGGATGGTGGGCTGTGCCCCCTGCAACTAAAGACTGAACACGGCGACTGGACTTGGAGCTGAGCTGCGCCCTCCACAACTAGCTTGAAGGACAACGACTTGACTTGGAGCTGATGGGCCCTGGAAAAACACACTGTTCCCCAATATTCCCCAATTAAAAAAAAAAATGCAGCGCTCTCTATATAGTCATGTGCCACATAACGACATTTCGGTCAATGATGAACCCACATGTACGATGGTGGTCCCATAGGTTACAAGGGAGCTGGAGATTTCTGTGGCCTAGTGACTTCGTGGCAAGCATGACGTCGCAGCGTATTCCCCAGGTTTGTGGGGACGCTGGCGTCACCAGACCCACTGCACTGCCAGCCGTGTGACTGCATGACGACACATTTCTCAGATAGTATCCTGTCGTTAGCGGCACATGACTGCACGTTACATCCCACGTCATCTACACGTATTGCAGACATTCCCTCCCAGTCTGTGCCCTGACTTCATCTTTTTAAGAGTCTTGTGATGAGCACAGGGTTTCATTTTGATAAAGTCCTACCAGACAGTTATTCGTGGTCAGTGTTTTTCTCTGTCCTACCTCAAGGTCCTCAAGATGGTCAGCTTGCTGTCGCTCTAGCTTTTACCTTGACGTCTATGACCCATCTTGAGTTGACTTCTGTATGTGGTGCACATCGAGGAGGTCAAAGTCTGTGTGCTGTTTTTCAAGGTGGTCTTCTCAGCCCTCTGCGCTCCCGGAAAAATTGTGTAACCACTCCCACCCCCCCAATCCGAAAAAGAAAAAGCCTGTGGGGATTGTGATTGGGATCGTGCTGACCGATTTGGGGAAAACTGACATCTTAAAAATAATATATTGAGTCTCTCAATCGGAAAGATGATATTTCTTTCGATTTACTTAGTTCTGCTTTTGGCAAAGTGTTAGCTTTCAGCAGGGAGCTCTCACATGGCTTCCACTAACTACCCGTAGGTGTTGCACGTGCTGTGGTGCTGTCATTAATTTGTCACCAATGCCATGCACAGTAATTTGAGCTCCATGAGTAGAATACCTGTTGATAGGATCTGACAATCACATAACACACTTGGCAGCAAAGTGAGTCACGACCACCTGGAGCTCTCCAAGCAGAGGCTGTGTCACCCTGCTGCCATGGCACTGACGCCGGACCCGGTGCGGGTTTCCACTTCCCCCGTTTAAACATGCGGGGTGCAGCCCGTGGGCCCCAGAACCCATGGGGCCGCTAGCTTTAGGTTATTGTCTAATGGGGATGGCAAAGACATGCCAACTGCTCAGACTGGAACTTCTGCGGATCTAGTTTCCATTTCCCCAGCCGACCTCCTGACCGACCCGTCCTCCCTTCAGGCCTGCAGGGAGCTCTGGGCCTCTCGGCTTCCCTGTGTGCAGGCCCTTCTGGCACTTCCTGGGTTGGGGGGTGGGGGGGGCTCCAGAACATGGAAGCTGCTATAATCAGTTTCTGTGTGAAGGATCCCAAAACAACATGGGGGCGGGGGGCGGAGAGCCCCCTACATGGGGGTCATACCAGGTGCCGATGCCACTGGCCAGAAGCACCCTACTGCCCTCCCCAAGGACACGAGGCTGAGCTTTATTTTAGGGAGTTTGGTGAGAATAGTTTGTCATGTCTCTTCTGGAACATATGAACAGCATTCAGAACATCAGGGCAGAACACATGGCACACAGAGTGGCCACACTACTGGTTTGTCCTTCAGAACTGGGTGGAAAGAAAACTTAACAAGGAGCACAACACAACCGAGGCTCTGGAACCCACAGAGCTCCCGGGTGTCTTAGTGTCGCGAGAGTGAGGACGCTCAGGCGGCCGCCCTCGGCTCACATCCTGTGGAGTTTCTGCTGGGCTAATTTGGGCTCTGGTACCTACCTACTAGATTGAGAAAACAGTACAAACTTCTCAAACACGCATTTTCAAGGTTGTCTTAAAGGGCATGCCTGTCCTTTTCAAGCCCACAGGGAAGAGCACGCACAGCACCTGCCCTTTGGCCTCCCGGCTGCACAGGGCGGGCCGCATGGCGCCAGCAGCACGCAGGCACGAGACGGACGCGCTGGGAGCAGCTACCCCGCCGGCGGACAAGGCTGTCACCAGGATGGTGTGGTCACTCAGGCTCCCGGAGGTACAGAACCCCACATTCTATTCTGTAACTCTTTTCCCCTCTCAATCAAGAAATCTCTGAGGACTGGTGGGAAAAAGGGAAAAAGAAACGCCGAGGAGACCAAAAGGTCCCTGGGTTCTCAGCACATGTGTGAATGTGATCTCTGTTTATCTAACACAGTGATTTTCCAATTGCTCCCAAGATGCTTGAACATTAGCATGCCCAGTACGTTGATGTGTCAAAATTCACAGAGCTGTGTACCAACGATCTGTGGTCCTGGAGCACGTATGTCACAGTAGTGAACACCCACGTGCCCTGGCAGGTCTGTCTGTGTTTGTCCGACTGCCCACGACTCCCACCAGGACGCATGTGGGGTCGGGTTTCCAGGGCATAATGACAAGTTCTGGAGCTGTGCCCCAGGGACGGAGGAAGGGGAGGCCACTTACTGCAGAGCTGCTCGATGGTGGCCCACTGCTCAGACTTCTTCCATGTCTGCGCGAGCTCCTCATTCCTGGTCCTCACGGCCTCCAGCAGTAAGCTGATGCTGTCCTGTGAGAAGCCATAAAAGAAGGTTCCAGCTCACTTTGCCTGTGATGGGCACACACTTGCTATAGGTTTTTTCCCCCCCTAACGTCATGACGTAACTTCAGAGGGAATTTAGAAAACCTGGCAGTCTGTCACTATGAAACGCAAAATGCCACACACTTCGGTCTATAAATAGAAGTGCTAAATTGAGCTAGGATTTAAATTCTGTCCGAACAGCCCCAAGTTGGCTATTGTGCTGTCTGTCACCGAGATAACAGAGGCTCCCACCCTTTTCCTGGGGACTCAGGTGGATGGACAGTCCACCCTCCTCCCT
The DNA here is from genome assembly GCF_057876585.1 of Rhinolophus sinicus. Classification (NCBI taxonomy): domain Eukaryota; kingdom Metazoa; phylum Chordata; class Mammalia; order Chiroptera; family Rhinolophidae; genus Rhinolophus; species Rhinolophus sinicus. The sequence continues at coordinate 56,877,608 of NC_142512.1, forward strand.
CACTCTACCCTCCAGCTTTTCTCTTTTCAATCACATCTTTAGAAACACACTCTACAGCCTAGGCCTTCGGGGGCAGAAGGAGGAGTGTAACAAGAGGGTTCCAAGCGTTCAGGGCACTCTCAGTGCCTACAGAACGTGCTTCTGATAGGTGACTGTACACCGGGAGCCGCTTGCTAGCGAGGATGCCCTGTTGTAGCGCCCGTCTTTCACCACCCGGCCCACTAGATGGGCTGCGACTCTGGGGCTGGAGGTGCAACTCTCAGGGCGTCACAGGGAAGGCAAAGCTGGGGGAACTCTCAGGGTGCCTGGTGTATCAGAAGGCAGTAGATTTGGGACAAAATACAGGCACAAGATAAAGCCAGCAGGATACAAGAAAAGCTACAGGCTGCCTGGCGGAGAAAAGCAGTGCGCCTCTCCACTCTGTTCTGTCACCTTTGGGGGAAGGTGCTGAGTCAGGGGTATCAGAGTCTCTGAAAGAAATGGCTACTTTCTCTCTGGTGTTTCTGTGGGTCCCAGGCAGAAAAAGGCCAAAGAACGGACATCCACGACCCGGCACCTGCAAAGGGCCTCCCGGCTGGACCCGCTGCCCCGCTGCCCACTGCCCCGCACTGCTCAGAGAGCAGCTGCCGTCTGGACCACTCGCCCTCTTGTCCCCCCACAAGGTGTCTCACAGTGCCAGCTGTGCACTCGGGGCCTGGCTGCTGGCCAACTGTGTGGACCACAGTGATAGAAGCTGAGCTGGGAGAGGGAGATGTCAGTCAAAAGCAGGGGCCGTGGTTCTGAAGCTGTTAGGACAGGCGTGTTGGTTGGATCTCGAATGCTTCATGCTGAGGGACACACAGCTAAACAACATCTGCTTCCCACATGGTTGTAACAAATGAAGGAGACCAGCCTCCGTCACAGAAAGTGGACACTTAAGTAAGGTGTCTTAATGCAAATGCTAAATGTGAAAAAAATTCGTCTATCAATAAGCCCCTTGTGAAAAGCTACAGACCACTGGACGTAAGAGGGGACTCGACTCAAGTCTCTGGCACGTGAGGAAAGGAAAGACCTCTTTACGCAGACCCCACCTGGGGACCACCGAAGCCAGGTGGGTGCTTCGCAGGCGCACGCCGACCCGTACCTGCAGAGGCATGACCTCGTTGGTGACCAGAAACAGCAGGAGGTGGAAATCCGAGATGGTATCCAAGAACACGGACGAGGTACTCTGGGACAAGTAGGTGGCCAAACTGTGGAAGTCCTGGTGACGGGGTGGGAGGGAGGAAATAAACACACAGGGCCAGACCCACAGCAGAGCCCTTCTCCTCCCAAGACGTAACTAAATACATTTCAGGCTGATAGACGTCTCTCTCTCTCTGTCTTTCTATAGCCACTGGCGGGGACCCAGGGACAGAGGAACACAGTTGAACAATAAGCTGTGGCCTCCCTCTCCCAGGAAGGTGACCCAGCTGTGAGACACATGTACTCAGGGACCATCCCTTCCCGTCTAGGTGCCTTGTTGACTTGGGGCAGCAGACACGGAGGAGGAGGAGGTGTATGTGTGGTGGGGAGAAGGCACTCACTATGCAACACGGACTCAAACCACGAGACTCATGGGTGCCACCCAGTAAGTGGCTCTGCACCTCCTTAAGTACCCCGAATGCCCAGGCAGATGGGCAGTGAGGAGACCAAAGTGTCAGAGAGGTTTTGTAAACAAACCACCAGCTTGAAAACAAAATCTCTTTACAAACATTCTTTAACCAAGCCATTTTCTACAACACCTGTCAGCCAATCAGACCATCTACGCGGCCCCCACAGGGCAGTCCCAGCAGTTCTGATTTGGCCTGCTCGCCAGTGACAGCAGAGGCCACGGCACCAGGAGCCGAACGTCTGTGGTCAGGCCACGGGAAGCTCCAAGCTCACACGGTGCCTGAGAAACGCAGCAGGCTGATAAGGCAGGGCTGAAGCAAACCGCGGAGCAAGACAGCTCCATACAGAGATGACGTGCATCAACAATGAAAAATTGTGGTAAGAGGACACGACGTGACAACTACATTTTGGGGAACAAAGGAAGTCAACTAAGAATGGTCCTCCCGGCCAAGCCGTAGGCCTGACCCAACTGGCGGGATAGGCCTTGGTGGTCATCTGTCACCCAGCTCTGAGAGGGGGTCAGTGATCAAGTGTCAGAGAAAAAGGCACAGCTGGGCTCTGCCACAGAGTAAGTCAGGGCAGTCTGAAAGCTGGGAACTTTGGAAAAGAAATGCTGGCACTAGATAAACAAGCAGTAGTTACTTAAATTACGTTTCTAGAAACAAAGAGCTTACCTGTGTTTCACCCAATACATCCCGGTTTTCAATAGGAAATGGATTTTGCGATATAGAAAAAGTATAAACTGGATCCTTTGGGAAAGTTGTTGTGATCTAATGAACAAAAAGACAAACCCATGACATAAATTAATTATGCTGTAAACAGGACAGCCCTCAACTGCCACCCCCCACCCCCAGCCCCAAGTTACAGCAGCTAGAGCCCTAATTAAGCCTTAGTACCACCCGAATGAAAATTCTGGAACTGACTCTGGGAAGCAAACTAAGGAATCACTCTGAATAATTTCTAAGATCATGGCACATGTGGGCAGCCTGAGGACAGCCACTGGGAGAGAAGACCTCAGAACCCAGGCTGGTTCCATGATATATAAGTCAAGTCTGCCTGCGACTGCCTGACGCACAGCTCCCATATGACAAGCCTGCCACACAGCTGATCTCTGTGGCCATGAACTCTGGGGTGACCATGGGGATAGCACGGAGGCATTTCAGGAGCTGACTGTTCCCATCGCGGTCTGGAGGGCACGTGTGAGTCAGCCTGAGGGTTCTGAGAGCCGCGGTGCCCTCAGTGAGCTTGCTGAGGCTCTGCTGAGTTCAGGGGCACTGCTCCGTGGGGCCAGGCTATGTGCAGGCAGGAAGAACCGTGGCCTCTGGGCTGCAGGGCACAGCTCCCACTCTCCCCTGGGGACAACTGGAACCGAGAGCCTGTGTCTGAAGGGAGCCTAAGGCCCTCATTGGCTCAGACATGCTTTCGTGACGACAGGGGGCACGTTACAGCTAATGTATCATCAACAGAAGCCACAGGAACAGTGTAAATGTGTAAGAATCGGCAGGTAGCTTCTCACTGCTCCTGGAAGAGCCCCCCCAAGTGGGAGTTGTCAGCCACCTTTCGGTTGACGCAGCTTTTCCTCTGCAAGACGACAACAGTGGCAGCAGGGTTAGGCAGCCATGCTGGTTCCTTTGGGACTATTTCTAATGAATGAAAATGTCACCTGCTGTTTTCATCCCCGCAGAGGCAGCGCTGCGCTGTGACTGCGCCAGCACTCTGAAGGCGCAGCCGAGCCTCGTGCTCCCTCGTGGACGAGGCCAGGGACTTGAGCGATGGGCCCGTCCAAGCTGCGTGGCTTGTCAGCCAGGACCCCAAGCCTCACTTTGTTCATACCTCCGCTAAGGCTGCCAGGAGGATAAATGCCCTCAGAGGCGAAACCCTCAGAGCAGCTGGTACCCACGGGCTCAGCTCAGCTGCTGTCATGACTCTAAAGACGGCAGAGGGCTGTCCACGCTGGTGAGACAGAGGCCTGTGGACAGCGTGGGTCCTCCCTATTGGAGGGCAGATATGGCCATGGAGCAGCACAGCGGAACACCTACTAGTAAGTAAGTGTGCAATTGAGAGAAGGGTGTGTCAGACCCATAATTGTCCCTTGGAGCGCTCAGTGCCAATCCGAGATGCCTGGGGGAGGGGATGCAGGGACCGAGCCCCTGGGCCTGTGCTCTACCTGCCCTCTCCCTAAGCGCCCTGGTCAGGTGTTGGGCCTGGGGCCAGGCGACGAGCTGAGCACACTTGTCTGGGCACATGCCATCGGGGGACTGCTCCAACATCGTCACCAAAAACAGAGCTTAGGTATCACATGGGGGGAATGTTCCCTCACCCATCAAAACAACTGAAACAATACACTAAGGCAAGAACTTAGATCTTTTATAAAAGGAGGGGTGGGGTGGCCACTGGGAGAGAAGACCTCTGAAAGCTGTCTTGAAATCATGCTGACGCCGCCTAAGAATGTGTTCCATCAATCTGTTTTCATCTTAATCACGCCCCAGGCAGCCTCAAACACAGATGCCTTTACGGAGCTGTCACTGGATGGAGCGCCAGTGCTCGGCTTTCTCCCAGGGACCCGCTGCCCCCAGTGCCATGGTATTTCACAGCCTGCATCACATGCCCACCCCAAGTCCCAATGCAGCCCGCATAGATCCTGGCAGGTGGCAGTTAGGGGACGAGCAGCTCCCTTCACCTCTGGGCGGAGCGCTGACTGCTATAGACGTGACGCGCTTCGCTCCTGCAGCCCGCACGGTCTTGCTCTGCGGCCCCCTCTCCGAGACCAGAGCATGCTGCCAGAGCTGAGACTCTGGGCACGCGCACTGGAGCCAGGGGCCTTCTTGGCCCCTGGAGTTCCACCCAGGAATCCACTGGCCCCTGATGTGAGAATTGTCACGGCTGTGTTGCCTGGGGCCAACTCCGACACAGCGGCCCGCCGTGAGCTGTGACCAGGGCAGCACCGCACACATCACCCCTGAAGCCATGCTGGGTCGCTGACCACCAGAGGCTGCTCGGCCTGGTCCGTGGTCCTTTGTTGTACTTTAGTTTGGGAGAAGTTAATCCCTCAGTTGTTTTTAAGGAGAAAAATAAAACACAACTGAAAGAAAAAGCCCTTAATATTGCGAGCTTTTCCAGGGATGTCCTGCGCTGGGCAGGGGGGCAACTGTCCAAGCTGCTGCCAGCCTCGTGTAGCCACCACACGGCTAGCAGTCCTGACCTCCAACTCGCCCACCGTGAGCCCAGGGGGGACGACATGCACTTACATCTATGATCAGATACTCCACGGGCAGGGGGCGGGCCAGCTGGGTGATCTCGTTGCCGAACTTGTCTATGTCCTGAAACAGGAAACAAAGGTGAGTGAAGGCGTGCTGACCAGCAACATGTCTTTCCTTCCACATGCTCGTCTCACCTTTTAAATTACTACAATTCTTGCTGAAGTGTATGGAAAGCAGAAAGGAAAATGTGCCTTTGCCCAGTGAATCCTCCTTCCATCATTGCTCGGCGCTCTTTGTGACGGCTATAACATGAGAAAGTGGCCGTGCTCCTGGCTGATGGGCTCTCGCGGGCAGAGCCCTTCCAGCCTCACCGCCCGTCCCTCTCACACTGCAGCCTGGCTCCCGCCACCTCAGGCTCCATCTGTGCCCTCTCCTCCTCTGTGAGCTGGCTCAGTCGCACGTCTGAATACTAATTCTTAATGATCTTACAGCTCGGAAAACCCGACTTCATGGAAACTTAACACTTGTACATTACTAAATAAATACACACAAAAATGAGTATATACACACAAACACACAGACACGGAAAGCCCCACCACCCACCTGTCAAAGTCTAAACTTGGTTTGCTTTGTCAGATGCATGGAACATAAAGTTTAATTATAGAGAAAAACGGCCAGCATATGTTCATTAATCATAAAATGACAATTAGATCTGATTTATGTCAAACATGCTGCGTTCAAACAGAGCTCCAGAAATAAATTCCTAAGAACCGATGCTTTTCATTAAAGATTCTGCGAGAGGGGGTCATATTTCCTATCTAAATCATCACTTAACATTATATAAATCATTACATTGAGTCATATATAAATTATATATCCATAATTTCCAATTACAGGGTCCGACATAAAAGTTTATGTTTATTAAGCTCTCAGACCGAATGGATGTCAAGCAGCTCTCCTTGGGGCGAGCAGAGTGATGCAGGACCCCCAGCACGCCACACCTTCCTGGGCAGCCCAGAGACCCATGCCATCTTTTGAGACACACTTCACAGGCTGTTCCTGAGGGAGACCAAGTCCGCTGCCCTCAAAGGAAATCTGAAGGCCCCATCTGGCCTTGTTCCTTCTGTTAAGAAATAAACATTTCTGGCCGCGATGCATCTCAGCTCACCCTCGCCTTCCCACACAGCTGCCAACAAAAGCTTGCCCTTCTGCCCTCCCAGAAAATAGTCTAAATCCACCTAACCCGTGATCTACGCAGGGCACCTTCCTGGCAACATAAGCTCTGTCTGTCTGCCTTCCTGCGAAGTGGGAATAACGCTCCCCTGTCTGGGTAGGAGTTGTCAGTCCCTCCGTGTGACAAGTGTGCCCTCCTATGCTTGTTTCTGCAGCAGTCAGGTTGGACCCAGCTTTCTTTCTTTCTTTTCTTTTTAATTGGGGAGGGGGAATAGGACTTTTTATTGGGGAACAGTGTGCACTTTCAGGACGTTTTCTTTTTTTTCCCCCCAAGTCAAGTTGTTGTCCTTTCAGTCTTAGTTGTAGAGGGTGCCATTCAGCTTCAAGTTGTTGTCCTGTCAATCTTAGTTGTGGAGGGCGCAGCTCAGCTCCAGGTCCAGTTGCTGTTGCTAGTTGCAGGGGGCACAACCCACCATCCCTTGCGGGAGTCGAACCGGCAACCTTGTGATTGAGAGGACACGAGCCATCCGGGAGCTCAGCAGCAATTCAGCTCAAGGTGCCCTGTTCAATCTTAGTCGCAGGGGGCGCTGCCCACCGTCCCTTGTGGGACTCGAGAAATCCAACTGGCAACCTTGTGGTTGAGAGCCCACTGGCCCCATGTTGGAATCGAACCAGCAGCCTTCGGAGTTAGGAGCACGGAGCTCCAACCGCCTGAGCCACCGGGCCCGGCCCCTGGACCCAGCTTTCTGCGGTTCTACCGGCTTCGACAGGGGCACCCCGAGATGTGAGCCGTTGAGTGGGTCTTAGGATCCCGGAAGCAGCAGTTTCTCATGGAGGACACATGGTAGGAGGCAGGTATCGAATCCAATCAAACTAAATCACCATTTCCAAAAATATACCCTTGCCCCTACAAGAAATAACCTGCAACAACTCACACGTAACTAGCCCATCTGGAATTCATCCTCGAATCTAATTAAGCTCTAAGAGGCAGAGACACTTTTCTAGCATCTGCTCGCTTTAATCTTCCCCTCCAGGGATTTTTCTTGTTAAAAGCTCCTCTCTCTTTTTCTGTGTCCTGACATTCTCTTACAAATTTAACTACCCAACTGTACCTTTCTGCTCCCCAAGAAGATAAAGGTGTCACACCCTCTCTTCTCCCCAGGGCAAAGCAGGTTAACTTCCATCGCTCCCCCACGCCTTTACTCCAATGGTTGGCCAGCCGATCCCCACCCTCGTTCCCATCTTAACAGGCAATAGCTTTGTATGAGCATCAGCAGATGCCAGCGGGATACCTAGGAGGAAGACACCATACTCTAAGTTTGGCAGCAGCCGGAGGATCAGTGGCTCTACCTCCACCTGGAGCAAGACACTGGGAGCGTCAGAAGTCGAGGTCCCTACTGCCTTACTACCTGCTAAGGGCCACCTCTGGAAATAGCGGCACCAGCATGGTGACATCAGGGAGAAAGCCAGGGCCTCCGTCTTTGAGAGTGTGAAGGCATGCGGGCCGCTGCCAGAATAGCAGCAAACTCCACGGATTGGGCAGCAGCACCTTGCTTTGGAAAAGGTGGATGAAATCCTGAATATACTGCTTTTCTCCTTAAAGAACTGGCGAGAAGGGTAACAAGTGACACAAGCAGCTTGACCTGCGACTTCACAGGATAGAACAAGAAAAACTCACAACTGTTTCATCAACCTTTAGGGAACAGTCAGGCTGATGAGACCCACAGAGTGCCTTTAGGTGCAAACACCCAGCCGCTGACATTTATCTCTGAGGCACTGTGGCGCCTGCGCCAGGCTCACCAGCATGAGCACACAACCACTGGCCACCCAAGGTGTGCTGAGGCTACTGAAGGCGAGGAAACGAGAGGTGCCCGAGCTCTGCCAGCTGGGGGGCAGGGCGGGGCAGGTGAGAGACCCGCCCGTCCACATCAGATCCAGGATCTCAGCACAACCCAACCACACTCCTGTGCAGGCACCACCCTGACAGCTGACCATGCTCAGCAAGACGCCACATCGCACTCAAGGGGAAGAGTGACAGCCAAGCTGGGGTAGCAGGTGCCAGTTCTTTCTCCTAGACTGGGTATCATGTTCATGTGTTGTTCAGAAGCTCTTTTCTTGTTGGCAATTTCTTGATTAATTGATCAACTTTCCTGAATAACGCAATAACCCCTGTGATGAAAACATTTCTTTTAAGAAGCTGAACAGTGCAGGGTGTTGCCCTAACATACACAACAGTGTATTGTGGAGCTGTAATAAATAAGGAAACAACGGGCAAATGGATTATGGATCTCAGTGTAAAATTAAGTCATAAAAGCACCACAAGAAAATGTAGGTAAGTAAACATGCACTTTTAGGGTAAAGAACTGTTTCCCATGTAAGTATGAAGACAAAGGAACACTGTATCTTTGAGATCAGAAAATATTTGGGTTCTTTGTATGAAAAGCACAGAGAAAATGATGGCCTGGCCTGTGTTTGCAACATGACTAAGGATTAGCATAGAAAGACCTCACCATGAATACAAAATGATGAACTACCTTACAATTAATTACCTAAGCACATGCAGGAGATTCACGGAGAAATCACCGATACCCACAGGAGACTCTCAATACCCATGGGAGACCCCCCTGAGATACCTACGGGAGACCCCTCCGAGGGCAGGGTCCCAGAGTGGGCTGTCTGGGCGGGCGGGCCGGGGGCAGGGCTGGTCTGCACACAGCTTTTCCGAGTAAACCATGCAACCTTCTTCGAGGGAATTTGGGAGAATGCATAAAACCTTTAAAATATGTGTCATCCGTTGACAAAATAACGCCAGTTCTGGGAATTTGTCCCAAGTAGTTTAGAGCACTCGCAGAATGAACTACGGATGGTCCACAGGGCATGTGGGGTAAGCGCCAGGCGCTGGGACAAACCCACGTGTGTGTGGCTGAGGGACAGGTGGAAATGGATGTGACGGCCGAGCCAGCAACTCCAGGGAGCGATGCCCCTCCTCCCGCTGCAGCCTCCTATCACCTCTTCCTGACTCCTCACACTGGCACCACACCTGCCCCTCGTGCTAGGAATCTGGCCCCCCCAGCCCCCAGCTGGGCCAGCCCTCTAAAAGCAGGTTCCCCGGGGCTGCTCAACACCCTCTCTGTCCTGGGAACAATCTCGGCTCCTCTCATCTACTTCCAGGGCCCAAATGTGGGCTTTCTGTGCAGATGACCCTGAAAACAGCATTCTCGGTCCCTACCGCGACTGCCTGACAGCAACCCCCTAGTGTCAGCATCTGAACCTCCACCCCACACACCCCAGCAGCTCAGTCTCACTGCACAGCTGCAGTACACACACCACCCAAACCACAGACCTGGCTCCATCCGGGCTCCTCCTGCAGCCCTGCATGGCCTGTAGGACTCGGCTCCAGCACACCCGCTCCGTCCCCAAAGGCCACAGGGGCAGACGGTGTCATCTGGATTAGGCATCACCTTCTCACCTACTTGGTTTTCAGCCCTTTCCTGCTGCGTCTCACCCTCGACTTTAGACCCACCTCACTTCTCACATCTGACGCCTGTGCTGCTGTGAAAGCCTCCTGTCTGCAGACCAGTCCTCACACACGCAGCCGGAACGGCCCACACCCCCCCCTCTCTCCTTCTGGCTTCCTCCCGCCCACCACACCCACCATAAGCACACGCAAGCTAGATGGAGCCTCTGGACTGTGGCCCCTGAGGGCTCCTACCCACCTGGCTGAGACTCACACTCTTCAGGTCTTGCGCCTGCCACACCACACCAGGCACCTCAACAGTCACCCAGACAGCCTGGGACAAGGGGCCCAGTGTGACCTGCTCACCGCGGGAGGCCCAGGACCTGGGCAGAACACCTGGCCCCTTATCTGAGTCTGGACCGAGGGAAGAGGCTACAGACCCCGCGGTGATGCCACTGGTAGCTTGCGTGCACCCCGTGTGCACAGGGGGCTGCAAGGACAGGTGCGGGCAGGCCTGTTTCCTTGCTAATCCACAATAAACACAAGCTTCATTTCTTATTAAAATGTCCCAGACGTTCATCTTTAGGAGACCTGCACTCCCGATGCACACGACACTCTGACTGTGACCCCAACCTAGAGGTCCTACTGCCTGATCCTGGCCGTCCTCGCCTCCTGCCTAGATGCTGGCTCCGCAACCTGCCAGCACAGTGCCTCCTGCCTCACTCTCGGCAGAGAACTCGGCTTCTGGTGAGCAACTGAACTTGCAGACGTCCCGTCCCCGCCGTCCTCCATCTCCCTCCCAGCTGGCACCTGGCTGCCTCCTCTCGATGCCCTGGAAGCCTGCCCACCACGCACCAGTCCCTCGCACCCCTGTCAAGTGCATCACTAGTCCCCTCCCTCCCTTCTCTCCTCCACCACCCATCACCCTGCACCGGACCGCGGCCACCAGCGCACATACGCAGGTTGTTGTCTCCTGTTAAAAACCCCAAACAAGAACGTGCCTTGGCCCACTTCCCAGCCAGCACTGTCACTGCCCCACTTCCCTTCGCAGCTTCAGCAGTGTCTGCCTGCCGCCTCGGTTCTTCCTAGTCTCCCCCTTACACCCATGTGACCATTGATGCAACCTGCTCGTCAAAGCCCTGACAGCCACACGGTGCCAACAACACCCCCATTCTGGACTTGAGGGCCATTTGACCAGGAAGCCCTTTCTCGGCCTGGCCTCCAGGCTCCCCACTGCTGCCGGGGAGCAGGCTCACGGAGCACCCTGGGCCTCACCCCCACGTTGGACGCCCAGGGCTGCGCGGGCACTCAGAGCTTGTCTCACCTTCACTCCCTGCCGATCTCATCAGGTTCCCAGCCCAAGTGCCATCGAAACAGCACCTCTGAGCCACGTCCAGGTCCACTTCACTGGGGAGCTGCAGCCTCCCCAGCCCGACCAGGACTGCGACCGCAGCACCGCACCACGTGCAAAGCTGCACGGGCGCACCAGCGCCCCCCCCCCCCCCCCCCGAAGCAACGGCGTGGCCGTCAGCAGAAGACTCCTTCAAGACATTATGATTGGGCTGCATGTGCACCACACTCACTTATTGTGTCATTACAATTTAAATATTTACAAGAACAGAGAAAAATGAGGAGGAACTGCTGCCTAACAGTGGTTATCGTTATGTATGTCTTCCTGCGGGGGTCAACTGTGCTACGAGGAACGTGACTCGCCGTGAGTCAGAACGGAGCACACGCGTGGTGTGCAGGGAGGACCACACTTCCCTCCCTGAGGGTCCCAGGGAGCCCGTGTGGAGCACTGAACGCCTCCAGCAAAGGCACACACAGGCCTCCATCACCAGGGTGCACGCACAGCCCTTCGCCTGCAGGATGTGCTTCTGGGCCAGGTCTCACTGGCTGCACAGCGCACCCTGGACAGACGGGACCCCCATGGGCCTCCGAGCTTCCACTCCTGTCCTCTGCGTGGATACGCACACAGACACGTGCACACACATGCACAACTACACAAAAACGTACACATAGGTACATCTATAATTTTACATCATGAGTTGGAGCCCGTATCCTGAGATAGTTTTTAAACGCCTGCCTTTAGTGATCAGTAACACTGGTCCACGTAGATGTATTATGTTAATACCCGTGACTGGACTTTCAGATTGCTGCCAATTTGTTACTACAGATGACACAAATACTGCAGCGCGTCCTGCTTACAGGTGTATTTTAAGTGCGATTCCAACGCCTCCAGGAGGACTCATAGGGTTACTTTAGTGTTTGCTTTCACAGGTCTTTGCTCAAACTGGCACTTTCCTGCAACATGAGAAATGAGCGTGTCAAATCCTCCAGGGCTACAGACAGTCCTGGAAGCACGTCTAGTTGCTCTAAGGCAAGTTAGCAATGAACGAAAACAACGGCCTGATCAAGGAAGTAACACGGCTCCCACGGCCACATACAAGAAGCTCAAAAGGCAGAGGAACAAAACGCAAATTTCCAATCTGATAAAGGGTAATAACAAAAAACTCCAATAAAGCCCACAGCAAATTCAGTTAATGATGAAATCCTGAAAGCACTGCTATTGTGCTTAAAAACAGGACAAAAGTGCCGGACGCGGGACAGCAGACACTGTTCCAGAAGCCCTGGCCAGAATGAGGGGCCAGAATGAACAGGAAGGGACAAGCAGGAATGTCACTTCTGGATAATACACTTGTCTGTGTAGAAAACCTGAGAGAGAGACAGAGAGACAGAGAGACAGAGCGAGATTGTGTATGTGTGTGAATGTGTATATACATATAATTAGAGGAACGAGTAACCAACAAACGAAGTTGCTCCAAACACAAGTATACCAGTTTTGAACAGCGACAGTTTGAAAACGTAATTTTAAAGTGATGCTACTTATAACACGGAAGAGCCATCTAATAAATGATGGCCTTCGTGTGAGAGACATTCATGGACATGACACAAGCGCAGTACCCCCACATTTGGAGGGGGACCCTGCACGGAAAAGGGGGTCAAAGAAATCCTCAGGAGACCTGTTTGTTTTGATGCAACCTGCAAGGAATTCTAAACTGCAGATGGAGGAGTAAAGGGTCAAGAACAGTCAGGGCTCCCGAAGAAAAACAAGGGGGTCTCACTTAAATACAGCTTAAAACAAGGCATATGAGGATATACACATGCGGCAAAAATCATCAGAAAAGCAAGGAAATGATGGGCAGCTCAGGGAGGGCTCCTAAGGGCTCCTGTGGTGCAGGCTGTGCTCTGCTTCTTACAGGTGAAGACGTGCGTGTTTACTACTTTTTTTTTTTTTTTTTTTTTTTTTTTTCAAAGATTTTATTGGGGAAGGGAAACAGGACTTTATTGGGAAACAGTGTGTACTTCCAGGCCTTTTTTCCAAGTCAAGTTGTTGTCCTTTCAATCTCAGTTGTGGAGGGTGCTGTTCAGCTTCAAGTTGTTGTTCTTTCAGTCTTAGTTGTGCAGGGCGCAGCTCAGCTCCAGGTCCAGTTGCAGTTGCTAGCTGCCGGGGGCACAGCCCATCATCCCTTGATGGGAGTCGAACCGGCAACCTTGTGGTTGAGAGGATGCGCTCCAACCAACTGAGCCATCCGGGAGCTCAGCGGCAGCTCAGCTCAAGGTGCCGTGTTCAATCTTAGTTGCAGGGGGCGCTGCCCACCATCCCTTGCAGGAGTCAAGGAATTGAACTGGCAACCTTGTGGTTGAGAGCCCACTGGCCCATGTGGGAATCGAACCGGCAGCCTTTGGAGTTAGGAGCACGGAGCTCTAACCGCCTGAGCCACCGGGCCGGCCCCCGTGTTTACTACTTTTGTTCACGTGTTTTATGGACTCTTTTACATGTAGGCTATTTCACAAGAGACAATTTAAAAATGGATCATGATTAATCAGAGTCAGCAGGCACAGTAAGAGGGAAATCTTTGCGGCAGGTTTCATGCAGGGTATTAGGTCCACCAAATAAGGTTTTTATCCATTGTAGAATTCTCCATTCAATGAGCAAATAAAACATTCAAACTGAGTCACGATTTTAAGTGTTTACAGGGCTGTGAGGCTGCTCAGAGCCTCCGACGGGCCCCCACTGGTGCCTCTCCCAGTCACCGGCTGTGTGACCCTCTGCGAGCCTCTATTTCCTCACCTGGAAAATGGGAAGGACGACAACAGCAACAGCAGTCACAGTGAAACCTCACCCTGCGGCGCAGTGAGGGTAAGAAGAAACACCTAGAAAGTGGGCAGCCATGTTGGAAGCCAGCAATGACAATCCTTGGGGGTCCTACTGTGTGCCTACAGGCAAACCAGAGCCGTTTCACTAGGATCAAAGCAAGCTCTTTCTTAGCTAAAAAGGACGACAAGGAAAGTTCCAGAACAGAAACATGATCAGGAACAACAAAGGATTTCAGATGTGGGCAAGAATGATGAAAAGATACCCGGATTTCCCCTTCCTAATGGGATACAATTGGCAGGTTGCTACTCCCACAAACAAGGGGAAAAAAATGATAAAAACTTCATTTTAAAATGAATTAGAGCTGTAGAAACAACAAAGATCAACGAGGACTAATGGACTAAACTCCAGAGGGGACTGTTCAGAGGCGAGCAGACAGCCGACCGGGGCGTCCACTGATGCCGGACGGGAGGCCCGCTCTCTGCTGGCTCACGCAGGCCTGTGAGAGGAAGATGGCAGCATACCCACAGAGGTGGGGGCTGGGCTGGAGCCAGCTCCCCACCAAACACCGTCCAACCGAGATGCCTGGGAGGCTGAGCACCGGCGGCATCTGTCTCATGGTCCTCAGGCAGAAGGGCCTGGCAACAGATCAGGCAAGTGACGAAAACCCGGCAAGAGTGAACAGGGACATGGAGACCAAAAGCCCTCTCCTGCCTGGGACTCTTTTCAACCCTGGCTGCACGTAAGGCTGAGAACTCAGGCGCTGCCCCTGCCAGAAGGCCACTGCTAAGAACAGTTTTTCGGGCAGCTGTCATGCAGAATTCTAAAAACGGCCCTGAAATATTTCCCACCCGACTCCCCGGGACTGTGAATGTGATGCAAAACCATGCCTGTGAACATAGCCCCTCACAAAGCAAAGGGGGTTGTTCAGCTGTAACCAAGGTCACTACTAACCAACGGACCTTAACATCGGGAGATGACCTTGGGCCACCTGGGCGGGCCAACGCGAAGGACAGGAGCCCCAGCGAGACAGCAGCAGCAGCCAGCGAGATGGGCGCGCCTGCGGGCTGCGGGGAGCAGCAGCAAACTGCCAGGCCGGGAGCTGCCCCAGGGCAGGAGCCAAGGAGCTCAGCGCCGCCAGCACTTCCTGACTCGTGGAATCAGGCTCTGATCGACTCATGACTGCAGCCCGGACGACCTGGAGCAGAGAATGCGGCCGAGCTCTGCCCAGACTCCTGAGCACAGAGTATGAGATGAGACACGGGCGTTGTTTTAGAGCCGCTTGGTTTGCAGCCACTGGTCCTGGCCGCCATAGAAAATGAACACAACGGCCCCAAAACACCATCAACCCACAGGTCCAAGAAGCTCACCAAACCCCAAACACGGGATACCTGAGGAAAACCACCAGGCACTCACGACCGAAGGGCTAAGAACCAATGATTAGAGAAGATGGGCCAGCCCATGGGAAATGTCACATTCTGAACAGAGGGACACATGAGGTGACAGCAGACTTCCCGTTGGACACAATGAATCAGGCAACAGTGGAGCAAACCTGGCAACCTAGAAAAGGTCTTTCAAAAATGAAGACAAAATACTTTCAGACACACAGAAGCTGCCCTGTGGTGTAAGATTAAGGAGTCCTCCGGGCGGCAGGTGGTGCCAGGTGCCTCGATTATGACCGGGAACAAGTCCCGACCTGCGGTGAGACCGTCGTGTCTCTGGGCCTGCCAGGAAGCACCGAACACCTACATATCCAACCCGGATAGTTTTCAATAAAAAGTTTTCACAGCTGTCACAAGAAACAGACTTAAGGATGGACACCTGTTTGTCTCAATGGTTCGCTGAGACTCCTGTACCGCTCAGGAGAGCCTAGGTCCTGCCCTCACAGCTCCATTCTTCACTGCTGGGGAGGCCCTGACAGACACCGTCTTCCTGTTTTTAGAAGCCAAAGCTGCGTGTGTGCTGCAACGTCTGGTCCGGTGTTACACATCCCAGGCCCTGCACGCCATTTCCGCTTCCAGTTGTAAGCCCTAACATCACAGCCATCGGAGTGCTGACAACAAGCCTGAGAGTGCTTTGGAATCCTTCACCCACAAGCTGGGATCTAAACAACCACGGCTGACTGGCAGCCAGTGTGGCCGGTCAGGCCCCAGGCAGCCAGTGTCCACACCGTTCTGCAGCTACTCGACGCCTGCCCACCATTGTATTTTTACCTTGTAAAACACATCGGGCACGTACTGCTCGCTGCTGGACTCCTTGGCGTAGCCGAGCTCGGGGGCGTCCTTGCACGGCAGCAGGCACTCGTCACGGACCAGCGCCATGCACTGATTGGACACCTGGTACCCTTCAAAGTGGACCTGGTTGTCGGGACCACCTGCAAGAGACAGACCTTCAGTGAGAATCCACCAAAGGACATTCAGAGCAAGTCTGTATCTGATACTTCTCCCCTCGGGCGCACAGAGCAAACCAACTCTTAGGAGTCTGCCATGGGGAAGAATTCAAAAACGCTGGACGGCAAGTGTACGAGCAGCCTGAGCAGGAGGCCTTGAACGCAGGCATGGAGGCACCGTTACAGCTCCTCAAACAGGTCCCACCAAGGGGCATGTTCTCACCAAATTGGGAAACAAGACTGGTAAACGTTCTCCAACACCCGCACAAACTGCTCAGTGCCGCCCACTACTTGGGCTCTTGGTTTCCAGTCAGGCCAGACAGAGCCCTGAGCCAGCAGACGTGTGTGAGGGAACGGGGAACGCACGTGGAGGCAGGGGAGGCAGGGGGGTATGGGAGTAGACGGGAGAAGAGCAAGACAGAGCCGTGTGCGGCGGCAACAACCTGTCTCTACCACACGCACAGTAGTGCGCACCTCAGAGAAAGCGGCACAGCCCCGGTAGTGGCTGTGGGCACCGTCAGAGCTGCAGGCAGCATGGCCCCCGCCCAGGTCACCACCTGCACTGCACCGTGGACCGCCCTCCACACCTTCCTCTTTTGTTCCTCAATCCCACTCCATAAACTGCCAATATGACGTCACATAAGGACCAGAGTGAGTGCCAAAAGCTGCTGAGTGGGAAGGAGCTGGTCATGTCACACCGAGCAGGGAGCCGGCTGAGACAAGAAGCTGGGAGAGAAGGACGGGCCGGCTGTGAAAGGCGGGCCCTGAGCCTCCGGAAGAGGTGAGACAGACTGTGCCCACCGCCGACTTCCACCACCACAGACAGGCACTTCCAGAACCCAGCTACACTCGGACGACTCTAACATCCGCTATTTGTTAAGGCTTTGGAAAATATAAAAACCCCTCAATATCTCTCTTTTAGTTTCTTTGACAAAAATAGAATTAAATTACTGATCAGGGAACAGAAATTTTGTCTGTCTGTCTTTCAAACATTTATCAAAAACCAGACCTGATGGCCAAGCAATCAGAGAAAGTGAAGGATGAGGGCAGAGCCAGCCTCTGCGGGAACCCTGGGGCCCGGGGCCTGCCGTCTGCTCGCCTCTGCACACCAAAGGCTGACAGCAGCCGGCTTCCAAATGCTGTCCCACTAAATCCAGCACCCGCCGTTGGGCCCTACTCACACTGAGGACAGGCGGCCCAGCCTGCTGTGCTCGGATGAGCAGGTTCCCAAGGGCACAGGGAGCGCGAGGCGCCCTCACGTGCGCACTGGGTTACCACTTTACTTTGGGCACTGTAACCGTACCGGTTTTTACGTTAATCATTCAAGTGTGATAGCTTGTTAGAGAAAGAAACATCTGACCTTTGAGAACCAGAGAAAAATAGAAAGCGGCATTTGTAAAACTGAAGGCTGTTTGAAACAGCCAACTCAGTCCACATGGGTGGTCTCCAAAGGCGGACTCAATGACAGGAACTGCAAGGACCCTGCCCTCGGAGTCACAGGAAACCACGCCTAATGAGCTGCTTCTACCTCCACGGAAACCGAACCCTGGCTGGTATGCAAAGGAGGCCTGACCGCTTAGCTCAACCCCTTCCAAACGAGCCTGTCAGGACATCCACAGTGGGATGAAAGGGGTCGTGACGGGAAGAACTCCGCCGCTACTAATGTAAGGCGCAGCCTCAGAAAAGACCTTTCACAGCCCAGAGAACGGGGTGTGCCAAATGACAAAGATGGACGCTGGCATCATGGCAGGGGTTCAAGCTCAGGCCCTGTAATGATTTTCCTTCCACGAGATCCTCCAGGCTCATGAGCAAGCCCCCCACATAACCAGTGCTCCAAAGGTGTCAGGCGAGAGAAGTGCCCTGTGCGGAGGGATCTGTGGACACAGTCTTTGCCCCCAGCCCGCAGACGGGCATGCAGCTTCAGCAGCAGCTTGGGGACAGCTGAGAGCACCACACCTGCCGAAGCACCACAGACCCTGTGATGCAACGGTCAGTCTCCTGGGAGACAGCCCGACACAGGAGGGACTGCTCCCTTCCAAGCACTGGGACCTCAGGCAGGTGCATTTCAGACAGGTGTACAGGGCGCCACCAGATCTCTGGCCAAGAACCACCTCCAGACAGAGAGCACGTTCCTTTGGAGTAAGAAGCTCTGTGGTGCTTCGGACAACACCCTTCTGCTGGCTGCCCCTGGGAAAGGGAGTGATTTATGAGCGAGCATCCCACGCCGTGATGCGGACAACTCGGTGCAGACACGGAAGGGCCCCGCCTGCACGGGAACTGCTCACTGCGTCAGCGCTAAGACCTTTCTGTGAAGTGGCACTTTTCAAAGGCAAAAATTCCATGGCAACTTCCAAACTCCCCACAAGAAGTGTGACTCGTGACTGAAGGTCCAGGTGGCCCCAAGTTAGACACTGTTTACATTTCTAAACACATGCCAGTCCTTTTGGCCCATCGAGTAATTCCCGACAGAAACAGTTAATAAAGGGTCAGGCTGTGGAGCCTGAAACAGCAGTTCTGGAAATCTGTGAGGCTGGCTTCTGGTTGCTCCAAGGTGGCAGGAAGGGTTAGCGGGCTGGAGTCAAAGATGGCCGGGGTCCTGCTGAGTTCAGGAGAGTCCCACACAACAAACAACTGCTCCACGTCCCACATGACCTTGAGTGTCCGTCCCCTGCACACTCATGGACACAAAAACCCGTTTATGATGACCTGAGATGAGAGTGAAGTGTATTTTATGTCAAACATATCTATTCTCTATTCCCGTCCATGGCGTCCAGTCTCAGCCGCTGTCCTGTTGCCCTTCATGTCCCCATCATGACAGGCCCCGCCCAGTCTGCCCTCTGCCCTTACGGAAGGACTCCGTGCTGCAGATTTACTGTTTCCTATAATTCTCCTCAAAACCCCATCCACTCCCTTAAGCACCTGACCCAACAATTCAGGAAAATAAATCTGACTCAACTGATTCACACTAACGTGTGAAGGGTGCTGGCCCGGCCAATGCTCCACAAAGCACATTCATTTCAAAAAGAAGGCGCCTGTCAATCAAAATGGGTCATAAGCCAGCAGATCTTAAAAACGCAGGCGGTGTAAAGAAGTTTTTCTTTGTGGTTCCCCCGGCAATAGGAACAGGCCAACTGACATGCTTGGGCCATTTGTGAACTGGCGTTTGCTAAACAAGAGGGTGCCTCTTACCACAGAACTAGGGGAAGGATGGTTACCAAGAACGAACTGAATGACCATCCCTGCAGGGGTACAAACCGACGTCAGTATTTACTTTATAAAACTGACCAAACAAATTCTGTTTTTATGACTGGGCTCTCCAAGTTTCAAATTATGTTATAAAAGATTTGGTGGCACTTTTTTACAGACCACAATCTCTTATTATATATTTATGATGTTCACAAAACCTAACATAACATACATAACGTTACACACACACGCCCCTTTCAAAAAAGCTTTATGAAAATGGTTCCTTAAAATGACACTCCCATTCATAAGTGACAGAAGCAGTAAATCTCTTTTCTCCCAGATACCACAGCCATCTTTGGTTACTGGAAAGGGGCAAAGGCAGCCCCCAAGCTCAGATCCAGAACCCAGACAACTTGGCCTTGGGACAAGAGAGTGGGCTAGAGAAGAATGACCCGGAGGCCCCGATTCTAGCAGTGTTGTGAGTGAAGCTGCTATGTTCAGGATTTTTACCACAAACCCAAAAGAGGAATCTATAATTGCACAGGCCCATTAAGAAAACCTACCGTGTTTCCCCAAAAATAAGACCTAACCGAACAATCAGCTCTACCGCGCCTTTTGGAGCAAAAATTAATACAAGACCCAGTCTTATAAGTTACATACAACATATATCTTATGTGCTACATAAAACTGGGTCTTACAGGAAAATAAGGATGAGAAGCTGCTGAAGGAACAAAACATACTAACAAGCAGTAACGTTTACAAGGTAACCGTCCCCGTTGATACCTGTAGCCACTGCAGTAACGAACTTGGATCCAAAGTGTCCGTCTGGAGAGAGCCGACATATGTTGGGGTGCTTATTCTGGAAGTTTCCTGCAGTGATACACTCTTCCGCACTCAGGAAATAGGTGTCCTAAGAGAAGAGAACCAGCCTATCACGTTTTCCAGCATCGTGTCAAAACACGATTCTGTTCCTTCTTTGGAAGATACGAAGGAGTAAATTACAACATGTCAGGAACTACGGTGAAAACACCTGTAGTCTCCAGCCGTTGAGACGCTCATGTAAAGCCATGCGTGACTGTAAGGCCGGAAGCACTAGGCAAGCAGCCCCATGTCTGGCCTGCGAAAGCACTGGTGTGGAAAGGTTGGGTGGGCTTTGCTCTACAAGGCAGACACACTAGACCCAGCCTTACTTTATCAGGAACACTGTGCTGAAAATCATTTGGTCTCAAAGCCAGAACAAGCTGTGCAGAGCCCCCGAGAGCGAGGGCCAGAGATGGTTGGAACCGCGCTCAGGCTCGGAGAGCGCTCCCACCCAGCTCACCTTATTTCGACTGTATCGGACTGTCCCCTTCCGGGTGTCTTCCGAGACGAGGTCTGTAAATATCCAGCCGACCTGCACAACAAAGGAAATTATCTCAAGTCTCTCCCTGAAACAGATGACGAATGTTTCCTGGCTTCTGCCCAGAGAGCTTAGCAACTGTTCTCAGTGAAGGACTCCAGAGACCCAGTTCTTTCTTTCTAGGTGAGTCGGTCCCTCAGCTAAGCTACCAGGCCACACCAGGGATTCCAGGGACTGCTCAGGGGCAACTGGCCACCCTGCGTTGCTGCTGGGTTGGAGAGGAGGGCAAACGAGCGGAGCTCCCCAACTGGCGGGGAGGGAAGGCCGTGCCCAGCACTGTGCCAGGTGCGGGCCCGTCCGGAGCTGACACGATGAACAGAATGCTGGAGCCCAGGGAACGCATGCCACGAAGAGGACGACGGACAAGAGCAAGCACACAAAGGCGACAGGTGCCAGGCGCGGGGCTTTCTCCGTGAGGAGAAAACAGCCTCCCTAGAGACGGCACGTGCCTCAGGCACCTGTCCCGGCTGCTCCTTTGAGCTCCGCTG
The DNA here is from genome assembly GCF_057876585.1 of Rhinolophus sinicus. Taxonomy (NCBI): domain Eukaryota; kingdom Metazoa; phylum Chordata; class Mammalia; order Chiroptera; family Rhinolophidae; genus Rhinolophus; species Rhinolophus sinicus. The sequence goes on from NC_142512.1 coordinate 56,898,688, forward strand.
CAGGGCTGGAGAAAGCACCTGGGGGTACAGGACGTGAAGCCCCGTCGCCGGGACACCCTCACGCCGGCCTCCCCAGTGTGCCCTGCTGCAGGGACAGTGCCTGTCTGTGCTCTGTGATCCTGGCCCTCCCGTGCCCACAAGCCTCCTAGCTGGCAGGTTTACTAGCGGGGCTGGAATCCAGGCATACACCCTGCTAGTGTCCCTCAGAGAAGTGACCTGGGGCCTGGGACACTCTCTAGTACAACCCTGACACAGACCCTTCAGGTCCATCTCCTGCAGCCATGACCACACAACTTTGGAGACTTTCATTTTCCTTAAAATGCCCAGATGAACGAAAACCACAAGGAGGAGAGCAATGAAGAAAATGAGACTTAAAAGATACATGACCAATGTAAGTAAACAGTAAACAAGGCAGAACCCAAACCAACCCAAGATGGATGGAGGTTAAGGAGCCAGTGTTTTGGGGAAAGGCACTGACATAACCTTAAGATCCTCTATCAATGTCACAAGGACCATGAACTATGCGTTTGTAATACACACAGGTCAAAAACCGTACCAATTTCTCTTGTGAACAAGAGAAACTTACAGATTTTAAACAGAAATATGACCCTAACTCAAGATGCGGACTCCTTGTTAAAAATAAAAGGACACTTTTTTCCTTAAAACTTTTTTCTTATGATGGTATAGTGACTTTGCTCTGTAACATTCTTAGGTTAAGTACATTTCCAGTTTCCACCGTTTATCTGTAGGGAATTTATTTTTCACTGTCTAAACTGATTAGGAAGTAAAGAATAAAACTCACATGGCTACCAATAGTGAACTTCTAAGATGTGTTCAAATCCCCAGTTCAACATGTACTTGTAAAAACACATCTCTGAAGTTCCTGGGAACTTTACCAAGGATGTAAGATACACTAGATCAACAGACTCAAAAAGAGAATTCTTCCCTGTCTCCTAACTGCCAGTAAAACTTGGAAGGCTTACATGTTCAGATGGCTAAACTATAAACAAGAAAATTCAGTGACTGAAGAGGGAACCCAGAAGCTTCCAGCGCAGGGGCAGAAAATGAATACTAAATGGGCCTTGGCCGCAGGTGGCAGAGGTGCACGAGGGAGAAGCTCACAGCCAAGGCCCTGCCTCGGGGCAGGCAGGGCACACAGCCTGGGTGGAGTCCGCAAACGGCAGGAAGAACCAGCTCCCGGCTTCCTTCCTCCGCCTTGAAGTGACCCCCAGAAGCGTGGCTGGCAGAGCTTAAGTGAACAGCCCGTGTTGGGCTCGTTCTTTTCATGCTCAGGGAAATGCTCACATTTTACTTTAAATCGGAGAAACATAAAAGCTAATAGCACCCAATAAACACAAGTGAGGTTTCAAAGCATGCCCGCCTGCCCCCGACCTTGTAGAGCTCAGAGTTCAGCCCCGCACGAGGCCCCGCCCACCTGGTGTCCCCAACACAGAGCCCGGGGCCCCGCGAAGGCCTCACTACCTTCCTCAGGCCAAGTTTGGCAGCGATTTCATCCACCACCTCAGCTTTTGGGTCTTCAAGAAGCTCCAAGCTGTTCTGTGTGCCAATCTGTCGGGGAGTCAAAGAGAGAACAGGCGTTAGAGGAGCGGGCTCAGGGAAGCCGCACAGCGGCTCCACCCCATTCTGGCTCAGACGTCACGGAGGAACACTGCTCTCCCTCTGCCGAAAGGGAGAGTGACAGCAGTGGAAGAAGCTCAAGGCAATCAGATGCATCCCAGCAGGCCCTCCAGGCTCTTCCCTTCCCAGGCTGCACTGCGCTTTGAGTCAGGACTCAGAAAGAGGCGGCCGGGTGGCTCAGTGGGTTAGAGCGTGAGCTCCCTACCACAAGGTTGCTGGTTCAATTCCCGCACGGGATGGTGGGCTGTGCCCCCTGCAACTAAAGACTGAAAACGGCAACTGGACTTGGAGCTGAGCTGCGCCCTCCACAACTAGACTGAAGGACGACGACTTGGAGTGATGGGCCCTGGAGAAACACACTGTTCCCCAATTAAAAAAATAAATAAATAAAAATAATAATTAAAAAACAAAGACTCAGAGAACAGTGAAGCAGTGCTCAGGCTGTCCTGTCAGTTCCATATCAAGTGTGGGTTGTTCAGGACAGCAGGGTCCCTACGCAGTTTTCTAAGGTGCCCTTATTGGGGAAAGAAGTTAGTTTCAAAACTCCCTTGGATAAATAGTTTTATTCCCGACCGGTTTGGCAAGATTAGGCAAAATGAGAGCTGTAGGGAACATCCGTCCCAGAAAACAGCCATAGGAACCACATGTGCGGCTCCTGCAGGGGCAGCGCGCAGCTTCACAGGCGAGGTACTGAGTGAGACGTGGCAGACACGCCGGCCCTCAGCAAACGGAAAGGTACCTGCAGTCGGGAACCGGCTGCTTGGTGGGCAGCACGCTCGGCTCAGGGAGGCAGGCGGGCTCGGGCTCTGGTGGGCTCACATGCAGCCTGAATGCCCGCGTGGACAGCGCTCGCTGTGATCTCTAATCCGCAGTGAAATCAGGTCATGGGTCACTGTTAGAAGTACGCTGCCGAGCGGAAGCCCCGGCCCAGAAACAGAATAGTGAAGGTGAGCCCAAACCGCCTTTCCTAACTGGCCTATGCTTATAAATTAGTCAAACTCTGGCAAAACGACCGAAGAACTGGATGTTGCTGGTATACCCGTCTGGAGATCATGAACCTCCAGAGCAGAGGTCAAATCCCCAACTCGGGGCAAAACGGGAGTACCTCGTTTCACAACAGGCAGCAGCATGAGCTTCGATTGCTAATGAGCTGGAGATTGTCAGAGGCCCCCAAACTGGGAGCTCTGATGGTGCTGTCAGTAGTTTGGACGCCAGAGGCTTCTGTTCCAACAGATTCCCTAGGAAAAACTGAACGTGCTTCCATAAGGAACCCCCCGACTGCAGCACACTTGTGCTCTGGGGGCAGAGAGCAGGGCCCCTCTGGTGGGGTGTCTGCTGCCACCTAGTGTCTCCTTTCAGGTGAAGTGACACAAGGGCCTCCGCAAACACTCTCTCCGTCCACCCGTCTACCCACAGCTCTCAGTAAACACAAGAAACGTCAGAGGGGGTAAGACTACACTCCAAATCTGTAAACACTGCCAGGTAGGACATGGCACTGATGCCGGAGCCACAGATCTGCATGCCAGCCGGAGGCCAGGAGCCTGCAGTTTCAGACCCCAGTTTACTTAAAAAGGAGGCCAGTCACAGCACGCTCTCCAGAACACAGGCAGGTGACAAAGGTGTGTACGGTACAGTACAGACCCAAAGACACAGAGCACAGGAAAGTACGGGTATCTGTATCTACTTATATTAAAAAGTCAAGGTTTAGAAGTCTAAACCAGAAGGTAGCACAGGTGGGGTTACCTGCAGAAGAAGGGAGGGAACAGGATGAAGACGAATACCTTATGCGTAGATCTGACTTTAGAAATGTGCAATTTTTTTTCTATTTCAATATTTTTTATGAACAATTTCAAATGTACAGCAGGCTAAGGAACTTGACACTGAACAGCCGTGTAGCCCACACCTGGGCCAGCATCAGCACCTCCATGCCCCCCATCCTCTAGTCCCCGCAACCCGACTTCTGTTCCATCTCACAGTAAACTGCAGACATGAGTGCACCCCGCCCCCCATGACGGCAAGTACATCATCAACTAGAATTCAACGTCGTCACAGCATATAAACCAAGCCCTAAGTACTGAAGATATTATAAAGCAAACGAGCATCAATGTATAACTAGCTGGTGCTTAATCATACAGAGAGGACCTCCCAAGTGACTTTAAAACACAGTAACAGACTGCTGGTCCCTCATGGGCGAGACCCTAAGGACTCTCCCCTCCCTCCCAAAAACTCTTCGACTGTTTTCAGTCCTCACAGGCGATAATTTCGGTGCTGTTATTCTGACACAGTTGTGTGGTACGGGATAAGGAACGAGTAATTCTGTGACGCTCTAATTCCACGACGCCTGCGATAACTGACAGCAGGCATAGGCAGACGAGATACAGGACTGTGAGAAGAGAGGGAGCAATTGTGTGACACTTTGGGGGCAACTGACAAAAGTGGAATACGGACGGCAGATTTGATAAAAACACTTATCAATGTGCAATTTACTTAAGTTGATAAATGGTATGTAAGAGAATACCTATTTTGGGGAAATACACACTGAAATATTTAGCGGCCATGATCTTATTCTCCAATAATTCAGAAAACAAGTATTGCGTGCGCGTGTGCACAGAGACACACAGACCCAGACAGACTGGGCCAGTGCGAAAGCAGCACACGGTCTGCAAGGGCACCCACGCAGCCTCCCAACCCAGCAACGCGGACAGCCCCGTGAGCGCAGGCCCTACCTGAGGAGGCTCGTAAATGGCCGCCACTTCAGCCCTGATGCCCAGAGGGATGTCTTTGTGCTCAGTGTACCGTCCATACAAGTACCCGAAATGCTGGTTCCCTGTCTTCCTCCAGAAGTCAAGGAAGCGATCAGCAACTGTGTGATTCTCAAACATGATATTGTCCACGTGTCTGTATTTCTGTAGAGTTAACAACAATGGACTAAATAAAAATATTCATCAAAAATTATTTTTTTCTAGTACAAACCGTTCATAAATAGCCTTTACCTAGCTCTTAAAACACACACACGCACATTTTAAGACCATGCGCTGCCCTTAAAAACACTTCAACTTCTAGTGGGTAGGTGGGATGGGGTGGGGTTCCTCAAGAAATTCAAATTAATCTTTTTGGGATTGCATCTAAAATAGAGGTTTTCAAAATCTCTAGGGGAAAGAATAGTTTTCAAAAAGAGTGAGAAAACAACAAAGAGTGTGGAGGGAGGGAGAGAAAGAAAAGGAAGAAAGGGCTCCAAACAGTCAAGGAACCGCATGTGGGCGGGGCGGGGGCGGGGCAGGGGGGGTGGCCACTCTCCACTCTTAGAGGGCAGGGCCCAGGGCGGGAAAGGCAGTATAACCACATGCAATTTTCCCTGGTTCTCTGCCTCCTCCTTCAGCCCAGCTCAGCTCTCTTCTTAAACTGGCTTGGCCAGGTGCCCTGAGCACAGGTCTGTTACCAGCTTCCAGGGCCACGGTTTCTCAAAAGGTAAAGTCACAACCAATGAGCATTTTAAACAGTCACCAGGAAAATTCTGCCTCCACACAAGCTGACAGAAGAGCGAACCGAAACCCCTCCAACGCTTGTCAGGCAAGCTGCAAATCTTGTAAATAATGTCTGCGGTGTATGACTTCCACAAGGGTCACCAGTCACAAAGGAGTGTGAGTGTGCCATGTGTACCACCCTCTGCTAGAGCAGCTGCTCTCCAAGGAACCACTCCTTTCTCAGCCATGAAGGTAAACCTGCCCGCCACAGCCTGGACGGGCGCAGTGAGCAGCTCACCTGTCTGTTCAGGGTGATGGCGCTTGGCTGGCACTTCGTACAGATGCCATTGGGCCATGGAAGGTGCCCCTCGCACCCTGACTTAATCTTGCAACTGATGTTCTCCAGGGCAACAAACTTCCCCCTGGGTAAGAAGAGGCAACTTAATTAAACCTTATGGTGGAGAGCAGCTGAGCAGGAGACTGGAAATGACGTCCAGCTGTCCTACACCTCTGCGCAGAGCTCGAAGAAGCTACGCATGAGGTGGCGGCAGCAGGGGAAGGTGCTGGAACTCTCCAGTGGAGCGCAGCTTCGGTCCTGCACAGCGAGGCAGAACTACTCTCCTATGAAAATGATTTTCATTTCCACCGTGTGTCACTCACATCCACAAATATTTTCAAGAATGCTGTTGCACATCTACAGACCTAACCTGTATCACTGAGGAGAAAAAAAGAGTTCTATTTAAGTTTCATTAATTATGAGTCTCATTCTTAGGTTGTTTGTAAAGAACTCTTCTTCGTAGGAAAAGCCTGATTCAGAAATGCAACAATAGCTTCACTCTGCCGTTGGCCAAAATAAAAATTCTGGTCAGGAGACTGTAGTTATAAGGAAGTCCTGGGCCCCGCCCTGAACTTGGGGTGAAGCTGACTCCACCCGCTGCCCGTTTTCCCATTCACAAAATGGTCCCCAAAATTCAGTCTCATCTTCACAGCCACCGGCACGCTGGTCTGATGGCACTGGGAGCAATGACTGCCACCATGTCCGCATGTTAATGACAGCTACCAATGTGCCAATGGTGCCAATGTGACAATGGTCCTTGACTGAGAGGGATGAAAGGCTGGAGGATTTCAGCACAAAAGATCTCTGCTCATTCCCTTGTCCAGAAAGTTCCATAGCTTACCCAATGACAGGCAGCAATGGGTTTCTGGTGGGACTGTTTTCTCCTGGTCTAACTTGTTTAAAAAGTCATTTCAGGATGTCAGCGGGTTGTCAGAGAAAAACTACAATCAGGCAAATGTGACATTCTTCACAGAATGTTGCTGACTCCAGTTCAGTCAGCGTCTCCGGTGGCTGCACTGACAGCAGTTATAAAATCACAGGACGCAGCCCGTTACTTTCTGGTGAGGTGAGCACACAGGCAACAGAAGGGGTCACACAGGCTAGTGTCTGACGTGGTTTTAAATCAAAACACTCTTCGTGTGCCTCTCTCTGGCCGCCGTCACGGCCACACTCAAGGAAAGCCCGCCGCCCCGCCTCCACTGCCCACCCTGCCTCCCCCGAGCGTCTGTCATGCTGAGCCTGCAGACAGAAGTTCCAGAGGCACCACGAGTCCATCGGGCAAAGGGCTGACAGGGGCTGTCCAATGCATGGTTCAGTTTGTCCAAAGAGCAGAGGAAAAGCTGCGACTCCACAGACACAAGTGGCCACCATCACACCTTCTCTCACCCACCTTCACATACAACTAAGTCGCCAGGAGGATCAGTGAGGTCCCCCAGGGGCCTCCACAGTGGCCATCAGCAGCCTGGCAGCTGCCCAGCACTACGGGCACTGTGGATTACAGCAGGGCATCAGAGTCTGCATCAGCTGTTTCTTTCCTACCATCAGGGCAAAGTCATGAGTTCCAATGTTTCGTGCCCAGACCCTGACCTTTGTGTGTCTCATTCATACGCCAGTGGCTTTCAGGAACACTGGTCAGATACACAAAGCGAAGCCACAGGGGTGCGGCCTGGCCGCGCTCAGGGTGCTTACTTGTCGGCCCCTCCAGTCAGCTTTCGGATGTAGGCGTGGAAAGACATGTGCTTCACGGGCGGTTCGAGATGGTTTAGGTAGTCCTCATCGAATGGCTGCCAAAACACAGTCAGTAGGTCATGTACCTGCCGGGGTCACAGGGCACACAGAAGCAGACACGGGGACAGAGCCAGACCCCCCTGAGGGCACAGAGGGAGGACAGGGCTTGGGTCTCTCCTGTTCTACATCAGACGACTTTTTCTTTGTGTACCAGGTATCTTTGCAAGATGAAATGAATCTCTATTAAACATAAAATGCGCTAAGTCAAGTAAATATCAGGACAATTTTGCAAAACAACCCCAAAAGTCCCCAGATGAAGCAAGAGGAGCCTCACATAGGAAATCAGGGGAACTGGGGGGGACTTGCTGCCATGAAGCCAGCATTATTACACTGGCTCTCAGTCTCACCAGGACTAACCAACGGAGGAGACGTGAGATTCCGGGCAACGTAAATCAAAACAGTGACGAGCATGAAAACCACCAGGCCAGCTTGTGTCAGGCTTTAAAAGGACTGTCCAAGGAGCCCACTGCAAACGCGGCCCCTCCGTCAGAGCAGGAGAAATGTTTCAGCCACCCCAGCCCACCGGGCGGTCGCACCCATAAATAAGGCTCGTCCTCTGTGCAGCCAGCGGGCACCAGTGCGACTACGAGGCCCAGGGCAGTAATTAACAGGGAATTCTCCCAACCACCACGGCCAAGGGCAGGGGCTTCAGGTGTTTCCATGGCTCAGGGAGGCAGCCATCACGCCTGCCGGAACTCGCTCCCCAGACTCACCTCTAGAGGAACACAGTGCACACACTTCCCCAAAGGGCCGTGTCGGCATCTGAGAAGAGCACAGGGCAAAAGAAAGAGAGCAGTTAGCGCGCCGGCCTTTCCGCGCTGCCTCCCGCCGCTTCTGCCGTTTCCCCGTACATCACCCGCCGTAAAGTGCTTCCCTCCCCAGGCGAGTTAGCTCACAGGGTACAGGGGGAATGTTCACAGTGTGATTTTGATCTGCAATTGGAAAAGCTCAGCAGTACTTCACACTTGTGACTTCGTGGATACTAACTGCTTAAAATGACACTAACTAAAAACAAAGTCAATGGATTTTAAGTCAATTTAAATGAAAATGTTAAGCAAACATTAAGAATGGTGGTCCAGGGATACAGCAAAAACCCTGAGAGTGGTACGTAAAAAACAGCCACTTTGGAAACGAACATATACAGGTTGCTTGGCTCTGTGGGCGGGTTTCCGTCCTCCAGTCACAGAAACCTTGGAAGCTCCACACATGACACGACACTGGAGATGTGCTCAGGGGATGAGGCCGGTGAGCGGTTGGTGGAAAAGCCACGTGTAGGTCCCTCTGGGCTCAATCAGATCTCTTTCTAAATGGGGGCAGACTCTCAGATGCACGTGAGTTCTACATTTCTGAATAGACGGCCCGTCTCTCTGGATAGGCAGTCTCTTGTGGCTCAGATGACAGGTCAGCATGCACGCACACACTGCACACCCACACCACACGCACACAAGCGCCCTCTGAAAGATTCCTCATGAAGCTTCAGAGACACAGACGGAGGGGCGGGGCTGGAAGGAAAGGCAAATGGAAGCAGCATGCAGGCTAGTGGCTCCATGCCAACAGCAGCTGAGCGCCACTTGGTCCTTTAATGCAAGACAGACAAGCTGCCAATACAGCACCTGGAAGCCCCACACCTCAGTGTCAGCACCCGTCATGCTTACGGAGCGATGCAGTTATAGAGACTCCATCACAGACAAGCAACCCTCGCTCAGACAACTCCACACCCCCCACTGTAAACTCAGATGCTCCTAACTGGTTTCCATAAAAAGAACTGCAAAACCTAAGCAGCACACACATGCACCAGCACGCATACGACCCAGGTGAGAAGTGACTATTCAAGGGCACATTTTCAGCAAACAACACGTGCATTTATACAATCCCGGGTGACAGTGTGCCTCTCCATGTGCCATATCCTCATAACTTTGCACTGTGACCTTGTGCTTATTCAAGGGCACCAGCTTTAGCAAACGACGCGTGCAGAATGGAAAGCACGTGCGTGCACGCTGTGCCAGAACTGCTCCGCTACCACTGAACGAGGTTCCATGAACGAGGACCTTGCTCTGGCAGGAACCCAAGTGTCAGCCCACCACTGTTCCTTCCTCTTGCCCGTCCCACTTTCTAAAGTCCCTTCTGCCATGTGGCTGTCAAGGATCTCCAGGGTACATCACGGCAGAGACTCGGTTTACAGACCCTGCCGTCTTTCAAATCTTAGTTCCAAATGCTTGAAAACTTTAAAAGTCCATGTGGGATACACTGAGATCCAAGCAATGAGAAAAAGCGACAAACTAACCTGGAGTGAAAGTTCATGTGCACAGATGGTCAAACTCAAACCTACATTTTTTTTCATCAGCTACTTTGTACAACAGGTCGTGTACACACGCCCTCTACTGAGCCTGAAGGCACCTCAGCGGCCCAAGGCCCCGGGGCACTTACAGCTGCGGGTCGCGGCTCCGGTAAATCTTGCCGTCCTGCCTGCTGAGGTACTGGTCAATCTCATCTTCCAGCACACTGGGGGCGCCCAGGGCCTTTATCCCGGGCGGGGCGGACGTCTCCATCTCAGATGAGGGTCCGGCAAGGCTCGAGGGGAACAGGAACAAGAGGTCGCCATGCCTGTTCAAAGGACACATGCAAATCACGCCCTGCCTGCCTTTCTTCCACGACCTACACGTGCAAGATCGACTGACATCTGCGAAAAGCCAACGCCACCCATCCTGAAAGCCTAAGGAACGAGGTGTCCACTTTTAGGAGACCTGATTCTCTCCACATCTCTCCCGTGCTCCTCAGCATTACAAGCTCAGCAGCAGGTGCTCTGGGACTGCCATTTCATTCCTTTCACAACCGTATTTTAGCATTTACGGTACACATCCATATACCTAGCATCTGGTTTCACACAAATGATACACAGTTGACCTTTCAATACCATGGGGGTTAGGGGTGCCAACCCCTGTGCAGCCGGAAATCTGCATGTACCTTCTGACTCCCCAAAAGCTTAACTACAGTCATCCCTCGGTGTCTGAGGGAAACTGGTTCCAGGACCCCCCGCGGATACTGAAATCCAAGGATGCTCAAGCCCCTTATGTGACGCGACGCAGACAGTGCAGTCGGCCCTGCGTATCCGTGGACTCCAGCCGCGGATGGGAAATACTGTTTTCGATCCACAGTTGGTTGAATCCAACTGTATATTTATTGAAAAATATCCATGTGTAATTGGAGCCACGCGGTTTAGGCCCCCTGTACAATCACAGCATACAGACTGGGTCTCTAGGCAGTTTCTCCCTCCCTCTCACTCTTCGCTTGGCTCCCACTTTCCTTTGCTCGTTCCGTAGCCAGCCCTCTGTTCACCTCCCCCACATTTCTCTCTACGTTCACGCACACACACCCACGTACATACACAGACATGTATGCCATTGCCTGAGAAAATGAGATTATCAAAGACACACTTTTTGCACTTGCTTTTCCCATGCAACAAATCCTCATGAAATCCCTCCAAATACAGTCCGTGTCTAATCATCACTTTTAATGGCCACACAAGGTCCCCAGTGAAGCCGCCTCATGACGTGCTCTGCCACTCCCACAGTGACAGGCACATGTGCCTCTGCGGCTTCCTGCCACCAGGAGAATAGCACTTAAATGCCCAAAGACAGGCAGTCACATGGCTTTCCTTCCGCAGGGTGGTGGCCCTGCTGGACAGAAGAGTTTCTGTTTGTTTTTAAAGCTGCCGATGTATGGTTTTTACAAAAGCTGCCACAATTCACATTTCAAATGGCAGTATTTTGTTTTCTATCACGTTCGGTGTAAACTGCAGTCCCCCCTTGATCAGACTCCCGTTGCTGGCACGTTGCGGACCCGATTCCCTCAGCCACACTGCTACCCCGAGGTGAGCCAACATCTGCTACGCTGGGCGCTTACAGCAGCACCGCGAGCCTCTGCGTGGCCAGACATGGTTTGCAACACTAAAAGTCAACACCAGTCTTGGAGGAAAAGCTACAGCCCCATTTGGTAAAAATTTAACTGTTGCCAACAAGACACACACACAGAAAAAAGAGAATGAATGGAAGAACACGCTGCCAGAGCGCTAGACCCACAAGCCAGAGCACAAGGTACAACGCTCAGGACGGCAGAGCCTGGCCTTAGCTCTTCAGTACGTCGTGCTTTCTCCTCACTTAGTGGCAATGACATTGCCAATTGTAATTGGAGACTTCCATTTCTAACAGCAGATTAGATATTCCTAACCACTGTCCAGCTATGAAATACTGGGCTCAGCTGCTGTGTCACTTTTAACGAGTATACTCTAAGATGCCCTGCTAAGCTCTAAAGAAAATGAGGAGTCCCAAAGGGTGCAAGCAACCGAGAGTAGCTCAACCAACAGCAGCCGGGAACACAGCTCAGAGCTGCCCCTGGCACGCCCACTATAGGAACCCCGTGCTTGGTTCACACACTTGTTCTCTGGGCAGCGGAGATGAGGCTTGAGCCTGCCCGCCCAAAGCGGGCTGCTTGGCCTGAAACTCTCACGAAGCTGGTGTCTGAGGATGTCTCAGCAATGGGGAAAAGTCCACCGGCTCAAAGCCGGCAGCAAGGAGGAACCCCATCAGCCTCCAGCCACTACGCAGGAGGAAGGCAGACCCTGAGTCTGCTGTGCCGCACACGGCCGTGTGGGCGGGCGGCATGGAATTGGGATGTCACTGGGTCAGGGAAGACCAAAGACGGGAGCAGGGTCGGAGCACTGGGCCCACAGCACCCCCTAGTGCCAACAGAAGCCAACGCAAGCCCTCGGTAGAACACCCACTAACCAGGGGCCCTTCAGGACTCCCCAAGAGCAAGTCTGGTCTAGTACAAGCTCTCAAGAAAAGGTCACCAAATGTACAAGAGAAACAAGCCACCATGAGTTCGGGTGGGCAGGGACAACGGGAACAAGATTTAGACAGCCAAGGACTTCAGATTTGGAATTACAAGGTTCAGGATATACACGTATACAGTCAATTTATAGCAAATGGAAATGGAGTGAGAAAAGTGCGAGCATCAAGAGGCCCTCCCAGGTGACTGGTGGGGCTGTGGCATGCGGGACAGCAAGGGCCGGGTTCAGTGGCTGTTCCCAAGTGCCCCCACATGGACAGCTCAACCACACGTCAAGCCCAGCCACAGAGCAGTGCAACAGCAATCCTCACGAACCCTGAATACATGCAGGGAGACAGACTGCCGACATCGCGAGACCCAAAAGGGAAGCATCGTGTGTATGCCAGGCTGAGGCAGAGCCCCCAGAGAACCCAGGTTCTTCACTGGGATCCCAGGGGCCAGTGTGAAGCAGAGCGAGCAGCAGGAAGGAGCCTGGAGCGACGTGACTGGACACAGCTGCGGTGCACTGTAGTAAGGTCTCTGCACTCTAGGTGCCTCCCAACATTGTGACCAACTCTAAGGCACACCAGGGGGTCCTGCCAGAAGAAATGTGGCGTGGGCAGTGGGCCACTGCCCTGCCGGCCCTCTGACCACCCCCCACGCAGGCCCCGAGCTGGACCTCCGCACAGAGCGCGGGCAACGCCCCTCTCTCCAGAGCAGCACCTGAGACTGCAGCTGCACACGCGGCCTGGGGCCATCACTTTCTCCTCAGGGACTCACATCTCAGAATTCAGCAAGTCAATCAGACCGGCTCAACAGTGACCGCAGACCTGGTGTGACTGCTCAACACCTGGCAAGAAGAACACCTGCATTTCGGTCAGTAAAGTGGGCTGTAATTAGAGAGGTGTGAGGAGGAGACAGGCGTGAAGAACGGAGCAACCTTGGTGCATAACTGGTGTCGCCGTTTCCCCCGATGCCGTCCCGTCCCCTCCCCAGTGGGCACTTACTTGATTTTGAGCAGGTTGAGGGACTTGGTGGACGACGCTGTGATCTCTCCAGTCTTGTTTCTATTGATGTAAACTGAGAAGCCGTTGTTCTGGAAGCCAAACTCCTTTGCGACCTGAAACAAGCCCCAAATGGCAGAGATTTAATAAAACATTTACATGTCAATACTCTGACCACATACACATCAGACATGACTAGAACACTCACTCAATTTAGAAACTGCTCATTTACCAAATCTCTCACTATTTCCTGTCTTGTGAGGAAACTGGTACTGCTTAGGCAGACGTCAAGTAAAATGAGAAAAATGTCCAAAAAGAAGCAGAGCTTTGTATAAATAAGACTGTGTGACAAATTTAAGAGTTTGAAGCAAGCAAGAGTCATGACCATATCTGGAAAGTCTCATTTGTACTTTTGAAATCCATTGTAAAAACCCAATTCTGATTTTGAAACCTAACAGAAGAGGACTGAAGCCATCAAAAGATGCGCGTAATTGCATGGCCAGTTACCGGTTCGATCCCCACATGGGCCGCTGTGAGCTGCGCGCTCCTTAAGAAAAACGAAAAAGATGCCTGTAAGTCAGGAGTGAGTAGGCACCGTGCCAGGCAGCGGGCACCCTCCTTCACTCACTCCACACATGGAAGCAGCCCTGCGTGCTGACTCCTCTCGCGTGCTCGGAACAACTGGGAATAAAAACAGACCAGGGTCCTGCTGTCGAGGATCTTACTGTCAAACGGGGAACAAAGTCAACAAACACGAAAACCCCATGGCAGGAAAGGAAGAGAGGTGCACGGAGCGGCCCTCCGGGCGGGAGGACAGAGAAGGCCGCTCCGAGGAACCATGTGAGCAGAAGCCTGGTGAGCGAGCCCGCCCGCCAGCAGAGCTGGGAAAGGACACAGGCGGGAGGAGCAAGCACAACCTGGACGCAGCAAGGGCTTGCGGAGACAGAGGCCAGTGAAGGGAGCCCAGCAGGCAGGCAGGAGGCAGGACAAGACGAGGCTGGCGAGGTGGACAGGACCACATGGGCAGTGGGGAGTCTGCATTCCAGCCCGGGAGCCATGGGAAGCCCCAGGGGCTGAGGGCAGGGGCCCCAGAGCCACTGTCCCATTTCTCATCACCACCCTGCTGCAGGTGGGACGAGGAAGCAAGAGGGCCAGTGGTTTAGCCCCGCCCTGGGGACACGGGGGCTCGGAAGAGGCCAGGACAGTGCAGCAGAGGGAGGAGCACACCTTGCAATTATTATAATCAACAGCTTTTGCTAATGGGCAAAAGAAGGGGGCAGAACGGAGCGAGGGAAGGAAGGACATCAGAGTGGTCTTCCAACTTCTGGCTTGAGCACTAGGTGGCACCTGTTCTCAAGTGCCACCCGTAAGGCAACCATGAGAGAGACTGAAAGAAGGAGAGTGAAGTAAAATCAGGCCTTCCATTGGACTCTGAGATTCGAGGTGATTCCCAAACACCCCAGGGAAGGCGTCGGGCAGGCCACGAGTATTTGAGTCTGGGGCCAGGAGAGGGGCCAGAGCTAAAGCTGGACGTTTTGGGGTCAGCAGAGGAGAGTTAAACAAATGAAGACAGAGGGATTCTTGGCAGACAAACAGAAATGATAAAAAAACAACAATCAAATGGAAATTCTACAAGTGAAAAATACAATAACTGAAACAGAAAACTCACTGGATGGGGCTTATCAGCAGAAGGGAGCTGACAGAAGAAAGGGTCCATTAACCTAAAGGTAGGGAAACAGAAACTACACACTCTGAAGACAGAGACGAAAGAAAAATGAGCAGAGCCCTAGGCACCGCTGGGACAATGCCAAATGATCCTAGAGAAGAGAATAAGGGCAAGATTGAAAAATATTTAATGAAAGAATGGCCGAAAACCTCAAATTTGATGAAAAACATAGTCACAAACCTAGAAGTTCAGGAAAAGTGGCCCCGGCACATCGTGGTCGCACAGCTGAGCCACACGTGATGGGGACCAGAAGACAATAGAATGACATTTTTAAAGTGCAGTAAGACGTGGACACTGCCAGCTGAATCAAAAAATGGTTCAGATGACCGGCCAGGTGGCTCAGGTGGTTAGAGCTCCGTGCTCCTAACTCCGAAGGCTGCCGGTTCGATTCCCACATGGGCCAGTGGGCTCTCAACCACAAGGTTGCCAGTTCAATTCCTTGAGTCCCGCAAGGGATGGTGGTCAGTGCCCCCTGCAACTAAGATTGAACATGGCACCTTGAGCTGAGCTGCCGCTCTCGGGTGGCTCAGTTGGGTGGAGCGTGTCCTCTCAACCACAAGGTTGCAGGTTCGACTCCCGCAAGGGATGGTGGGCTGTGCCCCCTGCAACTAGCAATGGCAACTGGACCTGGAGTTGAGCTACGCCCTCCACAACTAAGACTGAAAGGACAACAACTTGATTTGGAAAAAAGTCCTAGAAGTACACACTGTTCCCAATAAAGTCCTGTAAAAAAAAAAAAAAGAAAGAAAAGAAAAAAAGAAAAAAGACTAGTACTTTAAAAAAAGAATGGTTCAGAAAGGCTAGACTCAGTGATGTTGTGGGGAGATCCTATACTTAGATGTTCCTTCTTATGGATGCGTGAGAGTAATGTGTGATTAAAATAAATTATTTCCAAATCCATCTAAAAAAGTTTATGAAAGTGTACAATTCTAAATGACAAGGGAAAGCAGGTATGACGGCATTTTTTCCTGTCTTGGTGGTACATGACCATTTCTCCTTAAATTCAATAATGGCTTACATTTGATGCAGTACAGCAATAGTACAGTATGATCCCCTTCTGGTACACACATGGGCACATACACATGTAGGGGTGTGCATGTAAGCAAGCACAGTGCACACATAAGACAAACCGTGTTAATGGCTATTTCTGCATGGTAGATTTTAAAGTGATTCTGACTTGCATCCTTATACTTTTCTGTACTGTTTGAGCCTTTTATAATTAATCCGTATTACTGTCATAATCAGAGGAAAAGATTTCCATTTTCGGGGAACCACATTCCAGAGTGATAAACGTGTTTAATTTTGAGAAGTCCTGAGAAGGCTGCTCCTAAGCAATGACTTCAGCCATCGAGCTGTCAAAACAAACTACGCCTCCGTGAGCTCAATCACTTCCGATGGTCAGCGGTTGTGTCCGCATTTCTCTAAGTAAGGTGGCAATGAGCTACGCAGAGGGAGATCCCAGGACCTCAGGGATACTGCCGAAGCAAAGAAGTCAGAGCTCGATGCTGGGTTTTTAGGTTCCTCTGCAATCTGAATTTAACCTGTCTGACAACTCTACACTTGACACCAAGCACAAAAGCGTCAAGTTAAAAACAAAAGCATACCTCTACAAGGTTACTGCAGGTTTAAGAAATTCCCCATCACAAAGCCTCAGAAAAGTAAAGAACAACTGTATGCCGTCCTCTTATGCCTGGTGTTTATCCTCACAAGTGTCTAGGCGATAGCTCCTTAATGCTTAATCTTTGTCTCAGATGACCTCTCTCAAGAATTCCAGCATTTTCTGTATTCTAGTACCATCCCTAGGAGCAAGCTGACAATGGTCAGCTGCTACTAAGAGCAAAGAGTAGGATGTTAAAAATTTCTTGAAGACTCAGAGATTGTCTTCTGTTACCTATTGCACCTAATCCTTGTTCCTTTTATTCTTATAAATATGGCCCCATACACAGTGCTGTTGAAATCATGATAGCAATGACCTTTTAGAAACCAAGTTTCCCAAATACGTGTGGCTTCAGTTACAGCTCACAGACCCACTGTGCTCCTCAGCAAATCTCACTCCCTCAGTCTGCAGTTTCCACCTTTGTGAAAATAACATCAGACATCTAAAAGACATCTAAGATTCCCTCTGGCTCTAACAGTCTATGACCCTACAATTTTTTCGCTTATGAAAAATAAAAAACAGTGTTTTTTTTATCATTACAAAGGTAACACCTGCTTACAACAAATTCAAATAATATAATGTATAAAATAAAGGCTAAAGGTTAGTAAACTTTTTCTATAAAGGGTTAGACAATAAATATTTTGGCTTTGCAGGCCACACTCTGTCACAACTACTAGACTCTGCTGTTGGAGCTCAAAAGCAGCCAGACAACAGATATATAAATCAATGGGTGTGGCTGTGTCCCAATAAAACCTTCATAAAACAGCCAGCCAGCCCATGAACCAGTTTCATGCCGTCTGATGTGAAATATAGAGCAACAGCACTCTCCTTACTGCAGGCCTGCCCTCCTCGGGCTGCCCATTTAAGTCTGGCTGTGCTCTTCCTCAACACACTCTATGTTCGCACAACAGACTTACATGGCTTTGATTTCATAGAACAAAGTGGGATGACTCCATATATGTTTTTAACAACTCCCCTTCGATAGACGATTCGATTTTCACTCTCATAAATAAGACTCCTGTGAAATACCATTACACTTACATTGGCCCTTGGTCCTGCAATTGTTCGCTATGGTCAGCTGTGACACAATCTGATCCTGTATCAAACCAAGCAGTCGTGACAGACAAAAGCAATGCAAGAGACTGAACCTGGGAGTGGGCGGAACCAGGAAATACGGGAAAGTGAAAAGACACAGAGCAGGAAGGGAATAACAGCAGAGGATGATCTGAAAGGTAAATAAAGCCACAGGTACCTTTTTCAAAAATGCTGCAGCTGTCTCTCTCTTTGTTGCTGTGATCCTCTTCACCCCATCTGGGGACTGGACACGAATTATCTGTTGTCAAGGAAACAGGATGGTCACCACGCAGACCAGAGGGCCTGCTTCCATTACTAACATCTGCAGGCTTTCAGCACCTGGGGCACTGAAACCTACAAGCCAAGCCCCACCCTGCCCCGTGCAATGCCCAAACCAATGTTTCCAGAAGATGAAGCAGAGGTACGAGTTGGAGAGACACACGAAGAGTTCTGCCCTGATTCTCAACTCTGTTGTTTCACTCAAGAAAACAACTTCAATTTTTCACCATTATTTATAAAGAGTATACCTGAAACACTAACATTTTTCTTTTCAGATTTACAAAAAAAAAAAAAAAAGGCAGGAAAACCCCACCATGAATCATGAATGACTGGGTTCTTTAAAAAAAGATCTCACTTTGTTCTGTCCTGTACACAAACATCAGACTGACTTAGAAGAACCAGAGGAAATCTTCTACTTTATTTACTTTTAATAAAAAGATTAAAAGAAAAGAAAAAAAGGTGTTTACCACCGTAGTAAAACTTAGCAGTATTTTAAGAACATATTTTCATGGCAAGCCTTAAACGCTGGCAGCCTGAAAGGCCACTTGACAAAGACCATCACTTTCCAGGGCTTGACTTTATGCTGACCAAAGCCCTTCTGAAGGTGAGTTACTACGCCTGGCCACCTGTACAAGGGGCATGAGACGGCATGCCCTGCCGCCAACAACACAGATGATGCTCCAACCACCTGTGCTGAGGGAGGAAAGACAGACAGAAATATGCCAGAAAGTTCTCATGTGGTAGTTTCTCCTCTCAGCAGTTACTGCGCTGTGTACTATATTTAAAACAACACTAAGCAGATGAAAAACATCACAAGCCGTTGTCTTTTTTAAAAGATGTTCACTGACACACGAAAAAAGCCACAATGGCTTTCGATCTATCTGTTTTTAATCAAACAAATGAAGAATAAATAGTCTAGATTTCCCTAAATCGCTTGACTGTCCTTCTCACTTTCTAATAGTTTTCACTTGACTGAAAAGGCTTTGCCCCCATATTGTTCTCAATTTTTAAGATTTTGTTTTTGAATGACCCTTATGAAATCCCAATTGTTAAGAGCATAAAATATTTTCTACCTTTTTACTTAACTACACCTGTTCACTTTCTCTCTTGTCCGTGTGGAGTACAAATACAGATGCTTTTGACTTTTGGTTTCAGGTACACCCCACTTGGATTCAACACCTAGAAAAACGTTCTCGTAACTTGCAGTATGGTCATTAGGAAACCACTTCCACCTATTTGTTTCTGAAATGTCTCCAACAGACAAGTTAAGAGGTGAAGAGCTGTTTCTTTTTTGTGACCATCCCTCTGACTGTTCAACTAGGAGCAAGAGCAGGACATGCCACTCCAGGAGGAGCTAAAGGTCAGGTTCACACGTGCCAGGAAGAGTTCTACGGCTTAAGAAGTTGTTCTACTTGATCATCGACAGGGCACGGCAGTCCAGGTTTCCAAGAGTCCAGTACAGCACTCCAATAGACAACACAACTTGTACTGACGGAAGTTCTGGCTTGGTCTGACCTAGGCTACAAAGTAAACAAGAAGGGACTGACCTGACAACATGGACACACAGCCACTTGGTAACTTAGGTTTCCCTGTTTATTAGAAAATGAGCCCGGAATATTTCTTGGGGGAGTCGAAGAATTGGTCAGAGAAAGATCAGCTTTACCCACAGAAAGTTCCAGGACTGTTCCAAATTCAGAAAAAAAAACTTTCTGAAATCAATTTCAGAAGAAGGATCTGTGTTAATTCCTCACAATCTGAGAAATTCAACAAGAGACCCATGCTATCAATGGGAGCCTAGCCTTACTTACACCAGTAGAAAACCGGCCTCGTCTGAACCACTCACTTGTCCATGCTTACTTTAATTGAGTTACAGTAAAAAGAAAAGTCTGAGAGCAGATTTGAGCGCTAATTCTTAACCTAACAAGTCACCAATGATTAGTGAACCTTATTTTAAAAGGAGTCAAGTTTCTCTCAGTCCATCTCCAGGTTGGGAAACACGGAGGACACACCAGGGCCCCTGAGTAAGGATCTTTAGAGAAAAGCCATGGACTGGCTGCTGCGGCATCCAGAAAGGAGTATCACTGCCATTCTGGACACCTAGCAACACTGCAGGGGCCCTGGTCCCTCGGCTAAAGCCAGAACATCACTTGCCACCCAACACGCTGCTTTGCTGCCCGGGGGAAATACCAAATATTCCTTCATGGTGACAAAAATGCTCCCGCTGGCTGGTCTGACTTTCTTTCCTGCCACATTGACTTTTGGGGTGAAACTTTCCACCAACAAACTCATGGCCGGTTTTTTCTGATTTTTACCGACTTTCTTCCTTTAAGGGGTAAAAAGGAGCGTGCCGAGTCCTAACTTCAGGTGGTAAAAGAAGCCAACTTTGGTATTATTCTTCTACAGACAGGAGGCTGTCAACTTTTCCTTCCACCGAGGAGCGAGCCGACCAGGCGCCAGCGCTTCTGTCCCCGTCGGGAGGAAGCGCTCTCCTTTCGTGAGTCGTGACGGGGCACTGACGGGGCTGGGTGAGGGGGCAGGACAGAGCCACAGGAGTTGAGCAAAGGACGGAGCCCCCCACACAGCGCCCGGCAAGCCTCTCCGCCACGGGGAGGCACAGCCCACCGGCCTCAGACCGGCCCGCCTTTCCCAGCACGGGTGAGGGTCCGGGACGGAAAGGAGCCGAAGGAGTGGAGGTCGGAGAGCCCGGCTCCGCGGTGAGCCCAGCGCGGAGGGCAGGCGGGCCGCCGGGGCCTCCCACAGGCCGCGACGGCAAATCTGCTGCCTCATCCCGGCGCCCGCTCCCGCCCGACCGCCCCACTCACGATGCTCTCGGCCATGGCGGCCGCTCCCGCCTCCGGGCTCGAGCCCCGGGCCGCCGCCACCTGCCGCCCGGCGGGCCTCACAGCCCCGGCCCCGGCCTCAGCCCCGGCCCCGGCCTCCCGCCGCCGCCGCCACCGCCGCTCCAGCTTCGCCGCCCGGCCGCCACAGCCGCGACGTCCGGTGCCTCACCCAACGCGCTCCCCGGACCGCGCAGCCCGGAAAACAGGTTCCGGCCGCACCAACGGCCGCGCATGCGCATGGCGGCCGGCGCGCCCTCCGCCACTCGCGCGGCCGCGCCCTTTTCCCTCCTCGCGCGTGGCCCTGAGCCACCACCTGGCTTCACGGTGAAGAAAGCCTTTCAAAGATGGTTTTATTCATGACAGATGCTCGTTATTGGAAACCCAAGAAATACAGGAAAGTCCGAAGAGAAACAAATAACCATTGGTGCGTTGTGATTCGGAAAATGGCATTGCGGGCCTTTCGCTGGTCACATATAAATAGAGAAATGATTTCAGGAAGGTGACATCGTGCCTTCATGTTACGAAAAAAGAGAGAAGGTATTTTCCCTGACGCTAACATAAGAGAAACAAATGAATTTAGGCTGCATTTTAGATAAAAGTTTCTGGGGCACAGAGATACAATATCCTAAAATGTGCCACCAGGGCCAGCTTGGGGGGGAGGGACGGGGCCGTCACCTCTGCCACTCAAAGGACCTCATGCTGCGTTCAATGTTCTGCTGTCGCTGTCCTAAAATTGGAAATACTTTTTAACAAGGGGCTTCACATTTTCCTTTTGCAATGAGCCTGGCAGATTTTGTAGCTGACCGTGCCTATGATTGTAAGCAAGTCACGAAAACCTCTAAGAGGCTAAAATCTATGTTTTTTTGTAATCACACCATGGTTCAATTTCAGATTGTATTTATTTAACTCCTGTGCTGAAAAAGTTAGGAAATTTTTACTTTCATTTCCCCCTATCCCCACCTCTTAATGTCACTGCTTTCTTTCAGTAGTTATTTGAACTTGGCTTATTCATTCCATTACTGAATTATTTTTTTTTAAGTTTCTCTCATCTTCTTTAGTGGCAACGGGTTTTAATAGTTTATATTTTTCTTTAACTTTTTAAAAATTAAGACTATTGTTCAATTATAGTTGATGTACAGTATTAGTTTCAGGTGTACAGCATAGTAATTAGACACTTATGTGACTTACGAAGTGATCCCCCAATAAGTCTAGTGCCCATCTATAGTTATTACAATATGACTGATACTCCCTCTGCTGTACTTTACATCCCCGTGACTGTTTATTTTTTTAATTTATTGGGGTGACAATTGTTAGTAAAGTTACATAGATTTCAGGTGTACAATTCTGTATTACATCATCTATAAATCCCATTGTGTGTTCACCACCCAGAGTCAGTTCTCCTTCCATCACCATATATTTGATCCCCCTTACCCTCATCTCCCACCCCCCCACCCCGAATACTTACTGTCTGCTTTCTGGGTGGCATGGCTCTAATGCTGAGGATACAGCAGAAAGAGATAGAGCCCTGCTCTGGTGGAGTCCACCAGCAGGAAGCAGATTATAAACAACAGATCAGCATAGGAATACACAGGAATACACGTCAGGTAATGGCAGGGGAAGGGCTGAAGGGTGGTAGAGGCTATTTCAAGTAAGAAGGTCAAGAAGGGGCTCTCCGAGGAGAGAGGTCTGAGCAGGTCCCAGATGAAAGAGACATGCGGGTATCTGAGGGAAGAGTGAAAGACACTGCAGGAAAAGCAAGTGCAGAGGTCCAGGGGCCTGAGAAGAGCGGGGTGCTCCGGGAACAACCAAAGGGCCGGTGTGGCTGAGGACGGGAAGCCTGGGGAGGCTGGGTCAGGAAGAACCGTGTCAGACGTACAAAGGCTATTCCAAGTGTCAGGAAGCCTTTGGAGGGTGCGAGTGGAGGAGGCGTGCTCTCTGTTACATTTTAGGGTTTTTCTGGAGGCACAGTGAAGAATAGACATCGAGGAGGGGGCAGCAGGAGAAGCAAGGACACCCCTGAGGAGGCTGATGTGACTGAGGAGAGGAGAGACTGTGGTGGCAGTCAAGGACAAAGGGTGGCTGCATCCAGGAGAAACTGGAGGGAGAGTGGGTAGGATTGCCCGAAGTACTGGTGTGCTGGTTTTCATTCTGCTGACACACATCCTTCTACTCTCACTTTCCTGTTGTTCTCATGCAGAATGGCCTCTGAGCTTTCTTCTTGTCTTGTAACCAAATGTATTCCTTACACGCATACAGAAGGACAAGGCTATGTCTTCTTCGTGAGTCTCCTAGTGCAGTCATGTTCGAGTGTTGCATGACGACAGACGTGACACTCTTTCGTGTACAGCCACCCTTCAAACTTCCCAGGCTTGCTCCTGCCTCAGGCACAGCACTCCCTGTTTCCCCACCCCCCTGTCCCCAGCCCCAGCAACCACCAATCTTCACTCTGTCTCTATGGCTTTGCCTATTCTGAATATTTTATATAAATGGAATCATACACCATGTGGACTTTTGTGACTGGCTACTCTCACTGAGCATCCTGTTTTCAAGGGTCCTCCAAGTTGTATTGAGTGTCTGTGGCTGAGTAATATTCCACTGCATGGACCGACCACATTTGTTTAATCTGCTCTCCACGGATGGACCTCTGGGTTGTTTCACCCTCTGGCACTTGTGAATATGTGTGTCCAATCCTTGCGCGTGTCCGTTTTCAGTTACCTTGGGAGCCAGACATCTTACAGTGAGGCCACCGCCGATCACCCCCCACCATCACTCATCCGCCTCTGCTTGCCTCTTAATTTACGGCCGTGTGAGGTAGCGTACATTTACCTCTGCTTGCTTTAGGACTCGCCTGGGCTAGAATGGAAGCTCCTCATGACTGGGGAGTGTCAGCTGCTCAAGAAGCAAGATAGTCTGTCTGCCACTGAACAAGCAGGGGCTGTCTTAAGCCCTAAAACGTGATTCCTCACATGATCCCATCATGACTGTGGTGTCACGGTGAGGCTCACAGCTCACCCAGCCCGGGGCTCCCAGCTCCCAGAGCAGCCGGGGACACCGCAGCAACAGCCCTGGTGTCCCAGCCAGGGTGGCCAGACAGGGGACCTGCGAACCTGTCCTAGTGGGGGATGAAGGAGGGAGAAAGGAGCCCCCTGCTGTCCCAGGTAAGCCAGCACCCTCGGGGTCTCCTGGGGCTTGGAGATGTCCCCAGCCCCAAGGCCCATGGGAGCTGCTAAGATGGGGGATGGTTTACTAGCCAAGCACTTAACCTCACCCAGCATCCTGTCCGGACTCTGAAATGTGACCCGGCCTTGCGCGTGCCCCCAGGAAAGCACACGCCCAGGGGATGGCCACACAGGGCTGGTGGGCCTCCCTCATGTCCTCCCCTCCCCTCCCCCAGGCCCCTCAGCCTTCTCACGTCCACTGTTGCCCCCTTACTCACTGCCCCTATCGCTCAGTCCAGTGCCAGTCACTGGACGAGGGATCCAGGGTGGAGTCTCTGCCAATCTGGGGTGACCTCTGGCTCAGGGTGTAGGAGGCACTGAAAGCTCGTGTCCCTCCCAGGTGGCCGTGGAGCTAGGAGATGACCCCCGCTCCCAGCCCAGACCCAGGCCTCCAGCAGACACACAGCTGGCACCAGCAGTTGTCCTTCAGCTCCCACTGATTTTTTTGGGTCTGAAGGGCTGATAAATAGCCCCCCTCTTCTCTGCTCTGAGTCCAGAATCAATGCAGCATCATTCAGAGCCAGACAGGTGGGGAGTGAAGTGACAGCTTCTTCCTGGTATCCTGGGTCAGAAGGGGACCAAGCCAGGGCACAGGGCCTTAGCTCCCTCATCCTTCCCCCAGTCACACTGCATCACTGGCAGAACTGGGTGCCTGTGGGTGGAGGGGCTGGGGTGCGGGGTGGGGGGACAGGCAGATCTGAAATTGAGATTGTCCATTAAGGCGCCAAGTAGAACAGCCTTAGCAGCTTCTCCAAACCTCACCGAGAAATGAGCCACTCCTCTGTGGGGGGACCAGCACCCCTCTGCTCCTCACCTTGGTACGGACAGGGTCCCCTGGGCTTGGCTGAATGTCCTGCTGGATGGCAAGGCAGTGCAACCCACAGAGCCCTGGTCTCCCAACCCGGCCCTCATTGCCGTGGGCCTAGCACAGTGTCTGCACTCAGTGGGGATGACCAAGTGGATCCTGGGACATCGAGGCCAGTTTCAAGGGGGGAGGCAGAAAGGGCAGTCACCTGAGCCAGCCCCTCTGCCTGGTGGGGCCCACCTCCTGGCCGGGGTGGAGAAGTCCCCGTGTGACCACATCCTTCATCACATAGAGGCAGAGGGGAGCAGGGAGAGGTGTGCGTTTGCGAAGCACACATTCCTGCGGTCACCTTGTTAAATCTCCACCATGGACTTGAACGGTGCAGTCATGCCATTGCAAAGGAGTTAGGACCCACACCATCCAGGACACGCCTGGAAGCTCCCATGTCCGTGCTGGCTGGGATTCTGAGCCCGCCACCCCCTCCACTGCCCAGCTTCCCTCCCCCTGCAGGCTCTGACCCCATACCATGGGGTCACACTGTTAAGAACCCCCCTCTCCGGTGCCTCCTCCCTTTGCAGGACGCTGTGGGCCAGGAGCCACCCCTCTCCAAGAGCAGCCAACTCACTCCGTGCCACCTGGGTCCAGCGCTCCAGGAGAGATGGGCATGGAGGCCTGGCCTTGGGGGAGGCCAGGCCCCCTCCCTCCCCTGGGGAAGCAGCTGCGTCAAGTGCCTGACCTTTCTGTCCAACTTCGTCTTCTCTCTGCTTGGCCTGCTGGCCCTGGCCATCGGGCTCTGGGGCCTGGCCGTCAAGGGGTCTCTGGGGGATAGCTGGGGGGCCCCCCTGCCCGCAGACCCCATGCTGGGGCTGGTGCTGGGGGGGCTGGCAGTCAGTGCAGTGAGCCTGGCGGGCTGCCTGGGCGCCCTCTGTGAGAATGCCTGCCTGCTGCGCTGCTTTTCCGGGGGCCTCCTTGCCTTTCTGGTGCTGGAGGCCTTGGCGGGGGCCCTGGTGGTGGCGTTCTGGGGCCCGTTGCAGGACGGCCTGGAGCACGCCTTGCGCGTGGCCATCACCCACTACCAGGATGACCCCGACCTGCAGTTCCTCATGGACCAAGTGCAGCTCGGGCTGCAGTGCTGTGGGGCTGCCTCCTACCAGGATTGGCAGCAGAACCTGTGAGTCCTGCAGCCAACAGGGAGGAGGGTGGCCCCCGGCAACCACACACTCATGCACACACACCCACATATATGCGCTCACATGTGTACACACTCCCACATGTACACGCTCAGGCCCAGCCAGGACCAGGTGGACATGCGGGGACCCTAACGGAGAGGCTCAGCCAACAGACTTAGAAAGTCACTTTTGGGGTTTTTTTAGGTAAGGACATCCTACAAAACATCTTTATGTCAAATGAAAATAGCTTTTAGGTTAATTCAGGAACTCTCCCTCCATTGTGTGTGTGTGTGTTGTATGTGTGTGTGTATTCAAGCATTGTGTTTAGGAATACAACGCGATATATTTTCCATTCTCCTCAAGAATAGCTGTTTTGTCACCTATCCCTCACGTGCTCTCCACGTGACCCCTACGACAGATGGGACATGCCCCTCCCCTGAGCCTTTCTGGGCGACAAGAGATGGAGTCACATGGGGACTCTTGAAAACTGACCATTTGTGCCAACAGTCACCGGAACGTGTTGGGCCCATTCCTGCACCAGGCACTCTCCAAACAGACACATGTTCTCGTTTGGTGGCTATGTGTGACCTTGGACTGGTGGCAGCCCTCTGTGGCGTCATGGCCACGTATCCTGCTGGCCTTCGAGATCCTGCCTTAGTGAGGCCCACTCTTCTGGGAGAGGAGACAGTGCCTGGGAGGGAGCGTGAAGGATAAACCTGGAGGTTTCAGGGCCCTGGACACATGTCGAAGGCCAAACGCACCTGGGACTGTTGACGAGGGCACCACTGCCTCTCAGTCCTGGGAGCTCCTCCCAGTCTGCCACCTCTTGTCCCTGCCCAGTGCTGCTCCTCTATCCCTGCTAGACCCACTGACCACTGACCACTACCGAGGCCCTGCCAGGCCTCAGCCCACCTTCTCCTGCTTTACTGGACGAGCTCACACGAACTCAGCAGAGTCTCCCCCCACCCTCATCAAATGCCTGTCTCTCCCTCCACCATCTCACTAAATACATCCCTTCCAGCCAAGAAGCTATTCCACCTGCCAGCACGTACAGAGGGCACCCACAGTGCCAGGATCAGTTATAGAAAGCTGGGTACCGTGTGTGTATGTGTGTGTGTGCACGTGTGGATTCAGGCCTCTGTGCGTGTACAGCATGCCTGTGCATTCATGACTGCATATGTGTGTTCGTGTGCCTATGCATGTGTGTGCCACGGAAGTGTGGGTAAGAGACGTCCGACGCTGCATCGGGTCCCAGAACAGCGCCCGTGCCCCCGCAGGTACTTTAACTGCAGCTCCCCGGGGATCCAGGCCTGCAGCCTCCCGGCCTCCTGCTGCATTGACCCCCGGGAAGATGGCGCCTCTATCAACGACCAGTGCGGCTCCGGGGCCCTGGGCCTGGATGAGGATGCAGCTCAGAGAGTCGTGCACCTGGAGGGCTGCGGCACCCCACTCCGCGAGTGGCTGCGCAGGAACATGCGGGCGGTGGGCGGCTTGGCGATCGCGGTGGTGGTAGTCCAGGGGGCGGAGCTCCTGCTGGCCACGCGGCTGGTGAGGGCCCTAACTGTCCGCAAGGGGGCGGCGGAGAGCTCCGGAGTGGGCGGAGCGGCGGCGCCTGTCCACCCAGGCCGTGGCCCCCGCGACCTGCCGGCCCCCAAGTCGGCCCCGGAATGACCGGAAGGTGAGACAAAAGTCAGGGGCACCGGGATGGGGTGTGGAGCCGCAGGCTTCCTCTCACTTCCCCTCCCAAGGAAGGTGTCAGAGTCCCGCGTGGGGCACTATGGTCATGCACCTCGGACACCTGGCCTCCTCCACCTGCTGTGCCTCGGGCCTCCAGCGTCCCCTTTCCCGAGGGCGGGGCTACCCAGCTCCTACCCAGTTCTGCTACTTCCCTGAGGCCCAGCCGCTGTCTGATTTCCCTCTTTCAGAGGCTTTTGCCCCCAGACCATCAGCTGGCACTGCCCCCTCACTTGCAAACCGCTGGGGTCTAACTGCAGGCTGACCCGCTGCCCACTGCCGGGCAGTGTCTGCCTCCCACAGAGGGTGCCTGGCTGGAAGGAGGGCTGGATGAAAATCCTGCTGCAGAAGCCCCAACTGCAACCCTTGCCTGTGAGGCCCCACCTAAGGGCCCAGCCTAAAAGACCCACCTGTGATGACGCCCACCTCCCACCTGGATGACCATGTGGGACACTGCCTCTGAGGCCATCCTCAGACCCTCACCTCCAACCACCTCCTACCTCCTTCTCAACCACCGAACGACCGCCTCGGAGCCCACGCCTGAGGCCCCTTGTCCTGACACCGGCCACCCGCCCTCTGAGGCCACCCCCCCCTTTCCTGTCCACTGTGGTGGTTGGGGTTGAGGCCCAGGCCTCTTTCCAGAAGGCTTTTTGGGGGAGTAAATTTTACTGATGAATCATTTGCACAGTAAGTCGCACTGATGTCACATGGACAGCATGCGGAAGTCTTACCTAGCTAAACACCTGTGGACCCCCCCCCCCAGTCAAGACCCTGCCGTAGCAGGCGCCCTCGTCCCTTCCCCACAGTCACCTCTGTTGCAGCTTCATCCTCTTCCCTTAGGGTAGACTTTCTGGCTTTCACATAAATGGGGTCACAGAGGGCCCTTCCCGAGAATCACTGTCTGGTCACTGCACCTCACCCATGTGGAAATGAACTTGGCAGATTCTGGATGATTGCTGCAGCTGGGACAGTGTGGACAGGCCCCGGCCGCCCCCGCTGCCCTGTCTCTACCCACACACTCCTGCTGAGCCGCTTACACACTCGGGCTCCATCCCAATTCCCAACACACCCCAGATGGGTCAGTGGGGGCACATAATTTTATTGTGAAATGGGGTCAACAAATGAGGGCCATGTTGGAGAGGACAAGCTTCCCACAGGCGCGGTGGGTTTGGAAGGGCCCCCTCCCTCGCTGATGCCCCAGGACTCCTGCTACCCACCATGCTGACCCAAAGGCATGGCTGGGCACGGCTAGTGGGGGGAGCTTGTCCTCACTTCTGGACAGGAAGGACAGGGGGGCGGTGGGCGGTGTGTGGGGGACACTCCTGGGAGGTCCTGCTGTGGCTTTTCAGGCACGGGAGGAGAGGGTCTGTGGGCAATATTTCCAGAAGTTAAGCAGGGCCTGGCCAGCCCCAAACGGGCATCCTGCAGGGACGTGGTGGGTGCCTGGTGCCTGAGGACCTGAGGTTGCCACCCTTCGAGGGTCTCCAGACAACCTGTGCGGTCTGGACACTCTGGGCGGGGCGGGCCTCCTCGCAAGGATCCTGAACAGGGGTGGGGTGGGCAGCAGAGGGGAGGGTCCTGGGACCGGCCCAGGTCTGGTGCTAGATGATGCCGTACTGGGCCAGCTCGTGCAGCTCCAGGTGGTTGAAGGCTTCCCATGGGCAGATGACCGTGATGTCTGCGGGAGAGGGGCCAGTGTGTCCAGGAGGATCCCATGGCCCCACCATCCCCTTGGGGCCCTGTTGTCCACACCCCAAGTGCTGAGAGTACAAGTCCTAGGTGAAGACTCTCCTCCCAGGACATTCTGCCCAGAGACAGTGAGTGAAGCAGGCCCAAGGGAGGGGATGGGAGATGTGCCTTGCTGCTGAGGAAAGGGGACAGCAAGGGCTCCTCGTTGTCTTCCAGCCCCTCCCAGTACCTGGTGAACTCACAGTGTGGGAACAACCCCACTTCAGGGGGAATGTGACACTAGATGTTGGAGAGAAAATGAAGGCCAGGCTGGGGGCGGCACCCTAGGTGAGCCTGGGAAAGCAGGTGGAGGCTGGGCCCCCACACACTGGTGGGTGGGTGAGTGGGGGAACCTGGGTGGACCCTAGTAGTCATCATACCTGTTCCCAGGCCTTCCATTCCAGGGATGTCGTCCCCAAACCTGCAAGGACAGAGGGGTCAGGGTGGCGGCCAAGAAGAGAGTGGAGTGGGGTGAGTGGGGGTATATTTGCTCTTTGAGTGCAGGTTCCTAAGAGTGTGGACTGTGAGTGTGCGCTGGGAGTATATGTGTGGGTGGTGAGTGTGCCTTGGGTGTGTGTGGGGGGGGCGGTGAGTGTGCCCTGAGTGTGTATACGTGGGGTAGTGAATGTGCCCTGGGTGTGTGTGGGGGGCGGTGAGTGTGCCCTGAGTGTGTATATGTGGGGCGGTGAGTGTGCCCTGGGTGTGTATACATGGGGCAGTGAGTGTGCCCTGGGTGTGTATACATGGGGCAATGAGTGTGCCCTGGTTGTGTATGTGGGGCTGTGGGTGGCTGTGACTTAGTCTCTAGGTGGCAGTACTTTCCAGACTTTTTGGCAATAACAGCTGGAGAGTGACAGGAGCCTCTCAGGGTCCCCCCTGCCCTCCATGCTGGGAGATGGGGGCCCTGATACAGGCCCTGCTCAGGCCCTCAGGAACTCTGTTAGGACGATGGGACCACCCTCAACCAGGAAAGGGTGCTGAGCTCCCCAGCCACACCTCCCTGCTGTGCAGCCTGGGGCTGGACCCTCCCACCCCCTCATAGAGGCACCCTTTCCCCAGCTCTGCTTACCCTTGGACGCCTTTCTTGGGGGGCTTGCTCTTGAATTGCCTGGTTTGCCGCTGCTTAAATTTTGGGGGCCCTTTCCTGGGAGTGACGGGCCCCCCAGTCACCCTGGTGGCCGACCGGATCTCGGTTTTGGGTGGCTCCAGATTCATGGCCAGGCTGGCAGAGGCCCTGCAGCGACCTTTGGCTTCTGGACTCCCTCACGCTGTGGGCTGGGGCAGACCTGGGGAGCACGTCTCAGTCAGATTTCCTACTGGTCTCAACCCACCAGAGCTGAGGAAACCCTGAATCCTGAGACCCAGACAGCAGCCCACTGCCATCTCTATGTGGGGCTCCACTGGGGCCAGGCAGGGGGATGAGAGTGCTGGGTGGCCCCCCAAGTGCACCCTTCCTCACGTGTCTCCCCTTCTGTGCTCCCCTCCCCAATCCCTGGGGCACTGGGTTGGGACACTGGGTCTCATTCATGGTGGCATTCCAGGCACCCAGCAGTGTCCATGGAGAATGACCCGAGAAATGGGAAAACAGGTTGCCTGGGCAGGGAAGCGGCCTGCTTTAGAGTGAGACGCTGAGCTGAGCTGTGCACCCTTCACCCCAGCAATGTCTTCCCTCTGCTGGGCCGCTCACTTGTGATTGGAGCCCGCTCTGGATGCCAACATCACCTGCTGGTGTTTTTGTACCACTGCACAGGGTGAACTTCTCTCCTCTCCTCAAATGCTCTAAGCCCTGGTGACCTTGGCAAGGTCAAGGGCAGCTCAGCTTCCTCGAAGCCTATTAGCACCAGAGGGAGACTAATCCCTCAGGGCCACTGGGGCCCAGAAGACTCTGGGGCTAAGCACACGACACAGGCAGGAGCCATTGCCCCCTCACTGCACGTCCAAGTCACCATCTCTTGGGTTCCCTTTCTTGTGCTCCCCCAATCTGGTGGGATGAAGGGCCTTACTGCAGCCTTGGGCTGCCGATAGCTGCCTGCTAGAGCATCAGGCCTGAGACTAACTGGGAGGCAAGGACAGGAGGTCTCACTGACAAGGAAGGCTTGGTGGTGGGTGCCAGGCACCTGGGATTGGGGTGGACCCCGCCATGCGCCATCCCTCCCTAAGGTTCAGCCTCTGTGCCAGGACCAGCACCAGAAGGGGTCCAAGGTGGACGGCAGCAGGCCTGGTGGTCCCGGCCGCTCAGACCCTGACGCCCACTCCTCACAGCCCAGCCGGACCCCTTCCCCAGTCCTGAGTCATGGGCCTGCCGTGGGAAGCTCTGAGCCTTGATGGAGCGCCCGCTCTCAGATGTTTCCACGGAGACCGCTGCCTGAGCTGCCTGCCCCAGCCCTGCCTATGGCTGGTGCCCACTCATGTTGACTGAGCGCGTGTGGCCTGAGGCTCCCAGACCATCACTGGACTTGGGGATAGGCTGCTCCACTGTTTGACTTGGGGGAGCAGAGGAGGCGATCAGCTGGGTGCCCTCTCTGAAGGAGAGGGTGGTAGGTGAACTCTTGTAGACCCCGGCCTCAGCATGGTGGTGAAAAGCCCACCAGCTTCCCACCCTCTGGGCAGATACCCACTAACACCCTTGGGTAAGTGGCCACCAGGAAAGGCAACCGGGGACAGTCAGTACTCACCAAGCACTGGGGCAGGTCTCAGGGGGCCCTGGGTGTCAGTGCCGGGCCTCTCTCACCAGGGCATCAGTTGGGCTTTTATCCTGCCCCTGTGTAAGCTGATTAGGACTGTCCCCCAACACTAATGAGATTGCCAGGGCCACTCAGGCGGGCACCACTGCCGAGGATCCCTGGGGATGGCAAAAGGGCTCAGGTGCAGTCAAGGGCCTGAGGAAAGGACGAGCCAGGGCCAGGGACGGGGCCAGGACAGGGAGGGAACGTGTGATCGTGAACAGCGAGAAGGGCAGGACTCTCTCCCGAACCTGCTCATCTTTGAAACGAAGATGAAACAGCAGCAGCGGCTCTCAAGCCCCCGCACCTCTCAGTCCTCTGACTTCTGAAGAACCGGCCTTCATGGCCCCTGCCCACTTCTTTGGCCTCACCTTTCATCCCACCCTTTCACAAGGGATTTGAGCTGACAAACAGGCCTCCCCTTGAATGTACTCTAAGCAGCCCCTTCCACCCCAGGGCCTTTGCACCTGCTGCTCCCCTTTCCTTAGGGACTTGCAAGTTCTGCTCCAGCATTGCTTCCTTAGGGATGAACAGGCTAGACCAGGATGCCTATCCCATAGACCTCATGGTAGCTGGACTTTCCTTCATCACACTTATCATGTAGTAAGTGTGGATAATTCTTTTAAAAAAAATTCCCCCCCCCACTTTCTTCCGCCTCCCCCCCCACTCCGGTTCAAGCCGTTGTCTCTCAGTCTAGTTGTGTAGGACACAGCTCCCTGGCCCAGGCTGGTGTTAGGAGCCTTGCGCTCTCCCCGGCTGAGGCAGTCGGTTGCCAGTCGGCTGCTCACAGCAGCTCAGGGCAGCACACAGCCCGTGGCAGCACACGGCAGGTCATGGCAGGTCACAGCAGCCCAGGTCCAGGGAGAGCTGTTGTTGTTCACAATCGTAGCTGTAGAGGGTGCAGCTCACCGGCCCACGTGGGGCTCGAACCGGCAGCGTTAGGAGCATGGCATTCCAACCACCTGAGCCACTGGGCCGGCCCTTAAAATTTTTCACTGAAGTATAGCTAACATACACTATCATATTAGTTTCAGGTGTACAACAGTGATTCAACATCTATATACCTTACAAAGGGATCACCACAGTAAGTCTAGTAACCATCTGTCGCCAAACTTATTACAATATTGTTTGTCCTATGCTGTACATTAGGTCCCGTGACTTACTCTATAGCTGGCAGTTTGTACCTCTTATTCTCTATCACCTTTTTCACCTGTCCCCCCACTTCCCTCCCCTCTGGCAACCATCAGTTTGTTTGCATCTAAGAGTCTGTGTCTATTTTGCTTTGTTCGTTTGTTTTTTAAGTTCCACATGTAAATGAAATCATATGGTACGTCTTTCTCTGTCTACCTTATTTCACACAGCATAATACTTATAGGTCCATTCATGCTGTCAGAAATGGCGAGATTTCATTCTTTTTTATGGCTGAGTAATAGTCTATTATTACACATGTCCCTCTTCTTTATCCATTCGTCTACTGATGGGCACTGAGGTTGCTTCCATATCTTGGCTATTGTAAATAATGCTGCAATGAACACAGGGGCGCATGTCTTTTCAAATCAGTGTTTTGGAGTTCTTCAGATAAATACCCAGGAGTGGAATTGCTGCGTCATAAGGTAGTTGTTTGTAACTTTTTGAGGAATCTCCACACTGTTTCCCACAGAGGCTGCACCAATTTGCAGTCCCACCCACAGTATAGCCTCACCAACATTTGCTGTTTGTTGATTTTTTGATGATGACCGTTCTGACAAGTGTGAGGTCGGAGAAGTCCTGTTAACCTGTCTTCCACACTAGAGTGGAATGGGGCACAGATTCCTACCAGGTCGCAGTGTCTAGCCCAGTGCCGGGTACGTCACAGATGGTTGGTAAGTACCTGTGGATTGAATGCAGACGAGACCTGCACCTGCAGACTAGTCTCAGCGAGTTTGGTGCTGACACTGAGCTGGCGTCATCGACCATATTTTACATCTAGAAGGGGGCCTGCCCCACTGCAAGGGGCAAGGCCAGTGGCTTCTCTTTGGGGATGTCACACTGCAAGGGGCTTCGCCCTGACTTGAATTCTAAAATAAGGCTGATTTCATAGGGTCCACCGGGTGGGATGTACGAGCATGTATACGTGCATACACATGTGTAAAGCCACGGAAATATACACATATGCCTGTAGAAAACTTTTGTAAATCCACATTTTAGAGGAAAATACAGCAAACCTGTCCCCACATCTCTGAGATAAACTACCGCTGCGTGGTAGGCCCCTTGTAGCCTACCCCAGCGGGGCCCCAGGCTGTACTGGGCTCTGCTTGCTGCCGTCCTGGGAAAATCTCTCTTCCTGGGCCATTTTCAAACCTGTACGAGCACAGGGTCGGAGTAGACGCCCTCTGAGATAGTGTGTAATAAGCGCGTGTTGCTATAACGTTTCTCTGAACCCGTCTAAACCCTGATGACACGTGTTAGCTGTGCGAGACGACGGCATGGACGAGCAGGTGACACGAGAGGCACGAGCGCACCATCAGGCTGTGCCGGCTGGTTTCCGTCTCTTGTGCACAGACCTCTGTGAGAGACACTGGCTTTACATTAATGGGAAGGCCTGTGTGTCAGCTCCAATCCTATGTGAAGGCGTTACAACCTCAGCTTTTCCCTTCAATGAGGACATAAAACTGGCATAACTTCGTTTAAGTCCTGCCCTGTCCAGGCCACTGGTATCAGAGTTTGGAATTGCTGAGGGGAGGGAGATGAGCTAGGAAAATTTCCATGGGTGAAGGGCGCAGGAGATGCCCATGGGCAGCGAGGGCCCTAAGATAAAAGTCCCGGCCACTGACGCTCCAGTGGCCGGGTCTGCAGCCCGGGACCAGCTGCTGCCGGGATGCTGGATCTAGGGTTAATGGCTGAGAACTGCTGCTCCGTCCGCCCCGGCCAGCTGCCTGGGGAGCCATGGCCAAGTCGGCTGGAAAGACTGGTGGCTAAGCCGAGCTTAGGGCCCCGCAGGTGCTCTGCGGCCTTCTACCTGGCCAGTAAATGGGTGTCTCCCAAGGACCCCAGCAGCTGGGGACTGACTACAGCTGGACAAATGGGGTACCTTCCGGGCTGTCTGGGGTCATTCGTGCATGTCAGGGGCTCTGCAAATGGCAGCTCCAAGGATCAGTTGGTCCTGCCTCTGCTGCACTGCTAGTAACCACGGCTGACCTTTGGACAGGAATTCTGGGGTGCTGGGACACGGAGGGGGGCCCTGGGGTCACTGTCAGTTGGGTAGTCAAGGACATGGTCTTGTTTCACCCCTCACAGGTTTGGTGATGGCTCTGGGTGTTCAGTGAACAGCTGATGACAAGTGCGCCTTCCTTTGACGAGGCTTCACAAGCCTCTCAGACAACACAGAAGCCTTCTGTCTCACCACCAGATAACTTATTTATTCTCAGGTAAAGTCAATAAATAATTCTTCGTCTACCCCCCCGCCACAAGCCCCATGAAGGGGCCACGTGCAGAGACAACCGTGCGGCTTCCTGGGTAGGAGCTGGTGGGCTGGAGCCCGTCGGGGGAAGAGTCCCGCCAGGCGGGCTCAGCGTCCACCCCGTATGCGCAGCCGGATCTCCATCCTGAGGAAGGCCTTGAGGGTCTCGTCAGCCACATGCTCCTCCAGGGCGGCCAGGGCCCGCTCCCCGCCATCCTGGTAGTGCTGCAGCAGTGCCTCTGCGTACTCTGCCCACACGCAGTTGGGGCAGCCACTCAGGCAGCAGTTTGTGGGGGGCTGCAGCTCGGGTGGCAGAGGGTATGAGGGTTCTGAGGGGCCCCCACTGGGCAGGGAGGACTTGAGCTGCTGGGTGCCATCTGCACCTGTTTGGGAGCCCACCTCCACATGGTCCTTCCCGAAAGCTCTGCGGCCTTCATGCACTGGGGTCCGGCCATGATACCTGCGCAGAATGCTGCCACCTCCAGGAAGCCTTTGGCACCAGTCCCAGCTGGAGAGTTGGCATGGCCCCTAAGAATGCAGATAAGCCTGTGAGTCTTTAGGAAGCTGGTAAGACCTCACCTACCCCCAACTCCAAGGAAATTTCAGCCTCCTGTCACTGGCAGCAGGCTCCATGTCCTCGGCTTCCTCACTTCCTGTGTGACCTTAAACAAGTTCCTTCATCTCTAGACTCAGTTTCCCATCTGTAAAATGGATGTAATGGTGATTATGAGAAGGACG
The DNA here is from genome assembly GCF_057876585.1 of Rhinolophus sinicus. NCBI lineage: Eukaryota > Metazoa > Chordata > Mammalia > Chiroptera > Rhinolophidae > Rhinolophus > Rhinolophus sinicus. The sequence goes on from NC_142512.1 coordinate 56,934,876, forward strand.
TGATTCATGAAAAGTGCTGGGTTCAGGGCCAGGCGCTAGGCATGCCTTCCAGCAGACGGTGGGGTTGGAGGAAGCTTGTCACCTCCAGCTCAGATGGTTCTGCCGTGTGTATGATGGAGCAGGGGTTGGAAGCCCATGAGCTCCTGGCCACACAGCCACCTCTCCCTGTCCAACCAGAACAGCTGTGCTCTGCCCCTCTCACCGTCTGACTATTCGCATCACTCCGTCATCCCTGCTTCTCTCCATCACACGAGAAGCCCAGGCCTCCCAGGCCATCCCCTCAAAGGTCTGTGGGCAGCCCTCCCCACCTCCTTTAGCCCTAGGCGGGCCCCAGAGTCCCCTTTCCTGCTCTGTGTCCCAGGGCACTGAACACCGACTGACACAGCCCAAACTTTCCGTATTTATTTATCTAACTCCTGCGAGAAGCATCAGACCCTCGTTCACTGCGGCTTCCCCAAAGGGCTCACACACAGCAGGCGTTCAACAGATACTCCGGAACGAGTGAACGAGCTCAGAACGCGGCCGGTACTATCCCGGGGCTCCGCCCAGTGGCAGAATGACCCTTCTCAAAAACCGGGCGCAGTGCCTGGCGAGGGCAAGACGGACGGGAGGCGAGGTCCGCAGGCTGTCCCGCCCGCCCCCGGCGCGGTTGCTGCAGCCGCAGCCCCTGGAACTGGAGGCCGGGCGGGGGGTGCTTTTCGGTCCCCGCCGGCCCCGGCCTCCCCTCCCGAGCGCAGCCCCGGCCCATGCCCCTGCCGGGTACTTACCGAGCAGCGGGCACCTGCGGCCACCGCCAGGGATCCCCGGGCCACGTTCCGTAGCAGCATCGCCCGCAGCTCGGCCCAGGGTGCCTGCGCGCTCCAGCCTCCGCCACCCGGGCCAATCCCGGCCCGGACTAGAGCGGCACCGTCCCCAGGAGCGCGGGGCTGAGTGCAGGAAGCGGAAGTGGGTCGTGGGGAAGTGGGTCGTGGGGCGGGACCGTGCCGAGGGCAGAAGTGGCTTCTTCCGGGAGCCCCGGCGTGCAGATGGCGAGATCCGGGCGCCGAGCCGCGGCCTCCGCGCGGACGGCGGGGTCTGGAGGCCCCGGGCGGCCGCAGCAGCTTCAGGGGAAACAGCGCTCGGCGCCGTGGCCCAGGCCGCGCAGGTCGGTTGTCACCGCCCTGAAATCTGTGCCCGGGCCTCTCCCCCGGCCAGGCCCAGCGCCCTGCCCTACCCTGCCGTGGGCGCGCGGGAGGGAGTCTCCGGTGTGACGCTTTCCACTTCCAGGGGACCGCCTTTGCCGTCCTGGATGAGGTCGGAGCGATGGCCCACCCTGGGGCTGTCTCACGCCAGCGTCGTGCGAGAACCCGGTGCAGGGACAGCCTCCGGCGGCACCACAGCAGCCAGGGTGGTCTGCAAAGCTTTTTCCGGGCCCACCTTCGGTTTGTCTGATTCTGCTTATGTTGGACGTGGGATGCGTCTCACCCTGGTGTTCTCCTTCTTAGCAAAGAAAAGAAGAAAGTGAATTGCAAGCCCAAGAACCAGGATGAACAGGAAATCCCTTTCCGGCTCCGAGAGATTATGAGGAGCCGCCAGGAGATGAAAAACCCCATCAGTTACAAGCAAAGGAAGAAAGAGGGTAATGTGCGGGCCCATGTGGGTGGCAATAAAGCTTAAATGCCCAAATATTTAATGGCGTGTCAGTGACCTGAGGGAAGGTCAGTGTCGCCAGGGCCAAAGCAGAGGCTGGTGGCAGTGTGCTTTCAGCTGAGGCTTCAGAAGGCTCCTGGGCCTCGCGTAAGGAGTGTTGATTTCCCAAGAATAGTGGAGACCTTTTGGGGGGTGGTCAGTTCAGGTTTACTTTGAACAGGTCACTCTGTTAAAAGGGCGGGAGGGAGCGTGGACAAGGCAGGCCAGTGAGGCTCCTGCGAGTGTGAGAGGATGGTGGAGAGAAGTGGATGGTTTCTGGGGGTTAAGTTAAGGCCCCACCTGAGAAACACCCTTCCCACCCCTCCCCCTGGGCCGGATCGGTGTCCACCCGTCTGGCTCTGCCAGCGGTGACTGTCAGGAGTGTTTGTGTTTTGTGCGTATACGTATTTGTTTTCCCAAACGTAGGACTGCTTTTACAGCACTGCTGTTTGACAATTTTTTCTAAACCTTAGGCTTTTTGTTGGCGTCTCTATGGCTGCCAGAAGGATAGAGGAAGGGTGGGGAGGGCAGAGGCCGTGTGCTGGCCTGGGGAGATGGCACATTTGGAGCGTGCTCTATTGAAAGTGCTTTTTTTGTTTTGAAAGTGCTCTTTTGGGTTAAGTTATTTAAAAGATAGAAACTCACATTATATGGTAAAATCTAACAGTTCTGAAAGGTATGAAGTGAGGCGTAGCTTCCCTTCCTGTCTCTGAATCCTGCTCCCTCCCCCTGAAAGAAACCACTGTTCATCTTGTGTACCTTCCCAGGAGAAATACTACACGTAGTGACAAGCTATACCTTCGTCTACATGTTGTTTAGTCCTGGGTTTTCACTTACAGAAGACTTTCCAGATCTTTCCACATCCCTGTGCGTAGCTCCCCATGCTGCCTTCCATACCCCTGCAGTGAAGTCTCTGGATAACCATAGGGGAATCCATTCAACTGGTCACCTATTGATGGACATTTATGTTGTTTCCAGTTTCCTTTTTCAGTGGAGTTGCGTGACAGACATGTACCAGTGGGCTGTGGGGACCCACTCCTATGCGCCCCAAGCTGGGCGTCTTAGCTCCTCTTTAGCCAGTGGAGTTGGGCTGCTCCCTCTGGAGCCGGTCTTCCCTTCCTGCAGCCTTGGGAGGGGAAGTGAGCGTGGCGGCCAGCCTGGCACCACCCACTCCCTCCTGCCCCTCATGCCATATCTCCCTTTGTCCTCAGCCCAGGTGGCCTTCAGAAAGACGGAGAAGGAAGCAAAGGGAGAGGATCCAGACATTGCTGTCCCCAAGTTCAAGCAGAGGAAGTGGGAGTCTGATGGGGCCTATGTCCAGCGTATGGAGCAGGAGGCCCAGCACGTGCTGTTTCTCAGCAAGAATCAGGCTGACCGGCAGCCCGAGGCACAGGCGGCTCCCAAGGAGAAGTCGGAGGGGAAGAAGGCGTGAGTGGGGGCTGAGGCCTGGGGGAGGCAGGGCTGCAGGTCCCGTGATTGTCTCTGCAGTGGCAGCGTTTTGTTGCCAGGGGCACCCCCACCCTGCTCCAAGATTCAGGGAAAGCCCAGAAAGAAGTTACAAACCCTGGTCAGCAGACGACTGTTTTTCTTTACGTCTGAACTTCTTAACCTCAGAGGTTCAGGGAGGCTCTGACCCATGGAACTCTGAGAGCCTGGCTTTGTCTTTGCATCTCTCTGGGTCTATGAGCCAGAGGAGGTCAGGGCAGCCGTCCAACCCAGGCTGGTTGCTCTAGGCAAGTGGAGAAAAGATGAGGCTCAGTGTCCCCCGAGGAGGGCCTGCTGGCCACGAGACCATGCCAGCCGCTGTGGAAATCAGGACTGGGGCTGGGAGATCTGGGTGAGGCTGACACGGAGTTTTGGGGTTTCCCCTCCTCTGGTCGGCAGACGCCACCTTGTCTCCCTGGACCTGGACTGTGTCACGTTTCATGTCCGGAGGAGGTTCGAGGGGCTTTAGCTGTGTCATTTGCATAAGTCCTGTGACCCCTGATGCTGGCTTCGGGCTTGCTCAGATCCTTGTAGGTTTCCTGAGGGTGGCAGCCAGCACCGGGACGGAGCCTACCTCTGCCCTTGGCTCTGGAGAAATCTGGGAAGGAAGTTGTGTGTCACCGTCCTGAGCCTGTGGTGGGGGCTGGGGATCTGCTTTAATAAACAAGGGCTCTTTGAGGTGTGTTTCTGCCTTAACCACAACTCTTGAGATGAACCAACCCAAGCTTTCATGAGAAGTTTCTCTAAAAGCCATGAAAGTCAGATTGTTTTCAGCTCTGTGCAGTTTTCTGGTGTCTGAATTCTTCCCATACTTGTCATATCAGCCAGTGAAGATTATGTTACAGAAAACCGCCCTCAGATACTGTCAAACCCACAGTGAGCGCCCAAACTTTACATCGTTAAACATTATGATTCCAGTCATTAAGGGGCCGTGTCATGTGCAGCGGCACAGTTGACTGTTGGGGAAGAAGATTCTTCAGGGTGGGGCCGTCCTCTGCAGGGGGGTGAGCAGCATCCCTGGCTTCCCCCATGAGGTGCCAGGAGCACCCCCCCCCCACTGTGACAAGTTGAAATGTCTGCAGATGTTGTCAATTGTGCCCCGGGGCCCAGTCACACCCGCTGAGAACCACTGACTTGGAACTTGGGGGGAGGGGGCGCCGGTGGCAGGAATGGGGACTTGGAGGCAGCCGGCTGGGCTCGGCCGCGGGTATCCCTCCAGGGCAGAGTGACTGCTGTCACCCTAAGTCCAGTGGAATGAGACCTGGGGATCCCAGTGGCATTGTTTTCTCCCCAGGTTCCAGAGGCGGCGACTGGACAAAGTCCGGCAGAGAAGAGAGGAAAAGGCAGCAGAGAGGCTGGAGCAGGAGCTGCTCCAAGGTCCTCTTCCTGAGGCCACCCCATCAGCCCTGGGTGCGACCCACAGGGGCAGACAGCGGGCCTCAGTCGTGTTCCTTTGCCCTTCCAGACACGGTGAAGTTTGGCGAGGTCGCCCTGCAGCCCCCTGAGCTGACCGCCAAGCCCAGGATGAGCATGAGCAGGGACCAGGTAAGCGGGGGCGGAGGGCTTGCCCTGGGTCCCCGATGAGCGCGCGTCTCATTGGGCTCGCAGCTATGGGATCGACCTAGGCGGTTATCTCCTCTCCCTGAATCTGTGCCATACCTTCGTCCCCGGTCCTTAGCCTGGCAAGAAACCACTGATGCTGCGGATGCTCCTGAGCCCTGGCGGTGTGTCCCAGCCCTCGGCCACCTCGCTGGCCCGGCAGCGGATCGTGGCGGAGGAGAGGGAGCGGGCTGTGCAGGCGTACAGGGCACTGAAGAAGCTGCGGCAGTGCCAGGGGCCTCGGTCAGCCCGCCACCCTCCCGGGAAAGAGCCACAGACGCGTCTGTGATGGCGAGGGACCAGGGCTGCCCACTGGGTTGGGGGAGCGGGCAGGTGGCCTGCAGACCAAAGTCTGTTCCCTGGACACACCCTGGGACCCCAGGGCCTCGTGCACCAGCTCCCAGGTGTAGCTCCAGGTCTTGGCTCTCGTTCTTTCCCTCCCTAAAAACTGCTCTTTCATGAGTGACCACCCGCTGGGCCCTGTCACCTGTCCCGAGTCCCCATAGGTGGGGCCAGAGTCCCCATAGGTGGGGCCAGCGCCTGGACAGCCACCGTTGTTCCTGTGAGCCTAGCACCGCCCACATCTTTGTTCTAAACACAGGTCGAGGCTGAGACACAACCTGGGCCAATCCCGTAATTCTGTCCCCAGATGCCAATTAACTGTAGATAGCGCCAACTTAGGTCAACTAAACCCATCACAAGCCCCCCTGGGTTCAAGAGCAGGACAGCTGGAAGCATGCGCCAGGCAGCAGGTGGGGGGGTGGGGGGTGGGGGGCGGGCAGCACCTAGACCACCTAGACCTGCTCACGGAGCCTCTGCTAACCGTCCTGAGGCAGGTGCAGCCCACCCAAGCTTTGGTCCAGGTACGGAGACTGACGATGCCAGCCACACCGCGGGCACAAGTATCAGGAAGCATTTCTCACAGGGGACCCATCTTGGGAGGAGAGCTACCTTAGCAGTTGTCACTGTCACCTCTAGTGGCAAATAAGGTCTCTACGCGATTTTAACAGTACAGTACAATAAATTTCAGGTTGGTTTTTGTTTTACTTTTGGGGGGTTCTCTCGTAGTTTAAGTTGCCCCATGTTTAACGAGGGGGGAGACCTTGTGTCTTTGGACACTAATCGGAGTCAGGTTCCCAGCTCGGACCCAGACTGAGAAAAGGAGTCAGTGGCTTCTGTAAGGGAGGGACCCTGGTTCCTTCTGGTGGGGTGTGGTATTTAGAAAGCAAGATCTGAGATAAGAAATGCTCCTCAATGCTGGGATGTGATCGTTTCTATACCATTTCAGCAGACAGGCTGTTGTATGAATCAAAAAACACGTAACTTTAAAGTTCTGAGTTTATATTTGCTATTAAAATGTAATATTACAGGAGTTTTTGTTTGCATCTTTTCCACTGAAAGTGTTTCATAAATACTCACTTTTCCTACAAATTCCATAAAACAACTCTAATGCCAAGTGCTACACTAGACGTATACACTGACACTTAAAATGTTAGTTCTTTTTGTTCCTGTCCAACTGAAGACAGGCCAACTGTGTTTAAATGTCACCTTAAGAGGTTTTCTCTGGTTATCATTCTAACTTGATAGACAGTTAAGATTGCTTGTCAGGCTTTTATTTTTCCTTTGTTTTGGAATATGTAAAACATGGTTTACGTAATTCAGAAGCTCCCAGTAAAGAAGGGGGCCTTCCTGCCTGCTGGCTCAAAGGGCAGGTCCCAGGGCTCGGGCCTAGTGCTAAACGCTTTCCTGGGATTCCTACACCCTCAGCTGAAGAACTGATGAGTTACAGCTTCAGAGATCCTAACACTTCATGTTTCTCTCCAGGCTTTGCTCAGAGGGTATCCCCTGAAATTGGGGATGTCAGCAAGCCCTTTGGGGTGATCGCCCATGTCTAGGGCTGTTCAGTGGCATAAGTGGAGATGATTCACTGGGCATGTCTGAGAAGGTGGCACTCAGCGGTGGCACAGGCTGTGCACCACAAAGAGCCAGCATCAAACCTTCCCAAAGGCACGCCATAAGAAGTGACACCATCTGAGCCCGTCGCCCTGCGGGATATACAGAAATTTTCTTCCAGGACATCGTTTACAACCCCCCACATGAACAAATGTTCCCCCACCCAGCAAAGTGGCCGAATGGTAACTACGCAGAGCCTAAGACCCAGGCCTGCTGCTCCAGACGGGAGGCAGCATATGCCCCAGGGGCCTAAATTGAAAGCAGAGACAGAGAAAGCTATTCAGAGAGAACTCACGACCACACTCCTGATCAGGGTATTTTCTGTTTGAATTGGGGAATATCAGGGAACAGTGTGTTTTTCCAGGACCAATCAGCTCCAAGTCCAGTCACCGTTTTCAATCTTTAGTTGCAGGAGGCGCAGCCCACCATCCCATGTGGGAATTGAACCGGCAACCTTGTTAAGATCTCGTGCTCTCAACAACTGAGCCATCCGGTCACCCAGGATCGGGGTTTCTTAACCAAATATAGTGAGTTGAATAGTGGCCCCAAAACCATGTCTAAGACATAACCCTCGGAACATGCAAATGTGACCTTGTTTGGAGAAAGGGTCTTCGCTGATGTAATTATATACCTCAGGATGAGATCATCCTGGATTTAAGTGGGCCTTAAGTCCAATGACAGGTGTCATTATAAAAAGTTGTACCAGCCACAAGTCAAAGAGACCAGGAATTACCCACAGCCACTAAAAGCTGGAAGAGAGGCAAAGAATGGATTCTCTCAGAGCCTCCAGAAGGAACCAACCCCGCTGAAACCTTGATTTTAGGCCTCGGGCCTAAAGAACTGTGCTTATAAATGTGTTGTTTTAAGCCAGTTTGTAGTGACTTGTTAAGCGGGCCATAGGACACATCCACCCACCAACAGGTGTTCTGCAAGCTCCATCGGCTGAAATGGACGGGGCGGATGCGGGACACCGGCCAACCGTGGCATTGAGGGCCTGGCGACGAGCTCCATCAGGGCCCTTGCTACCTGAGGGAACCCTAACCCTCCAAGCTTCCCTGGGTGCTCAGGAAGACCGGAGGTCTGGCAGGCCTGTCATGCTCTCCCAGCGCTGGGACAGTCTCTTCATTCAGAGGTCAGCTGTTTTTGCAAGCTGGGTGCCTCAGTTTACCCGTCACTGCAACTCTGCACAGGAGCCCACCTTGCAGGTTTACAACAGTCACCCTGTCTTTACAAGAACAAACCGCTGGAGGCCAAGCGGTGTCATCCTCTGCCTCCCGCCACTGAGCTGCCCAGCCATGTTCTCAACCCAGAAGTCAACTGCTGGTTCTGTGCGTGTCCTGGAGCCAGCGCAGCACCCCTGTCAGGCCAGTGCCTTTCCGGGCACTGATTTCTGCTATGGTGATGTTTTGCTTGGCACAAGCAATGATGTCTGGGAGCCTGATTAACGATTTCATCTCCTCTATGGTCATGTAACAGGGCAGGTCACTGGGGTGAAAGAAGAGCCTTGTCACAGTGGGCTGCACAAGCCACCCGCAGCCCTGATGCAGCCCCTCCCTAAGGAGCCACCCCCTTGGCTCCACTCCAAGGGAGCTCCTCCCAGGGCACCCTGTCCTCCCTCTGGGCTCACGGAGCCATACGTTTTATTGAAGAGTATCAGGACTGACGCTTCTGCAAGTGGATCCGCAGAAAGGAGGCCCAGGAGCTGCACACAGGACGCAGAGAGCTGGGTGGGGTTGGAGGCATCCATCATGAACTGGGGAGAAGAGAAAAAGTGTAGGGCTGCTCTGTGACGCAGACGGCGCCTGCCAAATCTCCTCCCCTGGGCATCACAGACTTGGCTCAGGAACTGCCAAGTGACTTTGAAATAAAGGGCTTTGGGGACAGGCAGAAGCAGAAAACAAGGTGTATGAGAGTGACCAAGTGTCACCTGCTTCCACCTATATGTAAGTCTCTCCTCGTGTGGCCATCAGTTCTCCCAGGAAGGGTCCTGGAATTTGGGGCACAGGCCCTGTTAGGATGGGGCAAACCCAAGAGATGCGGAGTTCAAGCATAAACAAAACATCCAGGGCAACAAGGCAGAGTGGGCAGGTGTCAGGCAGGTACCTGCAGCGCACCTATACTGCCCTCAGCAGGCCTTCTGTGAGCCTTGGTATTAGCTTGGGAGCGCGAGGGGTCAGGCTGGGTGTCCAGAAGGAAGCAACCGGCGTGGGCCATGTTTCCTTGACTGGCATAGCCGCCCAAGAACCCAAACTCCATCCTACACAAAGTAAGCTTGGGGACTGGACAATAATGAAGTGGGGACAAACTTCCCTAAAAGTTCAAAGGTATGACCCACCAGGAGAGAACGACAGTTTCCGTAGTAACTGGACCAGATGGGGCCCAGGCACCCCCCCAGCTCCCGGATGGTGATCTTTCTGTGGGCCACGATGTCAGTAAGGTTGGTGCCCACCTGTGGGAAAACACAATGCAGAGACCACCACACGTTCCCACTGGGAGCGCTTTACACTGTTACCTAAACCCCAACAGGCCCTTTTTTCAGGGTCTTAGACCCCAAAGCAGAACCCAATAATGAATGGGGCTAAAAACGCTTCTAGGGGTTCAGGGCCCTAACGCTCAGCTAAGGCTGGCTATGGCCATCAGTAGGACTCTCCCTGTGGGGCCACCAGCGACAGCAGTGGGGGTGACTCGGGGTCCACCGCCATGCACCCACCTCCATCGCAGCTGTGTCCCAGTGGGACCAACGGCTTCCCGTGACACCCTGCTCGCTCCCCCAGGGTTGCATTTAACTAGTGGACTGGCGGAATTCCAGTTTCCATTAAAAGAACCCAAAGCACTTTGCAAACCGCAAGGGGTACCATTTCTACTAAACCCGCGGGAGAACGGAAGCCTACCGTAGGCCGCGTCGCGGGCGGATCGCCCAGGTCGCCCTTCCCATCCTGAGAGCTCAGCTGTGCGGGGCAGTCAAGGACGCCGAGCGGAGCAGAAGAAAGCGGGCGGCGGCCGGACCCCGCCCCGGGCCTCCCCCGACAGCCCCAGGGCCCCTCTCCAGCCCCCAGAGCGACCCCTACCCCCCCCGCCCTTGGGCGCCCTGCGTCCCCTTGTCCGGGTCACACCAGGAGCACCCCCCCAACCGCGTCCCAGGCCCCCGGCCCCCCTCGCCCAGCACTGAAAGATAGTCTGCAGTCGTTTCACCAAAAGCGTCTTCCCCACGCCCGCGGCTCCAAGCAGTAGACACATTCCGAACCCTGCGGGACTCCGCCCCCGTGGCTCAGCACCGCCGTGACGCAAGGCCCGCCCTCCGCCCGGCTCTCATTGGATAAACCTCGTCTCCGGGATGCTCATTGGTCACGGTTCAACCGGAGCACATAGTTTGGGGCGAGCGGAAAGGCCCACCTCCTCGCGGTCCTAGGCCCGCCCGGCGACGTGTGCGTGCGCGCGCCCGAGGGGAAGGCGGAAGCGGAAGTCGGGGGCGCGCCGGCTCGCAGCGGAGGAGGCCACGGCGTCGGGTCGGGCCCGGGTCGCAATGGGGCGCGGCAGCGGCACCTTCGAGCGTCTCCTAGGTAACGCGGCCCCCGCCCGCCGCCGCCGCCGGCGCCTCAGCGGCGAGTCCGCGGTCCCCGCTCCGCTCGGTCGGCCGGCGGCTCCGAGCGGAGCGGGGCTGCCGCTGCGCGGCCCAGACACTGGGTGGGCGCTTCGCGAGCTGGGCTCGGCGCTGCCGGGCGCGGGCGGGAGCACTGACGAGGCGGGTGAGGGTCCGCGGAGGAGCCGGCAGGTCTCCAGGAATCGACCACCGGCATCTGACTGAGCGGGCCGGAAGTCCTGAGTCACTAAGATGGGTGACTCGGTCAAATAGTTAAACATCAGTAGATGCCACCACCAAAAGCCTAGGTTGCGTGGGGTTTAGGGCTTCTGACCAAAACATTGGCACCCTGTGGGGACAGAGCCCCAGAAAGTAGTTTACAGGCTCTTGGCCTCATGTGGAGGGGGTACTGGCTCGGGTGGTGAATGGCCGTCGGCTGTGGCTGATTGGCCTTCGGCTGCGGCCGGTTAGCCTATTGGCCACTGGTATTACTGCTGCGACTGCGGAAGATTGCCTAGGAGACTAGCAGAGCCGAAGAGAGCGGAAGAGGAGAGTCGAGAGAGTGGAGAAGAGTCTCAGTCGGTTGGCGGAAAAGCGGAGGGCAGGTCACGCGTCCGGTGGGCCCAGCCTCCAGTGAGACCATAGTGGTATGACTCCCCTACCTATGGCTCCGTGGGTGTTCCTTTTCGGCCTCACCATATCCTGCGTTCTTGTGTGGGGAGCGGGAGCAGAGACCACGCAGGCTGCCCCACCTGGAAGATGGCGCGGCAAGAAGGCCTCCTCGCACGACAAATGGAGCAGCGAGCAGGGTCTCCCGAACGACAAATGGCGCAGCGAGCAGGGTATGGTGTCGGCTGAAACTCTCCGGAATGTACTGGAGCAGTTTACACGTATAAAAGCTCAGCTTCGTAAGCAGAGTGCGGTGCCGGCCAACACCTACCGAAGCATGGTGGAGCGGTTTGTTCATGTGAGAGCCCAGCTTTGGGAGGCCCATGAGGAGCGACACCGGGAACGGGAGGCGCGGTCTGCCTGGGAGACTCGAGCCTCCAGCTGGCACACCACCTTCTTGGGCATAGAAGGCGGTGTCCTCCTTTTGTTGATCTGCTGCGGCCTTAGGCTCCGAAGCTTGTGGATAGCTTACAAGGAGGCCTCCACCCACTCAGACACCTGCCACGGTGAGCAAGATTCCGACCATGTAGGAATGGAGTCTGACTCTGGGCAGGAGGATGTGTGGCCCACACACAGTATGTGGTGTTCGGTGGCCACTGTTCTCAGGAGTTGGACCCCCAAGGAGGGGTGGGAGGACATGGACGGCTCTCCGGCCAGTGTGAAGAGGGCCCTGCAGGCTCTGGCTGAGCGGTTGCCGGAGGAGGAGAAGGCTACAGCCGGCCGCGTGGGCTGGATGTTCCTCACGGCCTTGAGTCTCAACACGGAAAATGCGCTTAATGAAATGGCCCCGGGTGCCGAACCAGGTGTCCTGGTTGGAAGCGCTGGAAGCCCGGGTCCGCCTGTTAGAACAGGGGCCCCACAGTGGAGACTCTGAGGCAGAGGTGGAGGAAGCAAGTGGAGACAATGTAGCTCCCAACCCCCAAGCCCGGCCAATCTTTAAGCAAAGGGTAAAACGTGAGCAACCTTTGGGCCCCGGGGGCTTTGCTGCCGGCAACCCAGCTGTGACTGAGTTCACTACCTACACCCCATATACTCCCACTGAGTTGCAGGAGCTGGGGAGGCGGTACAGACAGCGCCCTGGAGAGCCAGTCTCGGCTTGGCTATTACGTTTATGGGATGAGGGAGCAGACAGCATTCTCTGCTCCCCAGGCGAGATGGAAAAGCTAGCCTTCGTGACAGTGCATCCGTCCCTGCGACAAAGGTTACAAAACTGCCATAGATTGGCCAGTCTCTAATGCAGTGGCTCACTGCTGCGGTACGCACAGTATGGGGACAGGCTGGCGAGCTGCCAGACACTGTGAGTCAATGGCAGTCATATACAGAACTTACGCAAATAATCCGTGAAATGGGTATGAGACATGCTATTTTTAACCTCAACATGCAGGGCCCAGATGACGAGCTTTTTACTGCCAGCATGAGAGAGCTGGTTTTGGATACTGCACCTGCAAGTGCTTTTAGATCCTTGGTTGCTATTCTTACACCGTATGTAGGGCGACGGATCCATGAAGTTACAACTGCCATGGCCACCCTAGGGGATGTTGAAAGCCGGAGGCGAACGAAGTTAAGACAGGAGGTCCGCACAGTTGAGACCTGGAAGCCCAAACCAAAGATAAAGGGGCGAGATCGCGGGCCTCAGAGAGTAACACGCGCACAGATGTGGCGTGATCTCGTGGCAGCAGGGGTCGATAGGAAGAAAATAGACCGACAACCCAATGCACTCCTGCCGGAACTTTGGAAACAGTTGCGTCCAGAACAACAATTCCAGAGAAACATAAAGAAGGAGTCTGGGAAAGCGCGACCTGTGTCCCTCCAGGACTTCATGCAGCCGCTTGAGGCTGACCCCTTGCAGCTTGATTAGGGGTGGGGCCAAGGTACCTGGTCAGAGGGGACGAGCAGGGACCGGAGGCCCCACGTGGAACTGTCCATACATTGGTCCCCTTCTAATGTGTAGAGGGTTTGGCTTAGTTGACACTGGCGCCGACTGCAGTCTTCGTTTATGGGAACCCAGAACTGTTCCCTGGACCAGCAGTCTGCATTGATGGCTACGGGGGGGAAAACTGTGACTGTGAAAGCCGTTTCCTTACCACTGGGTATAGGAAGGCTTCCTCCTCGTACCTACAAGGTTTATGTCTCCCCCGTTCCGGAATATATTCTAGGGGTGGACGTGCTACATGGCCTCAGCTTACATACGTCGGTAGGAGAGTTCTGTCTCCGGATCCGGGTGGTGAAAGCGGTGACACGCGGGCATGCTCACCACCCTCCTCAAGTGTTGCCACAGCCCTGGCACATGGTTACAGTGCGACAGTACCGCCTGCCAGGAGGACAGGAGGAGATTGGTCGTACAATATTGGAATTGGAAAAGGCACATATTGTGAGGCCAACGCACAGTCCCTTTAACTCCCCAGTATGGCCTGTCAAAAAGCCAGATGGGACCTGGCGAATGACTCTGGACTATAGGGAGTTAAATAAGGTGACGCCACCCTTGCACGCTGCAGTGCCTTCAATTCATGATTTAATGGATCGTCTGACTGTCCGCCTAGGGACATATCACTATGTAGTGGACTTGGCCAATGCTTTTTTCTCCATTGACATTGCACCCGAGTGTCAAGAGCAGTTTGCTTTTACGTGGGATGGGCGGCAGTGGACTTTTCAAGTCCTTCCGCAAGGATACTTGCACAGCCCCACTATCTGCCACGGGCTTGTGGCCCAGAATTTGGCACAGTGGGATCACCCATCCTCTGTGGCCTTGTTTCATTATGTTGATGACATTCTGTTAACCTCAGATTCTCTTTCTGATTTAGAGCAAGCAGCTCCCTCTCTTCTCTGCCACCTGAAGTCACGCAGCTGGGTGGTGAATGAGGAAAAGGTCCAAGGCCCTGGCTTATCCGTCAAGTTTTTGGGTGTTGTATGGTCGGGTAAGACAAAGGTTATACCTGAGGCAATCATTGATAAGATACAAGCCTTTCCCCGGCCGACCAAGGTCTCCCAACTGCAGACGTATTTGGGTCTGCTAGGATATTGGTGGGCATTTGTACCCCATTTAGCACAAATGGCAAGGCCCTTGTATAATATGATAAAAAAGGGGGCCTCATGGGATTGGACTGAGGCTATAGAGCAAGCCTTCGTTGCCACGAAACGGGCAGTGTAGCAGGCACAGGCTCTGCAAGTAGTGGACCCCGGCCGCCCATTTGAACTTGATGTTCACGTAACCCAAGAGGGATACGGATGGGGCCTCTGGCAACGGCAGGAGCGTCTCCGGTTGCCAGTGGGATTTTGGTCCCAATTATGGAAAGGAGCGGAGGTCCGCTACTCTCTAATAGAGAAACAGCTGGCTGCTGTGTATGCAGCCCTAGTGGCCACAGAAGCCATCACAGGAACAGCACGCGTGTTGGTTAGAACAACATATCCTGTCCAGGGGTGGGTCCATACGTGGACCCAGGGACCCAAAACGGGGGTGGCACAGACCACCACCCTCGCCAAGTGGGGTGCCTACTTGGAGCAACGTAGCAGCCTTAGTTCAAGCCCTTTGAGCACAGAGCTACAACAGGTTCTGGGGTTGGTAGCCCAAGGTATGGAGCTTGTAGCCAAGCTCAAGGTATGGAGCTTGTAGCCCAGGCTGAGCCAAGTACTCTGCCTAGAGGGGAGCCCTTGTCCTACAAAGAAGGACAGCCCCCAGTACCTGAGGATGCCTGGTTTACCGATGGTTCTAGCCGAGGGGCTGCAGCTGTTTGGACGGCTATTGGTGTGCAGCCCAAAACAGACACCATTTGGTTTGATACTGGGACGGGCCAGAGTAGCCAGTGGGCTGAGTTACGGGCTGTGTGGATGGTGATCAGCCACGAGCCTGGGCCCCTACTTATTTGCACTGACAGCTGGGCGGTGTTCCGGGGCCTAACATTGTGGCTCCCTACATGGAAACACCAAAACTGGTTGGTGGGACACCGTCCACTGTGGGGTCAAGCCATGTCGCAGGACCTCTGGGACCTAGGGCAGAGAAAGGGGGTGACCCCAATGCATGTCACAGGTCACTCCCCCTTAGTGTCCCCAGGTAATGATGAAGCAGACGCCCTAGCACGGGTCTGATGGTTAGAACGGGCTCCTGCCACTGATGTGGCCCATTGGCTGCATAGGAAATTGCAGCACGCTGGAAGCCGAACCATGTGGCAGGTGAGCAGACGCTGGGGCCTGCCTTTGAAATGGCAGGAGATAGCAGATGCCTGCTATGACTGTGCCGTCTGTGCCCAGGACAGCCCCCAAAGGCGGAGGCTCCCCTGGGAGACACAGCAGATTACGCGAGGGAGGGTGCCCCTCACTCGCTGGCAAGTGGATTACATTGGACCCCTGCCTAAGGCCCGCAATGTGATATATGCATTTACAGCAGTGGACACTGCTACGGGGTTGATGTTTGCTTGGCCCTGTCCGGCTGCGGATCAGCGGCATACAGTGGTCGCCCTTACACGGCTGTGCGCCCTCTATGGGCGCCCCCAAGTCATTGAAAGTGACAGGGGTACCCATTTTACGGGGCAAGAAGTGCAGCGCTGGGCTGCCAGGATGGACGTGCAATGGTTGTTTCACACCCGGTACAATCCACAAGCAGCTGGCATGATTGAATGCTATAATGGCCTTTTGAAGCAAGGCCTCCGGGTGTCAAAACACCCTCCCACAATGCGTGACTGGGCCTCTCGTCTATGGGATGTCTTGAGAGTCCTGAATGAGAGACCATGGAAGGGAGGGCCTGCACCGCTCCCATTCAATTACAAGTTAGCACTAGTGAGACTCTGTTAAAGCCAGGCTACGGCAGAAATGGGAACATTTTGCTGCCAGCACCCACATGCCTGAAAGCAGGGGAACGGCAGCAATGGACTTGGCCCTGGCAGGTCAAAAGCCCCCACTGTCGGTGGTTAGGTCTGATAGCCCCATGGGGGGCCGGTTTGACTCATGATTTGCAAGTGACGCCAGGGGTGGTGGCTGAGTGGCCACCGCAAGTGACTGTAGTATACAGAGGTCCCGATACCGGGATGATTTTGTGAGGAAACTATGTGCTCTCACTATGGCCTATTATGGGGTCCCCTGTTCTGTTACATGTTGAAACTATGCAAGGGACCCCAAGTACTGCCATAAAGGTCTGGTACCACAAACCGGGAAAGGTGCCAGTGGCAGCAACCCTCCTTTCCCAGGACAAGAAGCTGGCATGTATCCTCCCAGATGGGAGGGATTTGCCATTGTTGGTTCCTAAGACTACCGTTTCTTTTCGTCCATAGGTGTCAGTAGGCTAATACGGCACAGGAACCCTCGTGGAAGACGCTTGTCACGAAAATTGTGAGGCGAGACCTTGCAGGGGTGGAGTGTGGGGACAGAGCCCCAGAAAGTAGTTTGCAGGCTCTCGGCTTCGCGTGGGGGGGTACTGGCTCGGGTGGTGAATGGCCGTCGGCTGTGGCTGATTGGCCATCGGCTGCGGCCGGTTAGCCAATTGGCCGCTGGTATAGCAGCTGCGACTGCGGAAGATTGCCGAGGAGCGGAGCAGAGCCGAAGAGAGCGGAAGAGGAAAGTCGAGAGAGTGGAGAAGAGTCGTCGGTCGGTCGGTTGGCGGAAAAGCGGAGGGCAGGTCACGCGTCCGGTGGGCCCAGCCTCCAGTGAGACCATAGTGGTATGACTCCCCTACCTATGGCTCCGTGGGTGTTCCTTTTCGGCCTCACCATATCCTGCGTTCTTGTGTGGGGAGCGGGAGCAGAGACCACGCAGGCTGCCCCACCTGGAAGATGGCGCGGCAAGAAGGCCTCCTCGCACGACAAATGGCGCAGCGAGCAGGGTCTCCCGCACGACAAATGGCGCAGCGAGCAGGGTCTCCCGCACGACAAATGGCGCAGCGAGCAGGGTCTCCCGCACGACAAATGGCGCAGCGAGCAGGGTCTCCCGCACGACAAATGGCGCTGTGAGCAGGATCTCCCGCACGACACACCCCCAAAGGGAGGACACCTCCCTGGGATCTGCCAAGCTCTTTTGAGGGCTGCTTCACTGGGGACCAGGCCAGCTCCGTCTGTCCTTCCCCACTCGCTCCGGGAAGCGCCAGGTGGTTCAGGAAGGCGTTTACTCTGTCGGAGGCCTATGGCTGCTCCTTGCCGAGCCTCCTGGAGGTCACAAATTTGTGGGCATATTCCCCCTCCCCCTTTGAACTTCGTGTGCTCTGTGTTTGGGACCGGTGCCCCGGGTGTTCAAATGCTCAGCTCCAGCCCGCCCTCCTTTTTCCTTGAGTGCAGCTTTGGGGGACACCTCAGGTGAAGCACCTTCCTTGCTCTTGGAAGGTGCCAGCTGAGGGACTCAGACACATGGGCTGGGTCAGCCCTTCATGGATCAGTCAGTTAGGACCAGATCAATTCTCATCGTGTACATGCCTTGTTAGGTCATGTGTGGTCTCCAGGGAAGATGGTGCGGTTAGGGCTGGAGCAGCAGCGCCTCAGAGCATGTCTGTCTGAGGAAGTGGTGAGGAGAGAGTAGAGGTGTTAATTGGGGTGTTTTTGGGGGTCAGTTCTCTTCCCACCGGTTGAAGCAGGGGCCTGGAGCCCGTGCTTCCTCTCTCCAGCCCTGTCCCAGCTGAGATCTAACCGACTAGGTTAAACTGAAAACCAGGGACTCTGATGGCCAAGGTGGCAGATTTCTCCTTGTGGAGAAGCAGCTGAGCATAGCATTGACTCCTGGTTCTGTCCCCAGCAAACTGTGACTTGAGGCAGTGACTTCACCTCTGCTTCAGTTTATGTGCAGAGGATGGAAATGGAACCTAGCTCGGAAGGTTGTGTATGGAGTGAGTGAGTTCACGTGAAGCATGTGGAACAGTAGCTGGTGTGTCACGAGCACATGAAGGGATCTCTGTTACTACTTTTCAAGCTGTCTGCTCCTTGTGGGAAGGACAGCACGTTCGTGCTTATCACTGTGTGTCGGGAGCATCTTCACAGGGTTTCCGTTTGGTTCACATGTTTAAAATGGGAATATGGCAGTCAGTCCTCCCTGTTGCTGAGCTGGGGGCTGCTTCGGGAATCAGCAGGACGAGCCCCCGTAACAGTGCATTTCTGCCCTAGACAAAGCGACCAGCCAGCTACTGCTGGAGACCGACTGGGAGTCCATCCTCCAGATCTGCGACCTGATCCGTCAGGGGGACACGCAGTAAGTGAGCGGGGCCTGTGCTCGCTCGTGAGCAACAGGGCGGCCGCACTGTGCACTAGGGTTGTGGGGTCACTGACCCTCCAAGGACCCTTTACCTTGGTAGAGAGCTGCCTAGGCTGCGTGCTGGGATTTCTGAGCTCTGGGACAGTCAGAGGACTTTTCTGTACAGTTGGGGGTTTTTAGGGACCAGATGGTGGACAGACTTTTCTCGTTTTAGTTGCTGAGACTGTTTCTTTTTTCTCTTTTTCTGCTCCGTCGATGCCTTTTTTTTTCAGAGCAAAATATGCCGTGAGTTCCATCAAGAAGAAAGTCAACGACAAGAACCCCCACGTGGCCTTATATGCCCTCGAGGTGAATAGACTCTTGCACTGCAATCTCTCAAGGGTCCCCAGCCCCAGCGGTCAGGATAGCACACGAGTGGCCCCCGTGGCCTTGCCCACCTAGCTGCCTGGGCACACCACCGGCAGAAGGCAGGCACTGGGCATGAGGGCAGATGTGAGCAGCCCTGACAGGGCTGGGGTGGGAGCAGTGCCTCAGCTGTTCCACCTGAAGATGACACACTTGGGACCCTGAGCGTGACTCTAGTTTCTGTCCTTGGTGATAAGTGCGGAGTTGGAGGCATGAACAAGCAGACACATAGGCTATTGCCTGCCTCAGAGGCTGTCATGTGGACTCTAGGATGGGCTGGGTGGCCTGCAGGGCCTGTCGAGGCCTGCCTTCTCCTGGGGAGGGAGACCCGTCCAGGAGAGGTCCCTGCCTTGTCCAGCAGCCAGACCCTTCCCATTCTTGGTGTCTGCAGGTGATGGAGTCTGTGGTGAAGAACTGCGGCCAGACGGTCCACGACGAGGTGGCAAACAAGCAGACCATGGAGGAGCTGAAGGAGCTACTGAAGGTGGGCACTCCCTGGGGGGGAGGGTCCCTGCGCCATGCCAATCCCAACATGGTCGTGTGTGGGGCACGTGCAGCAGGCCCCTCTTCCTGCAGGGTCAGGGAAGGCATCCCGGGACAGGGCTGGGAGCTGTGCCTTGAAGGACGGGACACGGACATGGGCGGGAAGGGCTCTGAGTGGGAGGCACGTGAGTCCAACATGTCCATGGAGGGACAGTGGGGAGACAGCAGAGCAGGTCCGCTTGGGGAGTGGGCTTCGTGTCCCCCTCCAGCAGAGGAGGAAAAGCCTCCTGAGCCTGAGACATCTTCCTGAGTGGGGCCCTGCCTGTGGCCTCCCAGGCTCGCCCTGCTCCCTGCAGGGATTGTGATGTGGGCAGTGACACCCAAGGTTGTGCAGAGCCATTCTTTGAGGTGAAAGGAGACCCCGTGGAGGTGAGGCTGTCATGTGACTGGCCGCTGAGAAGTACAGCCCTGAGCACCATCTCTTCTGCCACTGGCAGGCCAGGCCACAGTTTCTTGGTCCTGTCAGGGTGCTTGTCTGAGACCTGACCTGACAGCCAGCTTCTCTGAGGCCCACGGGTGACCTGGTCAGTCCCTACCCTGGCCCATCGGAAAGAGCGGAAGGAGTTGGAACCTGCCTTCTCCCACATTTGCCAGTTGTCCTGTTCTGCCACACGTGGTCTAAGCCAATTAGTCCCCCTTGCAGATAGGACAGGAGGGTCTGGACACAGGTCACAGGAAAGAACGAGAAGCCCAGTGCTGAGCTGTGGTAGGCATGTTCCTGAAGCAGCTTTCTCGTCCTGCCATCCTCCCGAGCGTGTGTGACAGTGCCCAAGAGGGCTCTGGAAGTGACTGACTGTGCTCTAAGCTGGTGGAAATGGTGGCTGTGTATGTGGGGACATGCCTGGAGCGCGTGTAATTGGAAGGGGGCTGGCTGGCTGCGCATCAGCTCCCTCTGCCTAGACCTGGTTGACTCTGCCTGTTGGCGGAGGTCGGTTTAAGGCAGGGCCAGAGTGGGGTATGGGTGAGCTCCCGCGCTGGTCAGGGAGGGCCGGGAGAGAAGCAGGTGTGGGGGATGCAGGACCGGAGAGCTTTGGCCTCGCTTGGGTCCCTGGCTTTTGCTGAGGGTTACAGTCCACGTCCTGAGTGGGCAGACCGGGGTGATGACTTCGTCCTCAGAGGCGGGCTTCCATGGAGAAGGGCCTGGGGAGAGGGTTGTACATGGTCCCTGTGACCCACCCCACCTCTGCCAGCCCCATCAACTTAGGGTACTGAGGTCCTGCCAGCCACTTCCTCAGGCTGACACGTCTCTGGTACCTGCATCTCCCATGACCTCCTGATGCTCTTCCCTGCAGAGGCAGGTGGAAGTCAACGTCAGAAACAAGATCCTGTACCTGATCCAGGCCTGGGCGCATGCTTTCCGCAACGAGCCCAAGTACAAGGTTGTCCAGGACACGTACCAGATCATGAAGGTGGAAGGTGAGTCAGGCGGGGAGGGACACGACGTCCAGGGACTGAGCGATTGCCCTGCATCAAGCAGGGCCATGGGCTGTGCTCACCCCATGCCGGCGGGGGACAGCATCTCACCTAGTGACCAGCAGTGGGCACGGGGAGCGGGTGTCCCCAGGGTGGGTGCGTGGGGTCAGCCCAGCTTTGGGCGCCTGACCTCATACTCGTCAGGGCAAGCATGAGGCGGTGCGGCAGACACACGGGAAGTTAACAGGAGCTGATTTCTGAGGGAGGGGTCCTAGGAGGGAAGTGCAGCTGGGACCTGGCCTCTGCGGGTCCAGTTTAGGACGAATGGGCGGGGAGCCCTGGAGAGCAGGCAGCACGACCGATGGGCCTGAGCCTGAGGATGAGCAGTGCGGGGAGCTCGGCCCCAGCATCCCACAGAGGACTCCGGTTCAGGGGCCCAGGGCTGAGCACACAGGCTGCCGAAGGGACGGGACGGGAGGCGCCATCCCAGAGGAGGGGCGCGGGCGGAGCTGGGGCGCTCTGAGCACAGCGGGACGTCCTTGGGCAGTTTTTAGCCAGGGCGTGGCCTCTGAGATGCTGTTTTTAAGGACCCCTCTGCGTTCTTCCTGCTGTTGTGGCAGCCATGGAGAGCTGGTGGGCTTCGGCAAGGAGGGCAGTGGGTTTAGGTCACGCTCGGAGGATTGGCTGGTCTTGGCCGGGCAGGACATGAGGGGCTGCGCCGGGGCTGCTCCCGTGTGTGCTGCGTCCTCAGCTCGGCCGTCTGGCCATGAAGAGCAGGCAGAGTGTGAGAGGGGCCGTGTCTGCTGGCTGGGGTCTGGGGGCTGGGCACCACCATGTGGACATATGGGGTCCTGTATAGGTCCGTGAGCTGGCCTCAGGCCCTCGGTGCTGGCTGTGTGCTCACGTTCACTTTCTTGGGGAGAGCGTCCGAAGCTTGATAGGCTTCCCAAAGGGTCTGTGCCTCAACGAAAGCTTGGGGACCCCGTCTTTAAGAGCAATGGGAAGTGTGGTTGGCTGGAGCGAAGGGCCAGGAGCCACATGGGGGGCCCAGGGAAGCTCTGTGAGGCCTTGACGTGGTGGGATCAAGGCCGTCTCTGCTGCGCCCTCCCCCCCAGCAGATGAAGCAGCTCTGCGGAGCCACCTGAGTGGTGTGGCCGGCCAGCTGTGCACCAGGATGCCCTTGCCCAGTGTGGGGTCACGGCACTGGCCACCCGGGGGCCCCGGGCCTCCTCTTATTGGTCTGTTTGGGGAGGCGGATGCCAAGACCCTAAAGGTCTCTGGGCAGACTGGTGGGGACGAGTGAGGCTGTCAGGCCTCGCACTCACCAGGGCGGCCCCAGCGATAACCGCGGCCTCCGTTCTCCAGGACACGTCTTCCCAGAGTTCAAGGAGAGTGACGCCATGTTCGCTGCAGAGAGAGTGAGTCACGGTGCTAGAGACGTAGGAGTGGGCTGCCCTGGGGAGGCTGAAGGGAGCCTGGACGGGGCCTGTTGGGAGTACCGGCGGCGGGCGAGCCGCTGTTTGTCTCAAAAACGAGAACTTTCCGCAGGCTGACATTGGAACACAGTTCAAGGTGCTGCCTTTGGACTGTGGCTGGTGGGTTCATGTCGTTAAACATTGACGTGTCCTTGGTGCCATGGGACGTATTGCTGTTGAACGTTTAGAAAGAAAAGTTCTTTAGAGGCTCCTTCCTCGTGTCCTCACTGACCTGGCGTGGCCTTTGCCACGCTGGGTCTTCTCCCGTCTGTGGGAAGTGGGCATCTTGGAAAGGGAGGGCTGTGGGGTTCTGACTCTGCCCCCCCCCCCAGGCCCCCGACTGGGTAGATGCAGAAGAGTGCCACCGGTGCAGGGTGCAGTTCGGGGTGGTGACCCGTAAGGTGAGTCACCATATGGGGGGAGGGGTCCGGCTGCATGCAAGGCCAGGCAAACCCCAGGCCACCTGCGTCATCCTGTGGCCACTGCCCCCATGCACAGCCCTTTCCCTCTTGGCCTTGGCCAGTCCCCAGCTGTGTGGTGGAGCGTGGCCACCAAGGGGTCTGGTGTCTGATGCTCAGACTCGCCTCTGCCGACAGCCCCTCAGCCATGTGTCCTCAGCTGACTCTGCCTGTCCAGCTTGGACTCTCAAGCCAATGTCTCTGTCCCCACTGAAGCTCAGGCCGATGAGGGCAAAGGCTCGGCCTGGGGTGTCCCCACCTAGCAAAACCTGTCTCAGCTTAATTCACGCATGGTTTTTGTGAACCTTGTTACTTTAAAATCTTTCCCCTAAGCGGCAGCTGCAGCTGAGGGCCGGGGCGTGCCCTGTTTCCCCAGGGCCCTGCCCGCCCTTGGCCCACTGCAGCCTGGGAGGCCAGCCTGGCACACTGTGTGGCTGGTGGTGCTGGGCGGAGTGGGTGCGGAGCCTAGGGCCCTCGCCTGGTGGCTGCCTGACCTGCCCCATGTCACGTGTCACAGCACCACTGCAGGGCCTGCGGCCAGATCTTCTGTGGCAAATGCTCCTCTCGGTACTCCACCATCCCCAAGTTCGGCATCGAGAAGGAGGTGCGCGTGTGCGAGCCCTGCTACGAGCAGCTGAACAAGTGAGTCTCCCGCTGGGTGCGCAGGCTTCTGTGCTCCATGCAGCCGGCTTCTGTCCTGCTGAGGACTGTCCAGGAGGGCTGCTCCATTCCCCGGCCACGCCCCAGGCTCAGGGCAGTGCCCGGTGGGCGCAGCCAGGGCCTGACACCTGCCGGCCACTTGCTGCGGTTTGTTTAACCTTCGCTTTTCGTCTGGAAGTGAAACTTACAGGCAAGACGCCGGCGCGATAAGACTCCGCGTGCGTGCCCTCCACCTGGTCCCTGGGTGTTGACATTGACTTGTTTCCACGGTGGCTTAATTGCGTGTCCTCCTCTCCCATCTGCATGTGTGTTCACACACACGTGCTTTATCCTGAACCATTGCAAGTGAGCTGTCCCCACCCCTGCACCTTCATGTCCCCAGGAAGAGGTACATCGTCTTCCGTAGCACAGCACGCCTGTCAGGGCAGGCGTTTGGCATCACTCCCCAGCTGATGCGGACTTTGCAGCCCCTTTTCTGGCTGTGCCAAGTCCCAGTGAAGTCAGTGGCTGTTCTGTCCCATCAGGGCCCATCGGGCTCTTCACTGCGTGGCAGGGACTGTCACGCCCCCTCTGCTCCCCAACATCTTTGTTGTTCATGATGCAGACATTTCTGAAGGGTCTAGGCCATTGCAGTGTGTCCCTCAGCTTGGTTCAGGCTTCCTCATGGTCCATATCAGGTTCTGCAGCCCTAGCGGGATCCCAGGAGTCAGGCTGTGCCTCTCGGTGCAGCAGGTTAGAGGCCCAGGCCGTCTGTATGACCCAGTGTCAGCGATGGGAGCCAATCCCTCGGCTAAGTGGTGCCTTCCGGCCACTCCACTGACACGCTCTTCTGTGCAAAGCTGCGTCCCAGCCAGGCGGGTGTTTGAACCTCGCTTTCAGGGGAGGGGGCTGTGGCTCAGGCGAGGTGACTTGCACGGTTCCTAGGCCTGCAGGTGACAGAGCTGGTGGGAGGGTTCAGCTTTTCTCGAGCGTGGCCGAGGAACCACTGTCATCACTCCATGGGGACACTGGAGGGAAGTCCCGGCAGCGTCCTGAAAAACTCTGGGGGGGTCAAGGTGCAGTGCCCAGCCCCTCACAGTGTCCTGTTGCTCCAGGAAAGCCGAAGGCAAGGCCCCCTCCACGACAGAGCTGCCCCCGGAGTACCTGACCAGCCCCCTGTCGCAGCAGTCCCAGGTACTGGCCGGCCTGCGGGCGCCTCTCCCCGGGTGCTTCTCCCCAGGCCATGCTCAGCCCGCTCTGTCTGTCCCCAGCTGCCCCCCAAGAGGGATGAAACGGCCCTGCAGGAGGAGGAGGAGCTGCAGCTGGCCCTGGCCCTGTCACAGTCGGAGGCTGAGGAGAAGGAGAGGATGGTGAGCTGAGAAGGGAGGCCCGAGTCTGTGGTGCGGGGGGAGTACCCTTAGCTATTTGGGGAGGGCACAGAGTGTGGAGGCTTGGCCGCCTGTGCCACGTGCTTCCCGCTCTTCCTGGTTCTCCCTCAGAGACAGAAGTCCACATACACATACCCCAAGGCAGAGCCCGCGCCTGTGGCTTCATCGGCGCCCCCTGCCAGCAGCCTGTACGCTTCGCCTGTGGTGAGCGTCCCCTCCAGCTTGGTCACACTGGCTTGGGTGGCTTTCCATGGGAGGGGGCAGGAGGGCTGCCCAGGAAAGGACAGTGCTGTGTCACGCGGCCTGCTCCCTTCCCCCCGTAGCCTTTGGTTCCTGGTCAGGGGTCCCCTGTGGGGGCAGAGGAACCAGTAAGGCTGGAGGCCCCGCTGGTGTGAGCCCAGTCTCCCCCGGCAGGAGGAGGTAGGGAGCTGTGGGATCAAGGGTGGCTGCATTTTTCTAGTGTCAGCCTGAGGGCATGACAGGACTTACTTTCTGGGGGGGTCAATCCAAGCTCTGTGGCCTCAGCTCCTTTGAATAGTGGGTGGGTGGGGGTGGGGCCAGCCGGGTGGGCATTGAGAACAGCCCTGCCACCTACCTGTCGGGGACCATCTGTGCTGCTGATGGGGGGGGGGGGGGGGTGCTGCCCTGCTCCTTGTCAGTGGTGATGGGGCCTCTCAGGGTCCCTGCAAACCAACCCTGGCCAAACTCCAGAGTCCACTGTCACTGCTGGGCCACCCGGGCCTCCTGAGTGATGGCTGGGGAGGAGCTGGGCGTGGGCTTGAGCCTGCAAGTCACTGCTCCTCTGGCCTGTGGCCCTTCAGACCTTCCCATGTCTCCCCAGAACTCGTCGGCGCCACTGGCTGAGGACATGGACCCCGAGGTGAGCCTCCACCCTCACACCCCCGCACGTGGTGCTTCCCCTCGCTGCTCCCTCGTCCTTAGGAGTGACCTGTTACCCGTGCAGCTCGCCCGGTACCTGAACCGGAACTACTGGGAAAAGAAGCAGGAGGAGGCTCGGAAGAGCCCCACGCCGTCCGCGCCGGTGCCCCTGACGGAGCCAGCCGCCCAGCCTGGGGAGGGACATCCAGCCCCTGTGAACGTGGTGGAGGTAAGGTGCCCTCTCAGTGCTTCTGCACCGCAGTCCCCTGGGAGGGGACGCGGGGCCAAGCCGGCCCCACTCACCCTCTGGTCTCTTCCAGACGCCCCTTCCGGACACAGACTCTCAGCCCATCACTTCCTCCAGTGGCCCCTTTAGTGAGGTAAGCTGGGGCTCCGTCCTCAGGCTGGGCAAACGCGGCCTCCTGAGTGCAGAGCGCCAGGCCCCACTCCTGTCCTGACAGGAAGGCCAAAGGCGGGCGTCTCTGGGCCAGCTGTGGTCCAGAGCTCGGCCACTCGCTGCATATGCTGAACGGAGCAGAATGTTCTAGGGCAGCCCAGAGTCTGAGTCTGTCCTGGGGCTTCTGGGCTTTGCTGGCCATTGGAGTAAGACGCCAGGCCTTAGTGGGGGAGGCAGGCCCCATGTCACCACCAGTGGGAGCGCCTGCGAGGGAGGCCAGAGGGCCTGCAGCCAGCACTGTCCTGGCCCCCACCATGCCCAGGGCTGAGAGCCAAGCCTCCCTGGGCGTTGGTTTCTCATTTGTGAGACAGGAGGCTGTGGTGCCCCCGCAGCGCCATCCAGAGGTCAGGTCAGGGGCGCTGCAGGCTTGGAGCTCAGCGCCCAGATGGCTCCTGGTGCAGGTAGGGCTGCCGCCGCCCCACCCAGGGAGTCTGTGCCTCACTCGGCCTGGTGGCTGGTAAGGCTCAGCCAGACTCCCGTGTGTACCCACAGCAGTGCCAGAACGGGGAGTCAGAGGAGAGCCACGCGCAGTTCCTGAAGGCGCTGCAGAACGCCGTCAGCACCTTCGTCAACCGCATGAAAAGCAACCACGTGCGCGGCCGCAGCATCACCAACGACTCGGCTGTGCTGTCCCTCTTCCAGTCCATCAACAGCATGCACCCCCAGCTGCTGGAGCTTCTCAACCAGCTGGATGAGCGCAGGCGTACGTGCCTCCCGCGACCCCGGCCCGCCCTGCTGCTCGCCTGGGTGCTGTGGGGGCCTCCTGCGCTGGCTAGTGGCTGAGGGTTGTGAAAAGGTTCCCAGGGTGGGGCTCCCCCGGGGCTGTGGCTTCTCGGGAGTCTGGCCTGTGGGCTCCAGGTCAGG
This sequence comes from Rhinolophus sinicus, assembly GCF_057876585.1. Taxonomy (NCBI): domain Eukaryota; kingdom Metazoa; phylum Chordata; class Mammalia; order Chiroptera; family Rhinolophidae; genus Rhinolophus; species Rhinolophus sinicus. Next base: position 56,961,512 of record NC_142512.1, read on the forward strand.
TGGTCTTAGTGACAGGAGATGACCCACTCACTAAGCACAGGACAGTCAGCTTGTGGAAGAATCCCCCACCCAGCCCCTATGCCAGCCGTGCCCTGTTGACAAGCGCTTGGCTGGGCAAAGGAAGGCCCGGCCCCGCACGGGGCAGGAGCCCCACCGGGCAGCCTGAGCCTCCGTGCCATGCCCAGGGTTCCCTGCCCCGCCCTCCGCAGTGTACTACGAGGGGCTGCAGGACAAGCTGGCCCAGATCCGCGACGCCCGGGGGGCGCTGAGCGCCCTGAGGGAGGAGCACCGGGAGAAGCTGCGCCGGGCAGCGGAGGAGGCCGAGCGCCAGCGCCAGATCCAGTTGGCGCAGAAGCTGGAGATCATGCGGCAGAAGAAGCAGGTGCGGCGGGGCACGCGGGGTGGGGGGCGGGGCACGCGGGGTGGGGGCGGGGCGGGGGGCGGGGCGACCCTGCCTCACCGCTGTGCTGTGGCCACAGGAGTACCTGGAGGTGCAGAGGCAGCTGGCCATCCAGCGCCTGCAAGAGCAGGAGAAGGAGCGGCAGATGCGCCTGGAGCAGCAGAAGCAGACCATCCAGATGCGTGCCCACATGCCAGCCTTCGCCCTGCCCTACGCCCAGGCACGTGCCCCCCCGCACACCCCCTGACCCCACCCCGCTAGCCGCTGGCCGCCAGCCGCCACCTGATGGCCTCTCTCTGTCCGTAGCTCCAGGCCATGCCTGCGGCAGGGGGTGTGCTGTACCAGCCGTCTGGCCCCACCAGCTTTCCGGGGACCTTCAGCCCAGCAGGCTCGGTGGAGGGCTCCCCCATGCACACTGTGTACATGAGCCAGCCAGCCCCGGCCGCCAGCGGCCCCTACCCCAGCGTGCCCGGGGCCGCAGCAGGTAATGGGCAGGTGGACGTGCCCACCAGTCAGGGTGGGCCCCACACCATTACCTTCTTTTTTTCGGCATAACATGAGATTTACAGAAAAGAAAACGGTACAAAGAATTTTCCAGATTCCCCAGATGTTAACATTCTGCCACATTTGCTCACTCCACACACACACGCGTGCGCGCGCTCACACACTTTCCTGGCCCATTGCAGAGTGAGCAGCAGCAGGTCCCCATTACTCCTAGTGGCTTCAGTGCACTTTTCCTAAAACCAGACACTCCCTCAGGCCCTGGGCTCAGACCGCGCTGGGACCTCCCCCACTGCCACGCTGCTCAGGTTGTCCCAGTAGGAAGCCCCTCGCATGTGTTGTAGTCAGCTGTTCTCTTTTGCCTTCTTTAATCTAGAGTATATCTCGGTTTGTCTTTGTGTTTCGTGACATCGACTTCTCAGAGAGCACTGCAGACCACCGCTCAGTTTGTGCTCATTTGGTGTCCCGTGGGTGTGACGTGCTAGGGCTGTATTTTGGCTGGATGTCACAGGAATGACTGTTTTTCCCTTGATACTCAAGTGTTTTGTGGGGAGAAAGACTTTTAAATACTCTTGTTCTGCTTAAATTTTCACGTACCAACTAAATATTTACTATCTATAAGTTTTAGTAGTTTTTGCCTGAACTTGTTAAATGTCAGGTAGTGACTTTCTAATTCTGTTTTCCCATATTTATTAGTTGTCTTTCTAAGGAGGTACTTTTCCTTCTCCTGTTCATTCATCTGTCGTATTAGTGTGGACTCATTTTATTCAAAAAGTCATAGTCTTTTACTTTGTGTTGGTGCTGACTGTCCCAGGTGTAGCCTGGGAGCCCCTCAGGCCGGCTCCTGTGTGCTCCTGACACGTTCCGCCATCTTTTGGATGCTTTCTTCCTGGTACAAGTAGATATTCTGTGTTCATCTTGTACTTTCTCAGTCCTGGAAACAGCCATTTCTCCAAGGAACCCCAGGTTCCTCTTAGTGAAGGAGGGCATTTGGAGACCCAGACCTGGGTTCAGGCCCTCAGCAGACTGAACAGAAAGTGTGTGTGGACACACACACACACACGCATGCATCTTTATCTGCATATAGCAAAACACGCATGTTTACTCTCATACCTCCCAGTTTAGCAGCACAGGCTCCCCTCTTCTGCATCTGTAATCCCCTGTCTGACAGGCCTGCCTCTCGTCCTCTGTACTGACTTGTTCATTCCTGGAATTCACAGAAGGTAGTTTCAGGAATGCCAACCCAGGCCACTGTGCAAAGGGTCCTCCTGACCAGGCTCGCTGTTGTCCTGTGTCTTCAGGCTGTGGGCCCAGAGTCCAGATCTGGGTTCAGAAGTTATTAGCCTTAGCTCTTCCCCACCCCCTGCCGTGTCACCATTTACTCATTTGGAATACAGTTGGGTTCGTTTCTTCCCATTTTGTTCAATTGTAGGGGTCCTCTCCCGTCTTTGTTGATTTCATTTATTTTCCTTTTGTGAGACTGTGAAACATGAACTTGGTTCCAAAAGTCACAACCAAACAGAAAACTCAGAGAAGTGACGCCCCTCCCCCCCCCCCCACGGCTTCCTGGGTCGTGAGCTCACTCCTCTTTTTCTCCACAGACCCCAGTATGGTGAGTGCCTACATGTACCCAGCAGGGGCCACTGGCGGGCAGGCGGCCCCCCAGGGCCCAGCGGGGCCCACCACCAGCCCAGCCTACTCATCCTACCAGCCCACTCCTAGCCAGGGCTATCAGGTAGGCGGGCAAGGCTGCTCCCCTCCCCTGGGACGCCCACTGGGTGCCCGGCCCGCTCCCATCACACCCTTCCCCTGACAGAACGTGGCCTCCCAGGCCCCGCAGAGCCTCCCAGCCATCTCCCAGCCTCCGCAGTCCAGCACCATGGGTTACATGGGGAGCCAGGCGGTGTCCATGGGCTACCAGCCCTATGGCGTGCAGGTGAGACCGTGTGGGGTGTCCGTACAGGGGCGAGGGCTGGGGGCGCACTGGGCAGGCTCAGCCCTTCTCATCACCACCCCCTTCCCCTCCACGGGCTCCCCCTGCTGGTTTTCCTCCATCAGTGCAGTGACGGGTTCCTTTAATCCTCCACAGAATCTCATGACCACCCTCCCCAGCCAGGACGCACCTCTGCCGCCCCCACAGCAGCCCTACATCTCGGGGCAGCAGCCCCTGTACCAGCAGGTGAGCCTCTTGGGGCCGCTACCCAGGGGACCGTGCCCTCAGCTGGGGGGTGGCCCTGGGAAGAGCGAGCAGGGCGGCCAGGGATACTGCTTGCAAACATACCCTGGAGGGTCACGCGCAGTGACCTCTAGGTAGCAAACTGTGTGTTGACTTAAAAGGTCAGCTGCAGACATTGTTGGGATCTCCCGGGGTCTGCCTCTGCTGGGGAGGCCTCTCTGAGTCCTACGGTACGGCCCAGACAGAGGATGCTAGAGAAGCCACTAGAGGGTGGGAAGCTGGGGTCTGGGGCGGAAGGACCAATAGCTGGTGTGTCCCCCAGATGGCGCCCTCGGCTGGCCCTCCCCAGCAGCAGCCGCCTGTGGCCCAGCAGCCGCCAGCACAGGGGCCGCCCGCACAGGGCACTGAAGCGCAGCTCATCTCATTTGACTGACCCGGGCCGGCTCACTGCCCAGAGGAACACTGCGGTTCTCGAAACTGCCGCCTCCGTTTCTAACTAGCATCATCCTCCCGCCTCGTGCTCTCCTCTTACTGCCCTGTAGTGTCCCTGCTCTGAGCGAGTGGGGATGGCCCCTCTCCCTGGCCCTCCTCCTGTCTGCCTGCTGGCTCCTCATCCCCCACGCTCCATTCTCGTCCCTGTCTCCTTGAGTTGGTCTCTGACTTCTTTCCCCAGGGCTGGTCTTTGGGGTTGAGGGTGGGAGGGTAGGATCTCTGACAGGAAGCCCCCAGCCTGGTATGTCGGGTCCCATGAGGGGCAACTGGAGTGGGGGTCCCGCTGCCCTCCCATCCTCCCACCCCATAAGACCTTGGGTTCCTGTGGTCTGTGACTAGTGTGAGTCTCCTCAGAGCCCTCTAGCGTGGCCCCTGGGCTGTTAGCAGAGGTGCTCCTGGCCCTCACAGGAAGGTTGGGGGCTTGTCTCCAGTTTCTCTGCTTCTGAGCTGTCATCTCACCCAGTGCCCCAAATAGATGAAATGAAACAGTGATAATAAAATTAATTTCAACAAGTATTGAGTGTCTGCTTAGAGAGGTAGTGGCGTGTAGGGCAGCCTGCCCTGTGCCCCAGGCCGTTTCACAGTCTCCCCAGGGGACGCTGCTCTGACCGCAGTTGCAGATCTGTGTCCTCCCTAAGACAGCACTGGGGCACCCTTCTGACAGTCCTCCCCACGCAGCGCTGCCCAACTCCTGGGAGACACCTACAGGGACCCCAGCTCTGTCCGACTACCATGCTCGTTGTAGTCTAGAAGACTCATGGCCTCTTGCATCCAGAGTTCAGGACACCTCACCTTAAATACCCAAACCTCTTAGGTGACCCCAGCATTAGCTCTTCTGTAAAGGAAAGGACTAGTTTCATAGGCACAGAGGCCACCTGAGCTCAGGTCAACAGCAGGGCCAAGATAACGAGATGCTGGGCAGAGGGCAGCCCTGCCTTCTCCATGTGACCTAGTCTGGTGGGCTCCAGCACTGGCTCTTAGAAAATGTGGGGCGCGGCGGGACAGCTGGGGGACTTGCTTGCTCTTCTGCTTGCTGCATTTGAAGAGCAAAGGCCCAGGACCCTCCCAGCCGACGCTGCAGCGGGGTGGAGCCAGACACCCCACGTGCGGGATGTTTTGAGAGCTGGACAGAGGAAGGCCAGGAGCGCAGAGGATTTGGGTGTCTGGAGACGGCTTAAAACTGTTCTTCTCCCAGGGGCACTGCTAGCCCTTCTGCCCAGGACCCCATCACGCGACCCCTTCCGGGCTCCATTACAACCCTTAGCAAACACTGTAAGCAGAGTCCCGAGCCCCGCTGCCCAGGACACGGCCTCGCTCCCGGGCGGCCTGGACCGAAAGACAAAACGTGCTCCCTCCCGTGCTGGCGGGAGAGGGAGCCGTTTCGGTGGAGGAGGAAGCCCGGAGCAGGCTGGCCAGAGGGCAGCTGGAACTCTGCGCGCTGGGTGACCATGGACTGCGGGCCGCAGAGCAAACGTCAGGAGCCGAAAGCCACTGTCTGCGGACGTCAGGCTTGGGCAGGGATCGGGGGGCAGGGATCGCTGCGCTGTACAATAGAGGCCAGGCCCGTCTCCTCGACTCGGACGGATCCTGGCTCCAAGCCTCGGCTTTCGTTCGGCCAGCGGGGCGAGGGACCGAGTCACACTGCCGGAACCCCGGACCCCAGCCTTCGCCGCCGAGGGTCTGCGCAAGCGCGGCCCGCCGCCTTGTGGGTAATCTCGGGAAGCGAGAGGAAGTTGGCGAGAGGAGCGGCTAGAGCGTCCTCCCCCAGCGCGTATACTCGGCGGCCCTGGCGGCTAGAGTGTCCCTCCTCCCGGGAGCCGCGTGTGACCTTCCCGCCCGCGGAGCGATGCTGCCGGCGGCCGCTCGCCCCCTGTGGGGGCCATGTCTCGGTCTTCGGGGCGCCGCGCTCCGCCTCGCCAGGTACCGCGGGCTGCCGAGGACTGGGCGTGCAGAGTGGGGGCCCACGGCCGGCCACTGCTGGTTCAGGTCGGGGCGGCGGGCGGGAAGAGACCCCAGCTCGTAGGGTCCCGGCGGGAGTGTGGGGCGCGGGGGCTCCCCGCGTGCCGACTCCCTAACCATGCAGGCCGCGGAGAGTGCCGGGGTGGCCCCAGGTGACCTTGGACGGGTTCTTGCCCCTGTCCAGGCCTCAGTTTCCCCCGCAGCCCAGTGACGTCCACTGATAGGACTCCCATCAGTGCATCCGGCGTCCCGCGGTCAAGAGACCCAGGTTCTGAAAAGCTTTGGGTAGCAAAATGTATTCAAGTAATTGCCTTACCCCCGTGGGCTATTACTGTTCATTCAAACCAGGAAATTAACATTGTGGGTAGCATGTTTGCGATGATTATGTGGATTTCTAAGGTTCTTGAAGAATGTAAAGTAGCTGGGAAATCCCGTTGCTATCCACGTGGACTCGAGTCTAAGCACCCTGGGTTGGGACCTAGGAGCTAGACAGGAGAGCATGGCGCCTGCATGCTCGGACTTTTGTCACCCACCTGTGCCAGGCTGATGGTTCTGTTTGAATGGGGTGTAGGCAACAGGTGCCAGGTGTCTGTGCAGTGCGGCTGATGAGATGCAGCAGCCATCAAAGAGGGGAAGCCCTGGCCAGTGCACCCCTGGATAACGCCCCCAAGGAGTACCCCCCCAAGATCCAGCAGCTGGTTCAGGACATTGCCAGCCTCACGCTTCTGGAGATCTCAGACCTCAATGAGCTCCTGAAGGTATCACGGGCTGGGCCTGGGCACTGAGGTCTGGGGCCCTTGTCTTGTTTCTGGTGTATTTGGGGAGTTCAGTAAATTGTGGAAAGTGTGCCCCCTGTGTGCGAGGACCGTGCCAGATTTGTCCCTGAGTGTATGTGGTGTGACAGCCCACTTCTGAAACTGTTCTCCTCTGGCCCTGCAGAAAACGTTGAAGATCCAGGATGTCGGACTCATGCCGATGGGTGGCATGATGCCTGGTGCGGCCCCTGCTGCCGTGGTCCCCGAGGTGAGCCCAGGCTGGGGTCCTGAGCAGAAGGGGATGTTTCTGTGGTGCACAGTTCCCATCTTGCCTCACGTCATGTGGCCAGATTTCTCTCAATCTTCATCTTGGACCTGTATCAGTCAACTTACCCTGCGAATGTATGTGTTTTTGCCTGTGGGCTCCCCATCTGCTTCCCAGGACCTCCTCCCTACAAGGATGTGCGGGTCCCTGCCCACTGGGGACCGTGTTTCTAGTGGAGGGAAACAGACGATCATCCAGATGAGAGAGAAAAGACAGAAAGAAATTATGTTGAATAGTACAACATCATAAGTGCTGTGGGAAAAAGGGAAGAAACTTGAGGGGGCAGGTACAATTTCGAGAAAGGCCATGGTGAGCTGGTGACACGGAGATGTGAGGAGCTGAGAAAGACAGCAAGGCTTTCCTGGTAGAGGGACGGTGGGCACAGGGCCATGAGGCCTGTTGGGGCTGGAGAGGAGCGAGGTGATGGGCAGCTCCATTCTCTGGTCGACAGGTAGGTTTGGGTCTCTGCGAGGAAACCAGGCTTGAAGCCACATGCTAATTGGGGTGTGGGGGAGGTTTGCAACTTTTGTTACAAAAATATTATCCACAAGTAGAAATAGCACAATCACTCATGTACCCGTCACCCAGCCTTAGTAATAATTAAGGTTTTGCCATTTGCCCCACTTGTCCCTTGAAACTTAAGGCACATTTCTGCTCTGTTCTTTTTTTCCTCCAGCACATCTCCAAACAGGCATTTTCTTGTGTAGCCAGGAGCCATTTGCACAAGGCCCAGAATTAGTGCTTTCCTGTCCCAACCTATTCAGATTTCTAGAGCTGTCACGCCCAGCTGTCCCTTGTTGGTCACTTGGTGAAGGTGGAGCTGAAGCTGGTTGTAAATTTGTCATCGATACATACATAACCTTGGGCTTGGCCGAGGACTGGAATGGCACTGCTTTTCTGTGACATTATTTTATCCACAAAGCATGTTAGGTGTCACTCTTCCTGCCTCATAAGTTCTAGTTTTTAAGGGATGAGGGAACTAGAGTGTTGGGGGTAAGGGGAGGAGGCAGTTTTAGAACAGCATTTGGAGATGGAAACGTTTCTGTGTGATGGAGCCAGGTCTGACCCAGGAGTGGATGAGGCAGAGAGAGCACCCGTGGGCAGGGGCTTGACCAGTTGGGTGACCTGAGCCTGTTTGGTGGCATGGTCTCCTGCTGGAATCACAGGCTTTGCCAGGCTGTCGGCCTGGGTCCTGCCATTGGGGTACAGGATGGGGTGGGCTTGTCCAGCCATCCTTCCTCAACTTGCCACCCACTTTCCCCTGCTCCCAGGCAGTAGAAGAAGACATCCCCAAACAGAAAGAACAGACGCACTTCACCGTCCGCCTGACAGAGGCAAAGCCGGTGGACAAAGTGAAGCTGATCAAGGAGATCAAGAACTTCGTCCAGGGCATAAACCTCGTGCAGGTGAGTCCCCCCGCCCCCCGGCCCCCCCCTAGGGCGGGCTCGGTCCAGGGACCCGGGTCTGGTGTCTGACTTTGCCTCTGATAGGCAAAGAAGCTGGTGGAGTCCCTGCCCCAGGAAATCAAAGCCAACGTCGCCAAAGCCGAGGCTGAGAAGATCAAGGCGGCCCTGGAGGCGGTGGGCGGCACCGTGGTTCTGGAGTAGGCCAACGCGGAGGACTTGTGGACAGGGGTCCCAGGGACCTGGGCGAGGCCCCGCCAGCACCCAGGCACAGCTTCCGGGCGGTCTCGGAGCAGAACTGCACACAGTCACCGCGTGGCAGCCCGCTCTGGGACAGGCGGATGGACCTATTGAGACGGGGAGGGGGCGGCAGCTGCCTGTGTGAGCACCGGGCGGACTCTGGACCGTGCCTCCAGTTCACGCGCCCTCTGGTGGTCGCTGAGAAGAATACATTGTTCAGGCGCTGAGTGTGCAGTGGTGTGTGGGGGTTCTTGTGCAGGGGCCGGCCCTCAGACCCCACAGCAGGTGACGTTCCTTGGGTCGCATCGTGGGGATCTGGGCAGTACCCAACCTGCCTGGCGGCGGCAGGTGATACATAACTGGTTCCAGACCTTCACCCAGGAGCTGGGTGTGCGGTGCCTGCCAAGTTCGTTTGTGAACCTTGGCGGCCTTACTGAGGCCGGCTCCGAGGCAGTGGTGCAGCCTGGCCCAGGCAGGCGGGGCTGCAGTCTGGGTCCCAGGCAGCCTTGATAGGCAGCCCTGCAGCGGTTGGGAGTCACTGCTGTTCTCATGAGGCCCTTAAGGGGGCTGGGTCATGGAGGGGCGAGGTGAGGGAGGTGGTCTGGTGCCAGGGGATGGCATTTACAGATGGCAATGGCCACCCCCTGCTGCTGAGGGTGGCCCTGAAGCCTTGCTTCCAGGACCCTCAGCAGAGCCAGGGAGGGGGCAGGAGAGTCCTTCCCCCTCTGCCCTTGGCAGGAGACCGAGACTGGCTTTGAGCATCCACTGGTTCCTGTGACCCCCAGGGGTTCACCCCCTCTGGCCTGGGTCTTCAGGTCCCGCCCCTGGCTCCCTCCCTTGGCCCTGTTGGAAGAATGACCTGCAAGCTCTGTTCTGTGGGACCAGAGGAGGGTCTATATGGCTAGGAGTGCCACCTCTGGGTGGGACGGCTGCCATGTGGGCCTTCCCAGCACACCCCACACCGCCTAGGGTCCTCTCCTTCACCAGGACACCCTCCTGGGCCTTTTGTAGGAAGGGACCCAGGAGCAGGCAAGGCTGCTTTCTGACCCAGAGAGCCTCACTGGCCAAGCCTGCAGCCACTCTGAAGAGTTAATGATTCTCCATCGGCAGATCTCTGGGTGTGTCTTCTCTCCAGCAGGTGGCTGCTGGGCCGCTGGGGCTAAGGGTGGCCTGCTGACCCAGCTGCCTTTCCTGGGGGAAGGGAGTGGGCCGAGCTCACGGACAGCCTAGACCTGCAGGGTCTTTCCCGGGGAACCAGGGTGACAACTGGGACAGTGGGGCCATCTGCTCCATCCTGGACTTGTTGGGAGTGGCTGCTCAAAGCCGGTGACCCTGCGCCTCGGGCCATCTGGCCAACCGCATTCTACCTCCAGTGTGCCAGGCTAGGACGGTACTTGAAGGTGTCTACTTGCCCTCCACCCAACCGCGCAGTCAGATACCTGAAGGTGCTATGCAGACCCAGGCTTCCTGATGGGGGCCCTGGCCTGCCACCCCAGCTCCCCTTGACCTGCAATGCAGGTGGCCCATAAAGAAGTGCCTCAGACTTGCTAATGGCCCTGCCCCTGGGGACCACCCTGGTCCTTGGAGCCCCCTCGCCTTGGCCCTTAGGCTTCTCACTGGGAGGTGGGTCTGCTGTGTGTCCTGAGTTGCTCTGTTAGCGCCCAACCGGTACCTTACAAGATCTCGACAGATCTAAGTCCGAGTTAATATTCTGCACCTGTCCAGGCTGCTGAAATGGTCATGGGACAGCGGAGCCAGAGCTGGAGCTGATACATGCTTTTTGCCCCCACAGACCCCGTTCCAGGGACCTCTGTGTCTACCAGCCCACCCATGTGGCCCTGTCCTCCCTGCCCAGGCACCAGGAAGTGTGCGAATGCCACACAACAGAACCCAGGCCCCACCTGAGAGCCTGGGGTAGCCCTGTCCTGGGGCCTGGGCCTGTCCCATGACCCCATCACTCCTGACCGCTGAGCTTATGCATAGGTCTGCCCGATGGTCTGAGATCTCTGCTGGGGCCTTTCCGAGTTCCCTGACCCTCAGTCTCCATGCATTTCCCACCCCCAGGATTCTGACTGCTTTCTCAGGAGTTTGCATTTCAGCTGCTGCGCTTTACATTTTCAGTCTTAAAATACCTCTTCAGTTCCCACTCGTAAGCCTCTGCCATCCCTTCCCAATTTGGGATCAGTCTTTGTTCTGCGCAGAGCGAGCACTGGGTTCCCCTGCCAGCAGCAGTTCAGGACCCGGACTAGTTGTGCTCCCCACTACCCCCTCAGGGCCTGGACCCCTGCTTCCTGGGCTGTCACAGTCTCAGGACCCCGAAAGTCTCTGTCACTTCTACTTCACCTACTTGTTTTCTTTATAGTCAGGAGCCAATGATGTCACCCTTGGGCTGATCACAACTGGGACACCTAGTTCACTGGGTGAGACTGGTGCGGGCAGGGAGTGAGCTCGGTGGACGTTGCCCGCTCCCCTGGGATTCAGCCTGGGCCCTCACCTGCCACATCCTAGTGGGCACGTTAGCTCTGGTTTTTCAAAAAAAGTGCTATCTTTTAAGTATTCGCTGTGAAAGCCACCTACCTGCTGGGTGACATTTTCACATTTCCTTGTGGAGTTTCCTGTGTGTCTCCCACCCTCCCCTCTGGTTTCTTCAGAGAATTCCTGCCACTCTCCTCCCCCACTGTGCTCCCATGCCCCCCCAGCCTTGTTTTTACCTACTTTGAATTCTCAATCCCGTCCTCCCCTTCAGATAAGGCAGCTGCCCTGTGGCGGACACTCCGACCCTCCAGCCCCCACATTTCTGGGGTGGACACCATCTCCGAGGCCAGCTGTTCACTTCCCCAGCTGTGGACCTCAGGGTCAGAGGTCTCCTTGGGGTCCTAGAAGATCCAGCTCCTGAGTCTCTAAGTGGCTGCTGTAGGCAAATTGGTTTGTTCACACATCCTGTGCCTCCCACACAGCTGGAGAACCCGGGTGCTCCTAGGTTCAGGGGACCAGGAGTGGTTTCCCCAATGCCCCTCCCCCTTCTCCTTGGGTTGGGGGCTGCAGTGGCCAAGCTGGGTCCTAGGTCCTTCCCTAGGGAAGGGGTATGGCTCCGGCCCCTCTGAGACTGTAGGCTGCCCCTGCAGAGAACCCTGGGTCCCAGTGGCTCTGCCTGAAAGTGGCTCTGGAAACTTGGTTGGACTTCACTTTGCCCAGCGGCTGCGCCTGCGGGCTAGGAGCTCACGTGCACTTCCTGTTGTTTGCTGGGAGGTGTGGGGCGCGTGGGAGACTACACGCAGGTGGTAGCCTCCTGCCGGGGCCAGGCAGCGGCAGGCAGGGAGCCCAGCCCAGGACGCCGAGGCCCAGAACTCTGCCTCCTGGGCCTCCTCCAGGGTCGCTGCCTAGGGTTGGACTTTGCAGGGAGTACCGGATGAGGGCAGTCTCTGGGGGTGCAGGGACGGCTGGTCTCAGATTCGCCTTTTGCCCCTAGTTTTCCCGCAAGCCGCAGTCTGGCCCCAAGGCGGGCTTCTACCACTTCTTGCAGCTGCACGTGTCCAGGGCGGACCCCGGGGCCTGCGTGGCGGGGGTGGGCACTGGGTGCGGGTTCAGATCCGTGGCTAGGCGGGCTGTTTGCAGAGGCCGGCCTCCGGTTGGCGGTGGGGGGGGAGGGGGACTGGCAGAGCCCCGAAGCCAACCCTCGGCTGTGACCTTCGGGGACGTGCGCTAGGTGTGGTGTGGCCCTGGGGGAGGGCCAGCTCAGGGTGGGGAAGGGACGCCAGATTCTTAGGGCCAGTAGGACAGCACCACGCAGTAGGCTCTCTGGGATCCGCGCCGCCGACGAAGGTGGGCGGTGGGACCCACCCGGCTCGGCTGCTGGGCCGCGGCCGCTTTAAGGCCCGGGGCCCGCCCCCCACGTCCCGGGGCGGGGTCTCCCTGGACACGCCCCCGGCGCCAGCCGAACCCCCGGGTCTAACCACGCCCCCGGGCCGCGCGGGCGCTTTGGTGTGCGGGGGGCGGGTGGCGAACTGCTTTTTGAACCCGGCGCGGGGGTTGCGGCGCGCGCTGAGGCCGGGATCTGGATCTACGTCCGGGGCTGGATCGGGCCGAGAAGCCGACGCTCCCCGGCGTCCGCGTCCGGGTATGGAGGCCGAGACGCGCGTGTCGCGTTGGTATTTTGGGGGGCTGGCCTCATGTGGGGCCGCCTGCTGCACGCACCCGCTGGACCTGCTCAAGGTGAGAGCGGCGTGGGCCGGGCGGGCGGAGGGTAGCGGCCGGGCCCCGAGCACACCCAAGCCACCCACGCCCGTGGGCACTGAGCAGCCTGACTCTTCCCCGCATGGAGGGGGTGGGAAGAGGTCGCCCAAGGTCTGCTGAACCCCGGCTGGAACAGCTTCGGTGCCCCGCGCGTCTCAGCCCGCTCCCGGTGGTTGGTAGCCCTGCGCTTTACTATTTGTGTGACCTTAGACTAGTCACTTGGCCTCAATGAGCCAATTTCTCCTGGCAACTCTGAGGGCCCTCGTTCTACCTGGTTACACAGTTGAGGGGTGGTTCTGTGGGGTGCCTGGGCTCTAGCACACCCAGGGCATGGACCGAGCGGCCCCCCCGCCTACTGGGATCCTGGCACACACTGAGGGAGAGGGAATGAAGGATGTGGCCTGGGTGAGTGGGGTGACATAGGCACCCTGCTTTGGGCTGCTTCCATCTGGACTTAGTGGGACCTGGAAGCCACGGGCCCTGCATGCATGCGGGACCTGCTGGAGGAGGGTGTTTCTCAGGGCAAGAAACATTCACACTCTTTTACACATTTTTTTAAATGCTCATGGGGCAGAATAAGACAGAGCTCCCCTTGTCTCTGGGGCCAGCCAAGGGGTTTGTTTTCTGCCCCTGTCTCACCACAAAGAACAAAGAAGAAAGGGCTAGAGGCACAAACCATAGCCTGCCCAGAGGGCCCACCCCAGGGAACTTGCTCTGTGTCATGTGGGGCCTGTGAGCAAGGGGCAGCCACCTGGCCACCCCTTCCTTACCCCCACCCAGAGCTGTCTGCTGGCCCCTGGGAGGGATTGGCTCCTGCGGCCTGGGCTGACCTGGAACCCAGCCAGGCACCCTGTGCCTGAGGGCGAGGCTCTTTCAGCCGCATTTCTGCTAAACAGGAGATCGCTTCTCTAATTAGTAAAAATTCCACCAGTAAAGGCAGGATTAGCAGATGTGGGGCTGGAGCTTGTAGCCCCATTGGTGTGCCCGAGACCTGGCTCGTCCTGGGAGTAGCCCCAGGGCCCGAGAGATGGCCTGGCAGAGCAAGGCCAAGCCTGGAGGGTGCTCTGACCCGCAGAGAAAGGGCCTGACAGTGAACAGGAAGGGGCTTTTCTGTTTGGGGAAGGACGAACGACTCCTAGCGTCTTTTATTAGCTCTCCAGATGGCCACACAGGTCCACACGCTGCCCACCCACCACCCAGAGGGGCAGCTCACTGTCTCTGACCAGGAGAGGGCACAGCCTCCAGGGGCCCTGGGAGCCGTCCTCCGCCAGCACTACCCTCCTCACTTGTCCATTGTCCAAGGCCCCTTTGGGCGTCACTGCCCCTTGCCCTGCCCCAAGGTGCTGTTCTGCTGCAGAACTTGCCAGGATGGGTCAGGGGAGGCAGGCGCCACAGGAGCGTGGCAACTGGTCGGGGAGCATGTGGCCCCATGCTGGAGTGTGGAGTCTGCCTTGGAGGGAGGCCCTGGCTGTGGTTTTTACCTCTCAGCATAGTCATTGGAAAAATTATTTTAAAGCTCCTTGATCTTTCTTTGCCTCATGTTCTGGCTGGGGCCTCACCATCTCTACTTGCTTGGACAGGAACTGCTGCCCTTGTGGCCGCCCTGTCCCTGGGCCCGATGCCCACCGTCCTGCCCGGCTTGGCGCACGTAGCAGGAGGACAGCCTTTGTGGTATCAAGCTGGACACCCACCCCTGCTGCCCTACCACCCAGAGCCCCTAGGCAGAGACTGAAGGAGGGGGTCACCCACTGAGCTCCTTAGTCCTCACAACATGCGGAGAGAAACTGAGGCGCGGGTCAGTAACCTGCCCAAGCAGGCCCAGCCAGGTTGTGACTGTCAGAGGTGGCCTTTCCCCTTCACCCTGGTGAATCCTACCTGCCTCTTCCAGCCACTTGTTTGTTTCTTGCGGCCCTCTCTGAGTCCCTATAACTTTGTCTCTCCTGAGAAGTGGGTGTGGCTAAACAGAGGGGCTCTGCAGTCACCCTACGGGCATCCTGCCTCAGTTTTCTCATCTGTAAAATGGGGCTGAGGATCCCTGCCCATAGCAGGTGCCTCGAGGACTTGGAGATGTGTGTGGAGTGTTTCTCATAGGCCTGGTGGGTGCATGAGTCACCTGACATTGTCACTTGTAAAACAATAGTGTGGAACAGGTTGGTGCCCAGTGTGGTGTGGCATCCCACCTCCACCCCCCATCTGGGTGCCCCCAGGAGACCTCTCTGCCTCCCCATGCCTCGGTTTCCCATCGCTAAGTGGGGGTGCAGTAGCACCTGGCTCTGTGGGGGACCTTGTCTGGGCAAAGGCAGTAGGCTGTGGAGGCGCTCTCAGAGCAGCGCAGGCTATGGGGTCGGGAGGGCGGCCACCCTGAGCGGCTGTGACCTCTCCCCACAGGTGCACCTGCAGACGCAGCAGGAGGTGAAGATGCGCATGATGGGCATGGCGCTGCGGGTGGTGCGGTCCGACGGCGTCCTGGCGCTCTACAACGGCCTCAGCGCCTCCCTATGCAGACAGGTGCCTCAGGGCCCCCCACCTCCCAGGGTGCACCCCCATCGGGCTCCCGTAGGTCCTGACCCCAGAGCCTACAGCTGGTGTCCCCCAGGCCACCCCTCCTACCCGCTGGGGGCACCCCAGGGCCATTGAAGCAACTTTCTCCTTTTCAAGGCTGCTTGGGAGGAAGGAGCCCCGAGGCACAGGGGGCTGGCGACCCTGGGTGGGCACAGGGCATGGCGGTGTGCGGTATGCTGCCTTCCACCTTCCACAGGGTCAGTCAGCCCTGCTCTCATAGCTGGCCTGAGATGCCACTTACAGATGGGGAAACTGAGGCCTGGGGAGGGAAAGGAGAGGGTGTTGGGCTCTGGACTCAGCCAGCCCCAGGTGTGCAAATTGGCTCAGCCACTTGCTGGCCACGTGGCCTTGGGAGGTTTCTTGATGTCCCTGTGGTTCCCAAGTGATGACCGTGTGCCTGGATGTCTGGGGTGGGGAGGGCCACAGGGTGCGGTCGTGCCCAGCACCGTCCCTCCACTTGAGCTGGGCCCCGTCCCCCAGATGACCTACTCCCTGACTCGGTTCGCCATCTACGAAACTGTGCGGGACCAGGTGGCCCAGGGCAGCCAGGGGCCGCTGCCTTTCTACAAGAAGGTGTTGCTGGGCTCCGTCAGTGGTGAGCAGCTGGCGGACAGGGGGCCGGGGGGCGGGAGGGAGGGCAGGCGAGGGTGTGCTCAGGCGGGGCTGCCAGGGCACTGCGTGTGCTCACATATTGGCTCCTGCGTCTGTCGCCCCAGGCTGCATTGGTGGTTTCGTGGGCACTCCTGCGGACATGGTCAACGTCAGGTCAGTTCAGTTCCCCGCGGTCAGGGTCTTTCCTGTGTCCCCTGAGAGGGCCAGGGCTCCGCCTAGACAAGCCACTCAGACCTTGGCGTCCTAGGCATTGGGTGGGGGTGCCGCCGGGGCCTGTGGGCGCGTGCCTGGCCCCTGCCGTCTGCCTGAGCGTGTGTGGTTGTTTCAGGATGCAGAACGACGTGAAGCTGCCCGCGAACCAGCGTCGGAAGTGAGTTGGGGGCTGACCCCGCCCTGGGCTGTGGCTGGTGGGTGCAGGCCTAGGCCAGGGAGGGACTCCCAGGGGCCACCTCACCTGTGGGCCACCTGGTGGCTGCCGTGAGCGTCTGTCCTGGAGTCATGAGGGGACCCCGGGACCTCTGAGTCTCCTTGTGAAGGAATCTGGGATTGGGGCTGGATGGCAAGGCCCAGGGGCCCGTCACTTGCCTCTCCTTCTGCCTGCACCATGCACACGTTCCCATGGAGGACACTTTAAAGCTTAAATGAGTTTGGGCTTTTCAGAGGGTTTCAAAGCTGGATTTTTTTTGTGTGATAAAAATGCCATTTTTCATGAAACCCAAGACACTGTCAATTCTAAGGCTGTTTATGGATAGACACAGCACTTCAAATCCAGGCGTCAGCGTCAGCTCAGGTGAAACGTGGCTGCACGCCAGCCCATTGTCCACTGTCTGGCCAGGGCAAAGGCCATGGGGAAGGCCGACTGAGTGAATGTGGTGGGAAGGGGCCAGGCAGCAGGTCCCATCCTTCCGCCCTCGGTAGCAGCCCACAGACAGGACCGGCGTCAGAGCTGGCAGCTCCCCAAAGCACTTGGTGCCCAGGTGTTTCCTTGTGGAACCCAGTGGAGCATCAGGTGCTGAGGTCCCTGAGTGGGGAGACTACTCTGAGCTGTCAGAAGAGGCTGTTGTCCCTTGGCCTCTGCGATGCATCTTGAGAGTCTTGTGGCCTGTGATGAGGGCGTGGCTCTTCCCAGGGAGGACCCTCCCCAGGGAGCCTATGGTCAGGGAGAACCTCACATGGGCCCATTCTGTGTCCCCTGGCAGCTACGCCCACGCCCTGGATGGCCTGTACCGTGTGGCCCGAGAAGGTGAGAGGAGCAGGCCCTTTGCATGGCAGAGGTCTGGGGCAGCCTCCAGCCAGGACCCAGGAGAGGGGCCTGGGGAGGCAGAGGAGGGCAGGGAGTGGTGTGCAGGGCCTGGGGAGAGGCCTGAGGGATTTGGACAGGCACCCAACACCCCCTTTCTCTGACAGAGGGTCTGAAGAAGCTATTCTCGGGTGCGACAATGGCGTCCAGTCGAGGGATGTTAGTCACCGTGGGCCAGGTAGGGCTGCTGGGGGTGGACCTCTTGGGGGAGCATCTGGGGAGCCCTGCCCAGTCCTCTGAGAGGAAGGCAGTGGCCACGGACCACAGGTGGGCACTGGGGAGGTGGGCACAGGCAGGGCAGGTGTATGACCTCGGGCAGGCCCCTCCCTGTCTGGGCTTCACCTGTCCACCCAGTTACCATGACCATGTAGGTAACTGCAGAACAGGTGCTTGATCAATCAGGATGGGGTCGTTGTGGGCTGCTTTCTGCTTTCCCTAGAGCTGGGGGCCATCCCTTGGTCCCTGACCCCCCACTCCCCCACAGCTGTCCTGCTATGACCAGGCCAAGCAACTGGTGCTCAGCACAGGGTACCTGTCTGACAGCATTGTCACACACTTTGTGGCCAGCTTTATCGCGGTGAGTGCCAGCGTGGCATGGCATGGCGTGGGTGGGGCCCCAACCGACCAGCCTTGGGACCGGAGGGTCCCTGACAGGGCCGGGGCTCATAAGGCAGGAGGCTCTGGCCGAGTCTGGGGCGGGGGTATCCCTCTCAGACTGCAAAAGTGGGTGCCAGGGCTGGGAGAGCTCACGGGACCCCGGTGCCCAGGCTAGGGTGGTTCCTACTGTCGCCCCTCATTCCCGGACCTGCAGCCCTTGGGATGCATCCTGGGGGTCAAGGCCAGGGGCTCTTTGGGGCAGGCCTCTGGGAGTTGAGGGGTCCTTTGCACCCTGCCTGGCAGGGCCATTGGTGACGCTTCCACCCCCCCATTCCCCCCAGGGTGGATGTGCCACATTCCTGTGCCAGCCCCTGGATGTGCTAAAGACCCGCCTGATGAACTCCAGGGGCGAGTATCAGGTCAGTGGGGGGCTGGGTGAGGGACCGGGTGGGGGCCCCCCCTCACCCCGCTGCTGCCAGGCCCCGTGGCCGGGTAAAGCCGTGTCCTTGTCCTGGGATGTGGACAACAGCTGTTCTTCCTGTGCCAGTGACCACATCCTTTCCAGTGGCCGTCCCCAGCTGCCTCCGAGCTTGGCCCTGTGTGTGCTTTTCAATCATTATTTGACACGTCGTTCACAGAGGCTGCAGGGTCATGACATTTCCCACCTGGGGCTCCCACAGTGCGCACGGCTCCATGGTCTTTCTGGTGCTGGAGGCCTCACCAGGCTGTCAAGAGCCACCCACACACCTTGGGCACCCGGCGGGGCAGCCTGCCACTGGGTGCGCCTTCAGGAGTTCTGGCTTTGCCTCGTCAGCAGTCAGGCGGTCAGCAGGCGGGTGGCTGTGACCTTTTTGCTCACATGTTTTCCTGGGTTTACCTTTGAACGTTCCAGGCCACGCTCTGCACTAGTCATCCAGGTTACACCCACGTGTTAGCGAGCGGGGCCACTGGCCAGTGCCAGGGAGGGGTGTTTAATTTGTGCCTTTTGAGTGAGAAGCAGCTTTTCTTTTTATTGCTTTATTTTTCATTTTCTGCAGGGTGTTATCCATTGCGCCATGGAGACTGCAAAGCTGGGGCCACTAGCCTTTTACAAGGTTCGGGCATTGTGGCTGGGGTGGGGGCGGGGCGGGGGGGCTGGGCTGGGGTCCCTTCCCGGCTCTTTTCATTTTCCACTGCTCCTTTCCCCACCCAGGGCCTCTTGCCTGCTGGCATCCGCCTCATGCCCCACACCGTGCTCACGTTTGTGTTTCTGGAACAGCTTCGCAAACACTTTGGTATCAAAGTGCCATCCTGACGGGGCTGTGGGAGTGGGCTGAGCCGTGCCCAGTCCCCAGTGCCAGCTTCTTCCAGAGTCCAGATGAGCTGAGTGCTGCCCTGAGCCCAGCACCTGCCCGCAGGGCTCCGGCCCCCCCTCATGCCTGGATGGAGCTCCCTCCAGTGACCACAACCCCCCCAACCCCTGTAGCTTCGCCTCCACCTCCCACCTGACACCTCCCCCCCAGCTCTCCCCGCCTGCTGTCCTGGCAGCCCTGCCCTGTGCGTTGACAACTCTCTTGGAGGGGAGGTGTCCAGGCCCCATTTTTGGGTTTCCTCCCCAGTAGGCAGTTAACACAAGGCAGGAAGGCGGGCCGTCCAGGCTTTCTGGGGTCCCCTTCTCCTTCTCTGGCCCCCAGGGTTTCCTCTCACTGAGCAGCTGCCTGAAGGTGGCTTCCAGCAGCACCATCTTCCAGCAGCTCCCTTGAGGACCTGGGTGGCAGAGTAGGGGCGCACACTCCCGGCGTCCCCCACCAAAGTGCGTGCATGTGAATTTCTATCCTAGGAGAGGGACCATAGCTTTTCTGACATTCTCAAAGGTAGCTGTGTCCCCGCAGCTCCTGGGCCAGTAAACGGAGGCAGGGAGGGTCTGAGCACCTCTCCTGCACCAGCCAACCCCCAGTTGCTTTAACACTTAAGTTTCACCAAAAACCTCTCGGAGCCAAGAGGCCGCTGCTGTCCTCAGGGAGTGTGCCGTGTCCCTCAGGCCATTTGTGCCCTCCCTTCCGTTCCCTGGGCAGAGGTGGGCCGTGGTGTATCCTCGGGGCCCCTCTCTGTCGATGGTGGTCACCCCCAAGGCCCCAGCAGCTGATCAGCCAAAACAGCACCGCCCAGGTTCTGCTGCCAAAGCAGCCTGTCCCCCCACAAACGCCGCTGGGGACTGTGTCCATCTGTTTCCCTGGGCCCCTTTGGGATGGTGTCCCTACCCCAGCAATGGGCCTGTTGGCAGGGATGCTAATAAAGGACAGTGAACTGCTTTGAGTCTGGTCCTTGCATCCCAGCTGCTCACTGGTCTGCGAGCTGCCTTGCTGTTGGAGCAATGAAGAGCCCCCTCTGCACCCTCCATGGAGGGCTCTCTGGTTTATGGGGAGACTGGGCCCAAAGGGGGAAAGAAGCCACAGCCCTGACTAGATACATGGAAAGGCCTGTGGGCAGAGGAATTGGGGGTGCTGGGGCAGCAGCAGCCCGAAACCAGTCTGCGGGGCAGGGCATGCAATTTGAGGGGTGTGGTCAGTGTTGAGTTCCCAGATCCACGTCACCACAGGCCCCACAGGATCACCCCTTCCCGGCAAGCCCTAGAGGGATCCCTCCCAGCTGCAGGAAGTGCTCCATGAGTCAGCCTTGTGTGCTGACTGACTGTCCAGCAAGCCCAGAAGAGGCTGGGGAGACCCTGGTTCCCTGGAGTGCAGACCCTTAGGCTGGACGGGAGCTGGTGTGGGTATCTCCCTGAGGCCTTCTGACGTCCCAGGACAGGTGGAAGCTGCCCCAGCCAGGGGACATGCAGGACAGATGGTCTGTCAGCAGCCAGTTCAGACGTCAGGACCCCTAACACCCCAGTTCTGGAGCAAGGAGCATTCAAGTGTATATAAAAAAAAGGATTTTAGGTGGTGGTGATGGTCGCACAGCCCTGTGAAAATATTAAAAGCCACGATATCGCGATGAAATCGTTTAAAAACAACCAGCCTCTGGGCGGCTGGATGGCACAGTTGGTTAGAGCGCGAGGTCTCAACAAGGTTGCAGGTTCAATTCCCACATGGGATGGTGGGCTGCGCCCCCTGCAACTAAAACTTCAAATGGTGACTGGACTTGGAGCTGAGCTGCGCCCTCCACAACTAGATTGAAGGACAACGACTTGGAGCTGATGGGCCCTGGAGAAACACACTGTCCCCCAATATTCCCCAATAAAATTAAAAAAAGAAAAACCAACCTCACCCCCATGCCCACTGCAGCTTCAGCAGACAGCACACACCTCACGCACCAGAGCCCGCCCCCCCACCAACTGGGTTACTTAGAAGCAAACCCCAGACGTCGTGTCATTTATAGATAAATACTTCAGCACATGTCTCTCAAAATAGCCTTTGAAAATCAATATTCATTATATGTAAAAACAAGTGACAGTTCATCCTGACTGTCCTGGCATCCTGGATTGCCACTGCTGTCGTTACAGTTGGTTTTACGGGAAATCAGAGTCCGGCTCGTGTCTGACAGCCTCACATCTCATCTCTTCATCGCCAGTGTCCCCTCCCTGTCCTTTGCAGGATCAGCCAGGCCCTTGGTCCTATTGTCTCTCCTACCAGATTTGGCCCCTTCATCCTCAAATTTCCAAAACCAGCCCATAGCCCTGGACTCCAGTCTCCTGTCTGGGCCACAATACTTGGTGTGGAGTGTGGACGAGCGTGGCGTCTGGAGTCTGGGTCTGGCTGGTTTTGAAGCGGCCATTGGCTGGAAATGCACAAAGGATGAAGCCAGACTCCCAGCACACTTGAGGGGTGTGGGGCTCTGGTTGTGGGTGGGAGCTACAGGGACACCAGGAGCCTGCTGCAGGTCTGGCATGCTCGGGAAGGGCCGCGTGCCCAAAGACCCCTCCCGCCAGAGCATGCAAACGCAGACCCTTTCTCACGGTTCTGCCAGCACGCAGCCCGAAACCCATGTAGGAAACCCCACAGGGGCACATGATAACAGGAGGGTGAGGGTGAGTGAGGAGGGCCATAGGGAATGCTGCTGCTTCTGTCAGACCCCAGGCAACTTAAAAAGGCAACCCATTCCAGAAACTGGCCAGTTGGGCCATGTTCTCGCTCCGTAAACCTGCTTTAGTTTGAAGCACCGGAATCGTCTTACCCAGGGCAGCGGAAGTTGGCATCTCACCAACCCTTTCCCAGCCAGGTCCCAATTATGCAATGCCTTCCTGGACCGGGACTGAGGGCAAAGAGTGCCCCATCTAGTTTGGCAAGAACGGGCCTGGCCGGGGAGCACTGCAGGTCAGGGTGCAGACGGTGGAGAGGATGGACACGAGGTTTTTGGGGCACAGGGGAGGGCAGCGGGCAGAGGCTTCCGGGGAGAAGGCATGGCATGAAAGGAAGGGCAGACAGGGCAGCAGAAAGTCTGGGGGCAGGTCTGGAGGGTGGGGCCCTCCCCTGGGAGTTTTCATGTCATGGGCCCCACATTCTTCATCTGTGTGAGGCCAAAACCAGTCTGGGAGTGAGAGCAAAGCTGTGGGCAGCCCAGCCTTCCGCCCCAGGATTTCACTCCCCTGACCCCCCAGGTCATCTGGCCCCAAGGAAGGGAGCTGACTAACCAAGTCAACATTCCACAAGTCAATCTCACATAAAGGAAGGACTGGAACGTTTACAAAACGCTGCACAATAAGTTTTCGTTGTCAAGAAATTTCAACAAGGGCGTCAAGAAGACTCAGTCGGGAAAGGACAATGTTTCTCACAAATGGTGCTGGACGACTGGGCAGTCACATACAAAAGAGGGCATCCAGGGGAGCCCGAGCTGGTGGAATGTGGCCACAGCTGGGGAGAGGCTGCCTGGGAATGAAGCCAAGTGGGGGAAAGCCAGGCTGACCCAGGAAAAGAGGACTGGGGAGGCACCTGGATCGAGCCACACCTGCAGCCGACAGCCCAACCTTTTCAGTTACGTGAGCCAGCACATCTCCTCTTGCACGAGTCAGGTTTAACGCAGTTACTGTACCGCGTAACCCAAACCCCACAGCAGTGCAGGGCCTGTGGCCCACAGAAGATGCACAACCTCAGCCCACCTTTCCATCTGGGTGTTCTTTTCTTAGCAGGGTAATTTGTAGGCGCAGTTAGTGTAGCAAGGACTTTTGATCATTTCTCTGCTCTGTTGTTTTGTGTGTGCATTTGCTTATAGAATATTTTCCAATGCACAACTTTGAAATTGCTATGTAATCCAATGTCTGCCTCTCCTCTTATAATTTATGGGTTTTGATTTTGCTACATCTTTTTAAGGAGAGGGAAATTTACATTAGAAAAGGATAAAGTTCTCAAGTAAAAAAATGTAAGATTCCACCACCACTAGGGGAAAGGAGACCAAAAATAAGCCCTAAGCAAGTAAACGGAGAGGAAATTATAGACACAGCAGAAATCAATGAAATTTTAAACAGACAAGTAACAGAGAAAACCAATTAAACAAAAAGTGTTTCTTTGAGATCAAGAAAATCAACAAGCTTCTAGCAAGACTGACACGGGATTCACTAGAGACCTTGCAGTCACCAAAAGGACATTGAGGGGATAGTGTGGACAACTCTACACACATAAATTTGACAACTTAGATGAAATGGAACCATTCCTAGAAAAGCACAAACTACCAAGACTTATCCCATGTGAAATAGATCATTTAAATAGCCCTATTTAACTATTAAGGACATTGAATTCATAATATTAAAACTCCCAAAGACAGACACTTCCAGCCCAGAAGGCTTCATGGAGAAGTCCATCAAACATTTAAAGAATTTTACACAGCCTCTTCCAGAAAACAAAAAAGGGCATACTTCTGTTTTTTTAAAAAAAGAAAACAACTCAGTTCATTTTTTGAAGCTGGTATTGCCCCGATACCATAACCCGACAAAGACAATAAATCAGAAAACTATAGACAAACATCCCCCCATGAATATAGATGCAAAAATTCTTAACAAAATATTCGGCAATCTATACAAAGAATTCTACCCCATAACCAAGTGGGGTTTATTCCAGGGATGCAAGGCTGGTTCAATATTTTCAAAAGTCAATGCGATCCATTACGTGTGGGCTAAATAAGAAAATCCACAAGATCCTATCTATAGAGGCAAGAAGACGCATTTGACAAAACTCAATACCTATTCATGATTTTTTTTAAAAAGAAAACAACTCTGAAAACTAGGAATAGAAGGGAACCACCTCAACGTGATAAAGAACATCTCCAAAAAACCTACAGCTAACACCACAATCGATGGTGGAGACTGAGCGCCTCCCCCCAAGACCAGCAAGGTGGGGTGCCCCCTGTCACCCCATTTACTCAGCACCGTCCTTCCCAGCAGCTCCTCCTACCCGTGCACTGAGGCAAAGGACAGAATGAAAGGCACCGAGTGCCCCTATTTGCAGATGACATGACAGTCTCTGTAGGAAATCCCAAGGAATCTACAAAAGAAAAAAAATCCTCTTGGAACAAAATTTTTCTTTATACTATAAAAAGAAAGTGTTTTTTTTAAAAGAATGCCGTATGCTTTGAAACTAAAATGTACGATCCTAAACAACTTAGCTGCTAAAGACATTATCACAACAGAAACTGAAAACTTCAGAATTGACCGTGAAGGTAGACCCATCAAAAGGGCAGCTTACAGCCTTGAACTTCCACTTAGGCATTTATAAAAAGGACCAGAGTCAAAGCCAAAGAGAGCAGAAGGAGAGAAATGCTAAAGAACAGAAACTGATGAACTAGAAACTGATGAACAAAAACTCCAAATTGCTCCTTTCAAAAGACACCTTAGCATGGTCAAGCAAGGGAGAAAAGAGACAGAAATCAGCAGTGAGACAGCGATGAGAGATTAAAATTAAAGCGGCCTTGAAGCCATGTGCCTTGATGCCAGTGCATTTAACAGGGAAGATGGGACGGATGATGCTTAGAAGAATGTGGTGAGACCGAGTATATGGTCAGACAAGGGCTGTATACGCCCCAGACTCCGGCCCACAACCTGGGCACAACCAGCCCCAAATGGCCTGGATTCGGTCAGGAATAGCAGCATCCCTCCCTCCTGCCTCTGCATCCAGCCAGAGAAAATCAGATCTGCTCCCTAACCCATCACATAGGTAGCCCCACGCTTCCCTGGGCTTCCCCACGCCACCGCCCCCAAACCGGCAAACCTGAGCCCCCCTTTTGTCACTCTGAAGCTGACCCCCTCCTCTGCCTGCATTTAAGTCTGCCAAACCACAAGTGATGGTGGCCACGTCCCTGCACGCTCTGAGCACACAGCCCCCGCTTGCTCTCGGTTGGGTGGTTCAAAATTCACACCCAGGCACACCACACCTGGGGACAGTCCAGGCGCAGGTCTCCTGCGAGCCATGGAAGAGAGAAAGCCCCATCTCAAAGTTTCTCAGAAGGCTGACAGGGTCTCCGCTCCGAAGTGAAAGGCCCGCTCTAATTCACGGCTGGGACGCAGAAAGCCTAAGTAAACTGGATAAATTGGTCAGCTGTATATCAAAACTGACCTTGTGGCCATGTTTGGCTTGGAGCAGGACTGATTCGGTGTCAGAGAAGTGACAAACTTGCCCCCACTACACATTGGAGGAGAAAAGAACCCACGATCCACTAAATGGTACAATTTAATACTCATTTGTGATTTTTTAAAAAAATCTCCTAGGAGAGAAGAATCCAATAAAGGGCATCTCTTTAAAAAGATGTAGCAAAATCAAAACCCATAAATTATAAGAGGAGAGGCAGCCATTGGATTACATAGCAATTTAAAAGTTGTGCATTGGAAAATATTCTATAAGCTAAATGCACACACAAAACAACAGAGCAGACAAATGATCAAAAGTCCCTGCTACACTAACTGAGCCTACAAATTACCCTGCTAAGAAAAGAACACCCAGATGGAAAGGTGGGCTGAGGTTGTGCATCTTCTGTGGGCCACAGGCCCTGCACTGCTGGGGGTTTGGGTTACGCGGTACAGTAACTGCGTTAAACCTGACTCGTGCAAGAGGAGATGTGCTGGCTCACGTAACTGAAAAGGTTGGGCTGTCGGCTGCAGGTGTGGCTCGATCCAGGTGCTTCCCCAGTCCTCTTTTCCTGGGTCAGCCTGGCTTTCCCCCACCTGGCTTCATTCCCAGGCAGCCTCTCCCCAGCTGTGGCCACATTCCACCAGCTCGGGCTCCGCATGGGTGGGGGAGAGAAAGACCTGGATGCCCTTTCACTAACCCTGCTTGAGACACTTGACCACCTGAGTTGACTGCAGCTGTCCAGGATAGGCCAGCTGGCCAAGCCTGGGTTTCTAGCCTCCCCTTCAATTGAGTGAGGAGACAGTCCCCAAAAGAAAACCAAGACACTGTTACCAGAAAGTGGGGTGTGGGGACAGAGCCCCAGAAAGCAGTTTCCAGGCTCTGTGCCTCACATGGAAAAGTGCTGGCTCAGGTAGTAAATGGCCATCAACTGTGATTGCATGGCCATCAGCTGTGGCTAGTTGGCCGTCAGCTGTAACCAGTGAGCCATTGGCCACTAATATAACTGCTGTGGCTACGCTAGCAGCAAATGGGGGCTAGCAAGAAGATGGTGGCTGGGCTGGCAAGCGCGGATTGCAGTTAGGATGGCGGGTTGCGGACAGTGTGGATCCAGCCTCCAGTGAGACTATAGTGCTGCCAGCAAGAATATAGTAGTATGACTCCCCCATCTGTGGCTCCGTGGGTGTTCCTTTTTGGCCTCACTGTATCCTGCATTCTTATGTGGGGAGAGGGAGCAGAGATCCCCGCAGGCCGCCCCGCATGACTCCCCGCACAACAAATGGTGCAGTGAGCAGGGAACGGTGCCGGCCAAAGCTCCCCGAAGGGCGGTGGAGCAGTTCGTGCTTATGAACACTCAGTCTGAGGAAGACCAGGAGGAGCAGCTGCTGGAGAGCTGGACCCCCGTGGAGGGGTGGGAAGACGTGGATGGTTCCCCAACCAGCATAGGCCGAAGAAAGCGAAGGTCGTTGCGGCCCTTTCTTTGGGCTGAGAAGTGCTTGCTGAGGCAGCCCGGATGCAGGACTTGTAGTCCCAGAAGGAAACACTTGCTGAGTCCTGCATGGGAGCTGAGGGTGAGGTCAAGGTCGTCCCTCACCCCCAGGACAGCCCTGGTGAATGACTATGGACTATGGGGCATTGCCTTCCATCCCTAATTTAATGGGCCGCTTGACTGTTTGGGAACATACCACCATGTAGTGGAACTGGCGGATGTTTGCTTTTGTGTCTTGACCAGCCGCCATGGAGAATATGTGAGAAAGACTGGCTGGGCCCAAAAAGACTAGTGGTACCTGTGAAACCCTGACTGTGCCCAGGAAGTCTGGCTGAGCCCAGGGAGAGTGGCAGTGCCCTGAGAGCCCTGGCTGAGTCCGGGAAGTCTGACTGAGCCCAGAGAGAGTGGCAGTGCCCGGGGAGCCCTGGCTGAGTCCAGGAAGTCTGGCTGTGCCCAGAGAGAGTGGCAGTGCCCTGAGAGGCCCTGGCTGTGTCCAGGAAGTCTGGCTGAGCCCAGAGAGAGTGGCAGTGCCCTGAGAGCCCTGGCTGAGCCCAGGAAGTCTGGCTGTGCCCAGAGAGAGTGGCAGTGCCCTGAGAGCCCTGGCTGAGCCCAGGAAGTCTGGCTGTGCCCAGAAGCACTGGTGGTGCCCTGAGAAACCCTGGCTGTGTCCGGGAAGACTGGTGGTACCCTAAGAAGCCCAGGAAGTCTGGCTGTGTCCAGAAGCACTGGTGGTGCCCTGAGAAACCCTGGCTGTGTCCGGGAAGACTGGTGGTACCCTAAAAAGCCCAGGAAGTCTGGCTGTGCCCAGAAGTACTAGTGGTGCCCTGAGAAACCGTGGCTGTGTCCAGAGAGCCTGGCTGTGTCTAGGATATTGCATTCACCTCCAGGCTCCTCGCACAGGGCCCCTCGCGGAAGACGCTTGTCGCGTAGATTGTGAGGCGAGAGCCTGTAGGGGTGGAATGTGGGACAGAGCCCCAGAAAGCAGTTTCCAGGCTCTGTGCCTCACATGGAAAAGTGCTGGCTCAGGTAGTAAATGGCCATCAACTGTGACTGCATGGCCATCAGCTGTGGCTAGTTGGCCGTCAGCTGTAACCAGTGAGCCATTGGCCACTAATATAACTGCTGTGGCTACACTAGCAGAAAAATGGGGGCTAGCAAGAAGATGGTGGCTGGGCTGGCAAGTGCGGATTGCTGTTAGGATGGCGGGTTGCAGATTGTGTGGATCCTGCTTCCTGTTTTTCCAACCCAGCCGCCAGCGAGAATATAGTGATATGACTCCCCCATCTATGGCTCCGTGGGTGTTCCTTTTTGGCCTCACCATGTCCTGCATTCTTATGGGGGGAGCAGGAGCAGAGACCCCCACAGGCCGCCCTGCACAACACATGGCGCAGCAAGCCAGGGTATGGTGCCGGCCAAAGCTCTCCGAAGGGCGGTGGAGCAGTTTGTGTGTATGAACACTGTCTCTGGAAGACCATGAGGAGCAGCTGCCAGAGAGCTAAACCCTGTGGAGGGGTGGGAAGACGTGGACGGTTCCCCAACCAGCACAGGCCGGAGAAAGCGAAGGTCCTTGCGGCCCTGTGGGCTGGGAAGTTCCTGCTCAGGCAGCCCGGATGTAGGACTTGTAATCCCACGAGGAAACGCTTGCTGAGTCCTCCGTGGGAGATGAGGGTGAGGTCAAGGTCATCCCTCACCCCCAGGACAGCCCTGACGAATGACTATGGACTATGGGGAATTGCCTTCCATCCCTAGTTTAATGGACAGCTTGACTGTTTGCTTGGGAACATACCACCATGTAGTGGAACTGGGGGATGTTTGCTTTTGTTTCTTGACCAGTCGCCATCGAGAATATGTAAGCACCTTGACTGTGAGTCGCTGTTGTTCCAGCACGGTACCCTGAGAGGCCCAGAGAGAGTGGCAGTGCCCTGAGAGCCCTGGCTGAGTCCAGGAAGTCTGGCTGTGCCCAGAGAGAGTGGCAGTGCCCTGAGAGCCCTGGCTGAGCCCAGGAAGACTGGTGGTACCCTAAGAAGCCCAGGAAGTCTGGCTGTGCCCAGAAGCACTGGTGGTGCCCTGAGAAACCCTGGCTGTGTCCGGGAAGACTGGTGGTACCCTAAGAAGCCCAGGAAGTCTGGCTGTGCCCAGAAGCACTGGTGGTGCCCTGAGAAACCCTGGCTGTGTACAGAGAGCCTCGCTGTGTCTAGGATATTGCATTCACCTCCAGGCTCCTCGCACAGGGCCCCTCGCGGAAGACGCTTGTCGCGTAGATTGTGAGGCGAGAGCCTGTAGGGGTGGAATGTGGGGACAGAGCCCCAGAAAGCAGTTTCCAGGCTCTGTGCCTCACATGGAAAAGTGCTGGCTCAGGTAGTAAATGGCCATCAACTGTGATTGCATGGCCATCAGCTGTGGCTAGTTGGCCGTCAGCTGTAACCAGTGAGCCATTGGCCACTAATATAACTGCTGTGGCTACGCTAGCAGCAAATGGGGGCTAGCAAGAAGATGGCGGCTGGGCTGGCAAGCGCGGATTGCAGTTAGGATGGCGGGTTGCGGACAGTGTGGATCCAGCCTCCAGTGAGACTATAGTGCCGCCAGCGAGAATATAGTAGTATGACTCCCCCATCTGTGGCTCCATGGGTGTTCCTTTTTGGCCTCACCATGTCCTGCGTTCTTATGTGGGGAGAGGGAGCAGAGACCCCGCAGGCCGCCCCGCATGACTCCCCGCACGACATGGAGAGAGACTGCGGAATGTTCTGCAGGTAGAAGAGACCTCTGCCCACCGCAGCCCCATTAGAAACTGGAGCGGCTCTGGGCCCTCTCCCGTGGAGACTTCATTCTTTCTGCGAGTGACTGGGAATGGCCATGATGTGCTTTAGAACCCAGAGGTCTCACTTTCCTGGGCCTTCAGACCTGGACTGAACTAACTAATCGTACAAACACCATGGAGCAATCCAGGAGGGAGTTCAGGAGCCTGCCTGGGCGAGAGCCAAAGGAAGAGCAGGAGGGAAATCTGCGGTGGGAGGGGAGCCCCAGGATGGGGCCGGGCCGGCTGGTCCGGAGCTGTTACAAGGTCCTGATCGGGCCATGACTGCTCAGGTTCAGGTTTTTAAAGGATTCCCCTGGCTGGCAGTTCCTCCCTCACACAATTAAACACAGAATTACTATCTGACCCAGTAATTCCTCTCCCGGGTTTATAATCAAGAGAAATGAACCATGTCCACACAAAACACTGCAAACTTGTGTTCATAGCAGCCTTACAATCGCCAAAAGGTGAAAAAACCCAGATGGCTACTGATGGAGGAATGGACACACTGGCCTAGCCACCCTGTGAACTCTCAGCCTTACTGAGCTCCTAGGTGGGCCCACCTAGCTGGCCGGCAGCCACAGGAAAGCCTGTCTCGGCCCAAAGGAAGGAAGCTGCAACCTGTTGGGCCTTGAAGGCGTTCTGCTCAGTGAGGGACAAGTTATGATCCACACCCAGGAGGTCCTTGGAAAGGCAAGGTCATCGGACAGAAGGTGTGTGGACAGAAAGTGTGTGAATGGTTGCTTAGGGCTGGGGAGGGGGCTGGGGACTGCGGGGGTGGCTAAAGGGCAGGGGGGGTTCATTCTGAAGTGATGAAATGTTCTAGAATTGACTGTGCTGATGGTGGCACAACTCCGTGAATACACTAAAAAGCACGGAACTGTGCACTTTGAATGGATTAATTATGTGGTATGTGTGTTATGTCCCAATGATGCTGTTTTTAGAAAAGGTCGTGCGGGGTGTCATGCGGGGTCTCAGCTCCCGCTCCCTGCACAAGAACTCAGGACATGGTGAGGCCAAAAAGGAACACCCACGGAGCCATAGATAGGGGTCATACCACTATATTCTCACTGGTGGCTGGTTGAGACACAGGAAGCAGGAGCCACGCGGTCTGCAACTCGCCATCCGCTTTTCTGCCAACCAACCTCACTTGCCAACTGCAATCTGCCTCTCTGCAATCCACAGTCTGCGCTTGCTAGCTAAGCCATGGCAGTTATATCAGTGGCCAATGGCTAACCGGTAACAGCTAATGGCCAAATAGTCACAGGTGATGGCCATCTACTACCTGAGCCAGCACCTTTCCATGGGAGGCCGAGAGCCTGGAAACTGCTCTCCTGGCTGTGTCCCCACAAAGGTGAAAGGAAATTCCTTGCAGCTGAGTGAGGAATGGAAGGTCTGGGTGGATGGTAACGCTGGGGACAGCTGCAGGCCACTGGTGATTCAGGCCACCTACCCTCCACTCTGGGGAGTTTCTCCCCCACACACACACCACAATGGGGGCCCTGGGCAGGGTGGCAGGAGAATCCATGAGGCTGGGACAGAAATAACCTCCTTCCCCCATCCCACCTGCCCAGTGCCCCATTCTTTTAAAATTACAGTGGTACCTCGGTTTTCAAACGTAATCTGTTCTGGATACCGTTTGAGTTCTGAAACGTTCGCCGACAGCTAGGCCTCAGGATCTTGCACGCAGTGGAAGCCGCGTGACATGTTCGACTGCTGAGGCGTGTTTGAAAACCGAAGCATTTACTTCCGGGTTTACGGCTTTCATAAACTGAAATATTTGTCAATGGAGACGTTGGAAAACCGAGGTACTTGTTTGTGTCCGGAGGTCTTGGGCTGTGTTTTCTCTGCCTGGTCCTTCCAGACATGAGGACCGCCAGCTGAGCTTAGCAGAGCTCACTGTCCTTTGCTGAGTGAGTGAATTAATGAATTAATGAATGAATGAACGAACGAACGAACCAACGAAGAAGGAGCAGGTGACAGAAGAAATGGATGGGAGAAGCCCTGGGGGTGGGTGAGTCCACCTAGCTGGCAGGCAGCCATAGGAAAGCCTGGCACTCCCCCAAGTGGCCGCTAGGTGGCAGCCAGGTGATGCTGATGGTCAGGAGGGCTGGGTAGGCCTGCGGGTTAGGAGGCAACTAGAAGCTGCCACAGGGCCAGCAGGCGCAGGGTGCTGCCCAGCAGGGCCCAGGCAGAGCTGTGCTGCTCTGGGCCGCCCAGTGGGGACCGGGCCTTCCGGGTGAAAGGAGTAAACAAAGGAAAATTTGGCGGAAAGTTATTCCGGGGCTGGTGGAGAACAATAATGGTCTGGAAAATACAAAACTGGAAAACTCAGAAGCCCAGATCCAGCCCAAGCTGCCCATCCGGAGAAGGAGGCACCAGAGGGCCTCAGAGAGAGGGTGGCCGGCCCAGTGGGACCAGAACCCAGGTTTCAGGGCAGCGCGTACTCCCCGGAACACAGCCAGCCTCGGGGAGAGGGGTGCGACCGGCCCTGGGCACCCAATGCAGGGCAGGCACTCCAGGCACCCCAGTTGGACACCACCCTGCCACTGCCCTGATGGGAGAGTGGTGCAGACGGGAGGGGGGCAGACATGGTGCTGGAGACCCAGCTGGGTGCACAGGGGCCAGGCGATCAGGCCTCCAGGGGCGAGCCAGTTCCTGTGGTCTGAGGACATGCAAGGGAAGAACCAAAGGGGAGAGGCCAGATCAGGCCACCAGTCTATCCAGCCAGGAGTGTCCATCTGTCTCAATGCTGCTGGGGCCAGTGGGGATTTTGCAGAGGGGGAGAGACCCCAGCAGACTGTGGGGCAGCGTGTGGAAGGAAGGCTCTGGTTGCCTTTGGTGCATGATTTGTGGGTGATCTTGGGGTTCAGGTGGGACATGGGAGGGCTGGAGGGAGAGGGGTCTACAGAGGAAGCCGGTATTACAGGCCTTGGGGACGCTGGACGCAGGGTGCAGTGGAGGGGTACTGGGAGGGGTCTGGCTCCCTAGGGCTTTGCACAGTTCCCCTTCCACTTCCAACCCACCCCTCCTGCCCTGTGTGTGACCCCATCCTTCCTCACTCTCGGGGAGCCCACTGGGTAGAGATTTATTTTCCAGGTGACACCTCCAGACCCTGTCGCGTCCAGCGCAACACGGGCAGTGAGGGTGCGAGAAGGGGGGGTTTGGGTTAAGTTTTTAAGAAAGAAACAGAGACTTAATGCAGTTAAATCTCTACGAAGGCCAAGGGTCTCTCAGTCTCAGAGGACTGGAGCCCAGAATAAGGCCGACTGGGGGTTTTTATTGAATAGGTATACAAATACAAGAGAAAGCAACATTGTTTCTTACACGTCTCTGAAACTCACACATCATAACAGAAAAATATTTATCTCAATCACCCTTTGTCAGTCAACAGCTGAATAATAAGGTCCCACAATGTCTTAATTAAGGTATGTACCTTTTCAGGGTCAAGTCTCTCATTTTGTAACAGTTCTGCTGAGCTAAGTGGAGAGAACTGATCTTGATTGTTTTCGTAACTTCTCTCACAATCAGGTGCCAGGGAAAAGGCAGAGCCGGCAACAGCTTTTCCCAGGCAGGGGGAAGGGGAGGCAAGGCCACTTCCCATATTTTTCTAAGGCAGCTCATTGGGGGTCCCCACTTGGTTCTGCCTGGCTTAGGTTGTATCTCCCGTGAGATATCTTACCCGTCTTTGGCTGCAAACCATCTTTTGGGGACCAGACAGAGAGACATAAGGTGTAAACATAAGGATGGAACAAAGTCCCAGAAAGGCACAGTCTCACAGACTCTTCTTTCCTTAAGGAAAGACACGGGGGGACAGTTGCCTAGGCTGTTGTGTGACTACGAGACCCCATGAAGGTCACCAGGAAGCCCAGCACCCCTGTGGAGCCTCTCTCCCCAGCACCCAGCACCGAGAGTCCTCCAATGTGGAGATTGGAGGACCAGCCACCACCACCTCCATTGCCACCCTGGGCCACTGCAGGGGCTACACCTGGCAGCAGGGAAGAGCACCCTAGGGGAGCCCCACCTTCCACGATGGGTCCCAGTGTCCAGGCTTGGCCCAGACCCGTGTGGTCGCTGTGGGCTCTGCAGGCCACCCCTCCTAGGGGACCCCCCAGGCGCCGTCAGAGTCAGGCCGGCCCCTGATCATTTCGTGCTCTGATCCATTTAGCCTTCCAGCCAATCTGAGCTGAATTGCCGACGACACAACGTCAGAAACACCCTCACTGATGTGGCACATTTCCAAACACTAAACTCATTGGTGACAGCAGGAACTGTGAGGTGGCCTTGGACCAAGGCGGAGAGTGGGCACAGCTCACTCAGGGGAGTGCCAGTTGCTTCCTTGTGTGAGGACAGAGCACCTGAAACCCTGAGTTGCTGCTGGCTGGCCACGCTCCCTTCCAAGGCTTCAGGCCAGCCGATGCCCAGTCACTGTCGCCCCACTGCCCTCCAGGGCAAGACACAAAGCGTGGTGAGTGTGGCCCAGGCCAGCCTATGGCAGGTGAGCAGCTGTCACCACCCCACTGCCAGCAACCCAGGAGGCATGGGCCAGGTGAACCCCAGCCTCCTTTCCCCGGGGATCCATGAAGTCCTACATGTCATAGGTTGAGGCTGTCACTCAGAAGCCATCAGTTTCCTCAGGAAGTCACCAGCACCGATGGGGTTGGCTGAGGGAGTAGGTGGGACAAGATGGGAGCAAGGCCAGCTGTGGGCCATCTGTCCTTACTGGAAGGGACTGCCTCCTGGGGGCACCAGGGAGCCATTGAAGATTGGGAGCCACATGGCCTGGGAAGCAGTGACAGGGTCCACAGCGTCTGTGGTTCGGGCTGAGTCCAGGTCAGCACAGCTCCAGGCTTAACTGCCCTCAGTGGCTTCCCCGTCCTCACCCAGGCCCCCGGGCCCACCTTCCCAGCTCCCTCGTCACCCTCACCCCACTTGTCCAGGCTCATCCTGCAGAAGCCCAGGGGCCCTGGACACTCCCCACCCTGGCCTGTGCTCCACAACCCAGCCCTGATGACGCAGACGGAGCCTGTGGCTTGTCTGTCCCCGTCAGACCCTGAGCTCCTGGGTTAGGGGCTGCCTGCCCTGCTGCCTCCTCTCTGACTCTGCCTACCTGTCCCCTGCCAGTGCCATCCTGGCCTAGCCCCCCTGCTTCGTCGCTGACCCAAGCTTGGCCCCATCCAGGGCTGGTGGCCCAGGGCCCCTTCCTGCCGTCACCATCCCTCTAAGTGGCCTGATTCAATCGAGCTGAGCTGGATGCCACCTAATGTGACTTTGCAGAGCCTAATGACCTTGATGGTGGCTTGGGGCAAGAGGCAGCTGGTGAGATGGAGGCCAGGACCCAGTTACCCTTCCCAGAGGATGGGGGGGTCACTTGGGGAGGAAACAATGGCTGTGGGGGGAGGGCTGAGGACTCTCCCAGCCTAGCCCTGCTCCATGCAAGCTGGGGCCAGGGCCCACCCTCCGAGACAGGCTCTGGGGGGCTAAGAGTGACCCTGGACCAGCCATTTCACCTCCCGAGACTCGGGTTCCCCGTATGTAAAATGGGGGCGGGGACCCCCGCCTCCACAGAGGAGGCCAGTGTGGAGGCCAAAGACAGGTGATGGGGCCGGGGGCGACCTTGAGTTGGTCAGGGGACAGCATGGGCTTCGAGGCAGTGGGTAAGCCAGGCGCCCAGGCCAGCATCCAGCCCAGCCCACAGCAGGCAGCTGGGGCTGGGGAGGTGGCTGGGGAGATGGCTGGGGAGGTGGCTGAGGCCGACCCCTGCAGTGTTTTTTTGTAATAAAAAATAAAACGGGGTGGTGGTGGTGGAAGAGGCAGGTTGAGAAGGCAAGAAGGATGAAGAAGGGAAGGAGCCCGAGGGAGAGGGACACAGGGCAAGGCCCCAACTGCCCAGTCGGTCCCCGAACCAGACCGTCCCAGATGAGACAACGGAGAGGAAGGGTCTGGGGGCAGGCCCGGCCCCGGAGCCTCAGAGGCACCTCGCGCAGTCACATAAAAGGCACAAGCCCTGCACTTCTGCCCCCAAACCTCCAGCGTTGGGGACTCACCAGTCCCACCCCTAAGGCAACTCGCCCATTCAGAGTCACAGTTATTTGTCGGCTGGTAGATATGAAGGTGTGCCCTTCACACCCCCACCTGGCATGGATCGGGGGGCCTGGGCATGCCCAACCCTGGGGCTTCCTTGAGCTGCAGGGACACCCCTCGCCATGGCCCCTGGCTGTCCTCACTGCTCCAGTGCTCCGAACTGAGACTTGGAGAGGGCGGTGGGCACCCAGGGGCTCCCATGTGGGCACAGACACGAACACGCTCACACAAGTACATACACAGACACACCTGCTATGGACATACACGTTCTCCGCCCAAACAAGCAAGTGTCCAGACACAGGTTGGCCTCCATCTTGGATTTAGGGGAAGACCAGTAGAGGAGTACAGGGGCACTGGGTGCTGGCCCCCCAGCCCACATGGCAAGGTCAGGTGTCAGAAGCTGGTTCCCGAGGCCCGGGCTATGAATTTTATACCACTGTGGAACCCATGGGGGTGGGGGTCCTAAATGACTGCCTCTGGCTGAGAACTGGATGCACCTCGGACTGGAGCTGCCCAAGCAGGCTGGGTGACAGAAAGGGAGGGACAGTGTCACTCCCTACCCCAGATACATGTGCTACAGGGCAATGGCCTGGCGCTTTTTTCTTTCCTTTGAGAATCTGCTATGTGCACACATTTAAAACAAGAGAATCTAGTGCTGGAGTGCAGCTACGGAGACTCTCAAACCCTGCTGTGGCCTGAAAAGCAGCTCAATGATTTCAGGTGGCGAGGAAAACATCCAGGGGAACCATATCTAGGAAAGGCACTCACTGCATAGTTAAAGCCTTCCCACCAAAAGTCAGCTCCAGGCCAGGGGCTTCACTAGCGAATTCTACCTGCACTTAAGGAAGTAATAGCACCAATTCTATACAAACTTCCAGCAAACAGAAGACGAGGGAACACTTTCCAGCTCAATCTACAGGGCCAGCATTACCCTGATCCCCAAACCAGACACTTTTCCTATTAGAGGAAAATAAAACTACACACTAATATCCTTAACAAACACAGCAAAAAGCCTCAATAAAATATTAGCAAATCAAATCCAGAAATATATAAAAAGGATAATACTTCGTGACCAAGTGAAATTCATCCCAGGAATGCAAGGTTGGTACACTTGATATCAATGTAATGCACCGTAGCAATAGACTGAAAAAGAAAACCCAGAAGATCACCTCATAAGAAAGAAGAGACATTTGATAAAATTCAACATCCATTGATGATTTGAAAAACAAAAAGCAAAAAAACCTTTGGCAAACGAGGAGCAGATGGGAATATTCTCAAACTAATAGGGAGCACCTCTGAAAAACCGAAGAACAACATCACACTTAACGGCGAAAAACAGAATGCTTCTGCCGCAAAGCTCGGGAATGAGGTGACATGACCTTGCCACTTCCGCTGAACATGGTGCTGTTGGTCACATCCCATCTGATTCGATCCCAAACATTACTGAAAGGCATAGAGATCGTAAAGGAGGAAAAACTGTCCTTTTTCACAGACCACGCGGTCATCTTCATCAAAAAACCCGAAGAATCTGCAAACACAAGTAGAACTAATTAATGAGTGTCGCAAGGACGTAGGATACAAAGTCAATATGCAAAAAAGTCTATTGTATTTCCATGTACTAGCAATGAACAACTGGAAACGGAAATTTTAAAAAATTATATTGACTTGACTATGGTACTAAAAATCCTGACATATTTAGGGAGAAATCTAACAAAATATTTAAGGTTTGTGTGCAAAAAACTACTGAGCATTATTGAGGGGAATTAAGGATTGCTCATGGATTGGAGGGCTCACATTGTGAATATGTCCTTTCTCGCCAAATTGATATCCAATCAAAAACTTATTAGGCTTTTGTGGAGCAGCAGGAAAGAAAAGTTTGATCTTTAAACTTTACCAAAATTGAAAACTTCTGAAAAACTGCTAAGAAACTGGAAAAACAAGCCACCGAAAGGGAGAACGTATTTACAAAACATGTCTGGTGAAGGATTTGTATCCAGAACGTATAAGGAACTCTTTCAACTCAGTAATTTAAAAAAACCAAAAAGCCAATTTTTTTAAACAAGCAATAGATTTGAACGGGTGATTCATAAAAGGAGACACACAGATGGCAGAGAACATATTGACCATCATGGGTCACCAGGGAAATGTAAATTCAAACCACAATGAAATACCACAACACATTTACTAGAACAGCTAATATTTTTTTAAAAAGAACAGGGCCGTCAGTTTGCTCAGTGGTTAGAGCGCAGTGCTCATAACCCAAGGTCGCCGGTCCGATTCCCACATGGGCCAGTGAGCTGCGCCCTCCACAACTAGAGGGGAAACAACGGCTTGACTTGGAGCTGATTGGTCCTGGGAAAACACACTGTTCCCCAATATTCCCCAATAAAAATTTAAAAAAAACACTATAGGGACAATCAGGTCAGTGATGGCTGGGGGGGCGGGGTGGAGAGGATCAACTGACTATAGGGGGTCATGAGGGAATTTGGGGGGTATTGAAAACGTTCTTTATCTTAGTACACAACTAAGAATTTGTCACAACTCATTGGCCTGTACATTTCTCAAGGGTAAATTCTTCTGTGTGTAAATCACGCCTCAGTGAACTTGACTTTTAAGACATGCTATGAAATTGATACTTACACATATTTGAAAATAAACTGCAGTTGGTGAGGTGTTCCAGAACTCTTGCTCCTGCAGGTGGGACTGTGAATTGACAGTCACTTCAAAGAACAATTTGTCAACAGCTAGTAGACTTGAAGACGTGCACACCGCCTGAGGACACAGCGGTTCACCACCCCTGCGGCACGTGTGTGCTGGGGAGACCAGTCCAGGAATGTTCCTTGTCACAGTCCAAAAAGGAAGGCCAGAGGGTGAGGGAAGAAAACCAAAGTCCTCCAACAGAGATGCGAGCAAAAAACGGGTTTGCGCACACTGGGATATGGCGCCACAGGGACAGATGAGTGGGACGGACCTCCTGGGTCTACATGAATGACCCTCTGACGACCACGAGAAGCAGCAGAGCTAGCTGCCTGCAGAAAATTACACCCTGAGCCCTCGAGCACGTGCCGCCTGCCGTGATGCGCCGTTTCTATGTTCACACCTGTAATGAAAGTGTGGCAACACTGAGAGGCATCCAATTCAGTGGGAGCTTGGGGGCAGGGGCCGGCTGGGAACATAAGCGCTGGAAATGCAGCTTTAAAGTTTTATTTCTTAAAGCAAGTGATACTTTGTATACTTTTGTTGGTCTGAAATGTTTCATATATTTAAAAGAAAGTATATAAAAGAGACACAGTCTTCACTCTGTCTCTTTACCCTGCTTTATTTTTCTTCAGGGCACTAATCAGAACCGGACACTACAGTATGCACTGGTTTGGTGGGTTCGTGCCATCCTCTCTCTCCAGTCTCCCACTTCCGGAACAGAGCCTGGCATACAGTAGGTGCTCAATCAATGTTCACTGAAGGAATGAATAAAAGTCTCGATTTATACTGTTGGCATATCTCCACCCCCTGGCACCCCAACCGGGGATGGCCGTCGTCCCGCCCAAGGGCCCTGCCATCCATCCAGGAGCACCATGACCTTCAGTCTGGCTCCCGGGATCACCAGGTTCACGTCCTGATTGTGGAAATGTTGCTCTTGGAAGGAGCGCGGGTTCAATGACTGCATTTCTTTCTTTACACACTTCCTTGTCGTTTCCAATAGGAATGTCATGCAGGCACACCTCTGAGCCACAGTCATTTTAAATTTTCTTGTCGCCGCATTCTAAAAAGCAAAAAGGAAAGGGCGACATACGTGTTAGTAGTACATTTTATTTAACCCAGGAGGGTGAAAATAGGATCATTTCAACATGTGATGAGCACACAAATGATTCGTGACCTATTTTATATCCTGCTTTTTGTACTAAGCCTTCAAACTCCAGTGTGTCTCTCCCCGGGAGAGTACATCTCAGGACCAGCTGCGTTCCAGGCTGGGGAGCTTAGGACAAGGGGCGGGAGGTGGACCCACTGGTGTCTGGTGCCTGTGCTGCCCTATTCTCCCTTGCACACATGTGACAGCGTGCCCTGGAGGCTGCTGTGCCTGAGGGGGGAATCTAAGGGAAGAAAACGTCTCCCTGAACACATGGCACGCTGCTGGTGACAGGCCAGATGCCCTTGCGATCCGAGCTCATTTCTGGGGGACCTATGTTTCTTCTAGAACTTAAAAATATCTTCTGTTCATTCTAATTACTTAAAAATTTCACGATGATGCAACTCGTGGGGTTTTTAATTCATTTGTCTGTTTGCTGTTCTTTTGTGCGGGGCGCTTGGCAGGCCTGTGGGAGATGGGGCTTCTGGAAAGTGCTTTCCGTTATATCTTCGTGGTGTCTCCTCCTTCTCTGTTACCTGTTTGGAACCTGTCACTTGAGGGTTAGACCTTCCACATGGAGCCCCCACCACCTCTTACCTTCTCTTGGACTTTGCTCTATCTTCTGAGAGACTTCCTCAACCCATGCTTCCAGCCACCTACTACATTTTGAAAATTGCAGCTAGTGTACTTTTAATTTGCAGGGCTCTTTCTTGTTCCCCTAAAGTGCCCATGCTAGCTGTGAGGGTCCCTCGTCTTCTGCTATCCTCTAAGGACATCGCGTGCTTAACATGTTTCTGAGGTTTTCTTCTGTTCTCTATGCCAGTCTGTTTTCCTCTGGTGTCCACTTTTCTGCTGGCTCTTGGTGTCTCAAATGTGTCCTGGGTTCTTCATTTGCCTCCAGGAGCGAGGCTCCAGGATCAGCTCGGTCCCCATCACCTGGGTGTGGCTTGCAGTTTTAGATTCCTGCAGCCTGTGAACGGTGGGGACAGACCCACACAGCTGAATACTCAGTGCCAAGTACAGTGATGTTTGCAGGACTTCTTATTAATACAGTGAAATGCTTATGAGCTGTGGTGAGAAAAGCTGGATAAAAACTGTATCAAAAGTTAACGAATTAAGGCCCAACAAGGTGACCTGGGAGAGATTAGGCTGTATTGCCAGCAGTGGCTCTGTGGGGGGGGGGGGGGCACCATCTCTTTTCCATCTTCCTCCTTTGCTGCAGTCTGCAGTCACACACTGTCTGGGTCCCCCGCCCCCCGGTGTCTGCCGAGCACTGCCCAGTCTGGCCCCCCTTTCCTTGCTACTTATCATCGTCTGCCCCCCCCAGAACATGAGGTGGAGTGTCTGTCCGGTCCTCCCCCGGCGGCCAGGCGGACGCTGGGCCTTGTAGGCAGTGCCAGCTCCACGACACTTGGCCAAAAGCCTGAGCGAACCCAGTGCTCACAGACGGAACTGCATTCTGGGCCTGGGAGAGAAGCAGGCAGAGGGCAGCTCCCCCGTTCTTATCTGCGCTGGAGCACAGAGCCAGCACACCTCCAGGGTGCCACCCCACTGGGATCCTTGGGGACTCAGCAGAGGGCAGGCGCCTTCCCTGTCCTCAGGCCCCCGGACTGCTACGTGGGAAGGCCCAGCCCCCTTCATTCCCAGTTCCCATTCTGTTTATGTCTTATGAATTCAGTCACGTAAATAGATGTGGCCCAACCCAGGGAAGGGGGTCCCACCCCCATCTGTTCCCTCTCCCTCCCCCTTCTGCTCCCTACTGTGTCTACACATTTCAGTTGTTGCCCCCCCGGAACCCTACTTCATGCACCTACATTTATTCTTCTTCTGGGACCCAACTCTGGCCACCCAGTGCTTACCCTGGACTGCTGGGCCTAAAGGACCGTCCTGAGGAGAACAAGATCCAGAGAGGGCAGGACCTCTCTGAAGATCTCCTGGCAGGGACGACCCCTCCCAGCTGCTCAGATCCACCCACCTCCAGGCAGAACTGGCAGCTTCTGCCCTGGTCGTCACCATGACCTGGACGTGGTCCAGGCTGCCCGCTCGTGGGCAAAGGCTGGAGAGCACAGTTTCCGGAGGCACTCATGCAGGTCTGTGCCCACCCACATGGGTGCCCCACCTGGGGAGAGCTGGAGGAGAAGTTCAGGGGCACGAGAGGGGTTGGGGGCTTTGGGCTCCCCTCCCCCAGCACCTGCACCCTGAATTTGCACAAGCAGCCCCTCTGCAGGCAGAGCAACTTCCTGAGCTTTGTCTCTGACCTTTGCCTTAGGGCCACTGGGCCATGCCTGAACCAAAACAGAAAGGCTGTTCTGGGGGCAGGGTTTCAGGTGGACTGGTAAGCGCCGGAGTCTGGCAGGCAACCCCTAGGAGCACCCTTCCCTCTGGGGCTTCAGTGGTGGCGGGGCACAGAGGTGTGCTAATGCACCGCTACCTGCAGGCTGGCAAGACCAGCTTCCGCTATGCTCTGGGGGATGGAGGGTGGAGTCCCCCTAAAATAGAAATAGAGTGGGGAGAAGGCCCCAGAGACAAAGCACAGCATCTAACAGAAGAGCTGATGCACTGGCCAGGGAGGGCACCCCAGGGTGAAGGCAGCCGGGAGGTGGCTGACAGTGCAGAGGAGGCCCAGACGGATTCCAGAGAGATGCAGGAGCATCAGGATTTGGTGACCTCGGGACCAGTGCCAGGGGTCCAGCAGGTGGGTGGGCAGAGGAGGTGTATCCAGGAGATGGGAGCAGCCCAGGGGAGAGGCTCCTGTGGGGGCCTGGGAGTGTGGCAGTGGACACCTGGAGACCAGGGTGGCACCCTGATAGCTGTGTGAGGGACAGAGGAGGGGAGTGCCACCCTGGAAGCCACAGCCACAGAGCTTTCTAGAAGGAGGGCATCAGCGTCAGTGTCCTGGGATGCTGAAAGGTCAGGGAAAATGAGGCCCCAAAGTGTCCATGGAGTTGGTCATCCTGAGGTCACTGGGCGCAGAGCAGGGACTGCTGTGTGTGGGGGGTGATGGCAGGTGAGGAAGTGGACAAGCCCCAGAAGAGGGGCTGGGATGCTGGCTTTAGAGCTGGAAGGAGGAGTGTCTGGGGGCGGAAGTCTGGGACGGAGGGGTGGAAGGAGCAGGGCGCCCCATTTGGCAACGAGATCAGCAGTGAAGGACCGGTGGAGACGGGTGCGGTGGCAGCCCGCTGGGGCGGGAGGCAGGGTCACTGGGGTTGCTGGGTGAGCGGCACTGGAGGGGGCTTCGCGGCAACCAGGGCCCGGAGACCTGATCTGCCCCCCACCTCAGTGCAGCCCGCTCTGCGGCTCTGAAAGGAGTCGTCACCGCGTATCGGGGTGGGAGCAAGTGGCGGGCAGGCCCTTCGAGCAAATAGACGCAACCCCGGGCGGTGGAAGGAGACAGGAGGGGCGCGGACTCACACGCCCTCGCTGTCCACCCGCGGCTCCAGCCGGGCTGGGACAGCCGTCTGCCGGCCGGGATCGGAGGGGTGGGGGTCTGCACAGCGAGGTCTGAGGTTGGGGATCTGAAGTGGAGCCCCGCGGGGAGGAGTGCGGGCGTCGCCGTTGTCGCCGCGGCGCGTCGAAAGAACTGGGACGCGGGCGCGGACCCTCGCCTGCAGCTCCCCCCTCCGCCCCCGCGCCGCTCCCGCCCCCGCCCCCTCCCCCTCCGCCGCCGCTGCCGCCACCGCCACCCAGCGTCGCCGCCGGAAAGTTTGCGCGCGGCTGGCGCGGGGCGCGGGCGCTGAGCCGGCAGGGAGCGCGGAGCCGGACCTGAACGGCGCGGTGAGCACTGGGGCCCGGCCCGAGGGGACGTTCCCGGGGCCCACCCTGGCCGGGCCAGGGGCCCGCAGAATGGGGAGCGCGGAACTGTCCTGCGGGGACCCCAGTCGTGGGCCGGGCTATCTTGAGGTCGCCGTCCTCACCCCCGTCGGACACGTCCATTCCGAACCCCGGGATGCGCCTGTCCACCTCGGACGGTCGGGTGGGCTGGGGGGGTCCTCTCCTCCCCGGGGAGCGCGGCCCGGGGCGGGGGTGTCGGTGGCTGCCAGGCGCTCGGTCCTTTTGCCCCACTCGGCTCCCGACTCCTCCCTCCGGCACCCCTGTCTGCCCCTCCCCCCATGGGCTCGCACGCAGCTCGGTGGAGACACCCCCCAAGGCGCGGGGTCCTACGCAGCCCCGCCTCCCCCCTGGGGCGGGCGCCTGCTCCCCAGAAGCCCCCAGAAATCGCCCAATTCCGCGGGAGGGGCCCAGGGACGTCAGACCCTGCCCAGTCCGTTCTTCCGCGGGGCCCACATTTGTCACTTTGACCCTCCCTGCCCTGCTCCGGTTGCCCCAGCGGCCCCACTCGCGCTTCTCCGCCACGGGTTTCTGCCTCCCGAACCCACTGCCTCCTGACACCTGGGCGCCCACATCCACCGAGGACTGAGGACCAGCCCGAGCTGTTTTCAGTCCTCTGCGCTGAGAAATAAGGGTTGGTGGGGAGTTCTGCCCTGGCCTGCATCCAGGCCCGCCCCACCCCCACGGGTGGGGGGGTGAAGGACGCCGGAATCAGGCTTTGTCAACAGCCTGTGCCCCCTGATCCACCCCGGCCCATGACCTTTCACCACTTGCTCTGGTTGCACAAAAACACCCCCACCTCGTCCACCTCAGAGGCGGGGAATCCCACCCGTTAGGATCCTGCCGCCAGCTGGGGTGACCACAACTGCCTTTCCTGGCTGATGGGCCATCCACCCATCCTAGGGGGCCCTCCCCTAGCTGTAGGTCTGGGAGTCCCTCAGACATCCCCAGTGGAAACTGGTGGGACGCTGGCCAAGCTTGAGCACCCAGGAGTGGTGCCTTCTGCCAGGCATGGGCAGGGCACAAGCCAGCCCAGCAGATGGTGGGGCAGGTGGGGTGAATCCATGGGGGAGGGATGGGGGCCGGGAAAGAGGGGAGAAGGGTGAGCTGGGGACTGGGGGCAGGCCCGCCCTTAGAGAACCCCCTGCCTCTGTCCACTTGAGCCCTCTCCCAGGGCTGTAGTCCTGGGCTGACATTTGTGCAGCCACAGCCCAGGGCCTGAGAGGGAGCTCGGTCACCTGGTCCCTGAAGGGAGAAGTGTTGGTCCCTGGCCAGCCATCCCCCTCCCCACCGGCTCAGGCTGGGAGGATAATGAGGTGGAACACAGAGCCTCAGAGCGGCACCCATGCCTCTGCTGCCTAACCATCCCTGGTTCAGCCCTCTCATTCATC
The DNA here is from genome assembly GCF_057876585.1 of Rhinolophus sinicus. Lineage (NCBI taxonomy): Eukaryota > Metazoa > Chordata > Mammalia > Chiroptera > Rhinolophidae > Rhinolophus > Rhinolophus sinicus. The sequence goes on from NC_142512.1 coordinate 57,006,026, forward strand.
CAACAAATCCTTATTCCCAGGGCTGACAGGCTGCCCGGGTTTCAATGTCCCCATGGCAAGGAGGGGGCCCGGATATAATACTCAGTTACTCCGTCCTGCCCTTCAGGTGGCAGGACTCACTCCTCGGTGATGAGGAGGCAGGCATCCCCACTTTACAAGTGGGGAAACTAAGACTCTGAGACGTTAAACTATTAGCCCTTGGTCCCAGGACCAGAACTGGGTACCGCAGTCGCCCTGTCCTATGGAGCCAGTCTCATACTTGGGTGTCCAGGGCAGGGATTCCATCCAGAACCTCAGTCTTGCACAGCTGGAAGTCACTCTACACGCCCACTCCTATTCAGAGAAGTGTCTAGAAATCTCCTTGCCCACATTCCCCCAAAAGGGACTGAGGACTCACCCACACTGCCCTTCTCCTGTTTCCACCAGACACCTGAAGGGGGACATCTGCAGCCGTTTGTATTTGGGGGTGTGGAGACCCTGACCCCTAGGGACCTGGGGCTAGGGGTGCCTTGAGCTGGGGTACACAGCCTGTGATCCGTGGGCGCTGATTCCTAACACCACCCTCCAGATCAGGGGTGGGCGTGGGGGGTGTGGAAAGCCCCCTCACTCCCCTGCCCTGGCTGCCACAGAGAATGGCCTGGGCGGGGCAGGGAAGGAGGGGCCCCAGGGCTATGCATCCCTCTCTCCCTCTCTCTGGGGTCCCCAGAATACAGACCCCCACCTGGAGCAGCCCGGTGTGGCCCCCTCATCCTTTCCCCACACACCCCCTCACTAAGTTCTCCGAACAGCCCTGCCAGGTTGGCGAGGTAAGCTCCCAGCTGTGTGACAGGCACTTGAGACACAGCAGACTTGCCCTGGCCGCCATGCCCCAGCTGGGTTGTCAACAGCTGTCAGTATTTAGCGGAACTCCTGGCCACCCAGCAGCCCCCCTCCCTCCGTAGGGCCTCAGGACAGGGAACAACTTATCGGCCAGTGTCCTTCCTCCGTGTCCCGTTTCTGTCTTCACTGTCCACCCCGCCCCAGCCAGCCTTTGTCACTCTCCCCCTCCCCTGTCCCCAGAGCCTCTAGCTTACTTAGGCCACCCACCCCTGAGCCTACCCACCACCTCCCCTCCTCCACCAGCAACAGGGTACAACAAGCAGAGGACAGGTCTGCTCCTGGCTGCTCCATACCCACGGAGCCAGTGGCCCAGGTGGGTGGGGGGCAGGGCAGCAGAGGGGCTGTCTGATCAGAATGAGGAGATAAAGCCCCTTGGGTGACCCCAGGGCTGCCTCTCATCTTCCACCTGCCTGCCGCCTTCTCCACTGAGAGCGCCCTCCAGTCTGTGGCCCTAAGCCTGACTCCTCGCCTGGTTCAGGGGCTGGGGACCGACCAGTCACTGCTGCTGGGCTTGCCTTGCCAGGCCCAAGGGCCAGGGTCAGCCCTGGGTCACTCAGCTCAGCCTTCATGGTGGCATGTCAGAGTTCCGTTAGGGGTGAGGGGAGAATCTCAGGGAAGCCCCTGGTTGACCTGGCCCCATGAGGACCGACCCGGCGGGACTGATGGGTGGGGGAGAAATCTGGGGTGTCCTGACACCCTTCACCTTCAGCTGTAGCTTGTACCCCTCCCTACCTCTCCCTGGCTTCTCCCAGGCCCTGCCCTCTATCCATCCATCTGTCCATCACTTGCTCGCTCTGTGCCAGGGTGCCCAGAGAAGGGCCCATCCATAGCCCTAGGGAACCCTGCACCCAGGCCCCAAGGGAAGCCCCTCCCTGATGCCCCTAGGGAATTCAGTCACAGCGAAAGACTGGCTCTGGAAGCAATGAAAGGATTTATGGGGCCGCTGCTGCCCCAGAGCTCCAGCTCAGACAGTCTCCAGCCCAGGACCAGGCACCACTGCCCCCCCTCCCTGCAGACACCACAAGGGCAGGGGTCCCCGTCTGGGCCCAGCAGCAGCAGTGCTAATCTCGAAGGAATGTGGTGCAAACTGCCTGCACACTGTGCCCCCACGGGACCCAGGAAGCCTAGCTTGAGCTTTGGGTGGGGCACAGGGGGGCACCTAGACACCTCAGTCCTGGGAAAGGGGGCAAACGTGTGACAGCGACCACCCTGAGCATATGCCTGGCGCTCCTGGACCCTGGCAAGGCTGGGAGTAGCCTGGGGCCACTGCAATAATCACAGCACTGGGGCCAAGTGATAGATGGCCCAGGCCCTGGCCTGGCTCGGCAAGCTGACTTTCCCAGGGACTAAGAATAGGTGGGGCTCACAAGGGCTGAAGGGAGGAGGTGGGCAGCTGGGGACGCTGCTCCCCCCACCCCCGACAGCTTTGGGACCAGGCAGAATGGTGACTGCCACCAGCTCAGAGGGGAGGGTGCTGTCAGAACTGCCAAACAGACAGCTGCAGACTGTGGGAACCCCGCTCCTCACAGGGGAGGCAGTGCAGCGTCCAGGGTGCCGGGTTGGACCTACTGGCAAAGAGCAACCACTTCTGTTCCAGTTCCCACATCACCAGTAGGACCCAGAGGCTCAGGGGGATAGTTTTAGGGGAGCAGGACACCCACTGGCCACGGCAGAGCCCAGCGGCGTCTCCCCACTCCTAGAGGTCCTTGCCCGGGCCCTGCTGCTCGAACACTTGGCAGCCCCAAGAGGAGCGTGTGTGCCCACGAAGACAACCCCTTTGCCCCAGCCGTGCAGCCCCAGCCAGATGTGGGGGGCGGCAACCCAGAGGCATGCCCCCCAGCTGGCCACACCGCCCTCCCCTCCTGCTGCTGTTGCTGCTGGCTTTCCAGGTACGCCATGGCCAGCCCCGCCTGGCACCCTCCCCTGCTCCCACCTGCCACCTGCCACCTGCCCCTTGCACTGACCGGAGCTCCTGCCTGCCCCTCCGTGTGCCCCAGCCAGAGACCCCCTCCGCTCAGGTGATGGACTTCCTGTTTGAGAAGTGGAAGCTCTACGGTGACCAGTGTTTCCACAACCTGAGCCTGCTGCCCCCTCCCACTGGTGAGCCCCCCTTCTGCCCGAGTCCATTTCCTAAGCTCTCAGCCCTCCACCCCATTTACAGGTGAGGAAACTGAGTCACGGAGAGGCCAGTGACTTACCCAAGGCCACCCAACCAGGAAATAAAAGAAATGGTAGAACTGGGGTGCTTCGTGCCCTCCCGTACTGCTGGTTGCCCCCATGTCAGGCCCAGAGACACCATCTTTGCCCCCACAGAGCTCAAACCCAGTGCGTAGTATGTGTGGGAAGGCTGTTGAGAGGGATGGGTGGACCACACAAAGTCTGAGGCGGGAGGAAGATGGGCCACCATGCGGCGGCCTCAGGCAGGTCACTGGGGGGCAATGAGAGACTGAGGCAGAAGGAGCTGCCTAGGAGGCTGAGCCACTGTCCATGCAGGGGCATCCTGCACAGGGCAGAGGGGAGCAGGCATGTGAGTCACAGAATTGGTGCTCGGCTCAGGAAGGGTGCCAACAGAATTGAGGTTCAGCTCCCAGAGAGGGAGGTGCTGCAAGAAGGGTACTGGGAAGAAGGGGGACCCGGGTAGGTTTGGGGCAAGGTGTAGACCCGATGTGTCTAAGGTGGGGTAGCTGGGCGGAGCTGGAGCTCAGGACCAGGCTGGGCAGGAGGGGGTCGGTCGTCCAGGGCAGGCAGGATGGTCGGAGAGACCTGGGGGGAGCTAATCCTGGGGAGCAGAGGACAATGCTCAGGGGGCTTCTGAGAGGGGGTGAGAAGGGCTGCGCAGCACGGCTGAGGAGCCCCGACCCTGCCCCTGCCCCTGCCTCTGCAGAGCTGGTCTGTAATAGGACCTTCGACAAGTATTCCTGCTGGCCAGACACCGCCCCCAACACCACAGCCAGCATCTCTTGCCCCTGGTACCTGCCCTGGTACCATAAAGGTAACTGCAGCGGGGTGTAGGGGGTGGGGAGCCAACGCAGGGGGGCGCTGACTGCAGCCTGCCCCCCTAGTGCAGCACCGCTTCGTCTACAAGAGGTGCGGGCCCGATGGGCAGTGGGTGCGTGGGCCCCAAGGGCAGTCGTGGAGAAATGCCTCCCAGTGCCAGATGGACGACGACGAGATTGAGGTCCAGGTCAGCCAGCGGCGGGTGCAGTAGGGCTGGTGGGAGCGGGGGAGGCGACCCCCCCCAGCCTGACTGGCTGCTGCACTTTGCAGAAGGAGGTGGCCAAGATGTACAGCAGCTTCCAGGTTATGTACACGGTGGGGTACTGCCTGTCCCTGGGGGCCCTGCTCCTGGCGCTGGCCATCCTGCTGGGCCTCAGGTATGAGCCCCGCCCAGCACAGGATGGGGGCCGAGCGGTCAAGGCTGTGGGTGGGCAGGCGGGCACTGACTCACTGTTCCCACAGCAAGCTGCACTGCACCCGAAACTACATCCATGCGAACCTGTTCGCGTCCTTCGTGCTGAAGGCCTGCTCCGTGCTGGTCATTGACACGCTGCTCAAGACCCGCTACAGCCAGAAGATTGGCGATGACCTGGGTGTAAGCGTCTGGCTGAGTGACGGGGTGAGCACCCAGACTGGCCCCACCCGGGCGGCAGGTGGCTGGCTGTGTGACCCCAGCTCGCTCACTCATTCACGCCGCTTGTGGCCAGGCGGTGGCTGGCTGCCGGGTGGCCGCGGTGTTCATGCAGTATGGCGTCGTGGCCAACTACTGCTGGCTGCTGGTGGAGGGCGTATACCTGCACAGCCTGCTGGGGCTCGCCACCTTCCCTGAGAGGAGTTTCTTCACGCTCTACCTGGGCATTGGCTGGGGTGAGTGAACTGGCACAGTGGGGGGCAGGCTGGTGGGAGCCTGGAGACCACAGCTGCCACCCCCTGCAGGCGCCCCCATGCTGTTTGTCATCCCCTGGGCCGTGGTCAAGTGTCTGTTTGAGAACATTCAGTGAGTATAAGTGACCCGCGGATGGGCCCGGCCCCCTGTCCTGGTGCTGGGCAGGGTCCGTGGGGAGTGGCTGTGCAGCCCTGGGCGGGGCTGCACCAGGGTCTCTGGCCAGAGGCCCTGATGGGCGTAAGCAAACCTGGTGCCCGGGATGGGAGTCATTAGTGACCATCTCCCTTTCTCTCTCAAGCCACTAATTAGACCCCCAGGGAATCGGGGGCGGGGGCCTGGGGGGCTGCCAGGACGTGAGCCGGCCCCACCCTGCAGGTGCTGGACCAGCAATGACAACATGGGCTTCTGGTGGATACTGCGCTTCCCCGTCTTCCTGGCCATCCTGGTGAGGAGATGAGGCACCTGCTGGCCCCACAGGAAGGGGTGCAGGGCTGGTGGGTCAGCCCCCAGCCCCCTTCCTGGTGGGGGTGACAGACAGCACCCTGCCTGGGCAGACAGGGAGGCAGGGCCCTGTAGTCAGCTAGGACAGCGGCCGGCGCCCTGGCCTGGGCCCGGCTGCCCACCCCTGGCTGGGTGTCCACCACAGGGCGTGAGCCAGGCCGCATGTGACGGCAAAGCCCGTGTGCAGGAGACAGTGAGGCCAGGGGCGGCCCTGAGCTGTGCCTTCCACGTACAGATCAACGTCTTCATTTTCATCCGTGTCCTTCACATCCTCATGACCAAACTGCGAGCCCACCAGATGCGCTCTACTGACTACAAATTCCGGTGGGTGCGCGCAGTGGGGCCGGGGTGGGGTGGCGGGGGGACGCCACGGCCTGTGGCTCAGCCTCCGCACCCACAGGCTAGCCAAGTCCACGCTGACCCTCATCCCCCTGCTGGGGGTCCACGAGGTGGTGTTTGCCTTTGTGACTGACGAGCATGCCCAGGGCACCCTGCGCTCCGCCAAGCTCTTCTTTGACCTCTTCCTCAGCTCCTTCCAGGTGCCTGCCCCACCCACCCACCCCCTCCCCTCCCCTCCCCTCCTTGGGGCTGCCCTGACCGCCCCCTCTCTCTAGGGCCTGCTGGTGGCTGTCCTCTACTGTTTCCTCAACAAGGAGGTAGGTGGGAGGTCTGGGATCAGCCCCGGGGTGGGGGTCAGAGCAGAGTGCAGGCCACTGGAGACAGGTCGGCCTCAGCCTCGTCCTCGTCCTCATCCTCGGGGAGCGCAGTGAAGGGGGTTGCCAGCCATCCACAAACCCTAGGGCTTCAGGTGACAGCCCACCTTGCTCCGTGTCCAGAGCGCCATGTGGCCCTTCAAGGCTGGGAGGTTGGGGATCCTGGGGGCTGGGACGGGCCCAACCTGCTAGCTGTCCCAGGTGCAGGCGGAGCTGCGGCGGTCCTGGCACCGGTGGCGCATGGGCAAGGAGCTGCAGGCAGGACGCCATGTCAGCAGCCACATGGCCTCGGCCCAGCCCACTGATGGGCCCCCCAGCGAGAAGCTGCTGCTCTCCAGGGGCAGTGGCAGCAATGGGGCCAGCCAGGACCCCTTGGCAGAGACCCACATATCTGGCGATCTCCCTGGATTGGCTGAGTGCCCCTTCTGAAGCCCTGGAGCCCCTGGTGGGGCTGGACTCAGGAGCCGAGAGAGGACACCGCTGGACAATCCACAACTAATGCCTCCAAAGAACCTGGAGGGATGGGAGTGCGACCATGGCCCTACCGTCCTCACGTCCCCCCATGCTGTGATCTGAGGGGCAGAGCTCCCCACTTCACACCTGCTGTGTGGGGAAGCTGTTCTGTGAATGCATGCCTGTGTCCCCATGTGTCTGTGTCCCCAGTGTGGGAGGAAATGCATGTCCTCCAATAATAAAGAGCTGGCGCAGTGACCACTGGGCCCACCCTGGGGATGGGGCTGGGGGAGAGGGGGGCTGGGCCCAGGGCTCCCCGTGAGAGTGAGAAGGGAGAAGCTGCAATGGGGCCCTGAGCGGGTACACTCCCCCTGGGAGCCGCCATTTTACAGATGAATTAGAGCTGGGACCCCTGAGGGCTCCAAGTGAGTGGTGGTTGGCTGTGCCCCTCCATGTCCCCACTGACGCAGGTTCTAGCCATCCTCCCATCCCGGGTCGGGGGGCCCACCCCCACACCAGGCCAGAGTGGACAGTCCCCCATTAGCTTTGGCCCTCAACCCCAAGAAGGTCACCACTGGCTAGCAGAGGGACATGAAAGGGGGGTGATGGCCGAGGGGGGCCACCAGCATCACTCCAACCCCACATGAACAGCCCTAGCTCTCCGCTGGAGCTGCAGGCGGGTGGAACTCAGGCCCAGCAAGGGCCTGGACAGTCCAGAAGTGGATGTCCTCTGCTGGCCTCTGCTTCATCCTGGCTCTAGCCACTGAGAAGTTCGCAGGCCACACAACAGACTGCAGCAGGGAGAAATGGAGCTCCGGATGGAACTGGTCCAAGTGAAGGAGGCACAGTTCCCCCAAGGCCTCTGCACAGCGCCATGAACACTTGGCAGAGAGGCCTAACCCACTCCCATCCCGGCCGCACCAGACGTGTGAACGGGCAGCTGTGCGCAGTGAGGACGCTGTCCAGCGTGTGGTGGGTGGGCACCGTGCTTGGTGGGCAGTGAGGGCTGATGCTCGCCAAGAAAGCTGAGTGTTGGACCTAGGAAGAGCCAGGCGGTGCACTGGGGGGAGGGGCAGTTGCCTGAGGTCTGAGTGCCATGGGGGCACCAGTGTGTGTGTGTGTGTGTGTGTGTGTGTGTGTGTGAGACGTAGAGGCTGGAGGCGAGTGTAGGCGTGTAGGAGCAGGAGCCCACGTGCGGCTGTGCTCGCCCCTGCAGAGCACCCCTGCGGCAGGCAGTGTGTGGAGGGGGTGCTGTCAAAGCAGGAGGGATCTGCAGGAACAGAGAGCGAGCTCCAGCCAGAGGGGCCAGCCAGGTGTCCCTGCTCTTAGAGCTGTTGGAAGGCCACCACTGGGTCCTGGGGGAGGGGTGCCCACAGCCCGGGCCACGTGGGCTGGAGCTGCTCAGGCAGAGCCCGGCTAATTGGAGCAAATGAGAGGGCAGGAGGCCTCTCAGGAAAGGTAAATAAAATTACTCACCCGTTAGGCACAGGCCCTCCTGAGGGGGCCTTCACCCAAGCCAGCCACGCCCACCCCACCCCCACCACAGGCGGGAGGGAGTGGTTAGGGGAGGGCAGGGAGTGCAGGAGGCTAGTTAGGGAGACCGGACTCTCCTGTGGTCCAGCTGGACAGCCTGTGTCACTGATTAGTGGGTGCTGCAGGACAGAGGGCAGTGCCAGCCAGCAGCTGGAGGCCTGAGGCCCCTGACCTTGAGGCTTCAGGCCACCTCTTGTCCTAGGCTCCCTCAGCCCTGACTGTCCTCCTAGCCCCTGCCCACAGGAGTGCCCCTGCCAGCCCTTGATGCCTGGAAGCCTGTGTGGGCACAAGCTGGCTCTCCTTCACGCCAGCTGAGCTCAGGGTTAGTGATTGCCTTGGGGTGAGGGGGGGTGCCACTCACCTAGGGGCCTCCTGACAGCCCTCCCCATTCGGTCTCCCTCTGCCCTTGTCCTCCTTCACCCCCGTCCCTGTCCCCAAGGGAACTAGAGCAGGCCAGTGAAGTCAGGGGCGAAGGGGGAAGGCTGGCAGGGGCCGAACTTACCCAGCCAATAAGCATTGGTTCTGACCAGGCAGCCCTGAAGGGGGTGGAGGGTGTTGGGGACCCACTTTCTGACTCAGGGCCCAGGAATCAAACAGCATCACTCGCCCTCCAGGAAGATAAACTCCAGCCCCCATAGCTATTTTCTTTCCACCTCCACCCCGCCCTTTACCTCAGGCCCTTCCCACAGAAGAACACATGGGTACTGCCCAGCATGTGTGTGTGCGCACATGTGCTACTAAAATGAGTGTGGAGACCAAGAAAGAGGAAAACATGGGTGCCGATGAGCAGATCCAACCTAGGAGTCATGGCGTGTCCCCCAGATGCCAGCTATGAGCCAGGCAGAGCGGGTCACTGAGGGCAGGGGACCTCCAGTTGGAGGAAGGTTCCAGGAGGGACACCCTCAAGGGATCAAAGGGACTGAACACACTGAGAGGAGACTTACATGTCCTGGTGGACAGTTCAGGACTCAACTGGTATTAGTACATGGAAAACTCAGCAAATGAAAAGGAAGGCAATTAATAACTCTAAGGAAAACAAAAAGTTGGGCAGAAAAGAAAAATAATCACAATTGACCACATGGCTCCGCTCTGAAGACAAACATAGACATCATAATGTAAATACCCAACACTGATGTAACCAACGTTAAGAGAACTATCTCAGGAGGCTGGGGATGGGAAGAGCGCGTATGCAGCGGGGCTGGGAAAATCGAGGACGGCAGTTCCTGTGTGCTGGTTAGAAACCCAAACCAAAGCGTCCACTGCCTGTAGGTGAGGGGCAGCGGGGAGCTGCGGGTGTCTCCTGGGCACTGGCAGCCCTCCACCCAGGTCGCACCTGCTCTTTGGGACAGTGCCCTCCGCTGGTCAGTCCCTTTTCCTGCTTCCTCCTCTCCCTGCCTGCAGGGCCCGGGGCTCAGGCCCCACCCTCCACCTCCTTAGCAACCTGTAAGAATCGATGTTCCGCGGACTCCGGGTCTGTATGTCCAGCCCGTAGCCCTTGCAGTCCACGCTGTAGCCTCGGCTTCCCACTCAGCACCCCAATTGCACACGTCCACGTTGAGGTCCTTACCCTCTCTGCGGCTTCTTGCCCCTCCAATTCACTGAGGGGGACAGGCCTCCTAAGGACAGGCCTCCCTGTTTCTGCCCTGGGCCTGCTGCTGTGCTCAGCATAGCTGGGCAGTCCTCTCACACACAGGTCCCCTCCTACAAAGCCCACCTCCACCTCACCCGGCTCACAGCAGTGCAGGGCACTGAGGGGCCTCTTAACCCTACGGGAGGCCACAGCCAAGTACAGAAGTGGGGAGCTATGCCACCGCCACCGTGTGGGGGTCTACAAGACAAGACAGACGAGTGAGAAGGGACTGGAGGGCGTGAAGGAGTCGTGGCTGCACTGCCTTTCCACCTGGTCTGTCAGCCGGCCCGACGCGGCTTCAGCCGCCAGGGGCGTGTGGCTGGGCGTTCAATGCTGCGGGGGGAGGGGGCGGGTCACTGAGCAAGCTCAGAACACGTGCTCAGCATTTACTGCTTGAGAATTTTGATAAAAATCAAAGCTAAAAAATCAGAACAAGGCCGGTCTCACAGGAGATCACCGTGTCCTCTGTAATGTCAGGTTAACAAGCCCTGCCCACGGAGCTGTCACCCTGAATGGAAGCAGTGATGTGCGCGCACTGGAGTTCAGTGTGGGGGTCCCACCAGGGCGCTCGCCTCACCCCCGCTGCCCTCACTGTATGAGGGGCAGGGCACCATCTCCAGCCACTCATGACCGGGCAGCCCTGTCTCCTGGGACTAGGAGGTGGCAGTGTGGCCTGGGCCAAGGACCCCTGCCCCTCCCTCCACAAGCTGCTGAGCTACCAGGATCAGCCACCCTTCCCCCAGTCACCATCCAACCTGCACGTATGCCTACTCCTGCCGGGACACCGACACCCCTGTTGTGGCCACACCGAGGGGACGTCTGGACCCCGCTGGGGAAGGGGCAGCATGCGTGCAGGGTCCGGCTCAGGGGCCGACGACTGCCTCTGTGGACTAGGCCCGTCTCCCCAGCCCTGCACTCCCCTCCATGCCCTCTGTCCCCCACCCCGAGCCCCCAGCAGAGCTCCTCACCCACCCTCCAGCCTGTGGCGGTAACCACACCCCCATCTCAAAGGTGTTCCTGGCAGCAAGACCCCAGGCCAAGGGCTTCCATTTCACAGAAAAGCCAAGTTGGTAGAGACAGTGGGAGTGAAAAGGCCATGAGGGGGGTCCCGTGGGCCCACCCGGGCAGGGGCAGGGTTGTACTGGCCCAGGGGCACCACCACTGGTGGGTGAGGCCAGGGAGGGTGGCTATGGGCAGGGGAAGCCCAGAATTCAGGGCTCAGTGTGGCTGGAGGGAGCAGAGGCTGGTGCTCCACTGCCACCTTCAGCACCACAGGATGGGGAAGGGCCCAGAGGCAGCTTGGAGCCAAAATCAAGTCCATTTTTAACTAATGCAGCAAGATATTTAATAATCAGGTATTCCCCAGGTGCCGCCCCAGCACCCCATTTGGGGCGAGGCCTTTGGACCACTGCAGCCCACACCTCACTTTACAGAAGGGGAAACTGAGGTAGGGCAGCCATGTGCAATGCCCCAGGGCTCACAGCAAGGCCATGACTGCGGCCACCAGAGGCATGTGCTCACTGTGCCAAGATGGGGCGGTCAGGTGCATCCCTGAGGTGACCAGCAGGGGAAGCGGGCACTAGCACAGGGCAGCCACCCAAGGCGTAGGTACCCATCTCCACCAGAGGAGACTGAAGCTCCAGACTCAGTAAGTTGCTCAAGGTCACAGGTGCAGCCACGCCCCACCACCCCTGCAGGTCTGCTGCCAGCCAACCGCCGTGGGCAGCACAGGGGGTAGGGTCGTTTGTGCCCCTTGCTCCGCCTCGTCCTTGGTCTAGGTCACACTGGCTGGAGGGTGTGATAGGTGCCAGTGAGCCCCTTCAGCCTCTGGCAGCACCCCCTGCACCCTAGCTGACCACTGCCCACCCCTGGTCCATACTTCCTTCCCAGCCTGACAATGGCTGGGAAGAGAGAGCCCAGGAGACCCAGCCAGAGGGCACTGAAACCCTTGGCAAAATGCCCCCCAGATCCCCAAGGAGCAAACAAGGCCACAGGGTTACAGGGACTTGGCGCAGGGCCACGCACCAGCCAGTGCCCACTGGCAGCGAGTCTCAGTGGCTATTTATCACATGAACCGTACTTCCTGTGCCCAGGTCCTGGGAACCAGCCCTCAGAAGATACCTCCTAGAGCCACCTGTGGGCCACTCAAGCCCTGAAATACCCTTCTGGGAAAGGGTGTTCCCAAAATAAATTCTGATTTGGCTTGTCTGGGTCTGCCCGGCCAGGGTTGTCCAGGTTTGAAGGTCAAGTGCACTCAGGTCTCTCTGGGTGGATCCAGGGCTCAGAGGGACGGCCCCCCCCAGGAGCCCACACGAACCACCCCAGCCTCTCTGCTCCAGGAGGCCCCACCTCCACCTCCTACCGCCCCCAGAGGCCAAGCACCCCCTGGAATTTCTGGGCTCAGGGGCCTTGTGCGTGACCTTGGACTCCTCGGGTTCCAGCCCTGTACGAGCTGCCGGGAGGGGTGCAGAGCCGACAGACCACCAAGAGGCTGATGCAGTGCCGCCCGCCTTTATTCACTGGTCCTCAGGCTCACCGCAGACCCTTGTGGAGAGCACAGGAAGAAAAGGGGGCCCTGCTGACGTCCCAGCACACTGAACAGAGCCAGGACCCACCAGGCAACCTCTAAGCCCAGCCCAACGGGGCTGCTGTGGCCACAGGGCCGCAGACACCAGGGGCCAGGCCTGGTCGCCCAGGATCCTGAGAGGGGCGTGTGGTGTCCCAGGCCCAGAGAGCTCGTGCCATCCGGAAGCTGACGCAGGGAGGGAGGGGCCAGGCTGGACAGTGGTGGGGACTATTCCCTCCCTAGTGTGTCCAAAGCAGCAGTAATGGCAGAACCGCGCTGCCTGTGGGTGGAGCTGCCCTCGTCCTGCCTCCTGGCCACCCCGGGGACAAACACAGCACTAGGAGACAAGAAAGGCCCCTGGCCTCCATCCTGATCCTGAGGTGGCCGGGGTGGGGCAGTAGAGGTGATGGAGGGGAGCAGAGTCAGGGTCAAGCCCCTGGGCAGGGCAGGCGGGGCGGGGAGGGGGGGGGGGAAGCTCCAGAGACACAGATAGGCCCCAGAGAGCCCCGGGAATGATAGGGCCCAGACCCTCTCAGCGACAGGCGCAGCTAGAGACTGGCCAGATGAAAGGAGGGGACTCGGGGAGGAGGGGCAGGCCCTGGCCATCAATCACGCCTCCTGGTCCTGGGGTTTGCGGCCCACTGGAAGCATGGCCCCCTGCCCCGCCCCAACCCCAGGAGAGGAGGCCAACATCAGGCCGCACGGATCTCCCCGAGGCCAGGGGAGGGGCCCAGCTTTAGGACTTCTTGGCGTCCTGCGTGTTCCGGCGCTTCAGGTCACTCAGGTCGATGGGCTTGAAGGCTGTGGGGGCCAGAACAGTCAGCGGTGGGCACCCAACAGGCAGCTTCCCGCCCCCATCTCGCCCCGCCCTCTGTCAGCCCTGGGACCCGCCCACCCTGCTGGGCTGTCTCCCCAGCAGGAAACAGGAAGTCAGGGGCCCTTCCCGCCCCCAGCCCCGCCACCCCCCACGCACCCCTCCCACTCACTCTTCAGGCTGGGGTTAGGGACCTTCTCCACGTACTCCTCCACCAGGCCCCGCTCGCTGCCCGCCACCTGGCTCCGCAAGTCCCGCTCCACGCCCTGCCAGGCTGCAGGAAGGAGGGGCCGGTCAGAGCCCGCCCACCGCGCGGAGCCCCAGCCAGGAGAGCATCCTTTCCCCCTCCCCTCAATGTCCTCTCAGACCCTCCCCAGCCCCATCCATCTCCCACTTCACAGCACTTGACCCCCAGACCAGCCAGCTCTCGACCTGAAGTTGTCCCCAGCATAGCCCAACTCCCTAACGCCCTCGGGGAGCCCTGCGGACCACGCCCCCACCGGTACTGACCAGGGCTGTGGCCAGAGGCACATGTACCCACTGGGGTACGCAGCTCCTCCTCCCAGTGGCCCCTGCCTTTCCTGCCTCCTCCATCCCCCACCTCCCAGCACACAGCCACCCACTTCTGGGACACTCCTGGGTTCCCCCCGGAGTGCACCATCTGTCTTCCATGGCAATCCCCCTCCCTCCAAGAAACCCAACCAGCTCCAAATGCTGCCCCTTCTGGGGTGCTGCCCAGTAGAAATAGCACAGTGTGGACCACCCTGTTACCAGAACCTGTCTTCACCAGACAGGGTCCCTGTGTCACCCCAGCGCCTGGGCCCTGAGGGCTGGGGAGAGTGAGGCGCAGCTCCCACCCTGGACAGGCAGGAGGGGGGCTGCGGGGGGCGCCCAGCGAACCTTCGTAAATGAAGCGCACATTCTCCTCATGGGCCGGGGTGAAGATCTCGCTGCTGTTGGGTGGGGAGCGGGGGCTACTGTTCCTCTTGCCGTTGTAGACGACCCTGGAGACCGGGGAACTGTGGGGAGGCAGCATGTGAGGAGAGGCTGGGGGCAGAGGGGGGACTCCACACCCCTCGACCCAGGGGCAGAGGACACTCCACCACCTAAGACCCACCTGGTCATCGCTGGGGCGTCTGGTCCTCGTGCTCCGCTGCCAGATCCCCTCGGCCTCTGAAAGGGAAAGCCCCAAAGGAGGACAGAGTGTCACCTCTCCAGAGGGGCTGCAGAGAGGGGAGGGGCGTGGGGCATCTGCCTCTTCCCCATAAGCTGAGGACAAACTGCTGTGGCTGGCCAGAGGCTCAGCTGCTGGGAGCCACGGACGGGCCCATGACAAGCACAGCTGCAGCCCCTTCCCCAGTCAGGGGGTACGAGATGAGTCGCGGTTTGGATCTGCGAAAAAGGGCTGCAGTCCTCCTGGTAAACCCTAACTGCCCTCACGGCCTGCAGGCCCTGGCCTGTTGTTTCCACTGAGCCTCAGTTTCCTGTCTGTAAAATGGGAACATGCTTCCTAGTGGTGAGGAACCCAGCAGGGGAATGGAACTGGCCCACTTCTGGGTCCGGAGGCTGGGTAGTGAGCCAATGCCGTCTGTCAGCCAGCAGGGCCGGAGGGCTGGGGAAGGGTGTGAGCCCAGAGGAAGCTGGTGGGCCTGACCCAGTGACTGAGACCCTGGGGTACTGCCTGTTTGTACCCTCTTTGCCCAGGGGATTTTACAGCACTGGGTGGGCTCACCTCTAAACTCACCAGCCGGACAGTGCCCCCTCTCTGCTCTCTGGCTGAGGACACACACCACAGGGTAAGGGAACCAGCTGCACAGGTTCAGTCCCAGGCCTGGCCTTGCCCCAAAGCAGGGCAATCCCAGGTGCTGGGAGTGGGGGGAGGGCACCCTGGGAGGGGCCTGGAGCACAAGAGCCTCCCCCACCAGCCCTGGAGCCCAGGGGCCCCAGACTGCCCAGAGCAAGAGTAGCAGCCCCTCCCAGAGGGCGAGGATGGGCGTGGGTTCTCAGGTTTGCTCAGCGGTCACATAAATGACTTGGTATTTAAACACCTGTACAGATAAACAGAAGCCCACAGGCTGAAGCAAGAACAACAACAAAGAAAACAATCAGCCTCCTGGAGGCCTGTGGAGTCTGGGCCCTCACAAAGTGACTTCTTTCGTGGACACGGGGATCTCTAGCCCATGGTTCTCCTGCCCGTGGCCAGAGCACCTGAGGGCGCCCTGGGAACACTCTCGCCGCACAGGGCTGTGGGCAGTGGGCCGAGGTCGGGAAGCTCCAATCACACAACAGGATGGGGTGTCAGGAAGCCCGACCCCCTCCTGCCTGCCCTCGGCCCTCCTGTGGTCTAGCCTCTTCCACCTGGCAACCACTTCTTCAGGGCACCTGCCTCCCCAGCCGCGCCCACCCCTGGGGCCTTTCTTCCCAGTGCAGCCTTCACGGGCCCTGCGCCTTCCACCTGGGGTCCCTGCTCGGCCTCTCAGGCCTCACCCAGGTGTCTGCCCCCTCAGGGCCCTCGTCGTCCTGCCTGCACAGGCCACACGGGTTCTCTGGGCGCCTGCCTGCTCCCCTCACCTCTGCAGTCCCGAGGCCTGGCTGGGCTGGACCAGAGCAGCTAGCCTGCAGGGGGCTGGGCCCTTGAGCTGAACCCCAGGTCCCTGGAGCCTTTGGTCTCTAGGGTGGGGACCCACCCCATGCCACCCCCACTGGCTGGGCTTCCTGACCAGACCAGGAGCTTGTTGAGGTCCCACCAGTTTCCAGACCCAGGGTACTTGTCACCAAGCACCCTCCTGCACGCACACACGCACGCACGTCCTACTTCGTTCAGTTCACATGTGTCTGGTCAGAGTGCACTGGGAAGACCTCTGCCAGGCGCCAGACACTCAGCAGGTTCTCATATCCTCGGGACAAGTAAATGACATTTTCAAAAGGAGCCTTCGTCTGCCTCCTCACAGGTAGGGGGGTCAAACCCCACCGGGCCTGACGTGAACGGCCTGTGTCCTACCAACTAGCCTTCCGAGACGTGGGGCACCTGAGTCTCCCCACTTCCCCTCTAGCTCAGCCTCCCTCCCCAGGTCCTTCTCACTAAGACCTTTCGCTGGCTCAGTCCTGCCGAGACCCTGCTACTGGCAGGGCTCAGGGTCACTGAGGTGTCTCCTGGATGCACCCGCAGCTTCCCGAGAGGCCAGGGGCCTGCTGCTCGCTTGCCCTCCGTACCTCCTGGGGCTCCTCCAAGGAGCTGGGCCCCCAAAGGAAATTTCCATTAAATACCAAATAAACATGCACACCCTATGACAGCCATTCCGGTCCATCTAGGGGCGCAGCTGGAGTCAAGTAAGGTGACCACTGAACAAGTGTGACAAAATCTCCACCCACCTCAGCAAGGACAGTGTCAGTGGAGCAAGGGGAGAAAGTGGGACAGTCCCCAGACTGGCCCTCCACAGCGTGGCGCTCGGCACCCGCTGACAGCAGAGTGTTTGGCTGGGCAGACAGACACCTGAGCAGCTTCCGCCAGGGGAGGGCGCTGAGCAGGGCCACTGAAGAGGAAGATATGGAGGGGCCAGGTGACAAGGGGCTGGGGAGAACGGCACAGGCCTACGGAAGCGCGGGGGCACCTGAGAAGACCCACCAGGCCACTGAGGGCTCCGCTGAGGTCAGAGACTGAAGGCTGTCAGGACAGAGACCTGCTGCTCAGCAGCTCAGGTCAAGGTGGGGGTGGGAGAGGGTGTGGCCCAGGGAGAGGGCAGCTCGGACGCCTGGCATCAGAGAAGGTACCGGGCCTTCACGCGCCTGGGCCACACGAGACAAGAGCGGGCGAGGGCACGTCACTTCTCAAACCATCTGCCTCGGCTGGTCTGTTTTCCCTCTCTCTCTCACAACGGTTATCGGGCACCTCACATCTGCAGCGCTTGCGCTCACAACCTCACCACGCGTACTGTGTGCCGTCAACTCTAAGAGACTTGTTCCAGGCGCTAATGGCTTTGCAGTTGGACTGCATCTGCGACCGCTAGCATGTCCAAGCTTGACGGCATTTTGCCATTAATGCACGGGACACGAGGTGCTCCGATCACTGGCATCTCAGATCTGATGATAGGACAGTCTCCCCTCAGCCCACAGGCCCCACCATCGGCAAGCCCAGCGGCCTCCCTGCCAGAGCCTGCCCACGTGCTCTTCATTACTTCTGCCCATTCCCAGCCACCACTGGTGTGGGGACCACCACTCATGTGGGGACAGCCTCCAGCATGGTCTTCCCTCACCCCTGGGCATGCCGGTGCCAGCGTGCTCTTCCCAACACCCCCTCCCCAAGTCACTCCCCACCCAGACACCACCCAGCCCTCTATTTCCATCAAGCCCTCAGTCTGGCCCCAATCTATTTCATCAAGTATCATCAGCTGCTGGGCCCCCAGATCCCCCAAACACAGTCTTTGCCACAGAGCCACCTCTGCCTGCTGCCATCACCACAGAGAACCACATACTGCCCCTGCTGTGCTCTGCAGGCCTTGACTGTTGTCCACAGCGGCCTAACTCACAGCACCTGGTGGGTGGCATGCTGGGCACACAGCAGGCTCCAGAACCACTGTGCTGCCCCCAGGCAAGTCCCTTCCCTTTCTGGGCCCTGGTGTCCTCATCTGAGCCACAGCAGCCGCCAAAGGTGCTAAGTCCTCCCGCTCAACAGGGACCCATCCACAGCCACCGGAAGCCACTGCCTCAAATGAAATCTCCATGGCTCCTTATACGTGACAACAGACAGGGCGATCACAGACAGAGCACACCGTCCAATGGCACTTGTGACAGTGAAAGGGAAGCTGTTGGTTACGAAGCGTGACCCAGGACAGTTCTGGGCAAACCAAAGGGAGCCAGGCCCCTCAGAAGGAGGCGGGGCCCAGGCCAGTACAGGGCGCTGTGGAAAGGCTGCAGCGTCTCCAGCCACGGCAAACCGCTGCCCAAGGCTACTTGCAGGCTCCACTGCACTGGGCGCTTTACAGATTCAGCTCCCATCCCACATGGGGCCAGGAAGGTGTCTGACCCCATCTCAGAGGCTCGGCAGTTGAAGCAGCCTGCCACCCAGCACAGTGGGGTCTGGACCCCAACCTCTGGGCCTCCAGGGCCGCGCCCAGACAGCTCAGCTGGCCTGAGTGCCCCAGAGCCCACCTCTGCCCTTGCCTGCCGCTGCCCCCAGCAGGTTCCTGGATGCCCTGACATCAGTGCCAGCACATGGAGGGGCCCTTCCTGATGGGGCCACGCAGTACCTTGTTCTTTCACGGGAACCAAGGGCTCAAGATCTCCGGAGGAGAGGCAAGGCCTGGGGAGCCGAAGCCCAGCCTCTGGCCCCCCAGTCTCATACTTCCCCCCCACACACAGGACAGGAGAAGATACTGTGTTGCCCAGTAAAGTGACAATGGCTATTCCAGAGTTAGAATCCACGACACAATTGCTGGTTGTTCTGTGTTCTTTTGGAATTTCTGCGACTCAAATTTTCTTCGATTCCACTTTCCTGTCACAGTCTGTGTGGGCCGGGAACAGCCTAGTTCCAGCCACTGAGGCATCTAGAAAATCCAAGCAGTGCCAGCAGGATACTGCTGAACTAGATGCCACGCAGGGCTGGCAGTCCCGGAAGACCCTCAGGCAAAGCCTGAGCACTGCACCACCTCACCCACCTTCCTGGTGACCACAGCAGCTCCCCTTCCCAGCAGCAGACCTGAGCGCGTGCACACCCCTCCGCCTGCCACGTCACCTGGAAATCCCGGCATCCCTTCAACTCACCCCAAATCAAGCCCAGTCCTTGAGGAATCGGAGCCCGTCCCCTCCTCCCATCCCCACCCCTCTCTCAGCACTGTCCACCCAGAGGTGGGCTCCTGCTCCTCACAGACCTCTCTCGGGGTTCCGTTCAAGCTGTCCTCTGTCCGAAACTATGGCGCTCATCCTTGGGGGTCCAGCTGAAAGACCTTCTCTTGCAAGTCTCCCCGGGGACAGGACGGGGGACACGACGTTTGCACGTGCCTACGACCTGAAGCTTTTTACGACCCGGGCTGCTCGGGTCATTTTAAGTATGAACCTGTGGATCCCACGCCGTCCAGCCCTGAGCTCCCTCCCGCGGTGGCACCGTCTCCGCCGCACGCCTGGGCAGCCCGCACGGCGGGGTCAGGCCCTGCGAGCCCCTCCCCGCCGAGCGCAGCGCAGGCCTCGCCGGACCCCTTCCCGCCGGCTCCGAGCACCGGAGGGCCGGGCGTCCGGGAGAGGCGGGGTGACCGGGGGGGAACGCTGCGGAGGGACCCGGCCGGCTGCACTGCAAGGACCCGGGCGCAGCCTCAGGGACAGTCCCGTGTAAGTGGGGACAGCAGGACACCTGTCGACCTCGGCAGCGGCAGCTTCCGAGCCCGGGAGGCCGGGCCCCGGCGGTCGCTTCCCGCGCCCCTCCTCCGCACCGCCGCGCGGCCGGCGCCCCCAGCAGGCGCGGGCCGGGGCGTCCGCGACCCCGCCCGGGGCCCTCCCCTCGCGGCCGCCGCGCCAGGGCGGGTCCCTGTCGCTCCCGCTCCGCCCCCGCGGCCGACTCACCTCGCCGCTCAGCCGCCGCCGCCGCCTCCGCCTCCGCCTCCGCCAGCTGGGGCCCGGCCGGAAATGACGCAACGCCGCGCAGGCGCGGGAGCCGCCGGGTCACGTGACGGTCGGCGCGCTGCGCGTCGGGGCCGGGCCGGCGGGGTCGCGGGTGGAGGGTCGGGGTCCCTGCGGTCCGAGGCCGCAGAGGCGGCTGCCGCGGGACTCCGGCGCCTTGCTCCAGCGCTGCCACCCCGGCCCCCAGCCCCGCGTGGACGGCGCGGCCCGCTGGCCACCGGAAGCGGCCGGAGCCGGGGGACTGGGATGGGCTGGTCCCCACTAATCAGGCCACCACCACGGGCTTGGGCATCACGTTTATTGAAAAAGTAAAAAGTGTCACAATAAAAAATTCACCTGGAGAAAAAGCCAGGCCAGAGGTGTGGGGCGGGGGTCGTGCCCAGGGGCGGGGTCTTGGCCAGCCTGGCCGGCTCTGGCCCCGCCAGCGGGCACGTCCTGGCACTTGGGGGAGGTAGGCGCTGGACTTTCTCAGGGAGGATGAGAGTCCTGGGAGGGCAGGGCTGGGCTCAGTCCATCCTGGTCCCTTTGAAGAGCTCCACCAGGTCCTTGAAGTCTGGGTCAATCAGGTCAGAGGGCAGGTCGCCATCGTCGTTGGCTGCGTCTCTGTCTGCCCCCAGGGAGATGAGGTACCTGGGGTGCAAAGGGCAGCCCTGGTTGCAGTGGAGAGATGGCCTGGAGGATGCTCCCCCCACCCCAGAGCCGTGGGCTGGAGCCCTGAGGTCCACCTGTTTTTCCTTTTTTCAGTAGGGTGAGGGGGAAGAAACCTGACCTTTCAGAAACTATGGTGACTTTCCAGTTTGCTCTAGAGAGGGCAACAGGACAGCAAGGAGATTCCAGGAGCCCTTAGGGTTCTGAGCTACACCACCAGGGCCAGCTGCATCCTGGAGGCCACTTGAGGCCGGAGGGGTTGGGATAAGGCTGCTGGCTTCACCCTCACCTGGCTATGTCGGGATACCCGTCGCTGCAGGCGATGTGCAGGGGCGTCCAGCCTGTCTCATCGCGCTGGTGGATGTCAGCCCCATACTTGACCAGCAGCTTCACGCACTCCAGGTTTCCAGAGAGCACGGCTTCATGCAGGGCCGCCAGGCCTGGACGGGGCAGGGCAGGAGGGGTCAAGGAGGAGCCCTTCCCCTACCACCCCACAGACCCTGGGCTGGCCCTGCAGTCACTCACCTGAGGGGTGGATGGTATCCAGGGCCACTTTGCGAGCCCGGATGAAACGACCCACCTGCACTAGGTCGCCCTGACGGATGTGGTCCAGGAACAGGACATCGTTGGGGAAGTGCACGCTGCGCTCAGCCAGCAGACGACGGCGCCGCTGCCGTGGGCTGAAGCGGGAATAGGGGACAGTTCTGCTGGGCATCCCAAGGGCTGTGATGTGGGCCGCCCGGTGGGAACCCCACTGCTCAAGAGAGGAAGGTGCCCAGCCCTGATCAGACACGTGTGCAGGCTCCCCGAGCTGAGGACGGGCTTCCAGCACAGCTCCCTCTGGCAAGGGCACCTCCCACTTATATAGGCCCGCAGAGCTATATAAAGCTGCGTGGTCATGCTCGCACCGCGAGGGGCTGAAACCGAACCGCCCTCCGCCCCGTGTCCAGATCATGTTTGCTGGCTCGTCTTTCAGTACACCTGTCGCTGTGCCCGGCCAAAAGGGTCAGATCCTTCCTGGCTCTCGCAACCAGCCCTGCCACTGGACCTAGAAGGTGCCTTGCAGAGGGCACTAGAAGGGCAGGGCCTACCTATATGGAAAGCACACAGGTACTGAGGACACAGCGGCCCCAGCGGCTCCCCCAGTCCTGGAGCTCTGGGAGAAGGCATGGTGTGCCATGAGGATGGCTGCCTCTACCTCCCCGAAAGCTAGGGCCGTTCACATCTCAGGAGGCACAGGGTCCTGACAGAGCTGAGCAAGGCCCAGGCCTACCCATCTTCCTCCCTGTCACTTCTCGCCTTCCATTATGGCTTGCATCATGCTCGTGGGCCTTGATGGCACTGCCCTCCTGCCTGGGAACCTCCCAGGTTGGAATTTGAATGCCTCAGCTACACAGGCCATCCCGCTCTGCCTATCAGGAACTCACAATGGTCTGTTCCCCTCCATCCCAAACTTGTTCCTGCCCCCACACATTTCTCCTGGTTCCAGGCTCCTGCCACTTAATGGACATGTGCTTACACTTCAAGTGGCATTAGTCTGCGCTCCAAGAACAGGCCATCACGTCGCGGGTGGCATGTGCCTTCTGTACCTGGCCCAGTACAGACTTACCTGTGGGAGCGCAGCCAGTGGAATTTAAGAAGACATGCCAGCACGCCGGGCCACTGCCACCTGCATTCACTGCAGCAGCCAAGGCCTGGGTGCGGCAGAGGAACCAGGGGACAAGATGTAAGCACGGGACATACACAGGAGCTGAGCTGGGCCAGGAGCGCACCTGTGGGGGCAAGGCAGCCCCACTGCACCTGAAGTTGGTTGTGTTGGTTTGCTAGGGCTGCCGTAACAAGGTGTCAGTCAGACTGGGGCCCTGAAACAACAGAACTTCATTCTCTCCGGGTTCTGGAGGCCAGAGTTCCAGGTGTCGGCAGGGTCGGTTCCTTCTGAGGGAGGGTCTCTCCCAAGCCCCTCTCTGGTTGGCTGCCATTGGTGCTCTCTGCTTGCAGATAGTTCAGCCCATGTCTGCCTTCATATTCACAGGCCTGCTTCCTAAGTGTGGGTCTATGTCCAAATCCCCCTTTTCATAAGGACAACAGTCAATGGATTGGGGCCACCCTACCCCAGTATGATCTCTTAAATGATTACGTCTGCAAGGACCCCATTTCCACATAAGGCCCCATTCTGAGGTCCTGGGGTTAGGGCCGCACATATGAAAACTGGGAGAACGCAGTTCAAACCCTAACACTGACAAGAATCCCTCAGTAGTCACTGAAGGCCTGACAGAGAACAGAACCAAGACTCGCCAGCATTCTTCACAGAGGTGGGGCAGGCAGCTGGGTCACCTTTGCATCACCAAGCTGGTCTGGGGCCAACACAATCAAATCAAGTGTGTTTGACACCCTCTAGGTGCAAAGCCATGGGCCCAGTGCTGTGGACAAACAGGGCATGTCTACCATGGCCTCCCAGCCCTGCCTCAGTGGCCACAGCCCAGGCACCCCGCCAGCCCTGCAGGCCTCAGGGTTCCTGCACTTCAGGGCTCAGAGACCGAGCTGGGCGGTCTGAACTCCTGGCCACTGGGGAGGAGTCAGGTACCCTTTCTTTTGGCTTATTTACACAAAGCCCAGAGACTAAAAGTTCTACCCTGCAGAGGAGACAGAACTTTCCTTTGATGTGAAGATTACCTTTTCTGATGTTATGGAAAGTTCTCTCTGCCCTCCCCACTCAGATGAGGATCAGATGAAAGGACGCTGGATGACGCTGCACCAGCAGCATGACCCTCCCCTAGAGTGACCAGGCCTCGGGCTGGCAAGAGACAGGCTGGGGCAAGCCCATCGTGGCTTCAAGGGGACCCTCTGGTCCACCTGCTAACGGCAAGATGAGAGCCGGCGGGGTTGGGGGGGTTCTGTTAGGATCAGAGAAGGGACTGGGGCCCAAAGCCTCCCCCGTCACTACAGACTCCCTGAAAGGCACTTCTGTGCTTTTTATTCCAGGGAGGACACGGGACCGGGGACACGACCTGCAGAATGGCACCTTGGAGTGCTTTGGCCGAGAGCAGTGTAACCCGCCACCATTGTCACAGGGTGCTTGTCACACAGCCACATCAGAAGCAAGCCTGTATTCAGGGAGTTCTGTCCCTGGTCCTTCTCAGCCCAAGTGAATTTATGAAGTGATCTGGTTTGCATGATTTTAAGTTTCTGCCATCTAGAGGACTAAAACAAAAACATGTACTACAGAAAGCTCACTTTGAAAAGTTCAAGGGGCACACCCAGCGGTGCTCCGCCTCCAACAGGAAACACCCATGGGGGGCCTAGAGGCACTGCAGGGCCCTCCCTCCTTGCAGGCACAGGCTCTGGGCCCAGGGGCCTGGGGGCGTGTTGCACAGGCCCAGCGCCTCCAGGCCAGCGGCTTCCAACCACCTGGAGGGAGGGAAGGAGGGAGGGAGGGAAGGGGGGGGACGAGGGAGGGAGGGAAGCGGGGAGGGAGAGATTAGGATGTCCCAGGCTGTTAAGCCTTAACTGCAGGACCCAGAGCCTGCAAAGTCTCTTGGCTAATCCACCAGCGCTGACAGGTCGTGGACTCCTCCCTGCAACCTCCCAGCCAACCCAGGCCCAGGAATGCGCTTATCACCTGCGCATTCTGCAAAAGGGGACAGGTATCCGTGACATCCCTTCCCAGGAGCACGTGATGGCAATGCTCTCACAGCTGTGCCCAGTCCCAGCCTTCTGTGCAGAGAGCCAGGCCCCCACAGCTGGTCTGCAGGGTCACTAGCCTGGTGGCACATTGCTGGGGCAGGGAGGGCAGGATCGGGCTCAGCTCACCCCTTGTCTCTGTGACTCCTGACAGCCCTGGAACACACACAAACCCTGGAACAGACTTGCTGGAGCAGCCCCGGCACACACACACCCAGAACCAGGGAAGGATGCTGGCCATGGGCAGCTGTCCGCTCGGCCACTGAGCTAGAGGAGCGATGCCCAGACGCCTGGGACCGTGGACAAGCCCCAGCCAGGTGAGGCCTGCCCAGAGCTCTGACACCGGGTACTCTCCGCACACCGGCTGCACACCACCTGCCCTGGTCAGACAGGAGCAGCCCTGGGGTTGGTGAGGACCCAGATGGCAGGCTGACCAGACCACAGTGAGGAGGACAGGGTGGGTACATGGCCTCCTGCTGGGAGCGTGACTCTGGTCTTAAGGGAGATGACACCCCCACCTTCCCGTGGGCTGTGACCACTGAGAGAACCATGTTCCCAGCAAGTGCCATGGTCACGTCTTCTGGCCATGCCGCTGGCACCTGGAAGCTCCAGCAACCGTGAGCTTCAGAACTGGGGGCCCAGACACTGGAAACACGTGTGCCTCCCACTCCGAAGAGCAAGTTGGAGGTGAAGGCTCAATGGGACGCATGGAGTGACAAGTAGGGCTCCACAGTGCTCTGTCCTAGGCCTCCTAAGGTGGACAGCGTGTCCACTGGAGGTCAGCATGTCCACGTCACGGGCAGCCCTCCTGCCTGACCGGCCACTGCAGACGCATAGCTGGTCCCCTCACAGTGCTGTCCCAGCCCCATCGCCCCTGCAAGGCTCCCCTCCCGCCCTCAGAGGGACCCATAGGCACTGCAGGCACAAGAGGTACCCCAATCCAGGCTCAGAAGTGCCATCAGCCCCGTACCGCAGCCAGGCTAACAAGTCTGCAGAAAAATCCATCTCGTACTTTTCTCTATGCCAACTACAAGCTGAGGTTCGAGTCAAATTAATTTTAAAAACTTAGTGACTCGCTGTTTTAAGACCGGATCCTTTTCATATGAATGTTTGGTGACAGGCATAGCAACGTGTCGTCTTACCCGTCCCTGAAGCTGGAGGGTTTGTTCCCATCAGACCCACAGTGGTTGCTGGCCTGGGTGGGAAGGGTCCATCCCCATTACACAGGACGCCAGCTGACCTCTGGCTGGGGTTGGCTCCACTTATCAGTGTCCTGATACGGAACTCGAGCAAGATCCACGTTGTGACAACCAGATGCCCCGGGAGGGTAATGCCAGCCACACCCGTTACTGGTTAGCCAGGTAAGCCACGTCACTGAGCAGGGCCAGGCAGCACCCTGACCCTCCACCTGGTGACCCAAGCCCTGTGTGCTTCATGCTCACACCCTACTCTGAGAGGTGCCTGCACACGAGTGGCCCCACCAAAACCACCTTCTTTCCCAATTTGGAATGCCAGCCCCACTCCGGAGACTGCAGAGATCATAAAACAGATGTGAAGACAGGCAGTAGAATTTCAACTTTATTTGGCCAATGTGTTCAGTTCCAATTTCCAATGTGACAAATGCCTGAGGAACTGTCAACAATCGATGGGGTTCAAGTGTTCTGGGCGTCTCTGGCCTGGAGGTGAAGGGTCCTGGTTCTGCCCAGTATACGCCTCAGGCCACCCACAGGGCAAAGCAGTGAAGGGCCTGGCTGGGGAGGGGACCAGGCTGGCCCTGCTGCCCCTAGGACAGAGATCTGAAGTCTCCATTTCACCAAACAATGCGAGAGCCATGCTCAGTCACGGCAACACTAGCATGAGGTGAGAATGACCCGTCCAGTCTGGGTTGGTCCCTCTCCACGCAGGGGACACCAGTCTCCAGGGCGGCCTGGCCAAGGTGCACAGACACCCTGGCGTCCAAAAATGTCTAAAAATCCCACAGATGAAACTTGAAAAGTGACAGCATAAACCTAACAGGAAGGAGACAGTGCCAGCGTGAGATTCCCAAACATTTTAGCGAGCGCTCTGGACAAAACCTTGTACGAAAAAGTACATCACAATTAAAAAGAAACGGCCCCCAGGGTGGGCTGGCCTGGAGAGGGATCCCTTTCCAGAAACTGAAAAGTGGAAGGAAGAGACGGGTCTAAATCTATGTGTGTTAGAGTGAAGTGTTGCCTCGGAAGTTCCCTGTATTTCTGGTGGCCGCTCCTCCTCCGAGTGAGGGTCCCGGGCCCCGGAGCTGGGCTGCGGGGGAGCAGCCCTCCGAGGGCGAGGCGGGTGCCCAGGGCTGGCTGCGACATCACAGTTCGTCCTTCACAGCTTTCTGATCGTCATCGTCCTCCAGGTCAGGCTCTTCTGCTTCCTCTAGGTCTTCCAGATCCTGGGACGTGGGGAGGAAGAGGAGGACGTGAGAGCTCAAGGCCCCCCGAACGCCTCACACACAGGGACGGGCTGGCCACTCTGGTCTCTGTGTGCAGAAGCCTGGGTGCTGGTGCCCTCCCAGATGGATGGCAGCCAGGCTGTCAGCTGGGTGAGCGGCAGGGCAGCCCAGCATGGAGATGCAGCGAGGCCACCCCCTCCAGCTCTCAGGCTTTGTGGGGCCAGCGGCAGCACACGGACCATAGCCCACAGGCGGCCCGGGCCCTCCACAGTCCCAACCCCATCCGGCTGAGCAGCCAGAATGGGCTCCCTCAGCAGACCTGCCCCCACCCACTTCCCAAGGTTTCTGGATGGGCCCTGCCAGCCTGAACTGACCTGCCCTCTGCTCCCCAATGCAAATGTCCTGTTATCCAGGAGCCCCCACACTGCCACAGCCTCTGGGCCCCGGTGCACTTCTGACATGCCCTCTGCTCCCCCACAGCTGACACCAACAGGGCACCTCAGCAAAGGGGCGAGGGAAGGACGTTTGGGTCCCAGTGAGAAACCACATGGGGTGAGTCTGAGGTTTCATAAGTGAACGCTGGCACATGGAGACAATTCCAAAGAGAAGCACGCAGAAGTGCTGACGGGGAGAGCAATCCACATGCACGTACAAGGAGGGCTTTCCGGGAGCACACGTGCCTCCTGCATCAGTCCGTCGGCTGGGGTACAGGCTGTGGCCCGAGGCCAGCTGGGGTCGGACAACCAACACTTACGTCGTCGTCCCCTGCCCCGTCCTGGCCACCGCTCTCCAGAAACTTCTTAAAGCCGTCTAGCGTCCGCTCCCCGTTGTAGTCGATGACCTGTAGGGAGGAAGGGGGATGAGCAGGACCCTGGGGCGGTGCTCCCTCCCTGCAGAGGCGGGGCTTCCACAGTGGGTGCCCCACCCACCCAGAGACTCACCTTCCGGTCTGCGCCCGCCGGGAAGAACTTGAGCGTGGGGAAGCTGTGCACTTTGACGGCCTCCACCTCGTTAGCCGTGGAGTCCATCTTGGCGATGACAACATTGTCATGGTCCTTGTACATCTCTCCGAGCTTATCCCAAATGGGAGCCAACTGTTTGCAGTGGCCACACCACGGGGCATCTGGAAGGAGGCAGGCCTGAGGCTCGCTGGGCCAGGAAGCCATTCCCACCCGCCCTGACCCGAATCCCCTTGGGGAGCCCACAAGCCCAGATGGGGCTTCGCTTACAGAATTCCACAAAGACATTCTTTTTCTCATCAAAAGCCACCTCTTCAAAGTTCTTCCCGACCAGCACTTTGACAGGGTGCTTGTCCCAGTCTTCTGGCAGCTCCTGGCTCATCAGGTGGGGCTGGAGAGCAGGCAGAGGGTCAGGGGCACGGCCGCCAGGGGCCCCCAGCACCGTGTGGAGCTGCACAGCCACCCCTCGGCCGACTGCAAGACCCACGGAGCCTGAGGAGGGTCAAGCCCACGAAGCTGGTGGGGGCTGCTCCCTGCTCCCCACACAGTAGGGCCATTTCACACCGCCCGGGGGCCTGTCCCCAGGAGCCTATGCTCAGGGATGCAGCCAGGATGCAGCCACTCGAAGGCAGCAGAGCCACGAAGGCAGCAGAGCCACGCAGGCCCGCCCCGCCCCGCCCCGCGCACACCTTGATCTTGCCCTCCAGGAAGCGGCGGCAGAACTCCGTGATCTTGTCTGCTGTCAGCTCGTCCGACTCCGGCTTGTACTTGGTCATCTCCTCCTCCAGGGTGATGAGACGCACGGCCGGGCACTCCTCCTTCTTCAGGCCGAAGAACTCGAGGATGCGCTGGTTGTCGGCGTGGTCACTGTCGATGAAGATAAACAGGATCTTGGGGGAGAAAAGGCACGTTGAGCGGCACTAGGAAGGCAGCATGTTCAAGGTGACGTGTCTACTCTGGGCACTCAGCACAGGCACGGCCAGGCCATGTGCCAGCTGGGAGCGGAGGTGGACCCACTCAGCCCTCCCCAAGCCCCCCAGGACCCAGGACAGGCGGTAGCGGGGGCGGGGGCGCCGTGCACCTTGCCCTTAAAGCTCCCAGCGGCGCTCTTGAAGTTGCTCAGTTTGCCATCGTAGTCAGACACGCTCTTGGGCAGGAACAGCAGGATGTGAGTCTTGATCTCCCCTCCGAAAATCTTCGGGGCCGTCTGTTAGGAACAGGTTACTCGCCCTGAGCCACAAGCTAAATGATGCGTAGGTGTGCGCTCAATGGCCCCCCCGTCCCTGGACGCCCAGACAATGGAGACACCGACCAGGGGGCCCCAGGGCACCGCCCGCCCCGGCACAGGCCCAGCGGGACCCAACAGCCGGACCTGTTCGGTGAACTCGATGACCAGCGGCAGCTGATTGTGCTTGATGAAGTCCAGCAGCTTCTCTTTGGTCATCTCCCCCTCAAAGTCATTCCGGCCTTCGTCAAACTGCGGACAGAACAGAGAGAGCCCTGAGCGCCAAGCCCCCAGCGGGCCAGGCAGCCCCGCCTTCTCTGTGGGGTCCACAGCACTGGGGCAGACCAGACCACACATGCCTGTCCAGCAAACAAAGCCACATGGGGCCTGCAGGGACCAGTGTCCTTCCGAGTACCAGGCAACAGTCACGTCCCCAGGGAGAGAGCGTGGGCTCCCAGGAGCACAGGGCCCAGATCCTGCCCCACAGGGCTGTGGACCTACGTGTTCTTCAGTCACGAGCCCCACATCCCGGTGCCGGGAACCCTCCTCATCCCCAAGTCCCTAAAGCTGCAGGGCTCAGGGTGCGGGACACACCCCCGTGGGTGGTAGTGTGCTCAAGTGTGCAGGGTAGTTTGAGAGGGGTGGCACGTTTGACATTGCAGCAGACTGAAAGCAAAGAGGAGAGCCCTACTGTCTTCCGTTTAGGCGAGCACTAAAGGGACCAGGAGATACTACTCTTACCGCTAAAATGTCGTCTGTGAAAAATGAATTTTCACAAGAATTATTTGACAACATGTAATGGCTTTACTAGTGTTATTTTAGAATGAATAAGTTTTTAAAAAGTTTCTCAGCCTTTCTAACAAAACAAAAATTGACAGGTAGAACCCACACCAACAAGCTCTTTGGGCTGCCGACACGTGAGGATTTCAGAGGTCTTGGGGCACAAAGGTGGAGGCCAGAGGCCAATGGGGCCGGGCGCCTTCTGGCCAGGCTGCACAGACGCCACCTGCTGAGGTGGGGCCTGAGCCTTTGCCGGTGGGCACTCCAGGTGAGGCTGCTATCATTCCTGAGCTCTCAAATGAGAACTGGAGTGCAACTACTCACCTTTCTTTCTGGCCCATTCCCCAAACTAACTTTCAGGAGAGCAGGTGGCCACTCCCCGCTCCCACCCCACATCACATTAAGGCAGACTGAGGGTCGGGGCGGCAGATGGCTCAATTGGTTAGAGAGCGAGCTCTTAACAAGGTTGCCGGTTTGATTCCTGCATGGGATGGTGGGCTGTGCCCTCTGCAACTAAGATTGAACAACGGCAACTGGACTTGGAGCTGAGCTGTGCCCTCCACAACTAGACTGAAGGACGACTTGGAGATTATGGGCCCTGGAGAATCACTGTCCCCAATTAAAAAAAAAACAGACTGAAGGTCCGGCACCACAGCACAGGCCCCTAAGCCCCTCGGCCCCCCAGCCGAGCCTGAAACCTGCCCCATCTTCCCCACAGCGCACACATGGATAAAAAGGGAGAACAGCCAAGGCCAAGAGCACAGTGTTTAGAAAATGAGGAGCCAGCTGGGCAGCTCCATCAGGCACACAGCGGGCCAGGCCCCTCGCCCCATTACAGGCACACAGCCACCATCCACATGCCCCCTGCCCGAGCAGCCAGCATTGTCTGCCCAACCTCACGCTGGCCTGCCACTTTGTCGAGCCACAATCTTTTTGGTAATGTTGCCACATTACATTGTGTTCACCATCTACTTTGTTAAAAAGCAGCCAGCCAGCCCTCACTTAGCTGGTGACAACGGCAGGAGGCCCAGTGCCCTGGGCAGAGACCCTCGTCTGGCAGCGGAGGCAGCCCTGCCAGGCCCCAATAGCAACACCACAAAAAGGTTCAACATGGCAGGCGCTGGAGAGGCCACTCCAGCTTCCAGGAACAGGCAAGAAAATAAGAATAAGCGTCGAAACAAAGACACAGGATGCTCAGCTCTCAAACCCATGGTCCGACCTCGGTGACCAGTGCCCAGGACGGGACTGGGCTTCAGTGCCCTCCTTGTCGTCCTGCCCAGCATGCAGCGCTGGCCCCTCCGGGGGGCCTGCACGCCGGGGCCGTGGGGAAGTGGCTGGCTTGGCCAGGCTGCCCTGGAAAACCCGGCTCCCTTTGAGGAACTGGGCTGAACAGCTTGAAGGAAAAGGACAAGAAAGACTGAAAAAGAAAATGTGAGAAACTGAGTGTGACAGCTGAGAAAGTAGGGACGCCGGGCATGGCAGAAACCTGAGGGGCCCTGGGTCAGAGGCGTCTTCCTCTCGTCTGTGGGGCTCTGTGTCTGACTGCAGCTGATTCCCACTGACCCACAGCAGAGGCCGCTGGCTCAGCCAGGCTGCTGCCTGAGCAGACGAGAGCCACCGTGTGGATAGGAAGCGCTGCCTATTCACTGGCACCAGACCTGAGGGCTCTGCTGTGCCCGGCCTGAGTGGACACATGGAGATCGGCTGGCACCAGTCTTTGCAGAACAAGAAACGTGTGCTCTAACCTTCAAGGACCTGCGATTGGCTATGACAACGGGCACTCTCGATGTCGAGGGTGATGGGAAAGAATGGTGTGGACCAAAGCTTCAAAGGCCTGGGACACTGTCCATCTAGACCTCAGGACGAGACCCAGGCCTTTCTCTTCAACACCCACGCAGCTTCATGAACACTCATGGGTGTCCTCATCAGATGTTAATTACAATTTCTCGGACACCTTTGCAATGACAAGTGACTAATTCACTGATCGGTTCCCTTCAGGGAACATTGGACTTCTGCAGAGCAGCGAGCACATACAATGCTTTGAGTGCTATCAAGGAAGGGGCTACAGACGTACCCCAGCGACAAGGACACAGAAAGACAGCCACAGGGAGCCACCTCAGCACCCTGGCAATTCTGTTCTCCTCTGGAGCGCTGCTGGGGCCTCGCCCCGTCGATAGCCCCAGCAAAACGCTAGATACCAGGCAGTTACTCCACGAAGACGCCCGCTCCTCAGCTCACCATCACTGCAGCACACACACACACACACACACACACACACACACACACGGCCCCCAGTGAGGGGCTGATGCCTCACCAAGCACTGTCCTTCCTGAGAGCAGGACGGCATCCTGCCTGCCGGCTCCTCTCCCAGCCTCCTCTCCTCCTGTAGTCTGCACCGTGCTTTCTGGCCCCCCATCCAGGGATAGCCCAAGAACATGCATGCGTGGCCGGCCCCATCCCACGGCCTGGTGGCTGAGATGAAAGGCAAGCACCCCCATCACTGTTGGTAACGTGCCAACACGACTCCTGCTGTGTCCTCGCCAGCAGCCCCTTTATAAAGAGGAGGGACACCAAACGAGGGCCTGCAGGAGCTGTAGGAACGGGGCTTTGCCAGCAGTATGGGGACACGCACCCCAAGAAGTAACACTCTGGAGCCTGTTTGGGGTGAAGAGAAGTTTTGGAACCACATTGCACAACATAGTCAATGCAGCCAGAATGCTAGACTTGGAAACGGTTACAACAAATTGTTACATGTCTCATCAATTGTTTTTTTCCCCAAAAAAAGCTACCTCTCCAAAGCAGCTCTGCCCTCATAAAACAGCACCCAGGGCTATCAGAAGCCGAATGAAGGGCTGAAGGCCACCGAATGGCTCTGATAGCCTGACGTTGCAAAACGGGCCCTGATAAGTAAGGCTGGCGGTCCAGCGGTCAGGGCAAGGTTCTCCAGGTGTGGCAAGAAGGAAAGTGACACCACCCCACAGTGCGACACCTCGACGACCCCGGGCGAGCCGAGCGGCTGAGGGGCCACTCACCTTCTTAAAGAGGACAACCCCGTCCTTGTCCAGCTGGTACTTGGAGAACACATCACTGGTGGACGTCATTCCAAATGGTATGTCATCAGTGGCCTCTGCTGCCAGCAGGAACTGCTTGGCAGAGTCTGACTCCGCGTCCTGCAGAGAAGAGCCACAGGTGGCATACAGCTCACCACCCAGGAGCCCTGTCCGGATCAGCAGCAGGGCACACCACAGTGCCTGGGTCACAGGTACCTGTCCACCAATAGCTGGGCAGGACCCGAATGAACCCCGAAGCCTTTACCTTGAAGAAGCCGATGACCGTCACGTCGCTAGACTCCACCAAGGCCTCTGCAGCAGCCACGTCGGCCAGCGTGGTGGCAGCAGGGCCCGTGCGTTTCTTTAGCCAGTTCACAATGTCGTCAGCTTCTCTGCCAGCTGTACCCAAACACAGGCAGGGGCCACTTGAAACCAGGGCGCACCCTCCCTGCCCATCCCCGTCTAAGCTCTCTACCAAAGCCACCCCAAGACAGCCTCGTGCTACAGAAAGAGCACCTTGTCCATGCACCTGTCTGAATTCCAAGCTACAACGGCCTTTCTGTGTGGGGGAGACTGTGGTTGTGTTAAAGCAGGGGAAGGGCAGTGGTAACCTATCGGGGATAGGATGAAGAGTCCCTTTTCTCATCTAAGCCCTTTGTATTTCCTAAGTTTTCCTTGACGTTTGCATTCATTAAACACACACACTCCCCCCACAGTGGCCTCACACTAGGCTTTGTCTTAATCGGAGATGTGATAACACGAAAAAAGAAAAGCTAGTTAGTAAGTGGACCTCGGTGCCAGTGTTCCCAGTGAAAACAGGCCCAACTCTGCCCTTCCCCCCGTGCCCAGGCCGGTCAGCAGCCCTGGCCTCCGCACCACCTGGACTAGTAAGGCACCAGGTCAGCACGTGCGCGCCGCCCGAAGCAGAGAATGAATGAGCAGGAAGACACCCAGGCCTCTTGCTGCAGGTTGCGGACTCACCCCTCACAGAGTCTGACTGCCTGGGCCAATGTGGGACAGGCTGCTGAACCTCACGTTTAAAAGGATTCTGCCAAATACAGCAGAAAGCTGAGTCACTAGTCACAGGTGGAACTGAGAACAGTCTCACCTAAAGAACCTACGGCTTAGTGACAGGATCCTGGTAGCTTTGGACAAGGCACTTCCTGCTCCAAAAGTGAACACAAGTAAAAATGGGAATAATGAAAACAGCAGCCAAGCGAGAAGACCAAGGCTGCGATGTCAGAATTAACATGACAGGCTGCTCAAGCGGATTGTGACAGACGAGCCTCAGAACCGGTTTCAGACAAAAGACTCTCCTTTGGTCACAGGTACTGCCCGGGCTCCAAAGGGGCCCAGCCCCATGAAAGCAGCCTCGGCGTGAGCACATGGCTGCTGAGGGAGCTGGCCCGGAACTCAAGCTCTGCCATGACAGCTGTGTGACTCGGCTCTCAGCCTCGGCCCTTGCACGTGGAAGCCCTCAGCACTCAGCCTGGTGGCCAGCACAGCTGACAGCGGCCAGCGCATGTGGTGTCGCTGCTCAGTCTGAGGATAAGCTTCAGCCTGTTACCCACCCCCAGATGTCCCTCCCCATTTGAGAAGTTCTTCCGGAATGACAACTTTCCTCCCGTGACCCTCAGAGGCTGAACTAGACCGAGAACAAAGCCCAATGAATGGTTCCCCCCCACATGCCTCTAAAAATGGGCCTCCCCACCCATTATCCTCCAGGGGCTACAGGCAAACCCGTCTGCCGGCAGGTGGAGGGCAGAGCTGGAGTCGTACCTGTGTACTCTCTGGGGGAAGCTGTGTCTCCATTCTTGAAGAATTTGATGGTGGGGTAGCCACGGACGCCATACTGCTGGGCCAGGTCAGACTCCTCTGTGGCATCCACCTTTGCCAGTCTGATCTCCGAGCCTTCCGCCTTCAGTTTCCCAGCTGCTTTGGCATACTCAGGGGCCAGAGCCTTGCAGTGGCCACACCAAGGGGCATCTGAATAGGAAGGTGAGATGTTAGAAAGCAGCACTGGCCCCAGCTTCCCTCCCCTTCTCCTTGGGTGCTTTCCTTCCTGAAATGCTTATCTATTCTCCGAGATAACCCTCTGAACGCAAAGGCTGAGCTGATACCTTGGTACTCTTAGGCAATCTCAGGACGGGAGGGCACAAATCACAAAGCAGCACCACCTCCTACTGAGCTCTGTCACTACTCAGCACAGGAAGACAAGCTCTTTAATGATTAGCAACTTCCTATTACCTGCATGCAGGCCATCAGGGCCTTGTCCCTGGGACTTCACTTCAGGAATGCCGAGAAGAAGCTAATGCCACCACATTCAGATAGACCTAATCACAGGTGACACACATCTGTCCTGCACCTCATTAAAACTTGTTCTCTACACTGTGGGAACAAGACTATCTCTCACCAAGGTTAGCAGCTGCCTTGGGCCTAAGATTTCCAGCCCAGACGGTCAGGGCTTAAACACTCATAAACACAAAGCTTGGGATGCTGCTGGGCAACACTACTGCCAGGAGGCGGCTGTCCTGGGTTGAAGGTGGTGCAGGCAGAAGCAGGACGTTCTGGGGTGCAGTTAGGGGGCTGGCCCCTGGCCCCTTACTTTGTATTTATGGCAGCTCGTACAATGAACCCGGCTTTTCTAAGACTAACAGAGGGACCCTGCCATGTGGACATCAGGCAGAAAATCAGCCCTGGGTCTCAGCCCACAGTCACCCTAGGATGCAGCTGCCTCAGGAAGGGTGTCTCCAGGACGCCAGCAGCGCAGGGACACTGACAGCAAGTCTGTGGGCTGTTTCAGCCCAGGATGAGCCTCCCAAGGGGTTAGGAGTCAGCGTATCCACAGGTGGCCGGAACGCTGACAGCCCTGAGGACCCCAACCTGCTGCGGGGGTTTAGAGGAGGTAGGGTGGAAAGGGGAGCGCGGCCCTCTGTCCCCTAGGCCCCCTCAGTCCCCACTCTGCCCCCCAGCGCCCCCTCCGTCCCGCCCTGTTCTGAACGCGCCCCGATCCCTCCGTCCCCTGGACCCGCCCGCCCCCTGCGCCCCTCTGTCCCAGTCCCCGTCCCCACCCCGCGGTGGCGGCGAGGCCCAGGCAGCACTCACAGAACTCCACCAGTAGGTACTTATGAGCCGCCAGCGCCTCCTCGAAGTTGCCCTTGTGGAGCACCAGGACATGGTCCTCCTCTTCGGGGTCGGCGCCCGCGCGAGCCAGCGAGGCCAGGGCCAGACAGAGCAGAACGCGGCGTAGCATGTCGGATGCGGGCGCGGCGCGTCGATCGGCACCGCCGGACAGCGAGGCCTCGAGAGCGCGCGCAGTCCGCCCCGCCCTTATAAGCCCGGCCGCCGCGCGCGCGCCCGCCCGCGTCCACCCCTGATTGGCCGATGGACTCTGGGGCTCGCCTCCGCCGCCCTCGGATTGGATGTCCACACTAGCCCCGGCCCCCGATTCAGAATAGCTACAGAGGCCACCTTCGCCCTCTCCCGGGATTGGCCGAGGAGCTCGCGCTCGCGCTCTTCCCCAGCCTCTCATTGGCTTCCGGCGAAGAACTTTCTCTCCCTCGACTTGTAACTGGTGGCTTTCTCCCACACTTTCTGCGGGTCAGGAATGGCTGCCACCTTCGGAGGCCCGAGCTCTGCGGCTCCTGATTGGCCAAGAGATGCGCGCACCCCGCGCAATCCTTCGTCGAACGTGGCAATGGGGAGGAGTCCCCAGCCGAGGGGCGGAGCTGCGTCTGCGCCTCCGAAACCCCTCGTGTTGCATTCTGACTGGACCGCGTACCCGTAGCTGGCACCGCCCTCCCGGCTCGCGGGGCGGAATCTGGGCTGACGCAACTTCCGGCGCGCGTGAGGTGCGTGCCTCACCTCCCCGGGGGTCTGGGTTCCGGAGTAGAGGGCGGCTCGTGGGCAGGGGTGCTCCCAGCGGCAGCCGGTGGGTCGTTAAGGGCCCAGGAAGGATGCGATGGGACCGGGAAAGCTCGCGGGGAGGGCTGCGGAGCTGGTCCTGGGAACTGAGAGCCCCAGCCTTCAGCGCGGGAGCCTGCGCGGAGTGGGGCCGGGAAAGGGGAGGTTGGGCGGATCCACCTCAAGGTCCAGAAACGAGGAAACAGACCCAGGGCCCCACGCAGACGTTGCGTAAGGGCTGGAGCCGGCCGCGGGCCGGGAGGACGTCCGGTCACCCGCCCGAGCGAAAGGCCCCAGCGGCGACACTGGCCCTTCCCCTTGGTTGCCAGATCCCACGAAGCTGTGCGATGCTTCTCAGGCGCTGGGTAGCAGCCACGAAAGGATCCCCGGCCCCGCGCAGCTCCAGACCCGCTCTGTGCAACCGGTGGTCCCTAGCTGCCACCGCGGCTGCTGAGCGCTTGAAGTTTGGCTGGCGCTACTAAAACGGGCCCCGAGTGTAACACCCACCCGACTCAAAACTTAGAATACGGGCAAAAGAAAGTACGATGTTTTCACCTGTTCAGATGTTTGGGGCTAAAAACATTAAACACATTGGGTTAAGTACAAATAGTGAAGTTAATTTCACTTGGTTCTTTTTGAGTTTTTTTTTAACATGGCTCTTAGAAAATTTTAAATAACAAGTGTCTCCGGTGATTTCTGTGCTCTGGAGGGATCAGCTCCCTCTCACTGCTCAATGCCTCCCATAACCTCTGCCTTCCCCCAGCTGCCCTCCCCACCGGTACTTCAACACTCCTTTCTTCTGCGCCCCCCCTTCCTCTTCATTTGTATTCACTTCCTTATTTGAAATGGCACCACCACAGAATTGAAGACTCGTCAATTTAATAACTTGGCAGGGAACGGAAACACTCCCCATTAAATGTACACGTCGGCAAATGACATCCTGATTCCAGAAATGGTGAGACACAGAAAAAAGGTGCTTGTGTACTTTTCAGAGTGTGCATTTGTTAGTAGGTTGCTCTTGAAGGCATGTTTTCTCATCTTTCTTACAGGGGACTCCAACTAGAATATGAATACCTGAAGGTCATGACCAGGTTCTCCGTGTGCCTCCCTCACTTCCAGTAGAGCAAGGGTCAGTCAGAGGTGGTTGTACCTGCTGGGACACCTGTCTGCTTCACGGGGGTGACTTTACAGGAGCTGGGACTTGCTGCATAGAAAGGCTGCAAACGTGCCTCAGCAGGTGCCCACTTCCACCCCAACGCAGTGGGGCCCTGGCCTGGGTGCTCGCTCGTCATAACTGGGAATTGCAGATACAATCCCTTCTGCTCTCTGAGGACAGAGGGTTGCTTCATGTCTACTGCCCTAACCCCCACCGTTTATAGTTACCGTGACCCTGTTCTATAGACCATCATTTGGGACCTGAGACAAGGGACATTTGTACCACATCTAGACTTCAGAGGAGCTCATGAGCTGAGAGTTCAGATGCCTAAGTATTGGGGCTTGAGCTTTTTTGGCTGATGGGGACAGAGTGAAGGGATTTGTGACACATGCTGCTGATTAGTTTGTGATGGTTTGGAGGCAGTGTAGCCCCAGAGCACAGAGAATTTACAAAGGTGAGAACATGGGGACCAAGGGGAGAGCAGACCAGTTGGGGACCCAAGCTGCTGGCTGTGGTTGAGACTCACTCTGGTTGCGTCTGGGCCTCCATGGCCAGATGCTGAGGGCAGTTGTCACGCCCCGATGCAGACGACGACAACGACAAGCCACTGTTCTGCAGCCCAGGTGGCTACAGCCAAGTCATCATTCTGTGAAAAGCAGGGCTTGAGCTTGGAGGGATCACGGCATTTTGACGCCTTGGCTGTACTGATGTGCTTTCTCCTCAAGGCCGCTCTGCCCATCTTGAATTGACCTCGCTCACTGACTATGCGGAAGCAGCAAAGCTGGAGGGAGGCCTGGCTTGGGGTTGGCCTGAGATCCCGTCTCTCGGGTTGGTCAGAAGCTGGGTGAGGGAGATTGTAGGGGTGCATCCAGCCCCCCACAACACAGGCCGGGGTCACTGAACACCTCTGCAACATCAGCCCTCGGGGAGGGCTGATGTTCACCCCTGTGCCCCGGCCCTGATTTGGAGTTTCCCTTGGAGGTCAGGGCCGCCTGCCCTTTTGGCTTCGACATCTGGACCCACACAACTGTTTCAGGACGTCGTCCAGGAGTCTCTCATGCTCAGAGAAGGTGCCCATTAAGCATCGGTTGAGCTACTGATTAAATGTTTTGATAAATACTATTTTCAAAAATAGAGTCCTCAGAGGCGGCGGCTGGATAGCTCAGTTGGTTAGAGCGCAGTGCTCTTAACAAGGTTGCTGGTTCGATCCCCACATGGGCCATTTGAGTTGCGCCCTCCACAACTAGATTGAAACAACTACTTTACTTGGAGCTGATGGGTCCTGGAAAAACACAAATAGATAAGGTTTAAAAAAAAAAGAGTCCCCAGAATAAAACAGCTCCCTTCCCACCTGGATTGGAGGTGTTGAGGGGTGAACAGCAAGCTTGTGGACCCCTGGGAAGTGCTCATGTGGCCGCTGAAGGCCAACTCCTGACTGCAGGTCCCCACTGCCAAGCAGCAGTGGGGCTAGGGGATGGAGGGCTGTGCCATGGGCCACGCAGCCAACATGTGGGCGAGCTTGGGAACAGGCGACAGCTGGACTGGGACACAGGCGCAGTAGTGAGTGTGGCCCCAGTGGCCAGACATGGACCCTGACAACGAGTGTGTCAGCGCTATGCATGGAGCAGATTCTTGTAAATCAGTGACTGGTGATTAGGTGGTCACACGAAAGGCACTCCCCCTGCAGTGGAAGAAGGGTCCTGAGGTGGCTGAGGAGGCAGAAGCTGGGAGATGACTGGGGGTCATGGACAGGGAGGGGAGTGGAGGGGACCGCAAGCTCTGGCTCACTGGGGTGGGGCGGCCAGGCCCAGGAGCACCCGGCTGTACAGAGGGGTTTGGGGTGGGACCAGAAGGATCAGGTTAGACTTGGGACCCGAGAGACACGTCATGGAGCTCCTGCAGGTGCCACCTCATGCTACCCTTCACCAGGGAGGAGCCAGATCAAAGTCCGGGCTGTTGGCAGTGTGCCTAGACAACTTGGCACTCGGGGTCCGAGTTCACATGGGAACTACAGCTGGGGAACCCCACGAGCAAAAGCAGCAGGAGCCTGAGAAGGCCCTCGCCCAGCAAGCTGAGCTGCTGACAGCACAGGCTGCCCCTTCACGATGTTCACAGGACCTTCAGGAAGTGAATGGGAGTGTGGGAGTGGCTGCTACAGGCCGGCTGCTGGAGAGCCTGGCTTCTCCACCAGCAAGGAGGTGGCTCAGAGGTGGCTGCATCTGAGTTCAGTGGGAAAGGCCTGGGGCCTTGGAGCCTGGAGCGGTGCCATCTCACTGCCTTCCCCTGCCCAAGCTGTCGTTCTCTGTGGGACAGCTGGTTCTGGGAGAGGCCGGGTAGGGTCTTTGCCCCAGCGCAGTGGGGGGCTGGGAGCCCAGGCTGCTTCCCAGGCTCCCTTGGATCTGTGTCTGGGCCATCATCCTGTCATCCAGCACAGGGCCCAGCCTCCAGGATGCCCCAGGGGCCTGGTAAGGAGGATTGAGGGGGTGACCAGCCCTGTAGGAGCTGTCTTGACATGGACAAGTGATCACTGCCCTGGGGGGCAAGAGGGCATCTCCTGGTCCACCCCAGATGGCAGGGCACACCTTGCGGATAAGCACTGGGCACAATAGCAGGACTCCACTGATAAAGTTGGGGGGTGGGGTGAGGGCTCCTGGACAGCAGTGTCCTGCCCCCAATGCCTAAATGACACATAACCACTTTAAGGGGCTCAGACCACAGAGGACATGTCTCAAAACCCACATCAGTCCAGAAAAAGGGGTTTCTGGAACTGACCTAGAGCTTGGGTTATCCACGTGCCCTTCCCTATCCCTGGGCTGCAGGGCTGGGAAGGGGGCGCATTTACTGGGTGCCTTGAGGGTGGTGCCGAGAGGAAGCAGTGCTCTCCCTGGCAGCCTGAGGTCTTGCAGAGATCCTGCTGGTTAGAGGGACTGGCAGTCAAGTGCGCCTGGCCCCTGGCTGCCCTTGAGGGCTCCTCTGGACTCTGGCACCTCCCCTCTGCCCCACCTTGCTGGTTCCACCTTTGGACCACTGGCCCTACCTGGCCCTGCTGGATGCTGGAGCTTGGCCTGCCTTTCACGCCACCCTCTCCATTGGCCTAGCCTTCCCCTCCGCCGGTACCCAGCCTCAGGCTCACCCACACACCCAGTGGATCCACAGCCCGGGGACGATGTCTCCAACTGTCATTCCTTTGGTTTCCCATATAATGCCTCTGGCAGAGCTCAAGTTTCCTTCTTTGGACTTGGGGCATTTCCTCAAGGCTGGACGGTAGCCATGTGGGGACAGAGCAGGTGGACGCCAGAGGGCGCACTGCAGACAGCTGGACACCAACCGGAGGTCCTTTGGGACGTCCGAGGTCTGCACAGGCCAACACTGCCACACAGGCTGGGCCAGGGTTTTAAACCTGTTCAACAGTTGCAGGACTATGGGGATCACACCTGGCCCCTGGGGGCAGCAGAGGAATGGGCCCAGCCCTCCTCCCCCACTGAGACAAGCAGCAGACACCCCGGCTCCTTCAGGGAAGTTTATTTCCTGGTCAGAAAAGGAGAAGCAGGGACAGGTTCCTGTGCGGTCCAGCCCAGGGCCTGACCAGGGAGGGGCAAGGAGGGGAGGCACAGGGGTCGGCTCCGGCTGTGCACGCTTGGTCCCACAGTTGTCCTGGCTGGGTCTGGGGAGGGCCTGCCGGGGATGGTGGCACCGAGCCTGGGGGCAGAGGTGGCAGGCCAGTGGGCCCAGAGGACGGCACACGTGGAGGCAATAAATACTGACAGGCCAGGCATGCCACTCCAGGCTGGCAGGCCCAGGTGGGCCAAGTAAGGCTCGGCCACTGGCTTTGTCTGCCGAAGGCTCTGGGGGGGCCGTGGGCGCTGGGTCTGGGTGTTGCCCGCTGGGACAGATGACAGACAAGGCGAGGCGTGAGGACTCCCAGCCTCGCAGATGGGACTGGAGGTGACTGGAGTTTTGGCAATTTGGCTTTCTCCAAGCCCCTGGAGCTGTCCCCACAGCCCTGGCTGGGGGAAGGGGGGGCGGGGAGGGAGCTGGCCAGGCCCTGGCAGGCCGGGAAGCAGCAGCAGCAGCAGCAGCGTCCCACTGCCCTGGGCCCCAGGGACTGCGGGTGGGGCGGGGGCTGGGGAGACCACATGCTCATGCAGACACAGGGTCAGAGGTTAGTGACGGCCCCAGAACACACGTTCCGCATGTTAAGGCATCATGGTTAGACAGTGACAGCGACAGATGAACTGACCAGGGAGGGGTGACGGCTGGAGATGACCTGCCCCTAGGCCCTGCATCGTGCACCCCACCCCCACCCCCACCCCACAGGGGGAGATGAGCAGAGTCAGGGCAACCGAAAAGGCTCTGGGGGACCTGAGCACCCCGAGACCCCATTCAATGCCCCACTCCCTTGGAAAAGCCAGGGCCGCAAGTTGGCTTAGAGCAGGGGGACCTGGAGGAATCAAGAGGGAGGCGCAGGCCTGGGCTGCAGCTTCCCTCCCCCACAGCACAGGCTGAAGCAGCAACAACACTAGGTCACCGGGAGGCTGGGGCCTGCGGGCTGGGGAGGGCCAGGAGGCAAACCAGGGGAGATGGCAGCGTGGGCAGGGGCCCTGTCAGCACTTTGGTATGGGGTCGGGTGGGGGTGGGGTGGGGGTGGGGAGCATACATCCCTCCGTCCATCGCCCTGCCCGCCTCCCAGGCCGGGCTCAGTCCTTCCACTCCTTTTTGATGGTGAGGTTCCACTCCCAGGACAGGTGGTCAGTTTTGTCGTCGTCTGTGAAGCGGGACTTGATGTTGTAGCTGCCACGTGCCAGCATGCCCTTGGGTGCCTCCTCCATGGGGGTCAGGAACTCGTACTCCTCCGCCCGGGGCCCGTAGCTCCCCACCATGTAGTCAGTCTTGTCAACTGCAGAGCAGGGAAGTGGCCGTCAGGGAGCCTTTCCTCCCTGCCTCCCGATCCTGGCCCCGGGGGGCCACCTCCCTCCCGGGGGCCGGGGCCTGGCGCCCATCCTCACTCACTCTTCACGCCTTTCCGGTAAGTGTGCTGGATGTACTTCATGCCGGACACGATCTCTCGGTTCACCTGCAAGGAAGGACCCCAAGCGGAACTCAACTGGGCTCCCCAGCCCCAGCCCCTCCTGGCGCCTCCCTCCCAGGGCGCCCACCTTACCCGAAAGGAGATCTTTATCCGGTACTCCACTCCCTCCTTCAGCACAAATGACTGCTTCTTGAAGCTCTCCAGGTCGCCTGTGTTTGGGAGGACACTGCGCTAGGAGGCTCAGCCAGGGGAAGCCACACCTGGGCAACCCCACTGGGACTGCATCCCGCGCCCCCTCCACAGCCAGAGCCTTGACCACTGGGTGGCCCTTCCTGTGCTCCCCACGAGAGGGCGCACGGTCTCCAGGAAACCATTTTTAGAGGAAGCAACAAGGTGTCAAACACAGCCTCAGCCAGAGACCTCAGAGGCGCCACTCACCTGTCAGGTCCAGTTCCAGGGGGCCTGGGGCAGTGCTACACACCAGGGTCAGGCGGGTCACAACAACATTGGGGACATTGGGGTCTGTGGAGTGACAGCAGGTTAGAGCTCCACCCCTTGGCGTCCCACCTCAAGCACACAACTTGCTGCCTGGGGTGAGGGAGCAGCACTGGGAACGCAGAAGAGGCACAGGTGTCCCCTCAGTCTCAGCGCCGCCCACCCACTCACCGGCGGACACGGCCACGCGGCCCAGCAGGGCCTCCTTGTACTTGCGCAGGCTCTCGTCGTCCTTGTCCAGCTCCTGGATCTCCTGGATGCTCTTCTGAGCCGGGGGCTTGTAGTTGACTGAGTGCTCATCCTCCTCGTTCTCGGCTGCAATCTGCGCCAGCTGCTCAGCTGTGGGCTCCTGCTCTGCCATGCTCACCTCTAGCTGGGTCCGGAACACCTGTAGGGGAGCAGAAGGGGCTGTGGCAGCCTGGAGGGACCCAGTATCTCCCGCTCCCGATCCCTGGCAGCAGGGGGGCTGTGTTGAAGGCATCTTTGCAGGTGGCCAGACCCTGTAGCTGCAGCCAAGGGGTGATGCACCTTCTGGTGCGGGAGGGCGGCTGCAGCCGGACCTTTGCAAAGGGCCTAGACACAGGCTCCTGGGGCCAAGAGGGGCCTCACTAACTTGCCTTGCCCATTTCAGGGGACTAGGCATCCCCAGGGGGTGGGACCAACCCCAGGCTGGACTGGCAGGACCCGACTTAGTCACCTCAAGTTCTGCTGCTCTGAGGTGCCCAGGTCCTCACCCCAAGGTACCCCTCCTGCTGGCTCAGGGAGCTGCTCTGACCAGGGGCACCCATTGGCCCTGTCCTGGCCAGAATGCAAGACCTCTATGCAAGACACAGGTCAGTTCTGCCTCCCCTGCAAACACAGGGCTCTCCTAGAGCGCAAATAACTAACCCAGCCTGAATCCCACAGGTAGGTCCCAAAAGCGCATGGGGAACTCTAAGTGTTTGCCCACATTCTCTCCCGCTGTGATGGTTTGTGACCTAGAGTTGGGGGCTGCTGCACCCTGGGTATTCTCAGGACCCTCTTTATGGACCTCCGCCTAGAAGAGCCTGGAGCAACACTGTTGGAGCAGGAGCAGAACAGTACAAGAGACTAAGGATCCTTGTAGCACCTCCTAGGATCGCGGACGGTGTATCTGACACCCCCGCAGACCCCTCTCGTTGTGTGGGAGGCGGGTCAGGGCCAGCTGGCCCCGGACCTCAAGTTGCCACGGGATAAGAAACAACGCCTGGCAGCCGGGATCTGCCCGAGTACCGGATCCCACAAAGGGCCGCTTGGCCACTCGGAGCGGGCCGGCCGCCTCAGGCGGGTGGGGCCGCCAGTCCTTCCAGGCCTCCCAGGCGCTTCCTCTGGAATTCCTCTAGAAAGCTCACGCCCTGCCGCCAGCAAGTGCGGACGCCAGCGGCGGGGGCCTCCAGCGCCCCGCCGGCGCCCGCGCTGCCGCAGGACCCGCAATCAGGGCTGGCCGAGGGGTGGGGTGGGGTGGGGTGGGGTGCGAAGCTCGGAGACGGCCGGGGGCAGGGCGCGCCTTCCCCAGGGGAGGGGCGTCAGGCCTGGCGCGCACCGGCGAGGGGGCGCCGCGCACGAACGGCGGCCACAAAGAGGCCTGCACCGGCCCGCGCCCGGGGCCTGCGCCCCCCGCCCGCACGTGGACGCCCGTGCGCCCGGGGACCCGCCCTGCGCCCCGGCCGCCGCCCGCTGTCACTGTTGCCCCCGCCCCCGCCCCCGCCCCACGCAGATCCCCCCGGCGGGAGGGGCGGACAAAGACTCGGCCCCCGCCCCCTCCCAGCCCCGCCGCTTTCGCCGCCTCCGCCGCCGCCCCTGGCGCTCACCGGAGGCTCGACCGCGCCGCGCTCGCGCTCCCTCCCGCACGAAATGACGAACGTCGGCGCCCCGCCCGCGCGCGCCCTGCCGGCCACTTCCGGGGTCACGCGATTTCCGCTCAGGGCGGGCGGGCCGACGGAGGGCGCATGCGCGGGCGAGGGGTCTGCCGGGAACGCGCGGCCGCCATCTTGCGGGGCCAACCTCGTGGGCGCGTC
Organism: Rhinolophus sinicus; assembly: GCF_057876585.1. NCBI lineage: Eukaryota > Metazoa > Chordata > Mammalia > Chiroptera > Rhinolophidae > Rhinolophus > Rhinolophus sinicus. The sequence goes on from NC_142512.1 coordinate 57,050,988, forward strand.
TCGCATGGGCGGCTCGCGAGGCCGGTTTGCCCGCGAGGGCTGGTCTGGTTGGTGCCTCTGCGCCCCTTGCTGCGGGCATTTTCCAGCTCGGGCGACCCCACGGCTCAGCCCACGAACTCAGACTGGGACGGGGCAGTGTCACCGTCTTGCGTGCACCCCGCCTGGACGTCGTGTGTTTCTGCCGCCATCTGTAACGCGCGGGACTTGTCCCTCCGCAGGCGCGCAGCCCACGTCGGGGCCCAGCGGGCGTTGCTCTCGCAGCCACGGCTGTTCTGGTCTCAGCCCTGTAGCCCGGTCCACGCCAGGCCCGCTGCGGCCGCTCTCCCAAGTGAGCCCGCCCGTCGGTCCTCGCGCCGTTGCCGCACCCTCGTGGGAGTTAACACTGGCTGTTCTGTCGAGTTCACACTACCACTCACACGACGCTCTGTGGGTTCCGGTCCTGTCCAAGCCCCGGGGGTGGGCATCTCCTGGTGTCTTGTGCACCCAGCACAGACGGGAGGGAGGCTTTGGCTAGAAATAAAAGGTAAAAATTGATTCACCTGGCCAAGGGTTTGCACACCGGAACCCCAGGCAATACCCAGAGGGTTCAGAAGAAGAAAAGCTAAGAGTTCTTACAGGAAAAAGCAGGCTATAAAAATCGGTCCAGCATTCTAGCTGCTGGATCGGCCTGAGATCACAATCTTCCAGATGTCGGTGGTTTGCACCTGGGAACACTTTTCCAAGCCCTTCAGGGGCTGGCTGTAGGATTCATGCGTATTTCCAGGCATCCATGCACAACTGGGAAGTTCCAAAGTTTAAGTGCTCACTCAGGCTGGTTAAATAAAACCCATTCCTCACGCTCAGCTCATTTGCACTGAACCATTTTGTTGGCTTGACTACAGGAACTCCATTTTGAGTTATCTTTTCTTCACTTTCTCCTCACTTTGCAGCCTGTCCAAGGTTTTGCACGTGACCCTCTGCCCTGCCATCCCCTGCGATGAACAAGGCTCAGTGTCCCGGGCACGCTTGGGCCCAGCACTGCCCTCCTGGACAGGGGTCTGGCCATTGTCCTGTGCCCGTATGTTGCCCTCCAGACTGAAGGAGTATTTTTGGGCCCAGCACACTTGGCTACCTTGTGAGCAATACTTCAGGGGAGCTGGTCACTGAGGAACTCCTTGCCTCCCATGACTCTGGAAGCTGCTGGCACAGACGACACAGGTGCTTCAGTCGGCTCTTTACCACAGACCCCAGCGTCTCCATTTGTGGGCTCTAGTTGTATGGATTTCAGACCTTTGTCCACGCACCAAACAAACATTCTGTAGCACCAGGGGCCTCATAAAATGTGGGCTGTTTGGCAGAGCCTGCAGTACCCAAAACCTCGCCTGGCATTCCTCCCTGTGGGGTCCAAACCCCTAAATGCCCCACCTGGGGGGTGCGCCTCCCCACTTTCACCCCCTGGCACTTGTAAAATTGTAATCACGTGACAATGGACTCATGCCTCCTTTAATGATGGTTCAACTCCAGGGCAGTCGGGCCCTTCTGTCTGGTCTACACTGCCTGGCGGGGAACCCAGGCTGACAGAAGTCATCGCACACACACCTCTGCACCGTGTGCGGGAGGGCATTTGGGGCGATAGAACAATGCGTAATACTGACCTCAGTATGTTTTGGAAAGATCTCTCTCCCTTTTTGAGGTGTATTTGCAACTTTCCTGTAACTGAAAGTTGCACTATCAACTTTATACGCAGAAAGTTTGGCCAAAGGCAGAGCATCCTAATTGGTGTTCATTGTGTTGCTTCTGAGGCATCTTACTGGGGACCGTCCCGCGGCACAGCCACCTGAGTCACGGCTCAAGGACAAATCTGCTTTCAGACGACCCACGTACCTTAAAAAGAAAACCCAAACTCTGTTATAGAAAATTTAAACATATGTGTATTAGTAATCTCTTGCTGTGTAAAAATGTAGCCTGGAATTTAGCAGCTCAAAACACCCAACACTGGGGCCAGCCCGGTGGCTCAGGCGGTTAGAGCTCCATGCTTCTAACTCCGTAAGACTGCCGGTCGATTCCCACATGGGCCAGTGGGCTCTCAACCACAAGGTTGCCAGTTCAACTCCTCGAGTCCTGCAAGGGATGGTGGGCTCTGCCCCCTGCAACTAAGATTGAACACGGCACCTTGAGCTGAGCTGCCGCTGAGCTCCGGGATGGCTCAGTTGGTTGGAGAGGTTGGAGCGCGTCCTCTCAACCACAAGGTTGCCGGTTTGAGTCCCACAAGGGATGGTGGGCTGTGCCCCCTGCAACTAGAAACAGGAACTGGACCTGGAGGTGAGCTGCGCCCTCTACAACTAAGACTGAAAGGACAACAACTTGACTTGGAAAAAGGCCTGGAAGTACACAGTGCTCCCCCAATAAAGTCCTGTTCCCCTCCCCCAATAAAATCTTTTTTAAAAAAAAATGAGCAAAAAAAGCAACACCCAACACTTATTATTTCCCATGGTTTCTGAGGCTCAGGAAGCAGCGTAGCAGTGTGGTTCATGGTTCTGGCTCCAGGTCTCTCATGAGGCGGTGATCAAGCTGTTGAGCAGGGCCACAGTGTCCAAGACCTGCTGGAATTCCAAGTTCACGCACGTGCTTGGGCCCTCAGTTCCTCACCGGTGGGCTGATGGCCTGAGGCTTTAGTTCCCTGCGACCTATAGCTCCTGTCCCGGCCCCTCCATAGAGCTGATCACACAGGGCAGGTGGCTTCCTCCAAGTGAGGCCCAGAGACAGACAGATGGACAGGCAGAGACAGACAGAACAGAGAAGGGAGACAGCAAGCAGTCAGAGGAAGCCGCAGCGTCTCTTACAACGTCATCTTGAAGTGTCACACCATCACTCTGCCCTACTATGCCGGCACGCAGATCTGTCCTGGTCCAGCAAAGGATGGGACTGCAGGGTGTGAGCGCCAGGCGGTGGCCCACCGCACACCAAAGTAGGAAGCGTGGTGTCATGAACCCAGATGGACCTTCCACGCAGCTTTGGTGGCTTTCCCTGGCAGCCAGTCCCGTTTGACCTGCCCCTCTTCCTCCCTACACACCGCTTGAAGCAAATCTCACATGTGGTTTCCACCATGTGGATTTCAGCGTGTTTATTCCTAAGGAAAAGGACTCTTTTTTTTGGATAAATGAGCCACACCTGTCCAGGTGTCCTCCACTACGTGACAATCACTCCACATGCAGGGGCTCAGAGCAGGGTCCCTGCTATCTCCTGTCCTGTGGGCCCAGTGAGCTCAGCCAGGCCTGTCCACTGAGGACCGCCCACAGGACTGCCCCTACTTCAGAAGTCAGCCACACATGGGGTGCCCAGGTTACCTACATTTTTGCTGACAGACTACAAATTTGAGGGTCCCCACGATCACCCCCTCAGGTTGAAAAATGCTCTAGAACAATTCACAGAACTCAGAAAAGCTCTTCACCCGCGGTCACCAGTTTATTATAAAGGACACAATTCAGGACCAGCTAGATGCAAGAAACGCACAGGGTAGGTGTGTGTGTGGGGGGGGGCGGGGTCCGGAGAGCTCCACCCTCCCAGCACTTACCCCTGTTCACCACCTGGAACCTCTTCAAACCCCACTGTTTAGGGGCTTTTATGGACGATTCATTAAAAGGCAAGACTGATGAAATCATCGTTGGTGATTAACTCAACCTCCAGCCCTGTCCCCTCCCAGAGGTCAGGGGACAGGGCTGAGAGTGCCAACCCTCTAATGATGCCTAGTCTTTCTGGTGACCAGCATCCATCTTGACACCACCCAGAAGTATCATCTCATTACCATAAACTGCTAGTGGTTGAAAGTAACTGGTTATGAATAACAAAAGCCACTCCTGTCAGGATATTCCGAGGGCTGGAACTCTGGGCTAGGAATTGGGACAAAGGCCCAATCTACCTCATAGTGCCACAGTCAGTTTTCTGTGCTTATGCCCTCAGGTGTGGAGGAAACTGGGACACCTGTGGTTGAGACTTCCCTTGCTGGCACTTCCGGATTTGCCTGCCTCCGCCCTCCCCGTGTGCTGTCCTAGTCTCAGGCTGGACAAGCCCCAGGTCAATTTTCAGAGGTGCCATGGGCTCCGGATGGCAGGCTGGCCTGCTGTGCCCCCCTCAGCATTATTCTCAGCAGGCGTATTTCATCAGGCATTGCAAAGTGGTCATTTCCTAATATGCCAGCACTGCTTAGCTGGAATTCTTTTTTAAAAAGCTCTCCCCATCAGTGATTTAATCCCTTCAAAATACAGTTTGTATAGAAAACAAAACAAAACAGATTATATGTTTTTTCCTTTCATGTGCCAATTCTCAGAATGAACCATTTCGTGCCCAAGGAGTCCCCACCCTCAAAGAGGACAAAAAAAGGTTGTCTCTGAAATCACTGCTGGTAACTTGAGTGGCTTGTTTATGATGGATTTGTACATCTAAGAAACTGGTATGCTCACATTGATTTTTACATATGGACGTTATTTTACAATTAACGAAAGTGCTAAAACATTTATAATTTGTTTCTACAACCTGCATACGTAACATACAGACTAACTGTCTAGGGTAAATAACCACAGACACGTTGATGTATTTAAAATTAATGAGATTACCTCCTGGTACTCTCGTGGTTTTATCTTTACATTAAAATCTTTAATGATGCATTCTTTATTGCTAATTTCTCCCAAATAGTCAGTTAATCCCAGGGTGACTCATTAATAATAACAGCTAATTAATGTAAATCATATAAACATTTATAAAAATTACACAACCATATGTAATTCCATAACTAATATATGCAAATTAAAAAACAATAAAAAATAACAACAAAAAAACCCCAGCAGGGTACGTTGGGGAAGCCACCATGGAATACAAACGGTAAGGACAAACTTAGTACAAATGATACAACTAGCAGTGAAGCAGGTGGAAGAGGAGAAAGGGACTCACATTTTGGGCACCAGCACGACCCCGGGACTCCATGGCTCGACACAGAAATAACTGAACCCAATGCTGTGCCTTGGTCAGGAGAAGTCTCCCGCAGGGGATGGGTCAGTGGTTCTGACTAGGTGAGGTGGACACCTAAACGATTGCCGACGTGTAGGCAAACATCGTGTAGGTGATGGGAGCAGTGAGAACAAACACTGCCAGAGAAAAAAGTTACAAACAAGCGGAGGAGAGAATGACTGGGCTGCGGGCTTGGAGTCAGACCGCAGTGACTCACGGTTTTTTCATGCGTCTCTTCAGCCTGAGAGGTACAGAAACGAACGCAGATGTGTGCACAGGAGGTAGTGTGTGCATTTCCTAGCTCTGTCCCCAGGGGCCGGTGACAGTGAGCACACCCAGCACACCAGTGCCCATGAAAGAAGCTGGGGAATAGGTGAGCTTGGAGTCTCTCCTGGCACCAGAAAGTCAGGAAATGCTTTCAAAAGGACCCGGCATGTCAAAAGGGCACAGGAGGGACCTCAAAGTTCCCAACTGCCAAAGATGAAATAGTCTGAGCAACAAAATCAGTTACCCGATTCTGACTCAGAGTCAAATAGCCACGAGTCCACACTGACATAACTGGCTGGATAAGTGGTGGGCAAGGGATGGATGGCTCTTTCCTAAAAGAGAAATCTAATTACTGTTGAGGGATTGAGGGAAGCGTGAACAGTCCCCGCGGAATCCACAATAATTACTACCACAGGATGCTAAAACTCACGGGCAAAACAGGTATTCACTTCGTCTCTAAGTTTCTCCCCCAAGATATTATGGGTTACGAAGGGGAGAACAGCCACTTTACAGTGGAGAAACCTGAGGTAAGTGAGCCAAGTCACGTGGCCAGTTGCGAGACAGACCGACCGCCATCGAGGACCCTGTGGGACGGACAGAGATGGAAACATACCTACTGCTGTGTACTTGCCAAGAATACCTAACTCTGGTCTAATCATAGTGAGGTAATTCCCAATGGAATTGACCTTCAGAAGTGCCAAGGTCATGACACGCAGAGGCTAAAGCCATGCCAGTCTAGGACGGGTCCACGAGCGGGACCAGGCTCTCCTTTTTCAGGTGGGCTAGACAAGTACTCATAGCACAGGTGACGAGGACAGTTGGCTAACCCTGCATAAGGCGGGACAGTGGGATTGCATCAGTGTTCGTGTCTGATTAGGTAAGACACTGTCCTTGCTTTTACAGAAATACACGTGGAGGGGTTTAGGGGTAAGTGGCATCATGCTGTAATTACTCTCAATCCATTCAGAAAAAAACAGAATAAAAAAGATCTGGTGGGATGTTAACACCTGGGGAGTCGGCTGAGGAACGTGCAGGAATTGTGTGTACTGGTCTCTTCTATAAATCTGAGTATCAAAATGACACTTGACATGTAGTTAAATAAATAGGCTGACAATAGAAATAAGGGAAGATGATAGCTGTATCAATTTCAGGAAGATTTAAAATTATCGAGAGTACTTCTATAAAATTTAAATAATCCAAGGCAATCTGAAAGGCGGTGAGATGTGATTCTTCGTCAATACAGACAAGCAGCGAGGACGTGGCAACATCGGCTCCTTATGCCCGGCTACGGCCAGTGGGCATGCATGACGGGGAAGCTGTTGGGGAAACAGAGTGGCGGTCTCTCAAAACCCGAACTTCGAGGTGCCCTGGGACCCAGCCATTCCACTCTGCTTTCAGAGAACTGAAAACACGCTCACACGAAAATGTGTTAAGTGCTGCTCATGGCAGCACTGTTCTAACAGCCCAAAGTGGAGCCCCAAGTGTCCGTGAACTGAGGAGTGGATCCACAAAATGTGACGTGTTTACCACAGAATATTCGGCAAGAAAAAGGACTGATTTGTGCTAGAAAATGGATGAGCTTCAAAAACGTCATGCCAAAGAAGCCAGACACAAAAGGTCATGTATCGTCCTATTACATGTACATGAAATGTCCAGGATAGGCAAATCCAGACACAGAAGGCAGCCCGGTGCGTGCCAGGGGAGGGAGGACATGGGGCGTAGCTGCCAGTGGGTTTCCTCTTGGGGTGATGAGATTCTGGAACTTCAATGTGGTGGTGGATGTGACGGTAAATATAGTAAAGTCACTGAATTGTACACTAAATGGGTCAAGTTCATAGTATGTCACAGCTCAATAACGTGCTCATTTGTAAACACGTGGTAACAAGGGTTTCCTCCGACCACTGCTGCAAAAGTAATCCCAAGTGTCGTCGGCCTTTTGCGTTGATTGAATGTGCTAGTTTTCCAACTTAAAAACTAGTTTTGTTAAACAAGCACTTCACATTCCATACAGCACTGCAACAATACCGAGGCCACTCCATCGTCTGCCTTCTGCTCGCTATCTGTGAACATCCCGCACGTGTCCCCAGACGCCCGGCCCGAGCAGCCCTCCCCCGGGCCAGGCTGCACCTCTGGCTGATGTGCCCACAGGGCTCCTTCCTTATCTGCCCCCTGCCCAGCCACAGTGGGGTCTCACCACAGGACCTCTGCATTTGCTGTTCTCTGCCAGTCACGCTTGCCCCCCAAATATCCAGGCTCGTGCGCCCACCCTCTGCCTCCTCAGCAGGGCCCCTCCCCGGTCCTCACCACCCTATTTTCCTCCATCTGACGCCCCCATCGAACTGCTCATTCTAGGAGGACAGGGACTTGGTTTTGCTGGTGGCTATTTCCTCTGGCACCTGAAGACGGTGCCTGGCATGTAGCAGGCACTCCCGTTTGTCAGACAAGTAAACAAACGTCATTTTCTTTAAACTCTAAAGTGTACAGATTACCTCACTATGCTCGGGGGGGAAACGAGACCTAGCAGGACACTTACGAGGGAGGGGGTATTTGACTACTTCTGCAGCCAGTGACAGAAAAGCAGTCTCTGTCCCGCTTGACTTCCTCCTACTGTACTTGTGAGATGGTCTTAGTTTCTTGTCGGATTCCGTATCAGACTGTCAGCTTTGAGGGCAAAACAAATCCACTCACTTAGAAGCCGCGGTGCTGAACACAGACACAGCACCTAGAGGATGCCAAAGGGCACTGGGGTCACCGCACATCCGTTCAGACCATAGCCGCCTAGTCACCCGCCGGGATGGAGACGGGCCCTGCGACTCGGCATCTGAGCAAAGAACGTGAAGGACAGAAACGTGCCAAACCAAGTAGCACTCCACCCTTTCACTCACTCAGGCAGCATCTGGGGACAAGCAGTGCTGGCCACCCGCAGGGATGCCCAGTGCCACCCTCCAGGGGCCCAGACGCCTGGCTTGCCAGGGATGATGGGTGTCATCTCTGGACTCGACAGCTTCCACCCCATTTCCCTCTCGAAGCCGACCCAGTGTGGACATTACACTACAAGGTCCTCCAGCCCTGAAGTAACGGGACACTGTCTGTTTCACAAACTGGAGGAGGCGGAGAACGCTGGTGAGCCCTCCCCTAGGAGCCCAGGGACACCTGGTCCACCCACCGCACCAGACTTGCTGGCCAAATCACGGGGTTTTCCTACTCAGCCATCTCCTTCACCACTGGGTCCTCGTGACCATCACCCCGCCCTCCTTCTGACCCCTCCAACATTCCCTGGGCCCCACCACCCACTTCCACTTTGCTAGTCTCCATGTGCCAACAGGGGCAAATCAGATTCCAACCCCCATGGGCCGGGCTCTAAAAGCCCACCTGCCACCTACACCAGACATAACACGTGGCCCCTTCCCCTTTGCTTTCTTGGGCCCTTCGCACCAATGACATCCGCCTGCCTGGCCCTTCATGCTGCCCAGCGAGCTGAGTCCTGGCCATTGCATCCAAGTGGCTGGGAGTCCAGCATGATAGCCTCTGGACTGGGCTGACCTAACCCTTCCATCAGGTACTCTAGGTTCTGGACAGCAGAGAGGGTAACCCGCCTCTCCCGTCAACTCTCCAGGAGGCAGGCTTCCCAGCTGGCCTGTGCCTGCTCAGCCCAAGGCCACCTCCTCAGGGATGCGACCTGTCACATCTGTCCCTCAGGCCACCGGCTAAAGCCAGGATCTGACAGTCCCTTCGCCTGCTGGACTGGGCTCCTCCGAGGACCGAAATGAGCCACCTTGTTCACCTTGCCCTTCAGTGCCTGGCACAGCACAGGCCACACAAGTGAGAGCATTGGAACTCACAGAAGGCCACCTGTTTGTCACACCCCTCCTGGGTCACTCACTCTGGCCCTGTCCCAAATGTGGAGGTGGACTTGAGAGCCCCACATGAACTGCCTCCTTGGAGGCCATGCAATGTGCAGGAGCCAGAGCAGGACCCTTGGCTCTGGCGGGCGGTAGGTAAAAGTGAGTAGCCCCAGGCTCGCCCCCTAGAGCGGGAGGCAGGAGACTGAAGAGACTTCAGGTGGGTCTCTACGCCCAGCCTCCCACAGGGCTGTCGGCCCCTCCTAAACTGCACCCCACGTGTGGCCCTAGCTTGCTCAATTGTCCACATGGGCAGATGTGACTACAAGCCCCTCCCGTTCTCTGCCAGAGCTTCCAAAGCGATCTCAGCACAGTGAAGAACACACCCTCCGCCTGCTCCTTCCACGCCCACGGAAAGGCTGAGCACGTGACGCCGTATGCTGCCGTCAGCTGCGGAAGCCAGGCTTTTGGGAACCAAAAGCCAGAGGAAAGGGTCGCTTGAAAGCGAGCGGGTGGCAACACGAAGTGCCCTGCCCCTCACCTCATGGTCCAGTGGGCAGGCAGAGGGACTGTGCTGTGTCCCTTACCTGTCAGGTCAGAGGATCACCGGCAGACACAGAGGCAGCCACCATCTCTGGAGCACTAACGCCAACCCCCATGCCAGGACGCCAGACGCCAGGCAGGGCTGGTCCCCACCCCCTGAGGGCCCATGTGCCTGCCTCCTGCCTGAGACACCAAAGTTCTGGCCTAGACAAGAACTGCAACAGTGGGACAAATCGGACGGTTCCAGTTCTACACACACTTCTACTTTATTATGGCGAAGGCGAAAAGGCCACCTTCTCCACAACAGCAACCAGTAAAATTTATCCCAAAAATAACTCAGTACAAAACAGGTCTGTTACAGAATTTTAAAAAAAAAAAAAAAAAGGGAAAAAAAAACCTTTACATGAGTTTTAAATCCTATTTTAAAACGTAAGAGAAAACTTCATCATTGGCCACACAGCCCCAGCCCGCCAGCCCCTCCCGTCAGGGAGCATGGACGAGCCGCCTGGAGCCTGTCCTGTGCACAGGCTTGCTGGTCTGTTTAACTGGTGTCCATCTGAAAGAGAAAAGAGGTTCTTGCTCGAAAGGAGGTCCTAGTCACCCCTCCCGGTCTTGGCTGGTCCCCACTCTGGCCCATCTAAGACTTACTCTTGCATTGTAAGCGTCCAGCTGGGCGTCCAACTCCTCTGCGGAAAGCTGCTGCTTTGAACTCCTGCCCGTGCCTCTGCCTCTGCCCCGGCTGCCTCCACGGGCACCTCGCCGAGCGCCACCGCCGCCAAATCCTCCAGAACCACGGTTCCTAGTCATCCCGCCTCTGTTCACACTAGCGAGGGAAAGGAGACTCCTTCACACACATGGCCAGGCCCGCAGGCTGAGCGATCACACCACAGGCCAACCCCGGCCCTGAGGCCCCAGAACTCACCTCTGTATCGGTCTCCGCTGTGTGTCAATCTGTGACGTGACGAGCTGAATGTTCATGGGGCGGCCTGTGGCAAAGAATACAAGAGGGCACGTTCCTGTTAGAGACCTCTGACGCCCACCCAGGGCACCACGCCCCGGTCTCCATGCAGGCACTGGGAAGGGGCCGTGCGTGTCTCGATCGCTCGCGACAAGAGATGGCGCCGACGACAACCCACCACCACCTCCTCGCTCCTCAGTCCAGCTTAGGAGGGTGTCTGGTCAGGTGTCCAGGCTGCTCATGGGCGGAACGGTGTGGGCGCCCTGCCAGGAGGAGAGCTGGTACCTTTGTTTACGACTACAGCCCCACACTCAGAGGTGTACTCTGGCAGCTGAGAAGGCTTCACAGGAGTGAGTCTTCCGAAGGAGCTGAACGAGGGGAGGGATGTAGCTTGCTGGTGGGGGTTCACAAGAGGTTGGTCCACATGTATGGGGCAGCGTGAGAAGTGGCAGAGTGGGAGCGAGACAAAGGGGCGAGTGCAAAGTGTCCTCAGCCAGAGGGGGAGCCATATTCCTGCATGGACGGGTGCCAGCCCCAACTCCACAAACCAGGCGTGGCCCCTCAGTCTTCTTAGGTCCAATCCCAAACGCACCATCCAGAGGGACGCCGTTGTACTGTTTCATAGCTTTCAGGGCGTCTGCCTTCCGTTCAAAGTGCACGTCGGCTGTTCCCAGACTGCGACCGGAGCGGTCGTAGTGCACGGCCGCTTTCTTCAGAGTGCCAAACTCAGCAAAGAGTTCCTGGGAGTCGGAAACAGCAACTGTCAGCGAGCTCTTTTCCTTCTGCTGGCCCAGGGACAGTCCCTGGAAGTGTGAGCTACTTTGAGGGGACTTCCCTGGGGGCAGGGCAGTGGTAGTGGGAAATGGGGGCAAGGATGGGGCAGGTGGGACAGCCCCCTCCAGGAGCAGCTGGGCCTGAGGGCTCCTGCCAACTTGGGGACCTGACATCTGTACCACGATGCAGGTGAAGGACTGCAAAGCCCATCAGTGAAGGGCACGAGATGAGGTCACTATCTCTTTCAGCAAAGGAAAGTGTACAACACACCCAAGGACTGTGCCAACAAACAGCAAAGGCCAAGACCACAGCTCAAGGGGCGCCGTCTGACATGTGGACCAGCTCCAAGGACCCTGACTCGGGAGCCCTGACCCAGCCCCTCCCCCAGGGCAGATTCTGGCTCACCTTTCCCTCTCCTCCTACTCAAGCCTGCCGCAAAGTCTGAAGTCAAGCGCTGCCATGGAAACTGCCCTGACCTCAGGCAGGCTGGGAGTTGGAGAGGGAACCCAGAGTGTGGGGCTACTCCGGCCGCAGGCACACAGCGGGAAGTGGAGTTCACCAAAAGCGGTTTCCAGTGGATGCCAGAAACCACCTTAAAAAAAGTGTTGAGACACTGTGAGTGCTCACCAGCCTTGCTCTGTCCTCCCACAGCTGGGCTCTGGGAAATTGAACCCAGGAAGGCCCAGAACCCTGACCCGGCCATCTCCAGGACTGACCCCCAAGATGTTGTCATTTAACCAGAAAATAGGTTTAAATGCCTTTGAGGTTCAATCAAAAAAAGAAAAAGAAAAACGGGGGCGGGGGGGGACGGGAAGAGGCTTCAACCAAAGATGGGTTGGCGAATCATGCTACTAACAAGACCTGAGGGATGGTGGTGAGTGGAACGACACATGTAAGAAGACACAGGGCTCAAGGCCGACAGCCAGAAAGATGCGCTGGCCTGCTTCTGTGCTGTCACCTCTACAGAGAGGGAAGTCTTTCTCCTCTCAACAAATCATGAAAACGAGCACAAAGTAAAGCAACAAGCAGCCCAGCTCCATCAGTAACACAGGAACCACGCAAGTCTGACCAGTCTTTTCCTGTTAGAAACGGGAAGCTCTGGCAGAGAGCTTCACTCACGGAACAGGTTTTAGTGAGGGAGGGCAGCGGCTCCTCACACTACGCTGGGGGCCTGTTTTCCAGCACAAATGGACCTACTCCTCGCAGGTTCAGCTCTAGCATGACCTCGGCTCTCCACGCCAGCAGCCCCTGACAGGGCACAGTGGCTGGCCCTGGGGTGCTTGGGGGGGCTCAATGTCCTAAGGTGGGAAGGGATTCAGGGCCACATCCCAAACACCATCAATTCCGCGTGGGTCAACTACCGACCGACAGGATCCTGTCTCTTACCTGTATGTCAGCGTCGGACACTCCGAAATCCAGATTGGACACCAGCAGTTTCCCACCGGTCTCCACGCCGGCGCCACCCCCAAAGCCGCTGTCGAAAAGGTCATGTTGCCACTTGTCAGGAAGTTGTTTTGGCTGAAGGGGGGAAAGCACAACAGAAGCAAACCCGTGAGTCTCATTCCAGGGCTCTCCCTCGCCCTCACTGCCACTGGAAGACCCTCTCCCAGCGGGGCCCGGAGAAAAGTGCGAAAAGGGGCCTGAAGCCCTGCGCTTCCCGCCCGCGCCGAGCCGCAGTCGACCCTGCCGGGGCCCCACGTTCCGCGACTTTTCCAACTAACTTCTCGCCGCCGGTGTGGCTGCGGAAAACGTCCCCTCAGTCCCTGCCGCCACGAGGCTCGGCGGCCAGACAAAGGCCGGCAGGGTGTCCGCCTCCCTGGCCCGGCCGCGCGCGACATCCCGCCCGGCCCAGCGCCCGCGCCCACCCGCCCGGCCAGGCCCGTCGCCCTCTTAGCCGCGCGCCGCCCCGCCGCCCCGCTCCCCCGCCGCGGCCCGCCGGCGGCCTCCGCACTCACCCTGCTGTAGGGCGCCGGTCGGTTCCTGCCACCGCCGCCCGCCGCGCCGCGGGCGAGGGCCGGCCGGTTCCGCATGGGACCGCCGCCCCGACTCACTCGCGCGGCGGCCTGTGCTCCGCCGCCGCGGCCTCCCTGCGAGCCAGCCCGGCCGCGGCCCCGGCCCCCGCCGCGGCCGCCTCGCTGGCTCCGGTTCAGCTTAATGATGTCGTCCAGAGACATGTCCATTTTGTCGGCCATGGCGGGCGCGGAATCGGCCTCGGCTCGAGCCCGCGCGTCAGCACGCCGGCGCGTCACTTCCGGCGCCGCGCGGGGCCTTCCGGTGCCGCGTTCTCGGAGCGGCCGCCGATTGGCTGCAGGCAGGCGGAGGCGGTGGGGGTCGGGGCGGCGCGTGCGCACTGGGACGCGGGGTTCAGCGGGCTCCGCTACCAGGTCCCGGGCCACGGCCGCGATAGTTTTTGTACCTTCGCGCGCGGGCTCGGGCGCTGCCAACTGAAGGCGGGCGGTGCTGCGCGCGATTAAGTCCGCTTGGGCGCGGGGGCGGGGCGGAACGGGGCTCGTCGCCCCTCCCCTTGGGCGCCTGCGGCTGGGTGGTGGTTTCCCGCGTGAACTCACAGCAAGCGAGGTTCGAGTCTCTGTCCGTCACCCCCAAGTTAGTCATGTCCTTCAAGAAGTGCTGCATGGCACGTTCTGGCAGTTATTAGCGAAAGCCAGCGCGCCCTTTGGCGGGTTTTTGCAGATGCCCTGAGTACGTGGCGAGCACCCGGGGCTCCGGTCCTCCCATGGGCGTCCCCTGTAGCCGCCTTTTCCCCTCTCGGTGGCTGAAAGGGTGTCTCAGAGCCGACCCTCTGCCTCGGGCAGCAGCCCTTGTTTGGTGTCTAAATGCTGTCGCTCTGCAGACCAAGGGCAGCAGGTGATCTCTTCCCCTCGCCCGCAGGCTCCACCGTCATGAAGGTGAAGATTAAGTGCTGGAACGGCGTGGCCACTTGGCTCTGGGTGGCCAACGACGAGAATTGCGGCATCTGCCGGATGGCCTTTAATGGCTGCTGCCCTGACTGTGAGTGTCCCCTGTGCTCGCTGTCTCTTGAGCTCTGTTTACTCGCCTTGCAGTGCTGTCTCCCCCAGAAACACCCGCACAAAGTCCCTGGGTTTTGGTCTCCCTTTTCTCAAGAAAAGTTGGCAGAGAAAAGGTAGGCGGTTTGGGCCCATATTTGTATCAAGACACCATGAAAAGTTTTGTAAGGAGAAACAGTACAGCCTTTTATCATCAAACTGGGCTGGGAAACTCAGGGGACAAAGAGACGCATTAAAACTTTTCATTTGAAAATTCTCAAACAAGAAAAGGAATATTAGAAGGATACCCCCTCCATTGAGCACATGGAGTAACAGTGAATAACGTTTCCATGTTCACTTCGTGGGCTGCCTCCCCCCACTCACTCAGTCGCATTTAAATGTAACGCTACTGTTGTCACATCAGACAACCTAAGAATTCCTTACTGTCATCTGTGCCCATTCCTAGTCCGCATTCAGATTTCTCCGGTTGTCCCCAAATGTCTGCTTCCCCAAGTGGTCTGAACCAGGACTCCCCATTTCATTACTATGCTCCTTAGCTATTTACAACAGCCCTTCCCCCGCCCCTCTCTCCCCTTTAAAGACACCCGACTCCTTTAGGAAACCCATGTGTCACCTTGCACAGTGCCTACCATCAGGTGTTGTTGGATTTCTTTGTGATGTCTTTTGCCCTGTTCCTTTGTCGGCAGTATGTTCTGTGAAGTAGAAATGTTTGATTATATATTTAGGTCAAAAGCAGATTTTTGCACCAATGAATTGAGTTTTTTAGTCAGACCCAAGTGAACCCAAAGCAGAAGCAAGGGTCAAGGCTTTGTCTAGGGTACAAGGGCGGTCCCAAGAGGAAAAGGGGGGCTTGGGGACTCCTGAGGAGCTCCTCACTGCCTGTGAATGACCAGGCCTTCGTGGGGGCTACGTGAGTGCCCAGAACAGTGACAGTGCTTTGCTTCTTACAGTGAAATGTAAACCATGGACTTTTAGTGCAAATACTTTTTTCTTCTAGGCTTAATCTTTATATCTGCTTTGGCTGAAAGGAGATCCCATTACCCAGGAATCAATCCATCCTGATTTCATCAACTGGGTGGGACTTATTCTTAGAAAGTCATTGATTGGCTCTACTTGATCAGGTTTCACTTAATGAGAAGAGCGATGCACAAGGTTTGGTTTGATTTAATCTATTTTTAAATCGCCATTCCTGAGGGTACTGCAGAGGCAGTGAGACCCTGAAGGAGCAAATCCTTGCAACTTTCTATGCAACAGATTGTTACTTTCTGAAAAGGCCTCAAAAGCATTTTTGTGGCTGTGCCCTTGGTCGATGTGAGCTAGTGAGCCTGTATAAAGATGGCACCAATGGGCCCGCACTGCCTGAGGAGCCCGCCAGTACTATTCCAGCTGGGCCTGTGGCTGGGCATCTCCGCCTGTGGGCCTGCCAGCTGCGAGAGTAGCGGTTCAGAGTTTGAGCCTTGGACCCTGTGGAGTGAGCCAGTTGTCAAGTTCAAGGTGCCTGATGAGAATGAGGTGCTTTCTGTACAGATGAGGTGGCACTGGGTTTCTGTGGCTCAAGTGGAACTCCTGTGGGGAGCGACAGCCTCTGAGCCTACGATAAACCCGCCCCGTGTCCCTGAGGGCTCTGGGAGTCAGTCTTGTTGAGGGGTGTTTTAACTAAAATTAGGGCTTCCATCAAGACACTAGCAGGCCTTTGGGGGAGTCACCGACCTGGTGCTCGTGCGCTCATCACGTGCCCCCGGCAGGTTTCTCTGTCCACGTGCTCTGCAGCAGTGGCTGGGTGGCCGGGTGCCCCACCAGGCGGCTACCAGGCTCCTGTTCACGGTTTTCCATCCTCTATTTGTAAAGGACTCTCATTTTTATACGGTGATTCCAAGGGGCGTTCTTTCTTCTGAGGTTGGAAAGGCCCGAGGTGGGAACTAATCTAAATCAGGTGTCACACAGTGTGGGCTCCTGACACAGGCCTGGGAAGGAGAGTGAGTGACATGTTTTGTATTTGCTGAGCACATAATTTTCTGGTAGTTTTGTCATAAAAGCTCAGGAAACAAGGGACGTTTTTGGTATAGAAAGGATTTTTAAAAGGTTGAGAACCACTGGCGCGAACAAGCAAGTGAGAAGGTGGAGCGGTGGCCACTCTCACCTCGTCACTTGGTGGATGGCTGTGCCCTCTGGGCGGGGACTGTGCGTGCTCAGCAGACCCTGAAGCGTACTTAGGAGCCCACGTTTGTCCCTGACCCAGCACCCACCCCGGCCGCCGGTCTGAGATGGGGTGACATGGAGGCTGCAGAGTGCTGAGGGGCTGGAGGAGAGTGCAGGCCGTGTTCCTAGCCCCTTGTTCTGTACAAGCTGTCGCTAAGTGGGGTTTTGGGAGCATTGTTTTATGGCTCGGCCGTAGTGTTATTTGTTTAACGTGCTGCAGGATCACGCAACCCCATGTTTGGTGTCACGAATGGCGGCCAGGCCTGGCCCTGTGGTCACGAGTCCGAAGACAGTTTCTGTCCTCGGCACCTAAGACACGTGTTGCAAATGGAGCTGCTGCCTGGAGAAGATGTCCCTGGTCACTGGGCCTGGCTTTTCTCTGAGGTCCCTTGTGTTTGTGCAGCAGTGACCTCTGGATGTAGCTACCGCTCGCTAAGTATAGAGGGCCCCCAAGGCAGTGACATGGGGGAAAGGCACCCCAGGACAGGGTGGAAGCAGCGAGCGTCAGTTCTTGGATGTCCATGGGGACCCTGCTCGGGAGGCCTGGGGAGGTCACTGTGCGCTGCTGGCACCGCTGACTGACAGGGTTTTCTAGAATCTGGGAAATCAGAGGGACGCTCGTGTCTGGAGCACGGGCCGTGTGGCGTGTCCTGTCCATAGATGCAGCCTCCCAGGAGCCGGCAGCGTGTGTCTGGGCATTGGAGGTGGGACCTTTTCAGGCTAGAAACGGCTGAGATGGCGGGTAGCGCTGTGCTCACAGCCGGCCTATAACAGGCTAGGCACGGACGGCAGTGTGCGAGCTGCGGTGTGCGTGTCCTCAGCAGGCACCGCAACGTGACAGTGACAGTGCAGCCTTCTTGCATCACAGGTCACGTGGCCAGGCGCAGGCAGGCGCGCTGCCCCTGCCACTGGGCGCCCTGAGCTGCTCCTGCCCCCCCCCCCAGGCCTTGCGGAGGCGCGGCCGTGCCAGCCCCGGGCTGTCTGTGAGCCCGCCGTGGCCTTGTCCCTGTCCCTGTCCCGTGCAGGCAAGGTGCCCGGCGACGACTGCCCGCTGGTGTGGGGCCAGTGCTCGCACTGCTTCCACATGCACTGCATCCTGAAGTGGCTCAACGCGCAGCAGGTGCAGCAGCACTGCCCCATGTGCCGGCAGGAATGGAAGTTCAAGGAGTGAGCGCCCGCCCCGCGCGCCCGCCATGAGATGAGGACCGCCGCCGCCGCCGCCACCACCACCGCCGCCGCCGCCGCTCAGCCAATAAGTAGAGCTCATTAAACTGCCCGAGCCTCGCCCGAGGCCTCTGGTTGCCTGTCGTCTTGGCGCTGACGTGGCCTCCGTGTGTGCTGTGCGTTGATTTGAAAACTCATGAATAAACATGTCTGAGTCACACTGTGGGAGGCCAAGGAGCGCAGGATCCACAGGAAGAGCCTGGGGCAGGCGTGGCTGCCTGCGCAGGGGGCTGGGAGGCCTGGCGGTGCAAAGGCCCCACAATGTTCAGCCAAGGGGACAGTGAAGGAACCATGGTGCGGAGACCCATGGCCCGTCGGCCAGCTTCTCACCTGATGGGGAGGAGCTCTGGGGGGGGCCACAGGCCCAGCCCCACACATTGGGCGGGCATCTTCTGGGGGGGAGACTGCTGTAGGCTGCATGTCCTGTGAGCATGTCCGTTCTCCGTGGCCCTCTGGGGTTGCTCCCCTGTGCCCCATGATAACCCCTTCTGTCGCCTGTCCTGAGCCGCCAAGACAGAAGACAGAGCAGTTCATCGGAGGGGCAGGCCCTGCCTCCTGCCTGGAGGAAAGGAGGCCCTCACGGAACCCTGAGGTCAAGTGCCCCTTGTCCAGAAACCCAGCTGCAGGGTCCCCTCGCTGGTTGCTATCCTGGGCAGGACACACCCAAAGGAAGACACCTTGTGACCGGGACATATGGGGAGCATGAGGAAGGGCGCCTGAGTGAGCTGCTGAGGGGCAGCTGGCGGCCGGCCCTCCCACCCCCACACCCTGTCAGGCCCTGGGTTCTGGGCAGCCACTCTTCTCGGAGCCTTTCTGTCTACAGTGTGTCCAGATCTCGGGAGTCACGAGGGGTTCAGGAGAGGGAGGTAGGCCAGGGCTGCAGAGGACCCCACTGGGTGGCTGCAGCTTTCTGACCTCATCCTGACCTGCCCCCTGCACTTCCGCCTTCCCTGGGGAATTCCTGTGATAGGAAGTGCCCATGGGGACCCAGCCTCCCCAGCTTTTCACTCACCCTTTGGGATAGGTGCTCAGCCCTGAGGGCTTCCTAGCCTGCCCCAGGTCACAGCGTCCTCTTGGGGGCAATCCCCACTTCCTGCACTGGGACTCCTCAGAACTTCCCTGGGTTCCATCCTGGTCTCAGGGCCAGCTTGGTACCCTTGAGCTGGACACAGCCCCCCAGCAGGCCCTGCACACACCCAGAGTCCAGCCATCTATCTTCTCCCAGGAAGCGCAGAACCCCATACCCTCCCCAGCCCCCTCCCCAGAGGACAGGGTCACACCACCCACCTTTGTAGACCTCTTCCCTGTCCTCCCCTCCTTGTCCCCCAGTGAGCCATCCTGACTACCCTGCCACCAGCTCCGTTCTCCCACACAGCTGTGGCTTCAGTCAGGACCTGGGTCAGTTCATCTGGACGCTGGCATATAGCGGAGTTTCAGTAAATGAACTTCTGCTGGGCAGTGACATGTTCCTTCCCTGAGGCCAGTCCCAGAGTGTGGACCAGTGTGTAGGGTGAATGCAGAGAGGCCCCAAGCTCCTGAGGCTACCCACCCCAGGGACCTCGGATCTCCTGGGCCACCCCTTGACTCAGTTTCCAGAGGTTGGGCCTTGCTGCCCCCCCAACCCTTGCTCCCCCCTCTCTGCCAGCAGCAGCCCTATTGATAGAACTTTCCCCCTTGGGCATGAAACACTGTGGCCCCCAGGCCAGCCCAGACTGATTCTTCTCCAGACGCCCTGCCGTTGGGGTCAGCTCCACTTTAGAATGGGAGAAATTGTACCCTGGGCAGTGTAGCCAGTGGTTCTCTCTCCAGCTTCATGAGCCCTGGGGACCTCTGAGTGGTGACCCTTAGGGCTGGGGCGCCCTCAGGTTGGTTGAGGGTTCAGTGCAGCCCCACTCGCCCTTGCTCTGAGGCCCCATGGTGCCAGGCTGGGAGCCGTGGGAGCGGCCTGGGCGCCCCCTCCTAGTAGCCCCAGACAGGGCTGGAAACAGGACAGCTGGTGGGGGTGGGAGCCCGCCTCCCACTAAGCGCTGGACTCATCAGCGCCTCAAGCAGTGACCTGCGCCTGCCTGAGGAGGCCGACGGTCCGCGGCACCACCCCCGCGCCCCTCACTCCCGCCCCGCCCCGTCCCCACCGCAGATATAAGGCGCCCCGGCTACGGCTGCCGCAGCTCCGAGCCCCGACGCCCGTGCCGCTCCGTCTTCATGGCCCAACTCGCGACGCTGGTGGCTGCCGCCCTGGCGCTGTGCCTGCTTCTGGCACCGCCCGCCCTCGCGTGGTACAAGCAGGCGGCAAAGCCCAACTCCTACTCCGTAGGCCGCGCTGCGGGGCTGCTGTCCGGCTTCCGTGGGTCCCAGTACGCGCGGCGCTCGGAGCCCCCCGTGGGCACGGGACCCTTGGGCCGGGCCGATGCCTTCCCAGAGCTGCGCCCCAGCCTGCGGAGCCCCGTGAGTGCGGGGGCGGGGGCGCGGGGCATTGGAGGGTGAGATGGGGACGGTAGGATGAGGGGCAGAAGAGTGCGGGAGGGTGGGAAAGGGGACACAGGCAATGGGGGGCGCAGAGCGGGATGGGGTGCGGGGCGCTGGGGGGGATGAGGGATGGGGCGTGCAGGCCGCCCCCTCAGCGTCCTTCTGCCCGCAGACCGTCTGCGTCAAGGACGTTACCCCCAACCTGCATAGCTGCCAACCGCTACCCGACGGACGAGCCACCTTCCAGTGCAAGGCGGACGTCTTCCTGTCGCTACGAGCCACGGACTGTCGCAGCGCGTGAGGCGCCACCTGACACCTGGACGTCGCTTGTCTCCCTGCGGGTATCCCCGGCACGCACCCTCAGAACCCCCTGGGGCTCGAGATGGCGCCCAGCGCTGCCCACCCCATCTCCACAGTAAATGGCTAAATGAATAAATACCTAGTGCTCCAGGCTTGAGTGTGGGCGCTGTTGGAGGGGGCAGGGCCCTGTCAGTCTCTAAACTGATTTTGCCCCCAAACCACAGGGCCTGACCCTTACCAGGCCTGGAGCTCGCCTGAAACACCCTGCACAGGAGCACCCCAAACCCCACTGCTCCAGAAATGCTGCTGCGAACGTTCTTCGGTCCCCAGCCTCACCTCACCCTGGAAGCCTTCTAGAGCCCCCACCCCGTCGGCCAGAGACTGCTCTCCATCCGACCTTTCCAGTCCGGTGCTTGTCCCCACTAGCCACGAGGTTACTCAGCCAGCTCCAGCGTCTGTCCTGCTACAGGTGGCCCCCTAACCACCCCATCCAGGTGCCCCCCGCCTCAAATCCGGGTTTCTTGAGGCCAAAGTTCTCCCTTACTAGAGGGGCAGCTCCTGGGGTCACTCTTTCTTGGATAACTCCCCCACTACCTCAAAATACTGTGCAGAGCCCAATGCATCGGGTGTGGTGCCCAATGAACCAGCTGGCCCAGGGAGGAGGGGCAGCCAGTGGTGCAGCTCCGAGATGAGCAGGAGCTGCCCCGAGGCCCTCCTGCCAACTGACAAAGCTGGATGCAGCTGGTGCCCAGCAGCTGGCCTCCTGGGAGCTGTTCATCCCTCCCCACAACTGCGGTGCTGCCTGGCCTGGAGGAGGGCGGTGGGCTGTGTGGGCCACCACTCCCAGCACTGGGCCCCACCTCAGGCTCATTACTGCTATCCTTGCCCCGCCCCCACCAGGCCGCCTCTGAGTTTCCCTCTGGCAAGTGGCTAAGTGAAAGCTGGAACCCTGGTCCCAGAGGTCCCAGGCCTGTCTGGCGGGGTGTCCCCCCACCCCATGGAGCAAAGGCCAGCTGGGCCTCGGGGAGCCCTGTGCTCAGAAGCTGTGGGTGGAACTCATAATCCCATTGCACCTGGGTAGATGTGTGTCCAGGGGTGATGACCTTCCAGACCCCCTGGCCCTGAACCTCCACCTGTGGCCCAGCCGGGGCTCACTGGCTGCTGCTTGGGGGCAGCACCTGCCTCAGGGTACCACACAGCAGGCCTACGGCTGACTAGTATCATGAGGAGCCTGCTGGCTGCTCCCCGTCCTCCCCCATGAGTCTAGGGGGGACTGGCTGGTCCCTCAGCTTAGGGGTCTGAGTGTGGGCAGGTCCTGCAGCACAGGCCTCCTGAGGTTTGGGAGCCCAGATGGGGCAGGTTGCAGGGAGAGCCCTGAGCCTCACAGTGTAGTGCCCCCAACTTTGGAGGGAGGACAGGAAAGTGGGTGGTGGCCACCCAGTCGGGGATGTGTGTCAACCTTCCTGGGCTCCTTGCTTCAGTTTCCCGCAAGGGTTCTCAGTTCAACCTCCAGAACAGTGAAACGGAAAGAACAGGCCCACTTCATACTAGAGAGAACGCTGGCCCTGGGCTCCCATGGGACCAGGCTACAGGATGCCCCCGACCCAGGAGCTGAAGGGCAGAGACCATTCTGGAGGGAAGGAGGAGGGGCTGACAAACACCATCGCAATCCTCACTTCTGAACAGAAGACCAACCCAGCCATTGCCTGCCCCACCCCACAAAGGGACTGGGTCAACACCATACAGCTGTGGGGCTGTTCCACGCAGGCTGACTTCTGTGCGGGAGCCCCAGAGATTCAGTGGGCCCCGCTGGGGAGCCCAGCCCAGCTCTGGGCAGAGCTGTGGGGACTGAGCCTCTCATCCTCCTGGTGACAGACCGAGGCCTGAGGGGGTCGGGGGTTTAGATCAGGGTGCTTCCTCACTGCCTGGCTGTCTGCCGATGCCCTCGCTGTTGGGTGAGTGGTGGGGAGCAGGGGCCAAGGAAGTGGGTTCCCCAGTCCTGAGCAGGGATGACAGCCTGACACAGAGCCTCCCACCAGGTGTATTTGGTTGTACAGCACTGTTATGTACAGAATCGAGAAGAGTCTGTGGGGAGAGCAGGAGGCTGGCCTGGGCACAGGGGGGCAGGGTCCTGGAGCCAGGCCCTGGGGCACCAGGGACACACTGTGTGGCAGAGGCTGCCTGTGCAGCAGGTGGCCTGGTCTGAATCCTGAGGAAATGTGGGGCCTTCGAATCAGTTTCCCTGAAATGGGCTCCCCCCAAGCTGGATGGGCAGGAAGTGCCACCCAGTGCCAGCTGGCAGGGGGTATCCTGGTCAGCAGGAACCTCCCATGGGGCAGACTGGGGGAGAAGCAGTGGGACCACGACGGAAGCGGGGCCTTCCTTGGCATGCAGGGCGGTGCCCTCCGCTCGGAGGTGCCTCTGCTCACCCTGCCCTCTGGGCTGCTCCAGTGCTGGACTCCTGCGCAACTTAGCGGGAAGGGGGTAAGGGCGCTGCAAGCCAGATGCCTCGTAGGCAGGGGTGGGAGGCGGTGTACTCCACGCCAGTCCTTCCAAGGCCAGGCCGGTTAGAGGGGGGACACTGCAGCTCCATTCAAAACCATGTGAGCCGAACTCTGGATGCACACGTGGGAAGCAGAGCAGGGAGGGCCACGCTCCAGGGCTCCTGCTGACAGGCCCCCTCCGTCAGAAGTCGCCGTCGCTCTCCCTCTCGGGCCGCGACTCCTGCTGCCTCATGGCCTCCAGGAAGGCCAGCTCCTTCGCCTCCTTCTTCTGGTTCCGAGCCTCGTACTCCAGCCTGGGGGCCGGGTGTGGGGTGAGCTGTGCGCCCTACCCGGGGCCTCAGCTCCATGTGCCCCACCACCCAGGACACCTCACCTGTTTTTGATGATACGCTGCACGATGAGGTCTGTGGTGAGGTCGCTCCCACTGTCGATCTGACAGAAGATGCCCCTTCTCTTGGGCTCCTGGAGGCCGGGGAGGAAGGGGAGATGACGGCGCTCCTCCAGACCCCAAGGAGACTGCCTGGCTGCCCTGGCCCATTGGGTCCCCACCCCGGGGCAGTGGGGCAGTTACTCCCGCTCGTCAGCAGCCTGCCTCCTGAGACCATTTCCTAGACAGGTGCCAGAGGCTCGGGCCCAGCATACCCACCTGGTAGGGGTCCGAGCCGTCCTTGTCAGGCACAATTTCCGTCTTCCCGTGACACACCAGGTCCACCTGCAGAGGGAGTAGGGGTCAAGGAGCCCTCCCCGCACCCCACATGGCTCTTACCCTTAGAGGGCCCCACCAAGGAGGCAGCCACAGCCACTGTCCACTGCCTGGCCTCTGCCTCAGCCCAGCCCTCCCTGGGGCCAGCCATCGGGAGTCTCACCTTGAAGTGATCCAGGAGCTCTGCTGTGACCGAGTATGGGGCCCCAATCACCACTTCTGACACGTACTGTGGGGACAGGGAACACAGCGGGTTAGCCAGGACCCGACCAGGCTGCACAGTGGTGGGACATGACCCTAAACGCCAGCCAAGGCTGCCAGTGCGGAAAAGAGACTCTGCGAGGTAGCACGGTGGGCGGGCTGTCTCCTGCCCCTGCCCCACCCGCCCACCCACCCAGCACTTACCCGGCAGGCCAGCACGCTCAGGGTTCGCTCATGCAGGTTCATGATGGGGTAGTTCTTTCCCTTGTAGTGGTTGACCTCCTAAGGCCAGAGCGGGGACGGGTCAGCAGGCACCCTCCCAGCAGTTCCTCGTGGGGCCCCCGCCAGGGTGGGGAAGCCCCAGACGGTACCAGCCTGCCCCAGGAAGAGGCCGCAGCTCATCTCCTCTGCCTGTCAGCATCTGGGGCTCATCCCCAGGGCCACCTGTGCCCACCCTCAACCCGAGGAGCCCCCGAGGCCCCATGACCAGCTGCCCAGGGAGGGGGCTGAGACCTGGTCAAAGTGTAAGCCAGCGATGACATAGGGCCTCTCTGCCAGGCCATGCACCTTTTCCAGGAAGTCCACGTGCCCGATGTCTGTGCTTGGGTTCAGGAGCAAGTAATCGGACAGGAGCAGCCACCCTCCACCCGCCTGCCGCAGCCCCCTTTCCAACGGCCATGCCCCTGCACCCACTGCTGTCCAGGGGCCCCACCGGCCCGCAGCCTTCTGGGGCAGGTATGGACGTGGAGAGGAAAGGTCTGGGACGACACTCCCAGTTCTGGAGGATACGGAACAGGTCAAAGGCGCCGGCCACATAAATGATGGTGTCGCCTGGCTGGGGCTCCTTCCCAGAAGCAAACTGGATGATCTTCTGGGATGTCTGCAGAAACTGGGACACCCCCGTCCAGGGGTTCCGTCCCCCTGGGCACTATAAGCCAAGAGGTCAGGTCAGCACGTCCCTCACCAGCGCCCACTCGAGCCCCTCTTCTCAGCCTGGGGCTGCCTGCACAGGCCTGTCTGTCTGCTTGGGCAGGCACAGTGTGGGACAGAGGGAGCAGGTGTGGGGTCACAGTCCAGGACTTTTCACCCCAGGCTGCGGCCTGCCAGCTCACTCCCTCACTCGCTCGTGCTGTGTCAGGGCAGGTGACTTTGGCAGGGACACCAAGGGCTGGGTGGCAGTGCCTGCCGGGTCCACACCACCGCCAGGCTGGGTGGGGCTGTGGCTCCACCCCGTGGCCATAGCAGGCACTGCAGCCACCAGCACCCTGGTCCAGCCTCTGGCCTGCCAGGAGGGAGGCCAGTGGACACAGCCCTCCCTCAAGGGAACCCCACACCCTGAGGCCACTGTGTGGTCACCTGGGAGGAGACTTCTGAGAAAAGTGTCTCCCTGGCAGGTGTCAGGTGAGGGAGCTAAAAGGCAGAGAGGGCTAGGCCACCTGGTTAGAGACCACCTGTCACCAGGTGCAAAGTCCTTGCTCTGCTTCCGGGCAGTGGCCGCCGGGATTGGTCTGCCGGCCAAACCTGGCTGTCTGTACCCGGTCAGCCCCGAAGGCAGGAAGCAGGGTGGCAGGTGCGGCTCGGGCAACACTCACCTTTCCAAAGCTGTCTGCGTATTCCCGGTACTCGGAGGACATCTCCTGCACAGAAGGGGCAAAGGCAGGCAGGGTGGGTGCTCTCACCTTCCCTCCCAACAGTTTCCTCAGGCTGGGACCTCAGAGACCCTGCCCCTGTCCCATCACTCACTTGGCCACGGTGATGGGCTTTGGTCACCAGCAGCATGCGGCCGACGAGGTCCGTGGTGGACACACCCTGGGTGCGCCTGCACTCTCTGGGGACAGAGGTGGTGACTGGTGTGACCAGAGCTCTCAGCTGACCCCTTGTAAGGGCAACCAGGCCCCGGCTGTGCTGTGCACAGGCCTGCTTCTCCTCACTGCTCTCGGCTCCAACGGAAACCGGGACCAGGAGGGTAGGGACGGCCACCGACCTTTTATCAACTAACGGAAATGACGGACAAAGGGAAAGCATTGCTACACCCCAAGCGTGCAGTGTTGGGGTGGTGGCGGTGCTGGTCCCCCTTTTGCCCACTGTCTGACACCCAGGTCCTGCCCCACTGTATGTTCTCTGCCAAGGGACTTCCAGGCTGCACTGTCCCATGCAGGAGCCGCTGGCCACGCTGGCTGTTTAAGTTCAAGTTAATAAAGTAAAACCCAGCTTCCGGTCGCATCTTCACTTTTCCATTGCTAGCCAGCTGTCCACAGCCCACGGCCACCACACAGACAGCACACGTCTCCGATGCCACGCAGCACAGTGCCCCCCAGTGCCAGCCATGGTCACGAGGAACAGAAAAAGCTCGAGGGCAGTATTGAGTCCCGGTGCTCAGAAGGGGGCCGTAGAGGGGCCGTAGCGGGGCTCACCTGTACCTCCCAGCCTGCTTCACTTCCTCATAGGTGTCCCGGCCGTCCACGGTCAGTGTGATGTCATCTAAGGGGTGACACGCATGTAGAAACAAGGATTGTTAACCCAAAGTCACCAAGACCTTCAGGGCCCACATCCCAGGTCTGCCCCAGTGACGTGGGCTCGTTTCTGGGGAAGAACCCAGAATGTTCTCAGGTCCCCAAAGGGCTCGGTGATCCCCAAAGTGTAGAGGCCCAGCACTTCGGTCTGATCCTAAGCCCGCCCTGAGTACCCAGACCACTGGAGCCCCAGCCCGGCCCACTCACTGCCGTGGACACAGAAGTCGCAGCTGTACTTGTCCAGTGTTTCCAGCGTGGTGACATAGGGAGCTGCTGGCACCACTTCGTCCACCCACTTGATGGCCTGCACCATCTTGTACCTCTCCTCCTGCGTGAATACTGGGGGTCCCTTATGCTTGGAGATCTCCTCTAGGGCCAGAGATGAGGGCGAGGAGGAAACGATGACCCACGGAGGGCAGGGCTGCAGCCCCATCTTAGCAACACTCTCCCACACTCGAGTGGCCACTGCCCTGTCCATGGTGCAGCCCAGCCACTCAGTACAGGTTTGCTGGATAACCACACAGTCCCATCAACAACCAAAGTTCCAGATTGAGGGTTCCCTCTGACAATTAGGTCCTGCAGGGTCTCAGTCAGCAGGGCAGCCCCCAGGTGGGCACGGGGGTGAGGGAGGTGGTGGTGGAGGGTGGGCGTGGCAGCCCCAGCTTACCGTCAGTGTGCACGCCCACGATGAGGTAGTCGCCCATGGCCCGTGCCTGGCGCAGCTGGTTCGAGTGGCCATAATGCACCATGTCATAGCTGTGGAGAGGGCGGGGGTCAGTCCCTGGGCAGCTAGAGGGCACAGCCTGGCTCGTCTGCGGCTTAAGCCCTCTGAGAAGCAGCCCCTGGGAACTGCTCCTCAGGTCCGGCTGGGCCTGGGCTTTCAGAGGGGAGGCGGGCACTTAGCTTGTCCTACCACTGTTCCCTGGGCCCAGGGCCAGATTCAGCAAGCGTGGCGGGCATCTGGCTGTGCCCAGTGACAAGGCCTGCGGATCCAAGGGCTGGAGAGCACAGGGGATGGTGCTCGCCCGTAGCCGCCCTGCTCCCACCCCTCATGCAAAGCACCACGGGGAGTCCCTTTAAGCTGTAGAAGAAACTGTGTCAATTCGGCATTAATTCAGGGGTGGGCTAAATGCTTTACTGCCCTGAAGACAGGTGGACAGTCCCTGGGGCCAACACGAAGCAAAGTCCAGCCAATGCGCAACAGCAATCACTAGCTTTGGAAATCCTGCTCATCTGCTGCGGCCTCCAGAAACTCAGTGACACGTGCTGTCAGGGGCCAACAGCCACTCCCTACCCCCTGGTTCTAGAGACTCTATCCTCAAATCAGGCCTGGTTAAGGGTGAACTTAACCCAGTGTGCAGCGTGGGTTCCCACGTGCTCTATGTGCCCTGGGGAGAACCCATTGTAAGGCGTGGCTCCCCACATGCTCTATGTGCTCTGGGGAGAACCCACACACTTCTCTGCAGGACCCAAGATGGGCAATCCTCGCTCTGCCCCTTCCAGCCTCACATTACCTTCTGAGTGGGCAAAGCTGTCCCTGCTTCTCCAGGAGACCCAGGCCACTGGGTGTACAGAGCCGTTCTACTCACCACCACCTGCTACCCCTATCTCAGCACAGCAGGCCCCAGCAGATAAGCCTGGGGGGTCACAGGGCCCTGGCCCTGGGATAAGGGAAGAGGGAAGTCTAAATCCAGCAGCCAGGCCGACCCCTGTGCCCACTGGACGGGCTGGGCCAGGGGATGCACAGAAGGCAGGTGGCACTGGGTCCAGGGTGTGTCCCAGTCACGGTGGCCTTATGGCTGCAGCCTGACTAGGGCCAAGGTCAGAGTCCACTGACACGAAGCCAGGCTCCCTCTCCCCAAGGTAATTCAGGCACAGCCTCGTGTGCTCTCCTCTGAAGCCCTGGGCTGTCCAGGTAGTGGCGTTTCTTTCTCTGCTTCCCTCAAGTAAAGGTCTGAGAAAGCATGGAAAGTGACAAGTTATCAGTTGGCAGCCCCACCCATCTTCAAACAACCCCCGCTGTCTGGCTTGCCAGAAAAGAGGACGGATGGGCATGTAACCCTCCCGGGGCGGGGAGGGGGGGACACCCAGGAGCTGTGGGCTTCGCTGAGGCTCCTGGATAGAGGCAATTCCGGTGCGCGGACACTGCCTGGACACCTAAGAGCACCTCTGTGGTCTTGTGCTGGGCAAGCTGAGGAACCTGACACCAGGAAGACAGTTGGGCGCCCGGCTCCTTCGGAGGGAGCGCGGTCCTGATGGCACTGAAACGATTAAATCAGCTCATCAGAGGAGATGCACACAACTGTTGCCACCTCCTCACAGGAGCTGGGCTGGGCGGGTGTGCCTGGCTCGGCTTACTGGCAAACGTCAGGGAAAGAGCGCCTTAGGGAAAGGCGTTTCTCAAAAGTCCCCAGTGCTGGGCCAGCAGGCCCGGCCTCCGGCGTGGGACCCGCACGACGGGCTGCCCGCGGTGGGGGTGATCCCTAGTCCCAGGAGACCTCCGGACCCAGGCAGGCCGAGCCCGCCGCCTGCTGCCCCCCTGACTCCCCGCTATTGACCGCCTATCCCGGGCCCGGGGAAGGCCGGCTCACAGGCGTCTCCGGCTGCAGCGCAGCGGCCCCCCCACCCGCCAACGCCCACCGCGCTCACCAGCCGTCGCACCACACCCGCACGTCACGTCTGCCTCCCGGGCCTGGCCGCTCCGCGCCGCCCAACGCCCCGTGCCCGTTTCGGATCATGTCGCCCCAGCAGCGGCGCGGCTCGGCCAGCTCCGCGACTCCGAGCTGCTGGCCTCCGCCTTCCCTGCGCACGCGCCATCACGCGGGCCTCACCAGCCGCACCCAACCAATGGCGAGCGGCGCCCCGCCCACCCATAGCGCGCGGCCAATAACGTGGGCGACCGACCTTGGCAGAACCGAGTCCCGCCTCCCCTGCGCACGCGCGACCAATGGCGTGCACACGTCGCCCCTCCGCGGGCACCTGAGGGGCAGGTCCTGGCCCGCCAGCCGAGCCGCGGACCCGCTCCCACACACCGCGTCAGAAGGAGTCACTCGGTGACACGGGAAAGACAGTGCAGAGATATTTAATATCAATAAAAATTTCTGCCGAGAGCCAAGGCTGTCACGCCGGTACGGATTGCCGCAAACCAATACAGAAAAGGGTTCCTACAAAGTTGACGTTTTTAGCAAGAAGTAGAAAGAGGGTGGAGGCCCCTGAGACTAGCCTGGTGAACGAGGTAAGGCAGCGCGTGCTTCCTCCTGGCCGGCCAGGTGCCAGCTGTGAAATAACCCGAGTTCTGTTCTCACAGGGAGGTGTGGCTGCCACCTCTAGGAAGAGGCCGGTGGGCCAGGTGTCCTCAACACTCAGGCCCACACCAGGGCAACCACAGTAGTGCAAAGGGGCTTCCCGCAAAGACAAACATCACCCCCGAGAATTCCCACTAGACCCTGTGGGGCAGCCCTGGCCTTCTCGGTGCCAGCAGCCCCTGAGTCCGAGTCCCAGCCATCTGCAAAGTGCCGAGTGTTGTTCTGTCAAGCTCCAGGTTATGTCACTTTCTTCCTTTTCGTGCGTTTGCTGCAGCCCCTGCCGAACCAGCCACCTAGGATGGGGGCTGAGCTGAGGGGTGCATCCCGGTCCCTGGGTGGAGGGTCCTCTTGGCTTCTGCACAGTGACTTCCGACTGTGGCTGCCTTCTTCACCCGCACGCAGGGGAGTTGCCAGGGAGAAGATGGGGTCCTGCCACCTACCAAAAAGGGAAAGCTGGGTCGGGCGTGCCTGGAGCCTCTCAGTCACAACGCGCCCCAGGATGGGAAGGCTGACTGAGGAGGTGACCCTGCTCCCTCCCCGTATCTTGGCCGTGGCGGGCTTTGCTCAGTGGTAGCCCCACTGTTCCTGGGCTACAGAACAGCTGTTAAGAGGGGTACACTCCCAGACTAGCTCGGCCTCGGCAGACCTGTGTCCTCGTCGGAGAGTGAACGGCCGGGCATACACAGTGGGGTGGCAGGAGCCTCAGCAGGAATGAGTCACTAGCAAGTCTGGGCCCCACCTCACTTGTATGGCCAGGGGCAGGTGGACCAGACCCTCTCCCCCATCCCAGACCGTGACACTTGATGAAAGGCAAGGCCAGCTGACTACAGGCTACCGGGTGAGAGATCATGTGTCGGACTGAGATGTAGAAGCACATGTTATCAACTTAAGATACAGATAAGCACTGATAAGGAAAATGAGCTAAGTTAATGTAAAAAAAAAGTACAGTACACGATAGGCCCACATTACAGAACACCACAAACATAACATACAAGAATTGCCAGGCCCAGAAGGTGAAGGGATCCTTAATTCTCGAACCCTTTGATTAAAAGAAGTTATTGATTTCCCCTATAAGACCCTGAAAATTCACAGAGAGAGAAAGTGTAAACTTTTTACTCAATACATACACCATGTCTAAATTATCACAAATTCTGTATTAAGGCAGTTTAAGCTCCCCCCGAGTTTGTCAGCTCCCCAAACCAAGTGCACTGAAGTCTGTTTGCCCAGCACTGCCAAGCGCATGTCCCTTAAGGGACCTTCCCCTCCAGGCCATCTGAAGCAAAGGAGGACGAACCTCCAGGCACACACTAGCGGTCTCCCTCTCCCCACAGGGAGTCCTGTCAGTGCGCCTTGGCCAGTCCCTGCAGAGGCCAGCACACTGCAGTCATGCCTTACAGTTTTCAACACCTCGGAGCTTTCTCTGTGCTTAGCTCCCGAGAGCAGACAGACACGGCCCATCCACACGGGCAGCAGGGCGATGGGCCCACGCCCCCTCACCTGCTATAGGGGGGTATCTCCAGGCCCAGCTCATCCATGAGGAGTTGCATGACGTCATCACACCTCCCGTGGAGCTTCAGGGCAGCCCAGTCATCCTTTGGGGTCCACTGGGGACAGGGAAGGTGAATGAGGACAGCACCTCACTCCTTCCCAATGCCCTGCGACCTGGGCTCTGCTTGGCCAGCCCCCCAAGGTGCGTGAGTTCAGGACAGAATGTCACAGGGCCTCCTAGAGCTCAGGTCTCAGGAGGCAGCTCTGAGCGCTGAGTTACCTGCAAGTTCACAATGTAGAGCTTGGGCCGCCGGCTGGGGGGCTTGGTCATGCACCAGAGGCGTGGGTATTTCTTCAGAACCTGCAGGAACAGACGGACACAGACCACACAACCAGGGAACGAGGCTATAGGAAGCTGCCGGCGGGCTACTCCCAGCCCAGCCACAGTGCCGGCTGTGTACCTTTAAGCTGGAGCCTAAACACAGGATCGTATCCGCTTTGCTAGCAGCCTGGGTGGCTGCCTCCCAGTTCAGGGGCTGCCCCAGGGTCCCCCGCTCCCCAAAGTGCACGATGGTGTCCCGGAGCTGGGCCCCACACTTGTGGCAGACCCGGCCTGTCTGGTGTCGGTGCAGGGCGGTGCGCTCCGTCACGTCGAATACTCGCACGTACTCCCTGTTGGGGGTGCAGGCCGTGCAGACCTGAGGGGGAGGGCACTGTGAGCAGGAGGCACTGGCCCGCCGCACCCCCAAGTCCCGGAGGGAGCGCTCACTTCAATGTACATGTTTCCGTGGAGCTCCGAGATGGCTGAGCGCGGCAGCCCGCTCCGCAGGTGGAGCCCATCGCAATTCTGAGACACCACGTGCTGCACCTGGGGGAGGCGGGTGGGAGTTGGCAGGAGGGCCGTGGGAAGCAACACCCACCCAGCAGCGCCACTGGCTTGTCCTGAGTCTAGCCCAGCACCCCCAAACCAGAGGCACGTCCAACCTCACATGAAGCCTCGAAGGCAAGACCAGGGCAGCAGGCTGGTCCGAGCAGGGCTCAGCACGGCCCGCCCCCAACAAAGGCTCACACACTGGGAGTGGCCAGGAGGGTGAGCCTCGGCTGGAAGGGGCTTGGGCCCAGGCTGATGCCCTCTTGGGTCAGTTTCAGGTCCCTGAAGGCCCAGGAGGATCGACCCTTCCCCACTTGGTTGGAGGTGCTCAGCAGAGGGTCTCCAGAGATTCCCTATGAGTTCTAGCTGTGATGACTCAGAGGGGAAGCTGCCCCCTTGACGAGAAAGCACAGAGGATCAGAGGGAGGCTCACACCAGGGCTCTAAACTGCTTGGTGGGCACTCATTACGCGGGTCCACTGGCCAACAGGAGTAAGATGCAGCTGCCACTATAGCACCTAAATGGTGCTCCAGGTCCCACGCTGTGGACACAGCAAGCACACCAGCTGGCCACACAGGGCTCTTACCAGCTTCTGCTCATGTAAGCGGGCGATGCTCATGTGGGTGAGGGTCGGCTCGGCCTCACTCAGATCGGCAGCACTGCCAGGTGAAAGGGAGCACAGGTGAAGGGGGCTTCCCGGTCAGGCCCCTGCTGCCCTGCTCACCTTGGTAGCAAGGCTGTGTACACTGCTTACCTAACATGTCTCCCTTTCTGAAGCAGCGTCCACACTCCATTAGGACCCCGGTAATCTGGGATAGAGGCTGCCTGCATGTTCAGAAAGACGATAAGCCTGGTGAAAAGGCATCACAGAAGGCACTGGCAGAATTCCCAAGAACAGAAAGCATACGTTTCTCCCAGCGTGTTGCAGGCTGACCCGCAGACCGGCCTCTATTCATTCCACAGACTCAGCATTTTCTAGTCTAAGCTGCCTGAACCCAGATGGAGAGTAGCCCATGTG
This sequence comes from Rhinolophus sinicus, assembly GCF_057876585.1. Taxonomy (NCBI): domain Eukaryota; kingdom Metazoa; phylum Chordata; class Mammalia; order Chiroptera; family Rhinolophidae; genus Rhinolophus; species Rhinolophus sinicus. The sequence continues at coordinate 57,084,173 of NC_142512.1, forward strand.
GCTCCTTCCCTCTGCCTGGACTCCCGCTCTCACCTGGTCCAGCTCATTCTTCCAGCCACGCTTCCTCTGGGAGCCTTCCTCAGTACAGCCTGGCTCTGCAGCCACACCTGTCTTCCACACTGAGGGTGGGACTGGTCAGCCTCACCTGTGTTTCCCCTGGGCCTAGCCAGTACACAAGAAAGATGCAGCGGTGATCCCCTAGGTGGGATCCCTCCTCTGTCCAAATTCTTCCATCTTGATGCTGTGCTTCCTGCCCTACCTTCATAAAGACAGGCGAACCTCTCCAGGTGAGAGATAAACACCACTGAATTGCCCAAGTTCCCAATCCAGTGGAACAAAGCCACCCAAGACAAAGAGAGTGTGCCAGGATCCAGGTGTTCTGTGCTCCTTCTGTGGAGCCCTGTCTCCTCCCTGCTGCTTACGCTCCGAAAAGTGCCCACTCTGACCCGTGGTTCCGACTCACATCACAAGCTCAAACAGCAACACTCACACCAAATTAATGAGCAGCACACACCTTTAAGTAGGCACCTGAAGCTCTTTAAGAGGTATTATTATTGCTTTTAAATAATCACACGATGGGAGTTCACCCGTGAATATGGGGGGAGGAGACCAGATTGCCAGGGCTCCAGAGGGTCCGTAAGTCACAACCGTCAGCCCACCCGACACACTCCAGGTACTGCCCCCGCAGCCATCCCTGTCTTATCTCACCTGCACCCGTAAAATTTTACCCACACTTTGAGGCCCAGACTCAGTGTCACCTCCTACAAAAACCCAGCTGGGATGATTTCCCAGCTGAGACCACAGGGGTGTGTCTGGATTTCTATTGTTGACCTAACACAGCCAGCTTCATGTGACAGCTATATGCTTATATACCTTAACATATCATCTGTGGGCTTCTCCAGGATGGAAATCCTGTGTTCACCTCTGCTGGGCCTGCACGCGGGTCACACTCAATCCACCCCATCAGACAGACAAATAATGTGCCACCCACGTTGTCAAAGCAGGTCATACACATTCCATGGCCCAGGAGAACACCTCGATGGAACTTTTCAAAACCCAACACATTTCCCTTCTTTGCCTGGTGTACTTTAATTCTTACTGCCTTGCTTTCTACTTTACCTTCCTTCAACATTCAAAAAAACAACGAATCAGGACACAGTTTGGGGCTTACCTCTGCCCACATAACTTTGGGACAGTAAATTAACCTCCTTAGCTTAAACGCAGAGGTGCCTGCAGGAACTAAGCTATTACGTCCCATTTTTATTCCTTTTCCTTTCTTGTCTCTAACTGGGTATAACAGACTTCAATCCTGTAAAAATGTTTATCTACTTAGTGACGTTTCAAATTGAGTCATTTTCAGCTTTTCTAAGAAAGGAAACAACCTCAGTCAGAGTTGCTTTTAAAGTGAGTTTTTTTTTTGCGAATCAGTTTTCCTCAGCTCAGAGTACAGTCCTCAGTCCTTGGGTCACACGCCCAGAAGGGGGCGCCCCGGGCGCGTCCCCGCCAGCCCCCCGCCCGGTGGTCCGGGATTCATCCGGACCTAGGAGTCGACCCGGGGGCACGGCCGTTCACGCCTCGCCTCCCTACCGTGCTGATCCCCGCGCCAGTGTAGACGACCAGGTACTTGGCGTTCCGCACGGCTCCGGCCAGCTCCCGGACTTTCCTCCGCAGCTCCTCCGGGTCGTCACACACCTGCCGAGACACCCAGACCGGGCGTAAGCCCCGCCCCCTACCCGGCGAGAGGCCCGGCAGACCCGGGCGCGCGCGGGACTCGCCTCCTCCTGCCGCCGCTTCAGGCCCTCGCGCCGCCTGCTCCGGCCCTGCAACTCGGTCACCAGGTCCTCGCTCTCGGCCAGGAGCCGGCCCTCCTCTGCGCTGCGCTCGGCCGCCGCCTTCCTCAGGATGCGCGAAACCTGCGGGCGCGGGGCAGGTGATGAGGGCGACGCGAGGCGGGGACGGCGGGGCGGGGCAAGAGGTGACATACCTGGCGGAGGCGCTCCCGCTGCTGCTCCTCCCGCAGCCTCCGGACCCGCTCGGCCGCCTTGCGCTCCGAGCGGCTCAGACCCCCGGCTGCCATCGCTCCCGAGGAGATCCACGCTTCCGCTTCCGCCTCCCGGCAGGCCGCGCGCCGACACATGCGCGCTGGGCCCTGCCCCGCCCTTCCGGCCCCGCCCGCACCGCCCCAATTTAAGCACCTGCCAAGTCTCTTTAAAAGGTGTTTATTGATCATATACAAAATAAAGAAAACCTTATATATCACAAACATACACTATGTACAGCAATAAATACCGGGGGCCCGGCCCAGTGCCGCCCCTCCTGGACAATAATTTAGCAATAAATACTGCACAGGGCAGGGTGGGCGCCTAAGCGGGCGGCCCTAACGAGGCCCCTCCCCACCTGGATCTTCGACGATCCCCGCCGCCGGGCAGATCCCAGGATACCCCCACTTCCCCCTGACTTCAGCCCTAGGCAGCACATGCAGGGTCTGATCAACTCTGCCTGGACCCACCCGCTCAGCGCCGGGAGAGCAGCAGAGCTGGACACACTGGCAGCCCTTGTCCTGTTGCCCTAAGATGCCAGGAGAAGGCTTTCTGTACCCACTCCCGTTTGGTTAAAGGCTTCCGGGACTAGCAGATTGAGGGGATGGGAAGAAGGGAGGTGCTGGGACACGAGGTTGCTGGAAGGGTCGCTCCTCATAGTTCACTGGGGACACCCACATACCAAGGCTGGGGTGGAAATGTATGCGACTGGCCCAACAGGTACAGCACACGCCCAGGACAGGCCAGAAGCAGGGCAGGCCATCAGTCTCGAGGGCACACCCCTGCCTCTGTGTGTCCTCCACTCTCTGTCCCCATCTGCTCCAAAACCAGAAGCCAACAGGAAGGCAAAAACGCGCCAAAAAGAATTATTCAGTGGCTTCTGGGGAAAAAAATCGTTAATGTGTTGGTTCCTTTCACCAAACCACAGCCTAAAAAAGTAACTTACAAGATCCCAGAGCGGAAACAGCACTGCAGCCTGTGGCTCAGGCTTTCCAGCTGTGGACGGGAGCTTTGGCCAAGCGTCCACTCCAGAGATGGAGGCAGCGGGGACCGGATGGGGCCTGACCACCCATCCCAAAGCAGGCTATAGATCAGAGCTGTGGGCCGGGCCCTGACCACTGAGGGCTGTTGCTGACAGTCAGAGTTGTGCACACAGACCGGAAGCATGGACCAACAGGAGGAAAGCCCGTCAGAAACCAGCACACTTGCCAACTGCCATGCAGCAGCCGCATCTTCTCACCTGTACAAAGGGCAGTGCCACCGGAGCAGCAGCCAGGGGCTGTGGGGAGTTCTCCCTGGGGCCATGCTCTGGGAAGGAGCGGACCTATTCCCACAGAGTTCTCAGAAATCTAAATGTCCATGTTGGGGCAGGGAGGAGTTGGGCGAGGGCACGGTGGGAGCAAAGGTGCACATTGTGGTTTACTTAGCGGACAAGTTTGGGAGACCTGGCTTTGGCCGAAGCCCTCGATTTGCTGTGTCAGAAAAGTGGAGGGGAGAGAGGGGACACAACACCCTCACAGTAGGAAAACCGAATTAACAAGAATCAGAAAGACACCAACCAGTCACATGTGGACACAGTCTGCTGTCAAGAAACCAAAGGGAGGGAAAGAGGTGGAGTGGCCCTGCAGGCCTGGCTTGATGGGAACTGGATGCTCCCCCAGACCCAAGGAGCAGTTGTTCCAAATCCAAAAACCCTGAAAGAAACCATGGTCTCACTAACTCCAGAAGCTTCTGTAAACCAAATCAAGGCCTTGCAATATGTGTTAGCACATGCCTGCCCTCAAACCCTCCTCTCACCTTCCTCACCCACCTCTTCCCTCCACTCTCCAGGTCTACAGCCTGGCAGGGGTGTGCCGAAATGGACAACGACCTCCCAGCCAGGACAAACGTGGGGACCGTAAATGGACATGGAGGGTCTGTTCCTCCCACCACCAGGGCAGAACATGACCTCTCTTTAGGAACTGTTATGATGCAATTCCAACTCACTGCTGCTACAACCACTGACAACTCTCGTCTGGAGCCTGCGAAGCAGACAGACTGGAGGGGGAGGAAGCCACTGTGTGATCTGGAGTCAACAGTCAACAGCTCCATTGCAGGCTGACTCCGGTACAACTAGGAACGTCTCTGAGCATTTAGGGTCCACAGCAGCCCATCGAGATGGCAGAAATTGACAGCACGTCCTACTCCCATCCCATGGGCACACTGGGTCAAACTCTGGGATGAAAATCCTGCTGCCCACGAGGTTAAACCCTGCCAGGCAGCACTGATGCACTTCTGTGCTTTTCAGGGGGTCAGGGCCCCCAGAGAAGCCAACCCGCAACCCCAAGGAGAGGCCAAATGAGGCCCATGTGGCTGGAGACGGGGCACTAGCCTCCTGGGGGGGACGCCACAGACAGCCTGTCACGTGCCTATGAGGAGCTTCCCACCCGAGTCTGGGAGATTGGCTGCCTCTGCCGAGTGGCCAGGATGGGGATGAGTGTGGACTCAGTCCAAGAGAAGCACCTCCATAAGCTGGGCAGTGGATCCCTGGAAGACACAGACCCAAAGGGAGGTGGAAGAAGGCCCAAAGCCGAGAGCTGCCAGCACATTCAGGGGCGAGGAGGGGCAGGACCGGCCCTGGACACTAGCCCTTGTCTGGCACTGGTGGAGACCCCCAGGCCCTCAGGCAGGCAGAAAGGACCGCCCCAGGTGGGCCCCGAAACCACCTGGTTTTGTCTGGGAAGCACCACCCGCAGCATGGAAAACAGTCCTGGGACAACTGGGCAGCAGGTCTCGCAACCCCTATGTGGGCCCCTGGGGTTCCCCTGCTGAGGCCCATGTGAAGCCTAGAAGAACAAAGCTGGGGTCAGTGGCCAGAGCCCAAGCATGGTGACTGGATACCAGAAGGAAGACGGCGGGGGCAGCTTGGCCGTGGCCCCGTGGGCACCCACAGTGACTCCTTGGTCCCTGCAAATCCCCCACCCAGGGCTAGAGGCGGTGGGCATGGAAGCAGCATGGGGAGCCGCCCGGGATGGCCCCCAGTTTCACCTACCCTGCCAGTGGATCAGCCCAAGCCTGAGACACACATGCGAAGCCAAGGGTCAGAGGGGAGTGGGGGTAGGAGTGGCAGAGCCCGGAATCTGACCTCCTGGAGGTCTGGGGCAGACGCTGAGGCAGAAGAGGCCAGGCTGGTGGGCACCAACCTCCCCAGCTCTGCTGCAGCACGTACCGCCTGGCACCCCAGCCTGAGCCTGGCAAGCCAGCAGAAGCAAAACACAACCAAATCCAAAACAAACACAGGAAAACAGACACGAGAAGTGACACCCACAGGTCAAAGGTCACCAGAAGCACCAGCACGTGACGCTGCACAACACCTCACCAGGCACAGACAACACCACTGCACCGGCAGGAGACAGGAGACGGAAGCAGGAAGGGCGAAGGAGTAAGTCACTTTCGGTACAATTGCAAGAGAGAGCAAAGAGGACGTCAGGACGCGCCTTCTGGTCGCTCGCGGCTTGGCTTTTTTTTTTTGTCTTTTTTTTAAACTAAGTTTTATAAATAACATCTGATAACTCTGTGTATATAAAAACTAAACTCCAACAGCCACAAAGACTTGTCTGTAAGTTTACAAGAAAGGGATTTTTTTTTTCTTTTTTTAAACTAGCAGTTTCTATTATACTTTCTTTCCTTTTCCATTTATATGGTCAAATGTTCTTGCTTGTTTTTTGTTTTTTTTTTAAAAAGACAGTTTTATAAATACTCTGCAGCTCTTTTTTTTTCTTTAGCTTTTAAACATATAATTTAATAACTTCGTAAAAGGAACTTCTCTCTTTTAAATAAAGGGCTATGTAACCACACAAATAGGTCATGTAAACAGTGACACGGGACCCATCGCAGGACACTGGACACACCCTTCACGTACGCTCACAACCAGTGGTTTGGTCTTGTTCAGTGCAATGCGTCAGGCGAGAGTGCCGAGGCCCCGGGCCCATAGCCGCACGACGCCCCATCCCCCAAGCACCTAGGCTGGTGGCCTGCCTGTCCAGGGTCCTCAAGGACACCCTCCTCAGAGCAGAGCCCATCTATACCTCTGGTCGAGCTGTGAACTACCCAGGCCCCTGCCAATGCAGGTGGCCGCCAGGGCCTATGGGCCACTCAGCCTAGCACGCTCCCTGCTCAGGGACCCTTGAGCCCCTAGTGTTTGCTCGATCTTTCTGCCCATTCGCACAGGACCACTCTGGACTCCAAGCCCACATGGCCTTGGTATTAAGGGCTGGGGCGGCCCCATGTCACCACCGAACTGACCAATCCCAACATACAAAACACATGATGACAACGACGAGATCAAGGGGCTCAGCCCGGTGCCCCTGGGGTGCAGGTTGTGCTTTGCAGGGAAGGGAGGAGGTAGGAGAGGAAGAGGGGAGGAGAGGAGAAAGAGGGGGACAGGGCTGCCAAATTCGCCATGCGCCTAGTGGCCCCTCGAAGACCCGCCTGGGCAAGCGCACGTCCCTACGACCGGGCGTCCGTCTTGGACTTTACTATTGTGATGACGCTGGTGGCAGCCACCTTGCCGGGGACGAGGGGCCCCAGGCCAGCAGCAAGGGGGCCCCGAGCTGGCGCCACGGGGCTGCGGGCCACGGTCCTGGCGAAGTTCTGCAGGGCCTCGTACTTGGAGCGCAGCGCGTCCAGCTCCAGCTTCATGCTGGCGTTTTCCGACGCCAGCTTCTCCACCTCCTGCTGCAGCTCCGCCTTCTGCTTCTCCAGCTCCTCCTTCTGCGTCACGCGTTTCACGCGGCAGCTGGCGGCGTAGCCACGGTTCTTGAGCGTGCGCCGACGCTGCTTCAGCTGGATGATCTCCTCCTTGGACAGGCCCCGCAGGTGCTGGTTCAGCTCCCGCACCGACATGGTCACCAGCTCCTCATCGGTCAGGCTGGTGCCATTCTCGCCCGGCTCCCGCTTCACCTGGGGGCGGCACAGCGCACGAGGTCACGGGCTGATGTGACACCCATCCCTGTACCACCGCAGCCCCGAGACATGGCCCGTCCTGTCTGCTCACCTTCAAGGCCTTGTTTCCTTTATTGGGGGTCGTCATAACCCGGGGGCTCAGCAAGCAGGCACTCTGCGAGACAGGGAGCAGAGGTCAGAACCCTGGAGAACACCCCTCTTTCCCTGTGCACCGAGTCACGCCCCTCACCTGCCCATTCCTGATACCTGGCCTCAGGATGGCCCTTCGCCCTTGCCTCTCCTGAGATGGGCTGCTCCCGGTCTACCCCGCCCTAGGGAACCAGATGGGGGGGCCAGGAGGGTCTGAGGGGGGAAGGGGAACTGAAGGGCTGTTAGGCAGAGGCAAGAGAAGGGGCTGATTAAAAGAATGCTGGAGGGGCCAGCCTAGAAGGAAGCCTAGAGCTTTAAAAATAACGCCGGTGCGCACCCGAGCCCCAGAGCGGCTGTTCCTGGCGAGTCATGCTGACTCAGCACATTGCTCCCGCTCCCTCACTGGCCTGGCACTCCCCAGGCCGCCAGCCAACACAGCCCCAGGGGACCAGCAGCCAGAGCAGAAAGCTGCCGGGGCCAGAAAGGCCAGCCGGCCAACAGCAGGTGAGGGCCAGGGCCAGCGACCCTGCGCGTGTGTCTCCCGTCTCCTAAAGCCACCTCCCCTAACACGGCCCAGGACAAAGCCCTGCTCCTATGAAGGCTTAGGGGTCCGTCCCCACTGAGGACTCAGGGAGAGGCGGGATGTGGGGCAGTCCCGATGCGCCCGGAGACTTCTCACTTTGAAGAGTGGCCCATAGGTCCTCCAACTAGCTCTGGCACGAGTACCCCCACCCTCCTCGGTGAGCCTCCGCTGCAGCCGATGGAGTAACCATCCTGTGGCTTTGGGTTGCAGCAGCTCACGCCCCTGCCCTCCCTATCTAGGGTATTTCACAAGATCGCCCACAATCCGCCACCCTGGGGCCTGCTCAACTCCTTCTGGGCCAAGGACGGCCCTCTAGCCCCCTGCCCAGGGTCAGCACCACAGGGCCCCCTCCCTCCCACTTGGTCACCGTTCCCTCTTTCTGCTTCCTGAAACCCCACCAAAAACATTTTTGTACTCCTAGTCCTGGGATCCTGGCTACAATAGCTGCCGCCACACCGTGCCCCCCCCCCCCCCCTTTCCAGGTTGGATGCAGCGCTAAGACAGACTGCGTTCTCCCTCCTGGAGGACCACTTCAGGTAACTCTGGGCCAGGTCTCCTTCTTACCCTCACTGGAGCTAAAGTGTGGGCTGGGAAGGTAGAGGCGCGAGTGGGCTCCAGGGTGGACTGCACCTACCCAGCCTTGCATCAGGAAGCGAGGCTGCAGGAAGGAGGCCACAGGCGTCTCCCCACCGCCAGGCCGCCCAGGGGCTGAGGCAGGCCTGGGAGCCCAGTTCTTCCAGAGAGGAGGCTGTGCAGACCACAGCTGGAGGTGAGGAGGTCCTCAGGGCCCCACGCCCAGCCTGGGCCAGGCCCTCTTGGCAGCGCACAAGCTGGGGTGTAGGGGCCCTGTTCTGCGTCCTAGCACTGTCGGCCCAAAGGAAAAGCCCCAGCACCAGCTTTTCCCACCCCCATGCTCCCTCCACCCCTGACTGCTGAGCACAGCGGTGACTTCCTGAAGAGATCACACAGAAAAGTGCTTCCTCAACAGATTTCACCCTCTGCAGAAGGCCTGAACTCAGCACAGTGCAGCCAATTGCCTCCTAATCAAAGGTGTGTGTGAGCAGGGGGAAGGGGGGGCAGGTCTCAGGAAAGCCAGTGCTTCCAGCCTCCTGGCCTGGCCTTGCCCAGCAGACACACACTGATGCGACAGAGACAGCTTTGGAGATGGGGTGGCATGGGAATGATGGCTCAGGGCACCCCTAGAAGCCAGGCGGAGGGGATCCTAGAGACCAAATCAAGAAACTGCCCCCCCACAACTCTCCTCCCCACCCCGAAGGCTGGACCAGAGCTGGGGCTCGGTCATCCTCCTTCCTCAGCTCCCCCACAGGCTGAGTCCACCTTGTGGAGAAGGCCCAAACGGCCCGAATCCACCAAGGTACCCTGGACCACCCACTCAGGCCGGGAGCCAGTCAGGAAGGGGCAAGAGGTCTGGGCAGCCCCAGCCTCCTCCCGTGGGCCCAAACTCCAGGGCATGGACACAAGGCAGGAGGCAAGACAGCCAGCCTCTGCTCTTTGTCCTGGCCTGCAAACCCCCGTGGCCAAACCTTCCAGGCAGACATGGCCTTGGGCACTCTGGCACCCCGTCCTAGCCGGGCCTCACTCCCACCCTGCCCATCAGACAACCTCCTCCAGAAGCCCCCAGCCACTAAAAGTCACTCTGAAAAAAGTCTAAAACTTAATTTCCACCGAAGCCTAATGTACTGAGAAGACTTAATGCAACACCCCTCCAGAAATCTGCACTTACCTAGGGCATAAAATTCCAGCCAAAAGATCAGCTGAAGCGTTAAAACATCTGGCATCTCTAAGCCCAGGGCTGCCTGTGTGTCTGAGAACAAACCACAAGGCCAGCCAAGCCTGGCCATGAACCCGAGGCAAGAAGGGTCAGCTCTGGTCTAGACAAACACTGCCCTACCCCTCGAGCCAGCAATCACCCACACACTCAGGAGAGGTGGCCCAGGCCACATGACCCTCAAGTGGTCACTTCCCAACAGTCGCCATCACCTGGCCCAAAACCCATCAGGGCCACGTTCTCCGCTAACCTGCACAACACTGGGCCCCAACCTCAAGTGAGACAGCTTGGGGTGACTGGGACTTGCACTCTTCCACCCCAGCCCACCTGCTGTGCTCTGCAGGCTAGGCACCCACCATGCTACCACCACCCAGAGCCTCAACCCAGACAGACTCCATGGCTGGGCTGCAAAGAGGGGCAGGGCCTGCTCACCAGACACCTTGATCCCTAGGGCCCACGTCCTGCAGCTCCCTCTCATGTGCAGTCTCCTGGTAGAGCTGCGCCTGCTTGCCCCCTTCCCTGTCCACTGTCACCCTGGGACTCCAGTACAGGCTGTGCTATGCCGGGCTCACTGGGGGAGCCCTGGCTCCTGGCTCAACCCCACCCTTTCCCCCCCCCGTTGCCCCTCCTTCCAGGAGGCCCCACTGCCTCCCTCTCTGGCCTGTGTACCCCTCTCTTCCCTGTCCAGGGGCACCCAGACAGGCGGACCAGACCAGTCACAGGGAAAGCCTGCTTCCCGCCCCCTAGCACGGCCCCCCTAAGCTCCTCCCCTCCTCTCACTCAGAGAACTATTTCCCGGTTAGGAGAACTGTCCAAGCTTTGGGTCGGGAACCAGCCGCTGGAGAAGAGCGTGCCTGGGATGGGATGGACAGGCCAGGGGCTTCACCTTCTACCGCGCCGTGGCCCCTCCAGTTCCTCCTCACCACCCTGCCTTCAACTCGCACCTCAATCCAAACTTAAAAAGCCGCCCCAGCCCCTGGGCCCGGCTCCTTCTTCACGTCCCAACGGTTCCCTTCCACCCCTCGTTTCCCCGCCTTTCAGGCCCCAGGCCCCTAGCTCAGATCCCCCCGGGCACCGGGATGAGCGTCGAGTGACCTCATGCTGATGACTCAGCAAGTCTCCCTCAGGGCTCTGGCCCGCGTGTGACGGAGCGAAAGCGACGCGAGCAGGGTCTTCCCAGCGCCCCCACGCCAGCCCTCCCCGGGCCCGCCAAGGACCCCTGCACCTGGGGAGGCGGCCACACACACCTGATGAATCAGCAGCTCGGGCCCGGGCGGCCGGGCTCCTCCGCGGAGCCCTGGGCGCCCAGTTCGACCCCACCCTTTCCTCCCGCCGCCCCGGCCGCCCCTCCCTCCACTGAGCGAGCCCCGCGCACGCCCCGCCCGCCCTTCGCCGCCCCGCGGCCCACTCCCAGAACCCGGGCGCGGGGGCCAGCAGTGCCCTGCCCGATGGGGAAATCGAGGCACGGGCCGCCAGGGGCGCGCGGGGCAGACCCGAACCCAGGAGCGCCCGGCCCGCGCCGCACTCACCCACCACACTGCGGGCCCGGGCGGGCCGAGGCCGGGGCGAGGGGCGGCGGGCGCTCCGAGGCCGCGCGGGGCTGGGCCGCGCGGGGGCTCCGGGCCCGGGGTGGGGGCTCGCCGCCTGCGCGGGCCGGGCCGTGCGCGCTGGGAAGGCTGGGCCGGACCAGGCTCGGTATCCGCCGCCGCCGCCGCCGCCGCCGCCGCTCCACAGACGTCACATGATGTTTGGTCACGTGGGCTCCATTCATGAAGCGGCGACGCGACCCGCCGGGGCTTAAAGGGGAAGGCGCGACGGCGGCGGCGGCGGCGGCGACGGAGGCGGAGCGCGCTCAGACTGCGCCTGCGTGTCCGGGCGCCGTCGCCCCGGCAACGCGCACCGCCCCCTGCCCGGGCGGGGTCTCGCGGGACTGGCTCGGGCGCGCGCTCCCCGGCGGCCACGCCCCCACCGGCCTTCAAGGTGGGGCCTTGTGACCGGTTCGGCCGCTTTCCTGACCCTTGTGTGCTGACACTTTCAAAGTCCATGTGTCCAAGAGGCCGGCTTCTACCTGCCCAGGGTGGGGGTCTCTGCCGGGGGCTCACTCCTTAGGCGGGCCCTGCATGGACTCCAGGCCCAGCACTGGCCGCAGTAGTGGGTACGTGGGGAGTGACCAGGCCTGTCGAGGCCCCCCTGGCAGGCACGGGAACGCAGCCCTGCTCCTGGGTTTTTTTGTTGTGCATTTTCTTCTGTGTCTCCTTTCTCCCTTTCCGTTTGGAGGGCTGTTCCTTGTCCCCAAAGTGTCTCATCTGCCCACCTACGTGCACGGGGTCTTGGTTCTGAGTGGGCCCAGGGGGAGGGGAGAACTGGAGATGAGACACTGCCAATGCTGTTCCTTGAAAACCCCCGCTCAAGAGCTCTCCTGCCCCAAAGGGCACCCTGCTGCCCTTTGGGGGACACCACCTCTTGTTCTGAGCGCTCCTGGCACATCCTAGCAGCCCAGACTAGCTCCCCTAACCCACCTGAGCAGGGGTGAGTGTAAGTGGTGTCAACCTCTGAGGTAAGGGGCCGCCTTTTACTATCTTCATGCTCTGTAACTGCTTTTTGATGCGTCAAACGCAAGCACTCTGGCTCCATCAAGTGCTCTCACCGTCACTCCTCTGATCTTGCAATGGTTAATTTTGTGTCAAATTGACTGGGACACAGTGACCAGATATTTGGTCAAATATTATTCTGGCTGTTTCAGTGAGGGTGTTTTGGCATGAGAGTAACATTTAAATTGGTAGATGTTAACAGCTTGCCTTCTGTAATGTGAATGGGCCACATTCAACCAGTTGAAGGCCCAAATAGAACGAAAAGACCGACCCTCCCTGGTGTGAGAAATTCCCTGCCTTTAGACACCACCTGCCTGGTGGCTCTGCCTGTTGTCCTTTGAGTTGGAATGTCAGCTACCTGGGTCTCCAGCCTGACGCCCCACCCTGCAGACTGGACTTGCCAGCCTCCATAGTTGTGGCTAAATCTTTCTTATATATAACTTAATATCTATCTCTGTGTCCTACTGGTTGTTTCTCTGGAGAACCCTAATCTAGCTCCCTACGACCCTCCCGCTCCAACTGCCTCTGCCTGGGTGAGTGGGGGCGACATATGCCCCCACTAAGCCCGGAGACGTGAAGGATGCAGAGGCTGGTGCTCCCCCCACAATGGGGAACAGAGCAAGCCCAGCCTATGGTGCCAACTTCCAGTGACACTTCTAGCGACTGGGGCTTGAGGAGCTATACCCTTCCCTAGAGGCTCCCTCCCCTCTGCTCACTGGGAGACTCCAACCCTGGCAGCCTGGCTGCCTTGGAACGTAGGGCTCTGGGGCCCGGGGACTACTGGCTTAGCCTTTACTATTACACCCAACAGCAATGACCCCCTGTGGCAGCTGGGGGCCACCCTCCACACATGCTGAAAAAGTCAGAAGTTAGGGCACTGGGCTGGAAACCAATTTATTTAACCTAAAAGGTCAGGGAGAGAAGTGACAGTGTCTGTGGTTCAGGTCAGGAATGGGGGACAGTGGCCTGAGAGTGCTGGTAGCCTTGGAAATCCAACTGTCTGAGGAGCCCTTTTCTCAAATGTCAAATGGGGATGAGGGGTGATTGGCAGCTGGCCTCGAACTGTAGTCCCTCCCATTGGACTCAGGATGCCTGGGATCCTCTGGTGCTTCCCACACTGAGGAAGGAGGTGTTCCCCCCACCCCCACCATGAGTGGAGGTTAGGGAAGTAGCAGATGTGGGGCAGGGCTCCCCCCTGTAGCTAGACCTTCACAGGGACCAGGGGGAACCTTGACCTTTGTGCTCAGCCCAAGCCTCTCAAACCAGCTAACGCTGAAAGGTGAAGCCCCCAACCCCCCGCTTCCTGAGCTCCTGAAAGGTGGTCCTGATTTGGTTTGGGGCAGAGGAAGTGCAGGTTTGAGGTCAGAGTCCATCCCTGTTCTGGGCCAGAAAGCATTTGGGGACTGGAGATTCCCACTGGCAAGTGATGTGGCCCCTCCCTGGCTATGACGCTGGCTGACCCCAGGTGACCAAAGTCGTGGGCAGTGGGGCCACCCTATGTGGCCCGGGGCTAGACACCCAGCACAGGAGCTCTGAGCCAGGAGAGAGAAGGTGGCGGGTAGCCTGGCAGGCAGGTGAGACACTTCAGTCTTTCTTGCCAGTTGGGGCCATGCTTCGGGGAAGCAGCTTGGCGTGGCCAGAAGGAGCCAGCAGGGCCCTTGGAGGGGAGTCCAGCTTCACCTTGTCCAGGACAGTCTTCTTGATGGCAGCTGGCGAGACCTTCTCGCAGTCAGCCATGGATTGCAGCTCCCTACGGAGGCAGTGAGGGTTGGGTCCAGGCTCCGCCTCCTTCCTGAACCCATGTGTCCATGTGGGAAGAGGAGTCAAGGCCCACAGCTCCCTGCACCTGCCAGCCCAGGGTGCTGCAGTGCTGTCACACCCCCTTCAGGGCCCTTGCACCGCAGTTCCCTCTGCCAGCTACCCTCCCCTAGACTGCTGTCTGCCTCCCTCTCACCTCATTCAAATCGACTCAGTAACCAAATCTAGCGTCAGGCCCCCAGACTTTGAGCCCTCACTGTCCTGAGCACAGGACATGTGCCTCGTCTGTCTCCCCTGCGGGTTGAGGCCAGCAGGGCAGCACTGTGTTCTGGCCTTGTTGTCATGTGGTGGCACTCGGAGAAGCCTGGGGGGTTAGACTGGAGGGCAGGTGGGGGCTGAGAAAGTTGCCCGTCCATCCTCAGACCTGAATGAGGGACAGTGACTCCGAGCTGAGACACCAAACTGTGTCTGTCTGTGCTGTTTGGTTTTTCTGGCAGCTCTCATGGAGCTGCCATCGTGCCAACACACTACACCGCGTCCTGCTCGTCTAACTTGCTTAACCTCCCCAGCCAGGCTGGGAGAAAGGTGTTATTGTCAGGCTCACAGAGGTTCCTTCTGGTTCCCCTGGGCCCACCTCCCTAGCTTGGATGATCACCCTAGTCTGATGGCCACAGATGATGAAACCACGTGGGGAGCAGAGTGAACACCCAGAGGGCTGCCCCTCCCGGCAGGACGATGGGCACTGCAAACCATATGCCAGGGAACCTCGGGGCTCCCCGTGCCTTGCCCATAGCCAGGCCCGAGCTCGATAAACATCCACTGAGTGGATGACGGAGCAGATGCGAGTGAGGCTGAGGGCTCTGATGCACTGGGTGGGAGGCCCGGGGGCGGGCAGCAGCAGGGGCCCACCGTGTGCGGATGCAGGAGGCCTCCACAGCGTTGATGAGCAGGGAGCGGAAACCCCCACTCTCCAGCACGTGCAGGGCGTGGATGGTGGCCCCTCCAGGAGAGCAGACATTGTCCTTGAGCTGGCCTGGGTGCTGTTCTGAGTCCAGTAGCATCTTGGCAGCCCCCTGCAGCCAGAGAAGACAGGCTGACGGCTGTGGGGGCACCCAGCCCCCTCCACAGGGCACTGCCCCCAGCCCCAGCCACTGCGGCACCCACTGACTCTCCACCCATCCATCCCCATGCACCAGCCTCTCACCTAGCAAGGAGTGGCCCCCACCAGAGGGTCAGAAGAAATACTGACCAGCAGAGCCTGGGCCCCAAGGCGGACTGCCAGGCGCCTGGGAAGCCCCATCTTCACGCCCCCATCAGCCAGGGCATCTAGAGCTGTGAAGGCCTGCAGGGAGAAGGCACCTAAGCCACTGTCCCAGGCCTCTTCTCCTCCAGGCAATGGTTGGTTGGTCCAGCAGCTCTGCCCGCAGTGTCCGGAGCAGGGAAGAGGGTGAAGGCTGGGCAGGTGTGCCCTGAGGTTCAGCCCATGGCTGCTAGCTGCCGCCCACCCATCCCCAGTGCTCACATAGGCTGGGCCGCTGCCACTGAGCCCCGTGACGGCATCGATCAGGTCCTCCTCCACCTCCGTGCAGAAGCCTACACTGCCCATGAGCTGCTCCAGGAGCCTGCCATCCTCCACCTGGGCATGGGTGCCAGTGGCATATACCGTGGCCCCCTCCCGCACCACAACCGGTGTGTTGGTCATGCAGCGGATGACTTTGGGGGCTGGCTGGAATGCCATCAGCTTCTGGAGAAGAAACGGGCTGTGTATCCATCAGGACCCCGGGCCCTGAGCCCTGACCCGTTCCTGAGTTTTCACTGTGCACTGGGCCAACACACCCATTTCACAGATGGAGGGCTGAGAGGGCCAGAACTCCTGACCATGGTGCACATTTCTACCCCTCCCCTAGCCCCACTGGGCCTGGCCCTGCAGTGCCCACCTTCTCGATGGAGCTGATGGTGACTCCAGCCGCGCAGGACACCACAATGTGCCGGTCCTCGATGTCAGCCCCAATCTCGTCCAGGATGAAGGGGATGATGTGTGGCTTGACGGCCAGGAAGAGCACGTCGCTGTGCTGCACGGTCTCCTTGTTGTGGGGTGTCAGGTTCACCCCCATCTTCTGCAGGGAGTGCGCAGGCTGGCTAGACCCCCAGGATCCCTCCCCCAAACCAGGAGCCGCAATGTGGAACAGGACTGAGGCTGCTGGGAGTGTGGGCATGGCCGGCTGAGGCTCGGGGCAAGGGGCTCTGACACCCCCAACCGCCATTCCCACCTAGAAGCAGAAGCATTCTGCTCTGGAATGTGCCCCTTCTGCAGACAGAAAAGGGACACTGCATCCATGCCACAGCCTTGGCCCAACCCACTTTGGGCTGCAGCCTCAGACCCTCTACTTTCCAGGTGTGGGTGGCAGTCTCAAGCTGGGGTGCCTGTCTACATCCTTGGATCTAGAGCCCTAACTCTGCTATGGCAAACCGAAGCTGTATCAGTCATGGATGTGTCTCACCTGGCCCCACACTGTGGCCCCATCTACCTGGCCCCCACAGCACCCCATTCCAGACCAGCACTCCCTCCCCACCAGATGCACCCAGGTCTCAAGAGCTGAGCAGGGTCTGTAAGATACTCCAGCCCAGGGCCCCTCCTCTAGCTGGAGTGGGGGGCTGTTTCATGGTGCCCCCTGCTAGGGCCTCTACTCCTGGCCCTCCAGGTTCAAGGCTGTCACAAACCTGCCCCAGACACACTGACCAGCCCCTGCAGGGCCACCCTGCACCTACCCTGAGGGAAGAAACCGTGGCCAGGTCCATGTCTGGGGAGCTGGCCATTATCTTGTGGGCTGCTAGGACGCCTGCAGGGGACACAGTTCTTCCATCAAGGCCAGTCCTGGCCTCCCTCTCCCACATTCCCAGAAAGGAAAGTGGAAATCCCACCACCCAGGGCAAGACCCCAAACATTTGGGGCTGCCATTTCCTACAGACCCCCACCTTCATCCCCCAGACTGCAGAAGGGTAATGGCCCACCCTCTGGCACTGGGCCCGCTCCTGGCCAGGGGCCTACCTGCTGCTGTGAAGCCCTTGGCCAGGGCAAAGGCCAACTGGCCAGCCCCGATGAAGCCCACGCTCATGGTGTCCAGAGGCGCGCCCACAGCTGGCACTGGCTCTGCAGGAAGAGCTGCGGGAGGAGATGGGGCAGGATTCTGCGCAAAAAGTTAGGTGGGTAGTGCAAGGCTTGGCCAGGACACCGCCAGCTGCCCCCCCCCCCCAGTTGGTCTAACTTTCCCCTCGGCTGCCCGACAGCCCCGGGCCGGATAACTGCTGCGATCTCCCACCCATATCGGTGTCCCGGACCTGCTCCCCAGGGCCCCAGACACGGGGCAGAGCGGAGCGAGCCGGCCTCCGGAAGGGGTGGGGGGGGGGTCGGGGGGGATGGACTGGGGGCGGGGGACGACCAGCCAGCGCTGGGTTGAACCTCAGGGTCAAGCCCCTCCCGTCCTAGCACCCCTCGCCCTAAGCCGGGGGACGGGGGTGCAGACACGCATCTACCCCTGCCCCGAAGCACCACCCACCTGGCCAACCCCGCGCCCAGTTACCGAGCTACCAGGACAGGTTTCCCCTCGCCTACAGCACGGCGCCAGCCACGCGGCATCCACGCCCCGTAGGTCCCGCCTCCGACGCCCCGGCCAATCCGCGGCGCGGCCTCCCCGGAGCCGGCCAATCGGAAGGCGCGGGCGATGCGGAGGGGCGGTTGCATCATCTTCTCGCCCAGCTCGCTCCTCCGCAGGCCCAGCCTTGTCTCCCTGCGCCCCCAGGACCCCCGCCCCAGAGCCCACCACCCACGCACCCTGATTCGCGCCTACTGAGACCTCGCCCCAGAACTCCACCGCTTGGAACTCCACTGTCCACTCCGATCCCCGGATAAGTGCACCCCAACCTTTGGCCGTCGTCCCTTGACCTGCGCCCCTCCTCGACCTGCGCCCCCGCCCCCCGAGAACACGCGTGGAGACTGAGGACGCCGGGAAAGGGGGCGGGGGGAGTGAGGCCCTCAAGGAGCATCCCTGCGCAGGGGCTCCCCACGCAGGGCCCTGTCGAGGGCCACATAGACAAGGACATGTCAGGCCTGTGTCCCCCAGGCTTGCACGGGGTGGGGTGGGTGAAAACATTTTGCTAAATGGAAACATTTTAAAAATATTACTATTTTGACGCTGTCTTTTGCCATTTGAAACTTTTTTTTTTATTGTATCAGGAGGCTGGGAAACAGGAGAGAAGCTCAGCCTCTGGAGGCACCTGGGAGTCTAAGCATTCCCAGAGGTCCACCTGGGCCCTGTCCCACCATCTCTCCTGGGCCAGGCGCCCTAAGAGAGCTGCCTGGCATTCAAGCCATGGGCCTGTTGCTATGTCAACCTACCCAATAGGCGTTTGGGGTGGTAGTGGTCACCCAGTAAACAGAGGAAAGTGACCTACAGTGCCCACCCCTCCCACGGAGCACCCCCCACCCCCCACCCCCACCCCATGTTCCCTGACATCTTGTCTGCAGGATGTCTGGAAGGTTTTGGCACTGAGTTTTCTGGAGAACGTGGCCTCAGTCATTTCCCCCTGAGGACTGGCCCAGGGCTTATCTAAGCTGAAGCTGCGTTTGGGTTCAGCAGAGTCTGGGGTCCCAGTCAGCAGTAGGGTCAAGGGCAAAGTAAGAAGAGATCATTGTGGATGACCCATCCCCACCTGGGGAAGGCATGAGCTTCTTTGTTTCATCAATTCTGTAAATTAAATGACACCTAAACAATTTCAGAATCACTCTCATGGTTGTGGTACAGAAGCAGGGCTGTGGCTTTCCTGTGACAAAACAGCCACCACCACCACTGCCAGACCACTGTGTGGTGACTGTGCACTGCAGAGTTCCAGGCCTCCGGGTCTATCGTGTATCTATCTGGTGATTAGTCCTCAAGTTCCAAGGGAGGGACTGCTCAGGGGAGTGGCCCCCACACAAACCCGCTGTGTTTCACATGTCTGTAATGAGAAAACGGAACCTCTTCTGTAAAGTACTGTTTTTTAAGTAATAACAGCAAATAACTCCCTCGTCCAGCAAGAGAGTCCCCTGGTCTAGGGATGGAGTGTCAGCAGGAACGTCCCCATGTGAGCCGCTCAGGACCTCTGCCAGGCTCATCTTGAGCCCTAGATCCCCTCCCCTCCTCTGTCTCACCTTTGGACCTTGGAAATTTAGGGTTGGTGGAGCACTGGGGATATAAGGCCAACGGACAGTGAGGAAATTGGGAAGTTGGTGACATAACTTGTTTCAGAAGTTTGGCTAAAAAAGGTGTCCAGGCCTCCCTGTGAGCTGGGAAGGGTGTGGTCCATATGCTCCTTTGTCACCTGGAAATGTGTCCCCTAACCCTCACCCTCCCTCAGCCAGCAGGGGCCTTCACACCACCCCAGGACATGATGGCTCCTGCCTTCTTGGGGATCTGTTGATGAGCCTGCCACACCCACCCCCTGAGGTAAAGGACCCCTGTCAGAGTGCCCTCCCTAGCGGGCAGGGGCCACTTGGCTCACACTCTGCTCAGTGCCAGCACAGGGAACCCTCGGAGCCAGGCATGAAAGCTGCCTGGGCTCGGCTACCCACCTGGGTGCAGCACGCCTCTGTCCACCACCGCGTCAAGGCTGCCCCGGAAGCCCCAACAGGGGTGTGTGTGGGGGGCTAAGTGCTGAGAGCCACTGGGAGGGGGCAGGACAAGCTCGGCATCACCCACCTTCCCCCATGCTCATCCCCACTGAGGGAGAGGACACTGCCTGCCCCTTCCTTGGGTAGCGCAGGCTCCCTCATGGCTGTCCCCTCCCTCAGCCCGGGCGGGGTCTAGGCTCTCCTCCTCAGAGCATGCTGCAGGGTTGGCCCAGGTGGTACAGTTGACCACTGCCTCCTTGAAAGAGACTGCTCACCAGAGCCAGGGTGCAAATCAGTGTACGCATTTATTTCCTGCTCAAGGCCCTGGCCAGTCCATGGGCTCTTAAGCAGAAGCTGGCTGGAAAGTGGGCCCTGGTGGTCAGTGGCTGGGCAGATGGACATTTGCGTGGAGGTCAGGGCCTGCGCAGCAGGAGGCGCCCGGTGCCCAGGCTCCGTGTCCCAGTGGCTGCCCCAGGTCTGCGTCACCTGGGTCCACAGCAGACATTGCAGAAGCTGCTGAGTGGGGGCCGATGGTGGGTGGCCCGTCTGGGAGGGAACCCAGCGTCTCCTCAGTGTGCTGCACTCTCTGCCGGCAACTACAGGCCACCTGCACGGTCTCCAGCCCTCTGAGGCTGCCCCGTGTGACCACACCACAGTCCTGGCTCCGACTCCGGCACCTGTGGCTACTCAAAGGCAGGCGAGCTGGGGCTCCGATTCCCAGCTCCTTCTCTTCTGGGAGCACAGACCCTCCCCCCAGCAGAGCCCTGCTTTGATAGCTGTCAGTCCGGGGTTCTAGGAACTGCCCCCCTCAAAGCTGGAGAAGGATCCGGCCCCCACACCCCTCCACTGGCCCAGCTCTGGCCCTTTCCTGGGCTTCTTTCCAACCCCTTCCCACACCTCTGAGAATTGTTCCTTTTTCAACTCTACGTAGGTTACCTAGCCTGAATGTGGGCTCCAGATACTGATGGACACACGGGACCGCCTCCTAAATCTGAGCCCAGTGTCCCCATCTGCAAAATGGGTCACAACAGCACCTACTTCGAAGGTTTCTCTGGTGTTACAGTGACCATCACTGAGACAGAGAGGGCCAGGAAATTGAGAGAGACAGAGACACAGAAATAGAGCTAGAGATAGAGAGAGATAGATAGAGATAGAGAAGAGAGGAAGACAGAGAGACAGAGAGAGAGAGTGACACAGACAGAGAAGGCTGGGAGCTGCGTGGCGGAGGTTCCTACCATATCCTGCTCAGGGCCTCCTGCCCCTCTGTCCCCCACCCCTCCCGTCCCCGAGCTCTCAGCGCTGCCAGAAGTCCAGGAGTGGCTGTACTGGTTGCCTCCTCTGGCTCTTTCCCGGAGGGTCTGGGTCCTCCTGGGTCACTCTCATGGTGCCTGGTGCCCCGGGAGAACAGAGGTGAGTGGGCTGCCTCCTGCTGGGCTACAGGGTGGGCACGAAGCGGATCCTCTGGGAATACGCGAGGTCGGCAACATAGAGGAGCAGGTTGACGTAGGTGAAGATGGCCACCACCAGCTGGCTATCCCAGGGGCAGCTGCCCCGAGAGCAATCGGGGGGCCGCCCGGGCATGCCGTACTTGGGGTCGAAACAGAAGACGGGCCAGATGACCGCAGCACTGAGGTAGAGGAGCACAGCCAGGAAGGTGTACACCACCACCACACGGTCGAAGGGGCAGCCCAGGCCGCCCATGTGGCCCATCACACTCAGGGCCACCACGGCCACCGTGGCCAGGAAGCACAGGCTGTAGACTGCCACACACCACTGAGTGGCCACGTAGCGCCCGTAGCGACTGTCATGGACCAGCGCTCCAAAGATGATGCAAGCCACGAAGGCCTGGACGATTTTGAGCAGTCCGGACACTGTGGCCATGTAGCTGGCCACCTGGCCTGGCCGGGCCCGGGTCAGGGCCACCTCTGCAGCATAGGCCAGAAAGAGGAGCCCGGCAAAGACGCTGGCAGCCAGGCGGAAGTCCCTGGCCACACAGCCCGCGGGCTCAGGTGGGCACTGCAGCCGGGTGAAGTACAGCGGGTAGATAACGGCGGCCGTGGCCGACAGCAGTGTGGCCAGCATGGCAAAGGCTGCCGTGAAGTTGCCCCAGGAGAGGCGCAGGCAGCCATGGAGCCGGGTGAAGTCACAGGCCACCACCAGGCCCGAGAGGGCAAAGCAGAAGCCCCAGGCAGCCATGCAGAAGGTGCCCTGGATGTCCGCGAAGCCGCCCCGGTGTGCCACCAGGCTGAGGGTGGTGCAGCCGAAGGCCAGCTGCAGCATTCGGGCTGTGCCCACCGGGGACGTCACAGCGCCCAGGTACAAGTACCCACCCCCAGGGGGCTCCATGGTGCTGCCCATCTGACCGGCCACGTCCTTGCCTCACACAGTGCCTGGTGGTCCTGGGGTTCCTGTCAGACTGCAGCCCCTCTGTCTCCTTCAGCTGAGCTGTGGTGGCAGGTGCCGGCAGCCTGCAGTGGCAGTGACATTGCAGTAGGCAGCCTCTCCGCTGCTTCTGTGGGGAGGGCCAAGGCCACCCCAGTGCTATAAATAGGTGGCCGTGATCAGAGCCCCAGAATAGCAGCCTGCCAGCCTGTCCCCATTGTGGGGGGACACCTGACCCCTATGTCCCATGCCAAGCCCCTGCCAAAACCATTAACCCCTTGTCTGCTGGCACCCTCCCTGCCTCACTGCACCTGTGTCGGTCAGTCAGTCGGCTCCACTAGGGCACGGGAGGAAGGGGGAGGAACAGAGAGGAGAGCAGAGAGGACCAGCTCAGGCAGCCTCCAGGGCCAGCTGAGCTGGAGGAGGGGTGCAGGGAGGCGAGAACAGCAGGGGTTAAGGGAAGAGGGTCAGGGGGTCATGGAAGGGGCGGGGTGAGGGGTGGGTTCCCTTCAGTCATTCCAGAAGGTGTATTAGTTCAGAGCTTGGATGGTTTCAGGACCCTGTTGTCATTGTCCCTGGGGCGCACGCTCAGCTCTGATGCCTTGGAGATGGTGGGAGAGAGAAGTGGAGCATGGAGACCCTGTGTCCCACTTGCAAAGGTGCCCCCATTCTTCTCACAGCCCCCAACCTGACCCTGGGGGTGCAGTTTTAGTTATGTTTTGGGGGGATCATTATGGAGCTCTTTATCAGTCCCTCCTAGACATGTAAACGCCTAGAATAAACTCAGGCTAAAATATTGATCACGTATGAAATGTTTCTGCAAATGAAAACCTTTCTTTCTGAGTGTACAAGCAACACAAGGTTAGGCTCAAGCAGTACAGGGAAACAGAGAGAAAACTTGCCTGTGATGCTATCGCCTGGATTCAGCCACTATCAATGGTCATCTCATGTGTGTACGTGTGTGTGTAATTAGATGTATTTCCTCTCACTTTTCATTTAGAAAAATTCCCAGTCCTCAGAAGAGTTGCGAATAGCACTATGAGCATTCGTTTATCTTTCACCTAGACTCAAGAATTACTAGTACTTTTCTGTCTGTGATCTGGCCCCCCCATTGATAATTAATAAGAATGTTAATTCTGCAGCTACCCATAGGAGAGCTGGCCCCTAGCATCTTCCACGGATACCTCCCACAGAGCCTGACCGTGACAATGACACTTGGGAAATTTAATAACACCGGTCCTTATTCAGTTTTCCCCACCCAGCCCCCAAATATACTTCATAGCTTTTCAAAGTTTTGCACCAGGGTCTGACTAGGATTATGCATTGCACTGGGCTGTCATGCCTCCCACTTTCCTTTATGATAGACTAGAGTCTACTTTTTTTTGGTATTTTGTAACACCGACTTTTTGGAGCATCCAGGACAGTGGCTTTCTAGATCGTCTTTCAGTGTGTGTTGTCTGACTGTTTCCTCATGGTTAGACTCTGGCTAAAATGATCTTGGCAGGAAACTCCTGTGGGAGATATGGGGACTCCTCGGCGTGTCCACTGGGAGAATCATGAGGTGGGTATGTCCAGAGCCCGAGCAGCCTGACCATCTGGCTGGGAATGTCCCTGGTTGACGTCTGCCTGGGGTCCTAGCTTCTGTGATGCTTCTGTGGGCAGTGTTTTCCATGAACACAAACTCCCCTCCTTGAAAAGCAGAGTCGTACCGGCCGTCTGACCCAACATGTTTCCAGAGCAGTGAACATAATCATAAAGTCAGGATTCCCATTGGTTTTCAGGTCTTCCATCCTCGGGGACAGTGTCTGGACACGATGAGTGGGCAGCAAGGCCTCACAAAGCGGACCTTCCATGGGGGGCCTGCCCACTCTCTGGGGGGCCACCAGGTCACTGTCACATGCAGGAGGCAGGCTCTGGCCTGGGGAAGGGTCCTCTGTGCGGGCCCTCCAGGCATCCATAGCAGCTGCCTTGGGACCATGGGAGCTGGAAGGAAGGCTCTGTTCGGAGGAGACGGTTTATCTCAAGCAGACATGCCCTGCTTCAGCTGGAGTTCATAGCTCAGCGAACCTTAACAGTGAACCCAGCCACGTTTCCCAACCGTACAAACGGTCCCTGGGGCACCACCCTCACAGTGCCCTTGTCCTCTGCGTCTGTTGCCTCCACGCCCCCAACCAAAGGGGAGCAACTCCTAGTGCCTGAAGCCTTGGGCATTTTGGGGAGACTTGGCCTTGGCATCGCCAGCACTTTGGGGTGTCCCTAGTGCTCAGGGTTGGCCAGTACACCTGTGCAAGGAAGAGGCAGCCTCCCAGGTGCCCTGTGGCAAGTGTGGTAAGTGAGGCAGGCACCCTTTGGTGGCCTTCTCCTATAAAAGTTTGTTTGCTCCCTTGTCACAATTACAAAAACACGGAGATTCTGGAGCGACAGTTTCTCGCACTGCAGAAATAGCAACACAATTTTAAGTGAATTAACTGGAAACCACGTAGAGCTCAACAGTAGGGACAGGGCACATCCATGCAACGAGGCTTTCTTTCATCGCCCTGTGAATGCGTGGGGGGGGGGGGGGCGCAGCCAGGGGCCAGGGAACGGGACGGGTTGTGGCCAGGCTGTGAGGCACAGGCTGTCCCTGGTCTGAGATCAAAGGTAGTACGTGGACACATAGGCCTCTGGAACCACGGGAAGACGGGTGCGGGCCTGAGCTGTCCCCGTGGTCACCTCCCAGGTGTGGGGCAGCAGGTGCTTGTTGCTGTTGCTTTGGGCTTTCCAAATTTTCTAAAAAGAATAGCAATTACTTTCTGAACTAGGAAAAAGAATACATTTAAAAATAAATGAAGGGCAACATATGAAAAAGGATAAAAAAATAAATGAAGTGTATCTTACTACAATTTTTAAAAAAATATCTAGATTTATATTCTCGTATGAATAAAAAAACTCACGTTTACAAAATTTTTCAGAAGACTTTATTTTTTAGGACAGTTTTAGATGTCCAAAGAAACGGAGCAGTCCCCATACACCCCACACCCCAGTCTGCCTCTCGGTGAACATCTTACAGGTTCAAGGATGTTTGTTACAATTCATGAACCAATGCTGATATATCATTATTGATATATTGTTATTAACTGAAGTGCACACTTTATTTCCCTAGTTTTTAACCTATTGTCCCTTTTCTGTTCCAGGATCCCATGTGACATTTAGTCCTCACGTCTCCGCAGGCTTCCCTGGGCTGGGACGTCTCTCAGATGCCTCTTGTTCTGGGTGACCTTGGCAGTTCTGACAGTGCTGGGGGGGTTCTGGAGACTGTCCCTCTACTGGGATTTGTCTGACGTGTCTCTCACGGTTAGTCTGGCCTCTTGGGCTTGGGGGAGGAAGACCACGGAGGCAAAGTGCCCTTCTTATCATGTGACGTCAGAGTCCGTGCTCTAAATGTGACTCGTGAGTGCTGCTGTGACTTTGGTCACCTGGCTGAGCACTGCAGAATTGGTGACACCCAGGGTCCTTGTGCATCCTGGACTCACTTTGTCACTGGTCCCTGCAGTGAAGCACCATGTGGACTGAGTGCTAAGGCTGTGGTGGCTGTGCCTCCTCCTTTGTCAGGACTGTGGCCAGAAAGAGTTTATTCATTTGGTGAAATCCCATTGGGCCTAACCCACAAGTGTCATGTTCAGTGAACTGGCAACGCCCAAGACACACAAAGACACTCTCTGAGCCCTTCAGCCCACCTCAGACGGAGCAAAACGCATGTGTCATCCTGTGTCTTCGTGCTGATGTCACCACTGCCCCCCTTCTCCGCACAGTTTGTCTCCAGGCTGCACCTCCTGGTCTCCCGCCTATGGTGTGGAGGGCCCCTCCCTCAGAGCAGAGTCCTCCCGGGTAGGTGACAGGCAGAACACTTTTAGGTGGTCCCAGCCACCACTCCCATGGGGAGCTCTGTCCATGGCCCTTCTGCGAGGCCCGGGGAGTAAGCTGCTCCCCTAAGCTGGCAGCCACCCCCAGGCACCCCTCCGTTCATCTCTAGCCTTTGGCCACCCCATCCCTGACCTCACCGTCTCCCTTGCCCACTGGGGTTCCATGGGTTCCCCCAGGAGACCGTAGAAGAGACCACCGATGGGCCACTTAGCTCCGCCTAGGGAAACGACATTGGTGATGAGTGGGCCCAGGTGGGGTGAGATGAGGCCCAGGCCCCTAGGCAGGGCCTGGCAGGGCTGCCGCTGCCCAGCTGACACCAGTACCCTTGGGTTACTCTGTCCCCTTGGTCCCAGGCTGCCCTGATATGTTGGCTGAGCTGGTCAGACCGCGGGACACACCCCTGGGTCTTATTGTAGGGTGAAGGTGCGAGATCCCCGCAATTGTCGCAGCTCTGGGAACAGGGCTGCAGGCGATCTGATGTCTGTGGTGGGAGGCCAGGAGCCAAGCCCAGCTGACCTGGCACGGATCCTCCCTCTGTCGCTTACAACCATCACAGAGCCTCTGTGGGTCTCACAGAGAGTTCCCATACCCTCCACTAAAGGGGACAGAAGGGTTTAAAACCAAAGCCACCTGCAGGGCAGCTGGGGGAATGGATGTGCCAGTACCACACCATGTTCACTGCAGGGTGCACTCAGGATGCCCCGGCCATGGCTACTGGAAGCGAGGCACAGCCAGCAGCCTCCAGCAACCCTAGCTCTGGGGCTTCTCCCACAGATATGGTACACGGTCCCATGTGCAGTGATGTCGACACGGCGTGTCCATGCCTCCTTCTTTGTGCCAGATGAGAGAGTGAAGCACAAAAGCCACGGCTGACCCGCCACGTTGGGCCAGCACAGCTCTCGTGGGCCCCAAGGCACCGTGTGAAGTGACCACAGCGTGTGTGGTGCGCTGTCGTTGTGTGAAGGGAGAGTGGTGCATGTGCATGTGTGTATGTGTTTTCTGGGGGTCTGGGTCCTTTGGGACCACCCACAGGAAGATTGTGACACCTTCATTCTTGGATGCAGAGCCAGGGGCTGGGCTGGACTTTGCATCTTTCAGACGGTGAACAGTGTGACCTAGCAAAAATGCGCACAGTGCTAACTTTTAAGAAAATGTTAGCTGAGAACAGAGTATTTTTTTTGGGTGATAAAGTTTTGACTGAAGGTTGCTGTTGGTGACCCATATCATGAGGGTGCAAATGCAGAGTCGTGCACTGTCAAACGGTGACGTGTGCGTCATGGGAATGTCACCTCAGTAACAAAACAAGGAGTGGTGGAGCTGTTGTCCGCCTTGAGGGCTTTGCCACAGAGGGTTGGCTGGGTGGGTGAGCAGAAGCTCAGCTCCTCAGGAAGGGCCTAGAATGGAACACGAAGTGGGGTGTGGGCCTGGGACAGGATCTGCACGTCCAGGAAGGGGTCAGAGGTCAGTGTGTCCAGGAAGGGGTTGAAGGTCAGCGAGCCCCGATGGTGGCCCAGTTTCCCTGCTACAGTGGGGTTGGGGGAGGGGGTGCAAAGTGGGCGACTGCCCGTTCAAATAAACACGTCTGGAGGGGGAGGCTCTTTTGTTGTCTTTTTTTTCATTATTTAAAAAAAATATGTTACAAAACAATATCATTCATCATATATTTCTTGCTTATTTTCCTTTTTTAAAAAATTAAAGTAATAAAAAAGTCACTTTATAAAATAATACAAAAGGACAGGAGAGGCTGGGGCTGAGGGGCTGAGGAATCCAGTGCTTCTGGCTCCCCACCCTGGGCTGGAGGCGGGGGAGGCGAGTGGGGTGGCAGGGGCCCTGAGACCACCCCTGGGGCGAACGGCAGGTCCACCCTTCCGGCTGGGCCTCCTGAACGCAGTGGGAGAGGGGCAGTGAAGGCTGCGGGGGGGATGGCCGGGGCCCTGTCTGTTCTGGGAGGGCCAGGAGGGCCTGGGTGGCCTCGGGGGACCCCCTAGCTCCCGCTGCTCAGCATGCCCAGCAGTTTACTGGGCTCCAGGCCCTGCTGCTGTGCCATGGTCTGCACATCGAAGCCCATGTGCATGAGGAACTGGGCCACGTTCATCTCCTGCCCCGTGAACCGGTCTCGGATGGTGGGGCAGGACGGGTTGCAGTGCGGCCAGGGGCAGCTGTCCACCAGGTGGACTGGGCAGCCCTTCAGAGGGGCTTTGCTGGCCTTGTGGCTGTCGTGGAGGCTTCTGTCCCAGCAGTGAAGCGCCCGGGGCAGCGAGGTCCCCTTCACCTGGACATCTGTCCAGTGGCTACAGACAGAAACCCAGGGGGGTCACTCAGGATGTGGCCAAAGCAGTGACAACATTGCTGCTGCTGCAGGTGCAGCTGAGTCTCAATCCCTGCCGCATAGCTGACCATCTGAGTGGCTTCGAAAGCCCTGGAAGGAAACCCTTCCCACAGCACCTGGCGAGGAGGGAGGGTGGGGACAAGTGGGGGTGCTGTGCATGTTAGAGCGAGAGGCACAAACACGAGCTGTCCCCAGGCATGGGGACACTGACCTTCGGATGATGATCTCGTGGGAGAGGCAGGCGGGGGCGAAGCTGGCCCTGTGGGGAGGAGGCAGACGGTCTGTGAGCAGCCCTATCCCACCTGGACGCCCACAGGGGAGGCAGCCCCAGCCCAGCACCCGGGAGCCTGCCCCTGCCTGGCTCCCACCTCCTTCCTTTTGCTGTCAGGTGCAGGCCTGTCCCCACCAGCCTGTACGCTCCCTGCTCACCCTCGTCCTTTCCTGCTTCTTTAACCTGCCTGCAGTCTACCTCTTCCAGGCAGGGCTGGCCAGGCAGTGGTGAGGGGCTATCCCGGACAGGCGAGTATTTCACCAATTTTAGAAAAATAGACTTTATTCTTAGAGCAGTTTTAGGTTCACAGCAAAATTGAGGGGAGGTACAGAGAGTTCCCATCCCCTCCCCCCACTATCAACATCCCCTCCAGATGGCACATGAACCTACACTGACACGTCATCCCCCAGGGTCCGTAGCTGACATTAGGGTCATTCTCTGTGTTGTACATCCTATGGGTTTGGACAAACGGATAGTGACACGTACCCCCGACTACAGCGTCACGGAGGGTATTTTCACTGCTCTGAAAGTGTACCCCCCTCCATTCATCCCTCCCTCTCCAGCCCGACAACCCCTGATCCTTTTACTGTCTCCTTAGTTACGTCTGTGCTGGAATGTCATAGGGTTGAAATCACCCAGTATGCATGCAGCCTTCTCAGCTGGGCTTCTTTCACTCAGTCATATGCACCTAAAGTTCCTCCCTGTCTTTTCACGCTTTTCCTTTTAGTGCCGGGTAATGTCCCACTGTCTGGGGGGACCTCTCTATATTCATGCCCTACTGAGGGCATCTTGGCTGCTTCCTGTTGTGCTATCTTTGAGCCTCTATGTTTTTAAGGGAAGTGGTTTACTGCATGTGGAGGGGGGCTGACGGAGCCCCCGCACACTCACGACACGTCCTTGAGAGTGTCCCGCAGCTCCCTGCCCAGGTTCTGGATGTACAGCCACTGGCCCTCCTGCAGCGGCTGGCCCGTGAGGTGCACGTTGTCCACAGTCAGCTGGGCCTCGTCAAACAGCCACTGCACCACGAACACTGGGCCTAGGGGGCATGGCTCAGCTGTGCCTCGCTTCCGTACTCTGTCCCCCAACCTAGGCTCAGGGTCCCCAAGGTCTGGGCTAGCTCCCTGCAGGCTCATAGGCAGCTGGCCTTTCCCCTCTGGTGCCAGCAGCCAACCTCCACCCGCCCCCCATTTTGTGCCTTAACAGCCGCCCTTCCTTAAGGAAGTACCTTGTTACCCCACCCCACCCCCCATCACCTTGGCCTGGCTCCCAGGGACTCACGTTCACCGAGATTTGGTGATGATGTCCCTTTGCATGGGACATGGCCTCTGCCCAGCATGTGGGGCTGGGGGGGGGGGGGGACAGCCAAGGCCCCGCACAGAAGCAGCCTGGTGTCAGCTCCATAGCATATTCCTCACCATGGTAGTGGGCAAGGTGACCCCATCCTGGTCTGCCCGAGACCCAGTGGTCTCAGTGGTAAGACGGGGACAGTCCCAGGCAGACTGGGATGGCTTTGTGGCCCTGCTCCCAGGCAGGGCAGGGGTCTGGGCCCGGCCTCTGGGGGCTGGACTCCAAGGTGGATTTTCATGAGGTGCAGGAAGCCTGGATGGTACCCCCGCCCCCAGTTCCCCACCCATGTGCTCTGCTGCCCCACTCACAGCGCAGGGTGGGGTAGACTTTGTAGCCAAAGAAGCAGTTCCACTCTTCACCCTCCTTGAACTGGCGCCGACAGCGTTCGGGGACCATGCCGTTCCAGTACCTGGGACACATGCTGCCAGTTAGTAAGGCCGCTTTGGATCCCCAAGGCCAGGCTCTCGCACCACAGCCGCCACCCCGCCCCAGGTCCTCTGCATGGGAGCCGGGTGTCAGGGCCAGGCCCTCCCTCCCAGGGCACCTGATGCCACGGCGGATGGCCTCTGTGGGTGCACAGGTGACAGTGTCCAGGCAGTCCGTGCGCAGGTATTGCTTGTTGTCCAGGAACCAGCCTGAGTCAGCCAGGCCCCGCACCTGGATGGCCGGGTAGCCCAGCTCCTCCAGCCGCTCGGCCACACGGTCCACATTCAGGAGCACGCCCGTGCCCCCAGCGCTGCACCAAGGTGGGACATGAGGCCAGGCCACAGGGAGGGACACTCAACCCCCTGAGCCTGCCTGACCCCAAGCCCGTGTCCCATGGAGGGACAGGGTCCTGGTATGTCCTGAACTGCCAACACATCCCTCGTTTACATGCAACACCCATAGGCCTTTCAGGGTCCTGGACACAGAGCTCCAGGCCCTGACCCAGAGCTAAGTGGCAGGCCACTTGTCCCGTTTTCCCTTCCTCTCTGTCACTCTCTGCCTCAGTTTCCTTATCTGAAAATGATGATGAATTATGTGGCCTCGGGCTCCTTCATCCAGCCCACCAATGTCCCAAGGGTCTCCTACATGCCTGCTGGGATGGTGACCAACAAGTGTGATCCCTGTCTACTGGGACCCTAGGGTAAGTGGGACCCACAACTAACTGGGGCACTGCAGTCCCACTTCCCTCACATGCACAGCTGTGGAGGCCAGGAGCGTCCTCTGGACAGCTTTTAGCTAAAGCGTCCATCCGCACGCCCAGGCCTGCCAGGCTGGAGCCCCTGGGTGTGCCCAGGCTCAGCCCGCCTCTCCCTCCTCTCCTTATTCCCCCCTCTGCCCCTCCACACTCCCCACCCCCCTCAGCCCCTCCATACTCTCCCCCCAGGCCCCTGCTGGCCCACCTGCTCCCTGCCAGCAGCAGCACCTTGGCCCCGCTCAACCCTTTGCCCAGGAGTTCTCGCACCACCTCCTGGATGATGAGGGCGCCCATGAAGGCATATTCATCTGCTCAGAGAAGGGGGGGGTGGCTTCAAGAGGGAGCCTGGACAGAGGGCAAGGCGTCTGCCAGGTTGGAAGGAGGAAGGGTTCTAGCTGGGGTCTGGAGGGTCTGCCTGGGGCTGGGGCCAGGGGCTGAGTAGAGTGAGGGAGGTGGGTCCTGTGGATGTGCAAGGCCATGCTGGGAGCCCCTCCCTAAGGAAGAGCCAGGCATGAGGACCTCCCAGGGGCTAGGCCAGCCACAGACAAGCAGGCAGTGGGCGCTGGGGCAGGCACCCTGGGACACACTGGCTGTTAACAGTTGGAAGGAGTACAAGGCTGAAAGCCTATGTTCCCCCGGAAGCCCAGCCCTCCCTGCCCTGTCTTAGAAGGGGCAGAGGGGAGGGCAGGGGACTCACTCTTGTCAGACTTGGATGAAGCCCCACTCCAGACGTCACTGGAGCAGTAGGGGATGAAGCTGTGACACAGGAACACTGTGAGACTGCCGTGGTCCTCCACTGCCCACGGCCCCAGGAAGGACACCCCTCCCCAGGAAGGACACCCGAGGACAGGACCCCTGGGAAGGACCCGCTTGCTCCCTCTTACACCATGTTGGCGTTCCACCAGTGGGGATTTTCCTCTGGCTGGGAGGACAGGATCCCCGTGCCTGTGGCGGGGAGGACAGAGGCAGTGGGTCCTTCTGATGGGGGGGTATGCGGGGATGGGGACTGCTGGAAAGTCTGGGATGTAGGGGTGGTGCCGCAGGAACCAAGGTGGCTGGGGAAGTGGGGAATGGCAGAGTCACTATGGTCAGGATGCCCAGTCAGGCTGTGACACCTGGACGTGGCCCTCGACCACCCTCACTGTCCACCTGCTGCTTGAACCTAGGGATGACTGCTGTCCTGAGCCTCTCCTAAGCCCTGGGAAGTTACCTGGGGAAAAAGAACTGAAGAGGGGACAGCTTGTGCTCCCTAATCTTAGGAAGTTCAGAGAAGGGGGCGTGAACATAGATGGGGTGGGGCCTCTCTGGGGTTCTAGGGAGGGAAGGGGAGCTTCTTCTAGGACCTCAAATTGTGAGCCCCTGGAGGCCTGCCCCTTGCCCCCCAGGTGCGGCCTCCTGGGCGGGTCTGCGCCCTGCTGACCTGTGCGGGTTCGTGGCCAGTCCCTGGAGCTCATGAGGCGCCGCATGGTGTCGTACCGGGAGTCGCAGTTCTCCCGGTTGAAGCAGTACCAGCCGCCTGCGGGCACGGACACCACCTCAGGGCCGGCGTGCCCAGGGGACCCCCACCCACCCCACCACTTCAGCCCCTGGGACGCACCTTCCAGAAAGAGTAGCCACCGCCGACTGCCCTTGGATTCCTTCAGGTAGTAGCTGCAAAGGAAGGCGGTTGAAGGGGGCGGTCAGCTGGGCTGCAGGGCCCAGGTCCGGGGAAGAAAGGGTCATTCCACCTGTCGCCGGGCGCGCGGCGGCCGCACGGGGGCGCCGGCGGCCAGGCCCCAGCAGAACGGCAGGCGGGCCAGCGGCGGCCGGTCCCGGGAGGTGGCGCTCGCAGGGTTGGGAAGGGCCGCGAGGGGCTGTGTGGTCCGTGGAAAATCCCCACGGCCCGCCCCGCGCGGGACCAGCTGTAACCTCGGCGCCGGCGGCTGGGCGGGGGTGGGGGGGTGGGGGGTTGTCTTTGTCGGGGCTCAGGATCCTCCTGGGACGTGCAGTGGCACTTGGAGGATGCAAAGCGCCCTCGCTAGAGGAGTGTGCATGGGGCGGGGACACTGGGACTGACACAGCGGGTGTGAAGGGGCGCGGGCGCCACCGAGGCGAGGTCGCAGCCGTCCTACCGAGGCCCGACTGAACATCCCGTTTCCTGGGCTGTGGATTCGCTGAGAGTGTGGGCTCCCCGGATCCCTTCCCAAGCCTCAGCCTCGCATCCTTCCTTTATCTACTTCAGGGCTGGAAAGGGTGAATTCTGCACCCCTGGTCTTTCTGTCCCACCTGCGCCCCTTCTCTGGCCCTCGGTTGGCCAGCATCCCTGGCAGTCCCCGCAGCAGGGAGCAGACCTGAGTTGAGCTGGGGTGGGGGTGAGGGTACCGCAGGACTCTCCCTGCCGGCTGTATCGCCTCTTCCTTCTGGAGTCAGGGCCACTCGCGGACTGCAATCTCCCCGCCCAGGGACCAAATGACGCGAGTAGCGGGCTGGGCAACGGGTGGCCAAGGGGTCAGTGCCCGGGCTGGCCGGGGACCAGTGCGCACTGCCCCAGCCCCCCGCGCTTCGAGTCACGGAGCCAGGCTCTGCCAGAGCCAGCACCTCCGGGAGCCCGACGGGAGCCCTCTCCCCTGGGGAGGAGAACTGCCATGGGCAGTAGGGAGGGTACAGCTCAGAGACTCCGTGCATTGGAGAGAGACAGGAAGGCGGCATGTACGAGGGTCGCTGGCTTCGAGGAGGCCAGGAGCCCGGCGGGGGCCACTAGCAGGGGTGTGCAGGTCTGTCGGGGCAGGCGGGTGCGGCCTTACCCGGCGGGGCTGCCGTCGTTACAAGTCACCGACGTGTTGAGCAGGAGGTGCAGGCGAAGGTCTTCGTTGAGCTGCTGCGCGGAGCAGGGGTACAGGGACTGCGCCAGGCTCTTGACCTGCGCCATGAAGCTGTCCATGTTGCCCTCCACGGCCGTGAAGTCCAGCGGGAAGCTCTCCACCGGCTGTCCGGCCGCGGGCGCCGCCTCGGCCCGCTGCGGGGGCGGCTGCTGGCCACGGCGCCGCCAAGTCTTCCTGCCCTCGCCGCCCCCGGCCCAATGCAGCAGGCCCAGCAGCAGCAGCACGCGCACCCCTCGGGCCATGGCCGCGCCGCTCGCGCCCGCGGCCACCTGCGGAGAGCGGGCGGCCGTGAGCCAGCAGCAGCGGTGGGGGCGCCGGGCCGGGGGCGTCTGAGCGGCGGGGCGCTGGCCGCGCCTGCTCGCCCGCCCTGCTCCCCGCTCTGGGCCCGGCCGAGGAGGCGTGGGCGGTCGGCGTCGAGGCTCTCGTGGCCCGGCGCCGTGGCCTGGACAGCTCGAGCTCCGCGCTTGCGGCCGGCCGAGTGCAGCGCAGGGTCTGGGTGCTCTGGCTCCGGCCCGCGCCAATGAGCGGCGGGGGCCGAGCCTGGGCGTAGTTTGCGGGGCCGCCGCGGCCCGGGTGCCCGCGCGTCAGATGTGCCGCCGCCGCCCGGGCTCGGCGCAGGGGGAGGGGGCCGCGCTCGCTCTTTTCTTGGCGGAGACATCGCCTTTTCTTCCCAAACCGCAAGCCTGACGGAGGGGCCTGGACTACCCCGCCGCGGCCGCCGGAGGCGCTCCCGGCCCGGCTCCGTGGGGGGGCAGAGCGGCCCGCGGCCCGGGCGGCTCCATTCTCCGCGGCCAGCCCGGCGCCGCTGCCCCCGCCCCCGGGGCGGCGGGGTAGGAGCGGGGCTTTTCCGTTCCAGCGGCACTCCGCCCACCGCACGGTGGCCGGGGCCCGACGGGCTGGGGGCGCAGGGTGGGAGCGCTCACCTGAGCCGCCAGGGTACCCCTCGCTCCCGCTGCCCAGCCCAGAGCAGCTTGAGGGCGATTTGGTCCGCACCCTCCACCCCAGCAGCCCCGAAAACCCCCGCTCACCGCGGCCTCGCGCCCCGGCTCCATGGCGTCGCTCGCCCTGCGCCACCCCGCTGGTGCGCCCGGCTTGGCTGCCTCCCCCTCTGACGCTGGCGCCTAGCCGCCCGGGACTTTTATCCAGCAGGGCCCCCGGGATCAAAGCGACGGCGGACATAGGGCTCCGCGCCGAGGGGCCGGCAGCAGCGGCGCCCGGGGCCTCCCGGAGGAGCGGACAGGTGTGGCACAAGGCGCGGACACCCAGGCGATGGAGAGGCTGGGCGCCCCTGCACAGCTCCATGCGGGAGTTGCCCTGTCCCGCGCCTCGGTGGACAGCTTCTGGGAAGCCTTCGGAGGCCGTGAGGGGGCCAGAGGGGGCGCTGTCACCTACCGAGGTCGGTGGGCCTCGAATGGGGTCCCGGATCCTCCCTGGATCCTCCGTGGATCTTCTAGCTGCAGCTTGCCACTCCGAAGAGCCCCAAAACCTCTCCCTACTCCAGGGCCACTGGGGTAGGAGCGAGGATGGAGAAGAGCTGCCGGCTTGGTGTGTCTGCTCAGTGACCTGCACTAACCATTGTATCTGCCCATCAGCTCAGCTCACCTTCCCAGCCACCTTACTGGGGACAGAAGGAGGTTCCTTGTCAGAAATCAAAATGGGGGAGGCAGGTGTTTACTTAGGAGGCCTCTACCCGGTGGGTGGGGAGACAAAAGAAAGAAAACCGTTTATTCACCCTCCACACACATGAAATGCCAGGGACAGCTTTGGTAGACCTCTCCCCATTTCCCCTCTCAGCTGCAGCCCCATGGCTGTCATTACACCCATTTTAAAGACAGAAAACAGGCCTCACCTTTTGGGACAGGGGTCCAGACCTGGGGCAGGGCTTCCTGAGCACCCCTCCTAATTCAAGGCAGTGGGGAAGCTGTGTTCTCTGGGAGGCCCGGCAGCCCCTCTGGAGCAGGAAGTTACAGGCAGCCAGGGCTCCCCCCCCCCCCCCACAGTCCACCTGGTTGCAGGGCACCTCTGGCCCTGAGCACTGTCCTTTCCTGTCCCCAGTATGAGTGATGAGCTGCACACACCTACCCTGACAACACCCAGCGGGCTGCTCCGGCTGGGCTCTTGGAGGACCAAACAGGACCCTTGAGAGCCGTCCTGTGAGCATCTGAGGGATATCAGGTGCTGTTATGTCAGATTAGGCTGAGGTGCCCTGGAGGGCAGCCTGGGCTGGGTCACTCAGAGCAGGAGAGGGTGGGTCCTCCCCACAGGTACCATCTGGCAGCTGAGTGCCTATTTTCCCGATGAGAGTCAGGAGCTGACAGAAGAGCGAGACAGACCTCGGTTCATTTGGAAATCCACACTCTTGTCAGTTTAAAGGCCCTGTTTGAGGCTGACCAGATGCAGTAGCTTCAAACACAGGTTCCATCCAGAGGTGTTCTCCCCATCCCCGTCCACCTGCCCAAGAATCCTCTACCTCTATGCGTGTTATTCCAAGTCCCAGGCAGGGAAATTTTCCTCCCATCAGGATGGCATGGGCGTGGAGGGTTATGCTTCACACTGACCTGGCTCTGAGCAGTTTCCCGGTGGGGAGGTCCTGGGCAAGGCCCGTGACCTCTCTCTGTGCCCCCGTTTCCTCTTCTTTAAAGTGGGGCAATGACCGTACCTCCATCAGAGGGATTATGGGAGCCCATGCGTGAATGTGCACAGCAGCTGACTGCCAGTGAAATCCCAGAACCAGGGAAGAGCATGCATATTATATTCGCGGCATTCGCTGTACTGAGATTTTGCCTGCACAGTGGACCAAAATGAGTTCCTGTTTGGGTTTATTCAAGACAGCTAGCAGAAGCAAAGAGGCACTCAAATTCAGCCTTCCCCAGCACTTCCTGCCCTGTGTCCCGCCTTCCCCATTCTCTTCTTTGGCAGCAGCCCCCAGATGCCCCAGACACCATGTCCTCCTCGGGATTCAGATAGACCAGGTCTGTTCTTGCAACCCCTCTTCCCGCCCCCCGAGGAGCCAGCTTTACCTCTGCACCTCGGACTCCTGCAATCAGTCTGGTGGGGTCTCTGAGGACAGCAGGACCTTAAACCTGGTCCTCTACTTCCAGGCTGCCTGCACCCAGCCCAGGGGCCACCAGCCACCGTGGCCCTGACAAGTGAGAGGAGGGGGCCCCTGGGTTGAACAGCAATGACCATCTCACACCCATTTGGATGGCTGTGATCAAAAACAGGGAAAATAATAAGTGTTGGCAAGGATGTGGAGAGCTGGGACCCGTGCATGGCGCATGGGACGTGCACTGGTCTGGCTGCCATGGTGACGATGCGGTGGCTCCTCGATTCGGTACACACAGAACTGCCGTATGATCCGGCAGCTCCACTCTGAAGTATGTCTTCCAAAGAATGAAAAGCAGGTGTTCCAACAAAAGCTTGTACATGAATGTTCATAGCATCACTATTCATAGTCACCAAAAGGTGGAAAACCCCAGCTGTCCATCAATGGATGAGTGGATAAACACAGTGTGGCCCATGCACACGATGGAATAGTACTTAGGCATAAAGAGGACTGGGGCTCTGACACAGGCGACAACATAGACGGACCTGAAAACCATGCCGTTCGGGGAAATGTGCCAGACACAAAAGGCCATGCGTTGTATGATTCCATTTCTATAAAATGTCCAGAATGGGCAACTCCACAGAGACAGGAAGCAGACTGCTGGTTGCCAGGGGCTGGGGTAGTGATAGGAAGTGACTGCCAATGGGACGGGGTTTCTTTTCAGGGTGATGGAAACGTTCTCAAATGGATCGCAGTGCTGGTTTCACAACACTGCAAATGTACTAAACGCCATGGAATTGTACACTTTACATGGGTAGTTTCATGTTGTGTGAATTTTACCATCAAAAAACCCCCAAAGCACTAGTGTATCAGACCAGCGATGGCCAGCAGGCTGGACACTGGGCACCAGGTGACTGGGGGGGGGGGCAGGTGAATGGAGTGCCCAGGTGGGGAGGAGTAGGCTGGTCCCGCTCTGTAAACCTTGCTGGGATGTGGGACGTTTTGTGCCCTAACTGCAACACAGGGGGATGTAGCAGTGCCCAGTTTGTCCCTGCAGGGCCTGGCCCTGCGCCCTCTGGGCCCAAGGCTGGGTCTCTGAGCCTCACAGGGTCTTGGGGGCATGAAATGAGGTGGGATGTGTAGGGGCCGTGAGCATGTGATAAGTGATGTCATCACTCTCGGGTACATGCTGGCCTTTCCTCAGGGACCAAGGTAGACCAAGGTTCCTGGCACAGGGGACTCATGGAATGTCTGGTGGGCAGACTCTCAGGCTGGGGGACGAGGACAAGGAACAGTGTCCCAAATTGCCTTGTTGCAGTGGTCTCATGGAACATGGACACTGGACACGGGACCCGCCCTTCTCTGCCACCCTCCCCGCCCCTGTGGCCACATCCAGGGTGGATTCTGCATCACTCTTGCCTCCCTGCTTCCTGGCTCCCACTCAGGTGGGCGGCAGGTGCTTGTGCTTCTGGCTGAGCTTGGGTCCCATTCGTTGCCAGCTGCAAGGGAGCCTGGGAAAATGAGAGCCCAGATGGGGCTCTGCCTCTTTAGGAGGGGCGCCCCCAGGTGTAGGATGGGGGCGCAGGGGCTGTTCCTCTGGGGAAGAAACTATGGGGGAAGGAGCCAGGGTCCCAGATGAGCACAGAGTTAACCAATGGGAGCTTTGTGGACACGTGCTCATTTCCTGGAATAAGGGCATCAGAAATGGAACATTTCAGGAAACTGGAACTTGGGATCTAGCTGGGGCAGGCTTGAGGGCCTAGGCTGGCTGGAGGGCGCTGGGGCACAGGGAGGAAAGTGGGGCGAAGGGCTGTCGGTGGCACAGGGCGGTCCCACGTGGGCCTGACAGACAGATAACCTGGCTTTCAGAGCCTCAGGATACCCAGCAGCTCCAGACCCAGTGCCTTTGACTGGATGTGGGACTGCCCCATGCCACCAGCCGGCTCCCTCTTGGGGCCCCTTGAGGGCTCTGAGCCTAGGGGCTTGCAAGGCATGAGGGCAGCTCTGTGCTCCAGCAGCTGCCTGCCGTCTGGGGCCCAGCTGTTGCCTGCTGGCTTCAGCCACCCCGCCTTGCACAGCCACCTGGGCGGCTGAGAGCCCCAGCTGCTGGCCTCTGAGGCTCAAGAGGCCAGGGAAGCAGGGCAGGCCACCCCACTCCTCCCAGCGGCTTACTCTGAGGGGAGGCCCTGCTCCTCAGCCAGCCAAGAGCCCATCTCCAGCTCTGAGCCTGGGGAGGGGCCTCAAGGTCAGGCTGTGCAATCACAGAGTTTGAATCCCTATTTGGTTTCCCCAGAGCCACCAACCCCATCCGTTAGAAGGAACCCCCTTGGCCTCATATCCTGGGACCTTGATGAGCAAAGCCTCTTACCTGGAGCTGTCTTGTGTGTGCGGGGGCTGGGGATGGAGAGCTGGGACCACTGGGTCAGGTTCAGGCCTTTCCTGGGCAGCTCCTAGACCTGAGCTGGCAGACATTCTCTCATGGGAACTAGGTGGGTGTTTGCAGACCTGGCATGAGCAGCCTTGGGGTCACCGAGTGGAAGAGCTCACACATACTCCTCGCCCTGGGACTGAGAGCACCTGGGAGTCAGACCCCCCTTCTCTTAGGGGTGAGAGCCCCCAGGGCTGTGGGTGGAAGTTGAATCCTAGATGCTGTGACCAACCCCCAGATGGTGAACTGGCCTCCAGGGTGGGGTTTTCTGGTCCTAGGCTCAACCCCTGGGGGCCTCGGACCCCAGTAGTCATTTGGAAGGACCTGCCCGCCTCTCAGCATCCCTGCTCCATCCCAGCCCCCCTAGCTGAAGGACCCTCCTGGGTGCCAGCTTGCAGCTGACCTGGGGTCACTGGGGTGTCCGGGTCCACCTGGGAATGGCCACATCCCAGAGCTGGGGGAAGGAAGGGCATGCGGATGGGAGGGCCTTCCCGTACATGGTGTAGATGGGCCCTCTTGGGGTATTATGGGAGCATCTCCTGCGTGCCAACTTGTGCTCCTCACTATACAGGTGAGGAAGGGTATGGGGAGGTCGGGTTGCCCCAGGCCCCTTGGGGTGGGCCAGAGACAGCTCCTCCTCAGCTCTCCCAGCTGTCTCTGCTGCGCCCTAATGAGCTCCAGGCCGGCTGGTCCCCATCTGTGTAGCCTGCTGGTCCCCAGCACCCACTGCAATAGGGGCTGCAGGCCAGCAGGCTGGCCCGCCATGTGACCTTCGGCCCACCCTCCCTCCAGCCCTGTGATCCGCACGTGGCCTCTGGGGAGGCAGAAACAAACCCTCAGATCTCACCCCTGGGAACCTTTCAGCGCCAGCAACATCAAAGGGGGCAGTGGCTGGCCGTGCTGCGGGTGCTTCTCTTAAAGGGCCACGCCATGTCTTAATTCAAAGCAGATCCTGGGAACAGCTGTCAAACCGCCTGGGAGGGAGGACTCCGGCGGGAGAAGCTGGAAGGCGGCCATCCCTGTCCTCTGCAGACCCCATGTGTTTGCTTCTCGGGGCTGATCAGAGGGCAGGTGGGGACTACGCTGAGTGGGTCTTGCATCTTGCAGAGGCTCCACCAGCCTCCACCTGGGAGTCACGCTGCCCTTCTCAGAGGAGGACCCTGAGTGCTGGGCAGGCCCACCTGTCAAGGGCTCTGATTATTCTCTGTGGGAACTTAGAAACTCAGTTCATGAAGTCAATACCCTGTTTCCCTGAAAACAAGACCTAGCCGGACAATCAGCTCTAAGATGTCTTTTGGAACAAAAATTAATAGAAGACCCAGTATTATATTACATTACATTACATTATACTACATTATATAAGACCGGTCTTATATCATAGTAAAATAAGACCGGGTCTTATATTAATTTTTGCTCCAAAAGACGCATTAGAGCTGATTGTCCGGCTAGGTCTTATGTTCGAGGAAACATGGTAGTGTGGTTTCTCTGAGTGTGAGTTGAGGTTCTTACCTGCCCAGGTGTCTGCCCTGCCTGGAGGCCACTGACTGAGTCCAGAGGTGGGACAGCTCCATGCACGGGGTAGGAGGGGTTCCTGATGGTCACAAGTTCACTCAACAGAGCTCTGTCCTGGCAAGGGGACTCCAGGAATAGACAGCAGGCTGGTCTTCTGGGAGGAGGGGGCAGATGTGACCTGATGTCAGGAGGGGGAGGGAATGAGGAAATGGGGCACAGCGGTGTGGCGGTGTACTAGGCAGTGGGAAATTACTGCCTTAATGAAAATACAGGTAAGATCCAGAAGGTTCTATATTGGAAAGTAGATTTTAAACTACTTAAATTGAAAATGCAATTTTACCATAAATATATATCTGGGGTGCCAAAGAAGTGCATACACATTTTAAGAGATGTCATCTACTGTGCTTACGCAGTAGTTCGCCATAATCAGAAGTGTCTGGACGCTGATGGTAACCACTTTAGCACCTCTTGTAATTGCAGAAGTCAAACGTGACTTGTACTCATCTTTTGTTATCGTTACATATTGAGTATTACAATTAATACAGTTTTTTTCCTTTTTTAAAATGTGTATACATTTTTTTGGCACCCTCTGTATGGCACACACACATATGTCGTCAGTGGCTAGATTATAAGTATAGCGTGGGGCACGGGCTGTGCCTCCCCCAGGGGCTCAGCACAGAGGGGGCTCAAAGAGGCCACTTGCTCCGAGAGTGAGCCGTGCATTCTCCCAAGGAGGCAGGTAAGAAGAGCATCAGTTCTCAGGCTAGGTGGAGTCTTTTTTTAACCTATAACATGTGACCTGAGGTCCTAATAGAACCATAGTTTGGGACATAATTTCTTTGGAAAATACAGCCTCAGTCTCATTAACATTGCTCTCGAAAATAGCCCGCTACCCCCCTCGTCTCCCCAGAATTCAGGTGCGGCCCCAGGCTAGCCCTGAGGGGTTCTGGGCAGCCTAGAGCAAGGACCCAAACCTCGTCTTCTGGCCAGGCTCAGGGTTCCCACAGCCTGCTGGGGGAATTGCTGTCTGTGATGTACTGTGCTACTTACCTGCGCTGAGCCTCCATGTCCCTGGGAAGGGGGCACTGTCACCGCTCTGGTTTGACAGATAAAGAACAGAGGCCCAGGTAGCCAGGATGTGTCAATGTTCAGGTCGGTGCAGGTAGGGGGTGGACCTCATGCCTTGACGGCACCCTAGGCTCCTGGACGCTGTGATAGCCTACATTACATCCAACTGGGGACACTTTGTGCTCTGGAAGTGGTGTGCTGTGGATGGGGTAGAGTGGGAGGGGTCCTGACCAGGGTCACGGGGACTTCAGTGAAAAGAACAAAGGCAGGTCTGTCCTGGGTCACCTGTTGTGTAAAAAGGAAGGAAGGGAAGGATGTACATCTGTGTCCCCTTAGCATCCTGACACATGCATTTGCTCACCTTTGCAAAAATAAATGCAGGAAGTCTACCCAAGCACTGAAGGAAGAAGGTTTTCTACAGGTTGAGTGGCAATGGACAAGGAGGGAGCAACCCTGGTCTATGTCTCATCTTTTTTTTTTTTTAATTTTTATTGGGGAATATTGGGGAGTAGTGTGTTTTTCTAGGACCTATCAGAGCTCCATGTCAAGTTGTTGTTTTCTAGTTGTGGAGGGCGCAGCTCAGCTTCAGGTCAAGTTGTTGTTTTCAATCTAGTTGTGGAGGGTGCAGCTCACTGGCCCATGTGGGAATCGAACCAGCAACCTTGGTGTTATGAACACTGAGATCCAACCACTGAACCAACCGGCTGCCCCTCTATGTCTCATCTTGTACTTATAATTCTTGAGTCAAACAAATGTTTTGCATAATCAAAATATAGCATTAAATAAAAAATGATGAAAAGAGACCCCAAAATACAGTAATATATAAATGAACCTGTTTATCAAATTAGTATGACCACAAAGAAAAAAAGAATTAATTCAAATAACTTTGGAACACAATCCTCTGTATTTCTTTAGTGGGATATATTCTGAGGACAAAAATAACTACAAATGGATCTTGAAATTTCCTTAGTAGGTCTGTGGTTAGTAGCAGGATTGCTGTAGTAATTCTGAAGCTATTTGGAGGGTATTTTGGAACAGAGCAAACAAATATATTCATGTTACCAAGAGCAAGGGTTTTCACTGTGGAGAAAGAGATTTTCGGTTGAACCATGTACAGTTGCCTTTTTTTTTTTTTTTGTAGATAAAAAATGGTTGAATATTGGCAATTTCATAGGATTTAACCAAATACAAATACAGAATGAGGGAAGGAAAGGGAGAAGCCTGAGGGGTGGCTTGGAGTGAGAAATATTCAGGTGAATTCAGGGTGTTAGCTCTGTGCTCTGGGGAGCAGAGGCACCCCAGCAGCCCTGAGCATGCTCAGCTCCAGACCTTGCTTTCTTACTTTCTTTCTTTTCTTTTTTTTTTTAAAGAGGGCGCAGCTCACAGTGGCCCATAGGGGATCGAACCAGCAGCCTTGGTGCTACCAGCACCACGCTCTAACCAACTGAGCCGCCCCAGACTTTGCTTTCTAAATCCCATTCCCTTCTAAAGGGATCAGTGTGTCTTTGAGAAATGGTAGGTTCGGGCTGGGGCAGGGGATACCCTGTTGTGACAGAGGTGAGGAAATGCTCAGAAAGTAATGGAAACAGGTAAAAAGTGTGGGCGGAAAAGGGGCCACAGACTGAAGCCGACAAGCTCAGGGGAGGCCAGGCTAGTGGGCCCTACAAACCCAGAGATCAAAGGAACCACTCAGGGTCGTTGGGACATAAACGTTCCTCACTAAAGCGGGTCATGGCGGTAGTTACATCCTAGGCCTGTAGCTTTCTTGACAAAAGTCAGTCTTTACCGGAAGTGAGCCTGCATGCTGTCTTTCTACATCTCAGATAACATACCTTTTTTTATTTTAAATTTTATTGGGGAATTTGGGGGTACAGTGTGCTTCTCCAGGGCCCATCAGCTCCAAGTTGTTGTCCTTCAATCTAGTTGTGGAGGGCATAGCTCACTGGCCCATGTGGGAATTGAACCAGCAGCCCTGTTGTTCAGAGCTGGTGCTCTAACCACCTGAGCCATCTGCCCGCCCCTCAGATAACATACCTTTGAAAAGTCAGGGGCTGGCCTCGGGTCTCAGGTGGTTGGAGCGCTGGGCAACTAACACTAAGGTTGCTGGTTCGATTCCCACATGGGCCAGTGAGCTGCGCCCTCTACAGCTAAGATTGTGAACAACGGCTCTCCGTGGAGCCGTGTTGCCGTGTGCTGCCATGAGCGGCCAGCGGCCAGCTTAAGTGGCTGGCAGCCATTGTGAGTGGCCGGCAGCCAGTGAGAGCTGCCGTGAGCGGCTGATCCACCGATGACCGGCAACCTACTGCCTCAGCTGGGGGGAGTGCAAGGTTCATAATACCAGCATGGGCCAGGGAGCTGTGTCCTATACAACTAGACTGAGAAACAAAGGCTTGAACCAGAGTGGGGAGCGGGAGGCAGAAGGGCGGGGGGGAGAGAAGAAAAGTCAGAGTAATTCTCTTTTCCAGACTCCTCAGGGCATGACACCAGGAACCCCTCATTGTTATCTGGTCCCCCACATACCATCTCTCTGTGCTGTAAATGTTCATTATTATCTACCCTGCACCCACCAATGTGAAAGAAGTGTGTGTCTCTCCATCTTACTTTTTATCCAGTCCCAGAGATTTCCCTGCTTTGCTTTCTCCTGCCCCTTTAACCTC
Source organism: Rhinolophus sinicus (assembly GCF_057876585.1). Lineage (NCBI taxonomy): Eukaryota > Metazoa > Chordata > Mammalia > Chiroptera > Rhinolophidae > Rhinolophus > Rhinolophus sinicus. The sequence goes on from NC_142512.1 coordinate 57,128,637, forward strand.
CCACCCATGGATTCCACGTAAGCCCCTTAGTCTCCTCCTTTGACCCCAATGTAAAAAATAAACTGCAAAACTGCCGTTTTCAGGAGCATTTTCTCAATCCATTGAGATTTTGCTTCCTGGTAATTGTTGCCAGGTTGGCTCAAATAAACTCATAAAAATTCTCTACAGGTTTAGATGTTTCTTACATCGACACAAGGAAGTACGAAAGACAGGAGTGAGGTGGGACTGTAGGCTAAGCCAGAGAGTGGCAGCCATGTCAGATTTCCCAGTGTCAGTCAACAGTTTGGTGGTTATGTAAGAGACTGGCCTAAGGCTTAGAAAATTCACTTGAAGGATTGACGCATACATCTCCCACTCACTCTCAAATGGTTCTGAAAAATGTTGTATGTATGGAGAGAGAGAGATGACAAAGCAAATGGGGCAACATGTAAACAACTGGAGTCTGTCTGGAAGATACACAGGAGTTCCTTGTACTGCTCTTGAAACTTTCTTCTAAGTTTGAAATCATGTGAAAATATAAGCCACTCCTCCAAAAAAAAGTTCAGGAGCCAGCTTGGAGGGGGTCTGGATGGCCGAATTTGGATCAATTTGAGCATCAAAAGGAGTAACTGAATGAAAATTAAATTCATGAATATTTCAACCCATGAATTTGTATTAATATTTAAGACTTTTCAAAAAGGAGGGGAAGCATTTCTTGACCAAAAAATGTCTAATAAATGTAGAAGGAATGGTAAAATCGGAAAGTCATGATTTTGCAACCACAAATGTAATGATGGATTCAGGCAACGACTATCAATTGATAAAACTGTGGGGTAAATGGTCACTGGAAAAATATCATGTTTATAGCTTATTCTCTCTACAAGGTACCTTGATCCTGGAGGAATCTGGCAGACCAAGTGTGTAGACTTTACATCCCCACTAACAGGACAAATCGATGTCCTGGATCTCCTGGTGGTCTGTCATCTACGCTGCCTCACTGCCCCAAATGTTTAACCCCAGGAAAAGATTGGGCAGATCCAGCCTGTGGAAGATTCTAAAGGAGACTGGTCTGGACTCCTCAAAAATGCCAGTGTCATGAAAAATTAAAACAAACCACAGAGGGACTGACTGATGCCGATTAACGGAGTGTGAACCAGTGACTACCAAACCAATGTGACAACCAGCTCTAAGGGACAATTTGGGGACAAGGGAAACTCCCCCACAGGCTGTGTCTGATATATCACTGTGTCTGTGACTGTTGGATTGTTGGGTGTGGTGACGGGTTACAATTACATAGGACAAGGTCCCCATTTTATTAGGTGCCGCTGAACTGCTTGGAAGGAAAGTGTGTGATCGCTTCACCTTACTTCCAAATATAAATATATGCGCAAATAGAAATGCAGAAAGACAAGCCAATGTGACAAGATGTTAACAGTGCATCTCTGTGGTAGAGGTATACAGATGAGCTGAAAAGTAGTGGTTTACTGTGTTAAATTTTCGCTTTTTGTAGATGTTACTGCTAAATTGAAGTTTTTATTGCGACAATTGTAGAGTCACATGCAATGCAAGAAACAGCACAGAGAGACACCTTGCGCATGTTGCCCACTTGTCCCCACAACAGTAACATTTGGCAAAATTATAGCACAATCTCACAGCCAGGATGGTGACATGGAGACAACACAGCAATCTTCTTCCCAGGGCCCCAGTTCACTCGTGCTCGGTGTGCATGCCACACACAATCTTATCACTGGCGGGTTGCTGTGTCAGATACTGAGAGGCTCCACCTCCACAAGGGTCCCTGGTGTTGCCCTCCTATAACCACACCGGCTTCACTCCCTCCCCCACCCCCAGCTCCCCAAACAACCATTGGGCAACCCTTAATTTGTCCTCTATTTCTAAAATGCTGTCCTTTCCATGACACTACATGAGCGGAACCCTACAGCACGTGAGCAGCCTTTGGGACTGACTTTGTCACTCAGCCACTTCCCAGGATGTGGCTGCCAGGGATGACCTCTGACCCCATGTCACCTGCGGCCTCCACTGCGGTCACATCCTAGAATCGGGGCAGCTCAAGGCTGGAACAAGCCCTGAGCTAAGGAGCCAAGTTGCAGTGAGGGCTGGGGAAGGCAAGCAGAGAGGCGGCCTTCCAACAAGAGCGAGCACATGGCCCCAATGTGCAGTCCCAACTGAACACGAGCTCGCGGGGGCAGGTGATGGTCCTTCCTGCTGTGGCCAGGTGCTGGTGTGTCCAGCCACCTCAAGTTTTGGCACTGGCCTGAAATAAACCCCTGCCTGGGGAGAGCCCAAGGAAACTTCCGGGTGTTTCCTGCCTCTGGAGGCTTGTTGAGCTGTGGGTCCAGGATCCCCAGGTCCCCACACAGCATCCAGGGGTAGTCTCTGGGGTTTGCTTGTTTTCACAGGTGCCTCACAGGGGCTTGGTCTGTCCTGCCTGGTCTTCACCAGCTCTGGCCCAGCCAGGCCACCAAGGGGAGGATGGTCTGCCCTGCTTCTCCCACCTCCCACTGCCAGGGTGCCCTGCCACCACTAGGTGAGAACCAGCAGAAGGGGAATGTGCACTTGGGGGGACCGAATGCTGTTTGTCTCTCCATCGAGGGCCATTCCTCCAACAGATCTTTGCTCAGCACAGACCCTGTGCCAGGCTCTGCTCTGTGTGCTGCACAGCGGAGGGCCAGGCAGATGGGCCTGCGGGTGGAGACAGCCAGTAACCAAGTGAGCAAGCACGGAAGGCCTGTCCCAGTGCAGAGGAGGCTGACGAGCTGAAGAGGGCAGGCTGCGGAAAACTTGGGGTGCAGGGGGCCTGGCTGCTACAGAACTGCATGTGGTGCCCTGATAGGTTGAAGGGTAGGGCTGGAAAGCTTGACCAAGCCTTGGTCAGAGATGCCCCAGAAATGCCCCAAGGGTGTCTGTGCCAAGGCCCCGTGTGCCCAGCTACACGCAGACAGTGAGGCCTGTGCATGCAGGGAGCAGTGGACCGGACAAAGCCATGAATTACATGACATGGCAGATTGGTGGGCATCGTCTCTCATCCCTGCAGACCTGGTAATGGCCGGTAAGGGGGCTTGACCAGATCACCTCCAAAGTGCCCGGGACATGAAATCTCCAACATCCTGTGATACTCCTGGCCTTAGGGGAGGGGGCTGACCTATGGTGACCTGTGATGTGTATGGCTCAGAGGCCTTGAGGTTGCAGAGTGTTGGATGGGCTGCCGGACAGTGAGGGACTGAGGGGCCACCCTGAGGCTTTCCCGTTTTCTTACGCATGCAGGCGGTGTCCGAGTTTGTCAGTATGCTCTTGCCTATGAGGCTGCCGTGTCACTGACATAAAAGCGGGGCAGCACCCACGCAGGAGGGCTGGGAGGATCCCACATACCCCTCCTCCAGACCTTCCACAACCAGGTTCGTCCAAGTTTATTTGGCTGCTGGTAGAGTGAGCCTCTACTGACAATGTAGACCGCCCACCTCAGACTTGCGCTGAATCTGCTCTCTGGTCTGGAGCTTCTGGAGCAGAAGTCTTTACTCTTAGCCATCCTCCGACCTTCACACCACCGCAAGGACAGAGGTGACCACAAGGGATGGGAGAGTGGGGGTAGTCGCCCGGAGGGGAGCCCAGGCCTCGGCGCGCCCGCGGCCCGCACGGCCTTCCTCTTTCTGCCGCCGGTTCCACGTGGCTAGGTGGAGTCCCGCGGCCACGTGGCGACCATTGGGGTGAACACGCGCTCCGGTGACCCTGCGGCAGCGCCGGGGGCGGGGCCAGGACAGGAGGCGGGGTCTGGGGCGGGCCCGGAAAGTGCTCCGGCCCCCGCCCACAGGTCCCGCCCCCGCGGCCGCGTGGCTGTGCGTCCCGGCTGTTGCCGATAAAGTTGTTTGAAGTCTGGCAGGCGGCGGCGGCGGCGGGTCACGTGATCGGAAGATGGCGGCCCCGGCAGGCGGCGGGGGCTCCGCGGTGTCGGTGCTGGCCCCAAACGGGCGGCGCCACACGGTGAAGGTGACGCCGAGCTCCGTGCTTCTGCAGGTGCGGCCGCGAGCGGCAGGCGGCGGGCGGGGGGCGGCGGGCGGGCCGCGGGGGCGCGGCGCCGGGCCCACTCCTGCAGTTGGCTCCGGGGGGCCACGGGGCCGGGCCTGCGGGGCGGGGCTCGAGGCGGCCAATGAGCGGCCTCATGGTGCGGCGGGCCCGCCCACATCCGCGCCGGGGTCCGGGGCTCTCCTGTCCCGCGTGGCTGCGGACTGGGGGCGGGCTGGCGAGGGTCGGCACTTATGTCATCCGCTCCGAGTCCGCGGCGCGCAGGAGCTCGGCCTGTGTTCCCATCCCTGGGGCGTCCTCCGGCCCGTGTCCGCTGTGGCTGGGTGTGCCGGCCTCTGCCTGGAAACTGACTTGCTGAGTCACTGCAGTTTCATTGGGGCAGTTGGTTGACCCCAAATCCGTTACATTAAAAATGTTTATTGGGTTCTGCTGTGTAGGGGACGGTGCGCATATTACGGCCTGCTGGGAAGAGCCCGTGGGGGGTCGGGGGGACTCGGTGCGTGCAGCGCACAGGAGGGGGCCGCCCACGATCCCCTTGAGCTGGCTCTGGAGTTGGCTCGTGGGGAGGAGGGTGAAACGCGGCTGGCAGAGGGGCCCAAATTTGGACTTTATCTCTGAGAGTGGGGAGGGGGTTCTGGAATGTATATAGAAAGATGTCTGTAGTGATGCATGGACTGTTGGGGACTGGCCTGAAGGTTGTCGAGTAGAGCTGGGGTGACAAGTCAGGTGCAGTGAGGAGGGGGACAGTGAACAGCTTGTGGGTGAGGCATGTGGAGCTGTCGAGTGGACAGTCCATCATGTGGCTTGTACTAGGCTTTGTCCAGCAGGGCCAACTGGCTCTCCAAGAGATGGACTCTGCCCTCCGCGGCCTCCGTGCCACTGTGCCTGCCAACCAAGTGACCAGGCCAGACACAGTGGCTCACGTCCTCTCATCTCACGCCTAGGTTCTGGAGGACACGTGCAGGAAGCTGGACTTCAACCCCAGCGAATACGATCTGAAGTGAGTGCTCTGGCCAGGCTGCCACCCTGAGGCCACCCACCTCCTCCCCCAGGGCCCTGCTGAGGGGCTTAAACCAACAGAAATTTACTCTCTGACAGTCTGGAAGCCAATAGCCCCAACCCAGCTCTTGCAGGGACAAGCTTTCGCCTGAGGTCTAGGAGAGGATCCATCCTCCTCTTCCAGCTTCTGGGTCCTGCTGACAGTTCTCGGCTGTGGCCACGTCACTCCAGTCTCTTCCTTCTCCTCACATGGCCTTCTCCTCTGTGTGTGTGTGTTCTGTCCTCTTTTGTCGCATAACCACACTTGTCATGGGATTTAGGGCCCATCCTGATCGAGGATGACCTCATGTTGAGATCCTTAACTCACATCTACAAAGTCTCTCTTTTCAAATAAGGTCACAGTCGTGAGTTCTGGGAGTAAGGATGTGGGCATATCTCTCAGGGATCATCATTCACCCACTGCACAGGGTTTTGTGCATTTGGTTGTGTAAGTTTCTGGTGGGGCTCCGAGGGCAAGAGGAAGTAGCTGTGGAGAAATGGGAAGAAACCGGCACACTAGGTTTCTTACAACCCCTGAAGCTGCTTGCACGCATGGGTCTAAAACGGAAAGGACTGGAGCCCCACACTGGTGGGTTGCGCATCTGTCCCACGGGAGGAGATTTCACTGTAGTGATATGTTTTTATGGTATGGCTGTCCTCGCTTTAGTGGCAGAGAGGAGCCTGTGGCGTGGGAGCCTGCTTCGTGGGCCTTGCCCGTGCTTTGTCGTGCGTGGGGCTTTTCGCAGAGGAGACTCTGAGTGGACGCACCCTCACGTTATCCCAGCTCCCCATCTCCTTGCCTGACCCCCAAGAGTCCCAGGACTCTGGCTCCATGCTGGGCTGTCCCCCAGCTTCCTGTCACAGAGCCACATGCCCTCTCTTTTCCCTTCACCTGCCTCAGTCCTTGGTTAGTATTTAGTTGGAGTTATCAGATGTCAGGTCTCTTGCAACCTTATCACCTTTCTCGTGTCTCCCTCTTCTCTGCTGACTGTACAGCTGCCCATTGAAGAACATGGGTTTGAACTGCGCAGGTCCTCTTACACGCGTGTTTTCTTCAGTAAACACCTGTACTGTTTCAATCCACGGATGTGGAGGCCCGCCTGTGTGCACCGATCTGTGCCATTTCACGTAAGGGACTTGAGCATCTGCGGACTTGGTGTCCATGGGGGGGTCCTGGAACCCATCCTCTGCAGATACCGAGGGAGACTGTAGTTAAGTTTTGGGGAGTCAAAGTTACATGCGGAATTTTCAACCCCGGGGGTTGGCGCCCCTAGCCCCCTTGTTGCTCAAGGGTCAACTGTGTTTGTTTAAAAAGGGCTGCTACTGCTGGGGAGGGCAGCCTCGTGTGTGGTCACATGTGCAAAACCTTCCCCTGACTCCAGGTGCCCAGCCTTCTTGCCCTTGGGTTCTCCCTCGATCTCCCGTCCTGTCTCACAATGGACATTGGAATTGTTGCGTGACAGTCTCCAGGCAGTGTTAACATGGATATAAAACTGCCTTCTTTCTCACTCCTTCCAAATGCCTGGGCCTTATAAACTGTTCACGTTCTGAAAACCGTTGTTTCCTGCTGTGTATTGGCATTCATGCAGCTGGTGACCACGGTATGTGTGTGCATATCCCCCATGCTCTCTTGCCAGCACCGTAGTTATCTCCTAAACTTTCATTAGAAATAGAGCTGAGTCCGACTTTTTCTGCGGCCTAAGTAAGGTCTCTTATTCACTCTCCTCCTGATTTGCTGTCTGTCTCCTCTACAGTCAAGGCCACGCAGATGTGGTGGTTTCACAGATGCCATGGGCGTGAGCTTTTCTCAGGCCCGAGTGCTCTGTAGGGTTAACAGTGGTGGTTCTCGCTCTCGTACGGGTCCTGGGAGCAAAGGGTGTTGGGAGGAGAGGGACCAGGGTCAGGAAGGCCCCGGGGTTGCCTGGCTGAGACCCCCCTGCCCATGGGTGAGGCAGCGTCCCAGTCTCTGAGGCTCGCCCTCCTTCCTCTTCTCTCAGGAGTAGGTGTGTGACTCCTTGTAGGTCCACAGCCGGCATGTGATCCATCTTGGACATCAGGGGCCGCCTTTGTGGTCCCAGCTCTGCCTTTGAGTGGCCTGGGCTACCTATTGGTTCTTCTCACCTGAGTTTCTTGTTTGGGAAGCACCACGCTGAGCATGGCCCCGGCCTGGCCTTCCGTAAACGCAGGCTGCCAATTAAGACCAGCAGGGTCACGGAGGCTCCTGGATTCTCTCCCTGCCCTCCTCTCCTGCCATTGGGTATTTCCTGACGTGGCTCATTGGCTGTCTTCATCCCCCCAGTTCCTTCTAAGAAACTGTGCTCCCTCTGGGCCCACGACTTCCGTCACAGGGATCAGAGGAGGCTGCAGGCCCACCCTGTTGTCTGAGGGCCCACGTTGGCCTCTTCCTGAGCGGGTGGGAGACTCAGAGCTGCCAGGTCCCTGCGCAGCGGCTAATCTGAGCTGGATGTGGGCAGAGACTGATGGGTGGCTCTGAGGTTGAAGACTTCGCTTTGCGAGCCGGGAATGGCAGTCTCGGCCCGTCATTCCCGGACCCCGGCCGTATGTGGGCCTGGCTCTCCATGGGGGCTTCCGGCCGGTTCCCTCTGTGGCTCTCTAGAGCCTTTGCCTTCTGTCTTTGGGGTTGTGGCCCTGCCTCAAAGGTGGCAGGATCAGGAGGAATGGGAGCTGGTCATTTTGGGAGTGAACGCAGTGGCTGGACTGTCTCGGGGTACAGTCGTTTGGTTAAAGCTTTCCGAGCACAGCAAGGTACATGCCCCTCAGTTGCTTCTGTGTGTTTCTATTCCCTGACCTGTCCTTGGGCCGCCCATTGCTTCCCATTGAAGGAGCAGCCAGCCCCTCGGATGCCTGTCTCCCCTCTTGCGCTGCCTTCCTGCACTCAACTGTGTCCGCTCACTTTGTCTTTCCTTCAGAAGACCTGTCGCCAGGGACCCACTTCCCCCTCTGCCAGCCAGAACCCCGTTTTCACAGCCTCAGAGGCACTGGAGGGAGTTGCTGTGCAGGCTGCGTTAGCATCTGCACGGCAGCCCTGGGCTCTGGTCTGTGTTACAGGTTTCAGAGGAACGTGCTTGACCTCTCTCTGCAGTGGAGGTTCGCCAACCTGCCCAATAACGCCAAGCTGGAGATGGTTCCTGCGTCCCGCAGCCGTGAGGGGCCCGAGAACATGGTAGGTGCCCTGGGGCCGGCCAGCCGTGCTGCGTCCCACTCTTCCCCGTGGGCTGTGGGCTGTGGGCAGCTTCGCAGCCGAGTTCTTGCACCCATGTTTGCCTTCTTGGGGCCAGGCCAGAGCCATTTTCACTTGGATGATGGGAAATGTGCTGAGGGTGCTTGGGGCTTAGCAGTGCTCTAGCCTCCGTCTCAGCGTGTGAGCGGCACCCACCAGCCAGCAACCCTGGTCACAGTCGTCAGGGTCTCGGCCCACCTGCAGAGCTCTGACAAGACTCGAGTGTGACCTCAGTTTGGGAGGAGAGCACGTGGCCCGGAGGCTCCGGATTTGCCCTGGCTGCTCCCACCAGCCTCGCCAAGACCATAGCCCGAGTCTTCCACCAGGTCAGGAACATTGTGGTCCTAGAGATTTAGGGAACAGCTGCCACGGAGAGGCACCCTCCTAAGCACCCCTACTCCCTACCCCGTCCTTTACTCAACTAATTGCGAGGGGGGCGGCCTTTGTGCCGTGAGAAACAAGGGAACTCGGGCCCTGGGGCGTTGCTCAGGGCTCCAGAGTCCACCAGGAGGCAGGCCTCGGGGACTGACCCTAACACCTCTTTTTTCCGTTACAACCAGTTCTCAAAGTTTCACATGGAGGGAACGCTGACTTCCCTTGGGGCCTGCTCAGGTGTATATTGGGAAACTGGGTTCCCACAGAGCGGCTCCCTTTGTTTGGGGATTTAACGTAAATGTGCACTTGAAGAGGCCCTTGGCCCAAACAGCAGGCAGGGCTGTGACAGAGAATCCAGCGTCAGGCCATGCGGGTGGGCTGTACGAGCTCAGGGTTGCACACACGCCCACCTCTGGGGCCCTGCCCACCTCTGGGCCCTGCCCACCTCTGGGCTCTGCTCACCTCTGGGGCCCTGCCCACCTCTGGGGCCCTGCCCACCTCTGGGGCCCTGCCCACCTCTGGGCCCTGCCCACCTCTGGGCTCTGCTCACCTCTGGGCCCTGCTCACCTCTGGTGCTCTGCTCACCTCGGGGACTCTGCATGAGCTCTGGTGTGTCATCAATTGACAGGGAGTCCAGAAAGGAATTTCCCCCCTTTTGGGTTGTAGGCTTGTGTCTCTGTTTAGGGACACAATTACTACAAATAGACTTATAAAAGCAACACGCTCATTAATGGACAAGTTCAGAAAACACAGCATACTCGTTTTCTATGGCTGCGTAACAAATTACGTCCAAACCTGGCAGCTTGAGACACAAGAACCTACCAGTGTGTGCAGAGGGGCAGTACTGGCCGGCAGCATTTGGCCCCCACGCCCCACGAGATAACAGGAGCCCTCCCACCCGTGCCCTGACAGCCGGCCTGGGTCCAGACAGCTGCTTTCCTTCTCCCTCAGTCCGCCTCTCGCCTCCTCAGGTTCGCATCGCTCTGCAGCTGGATGATGGCTCCAGGTTGCAAGACACTTTCTGCTCGGGCCAGACGCTCTGGGAGCTTCTCAACCATTTTGCACAGACGAGGTGAGCATCAGGGAGCGGGTTTCAGCTCTGCCCACTGCACGGTGGGGGTGGTGCGGTGGGCGGTGGGGCTGTTCCAGAGCTGCGGCCCCGGGCTCTGCTGCGCTGGAGGCTGCACCTGGGGGGCTCGGTGGTCCCGGTGAGAGGACTGGTCTGAGATGGGGCGCTGCCTGTTCACTAGCCACAGCCAGCTTTCCTGGTGTGATGCCAGGCCTCGCCCTCCAGGAAGAGCAAGGCCACACTTGTGCCCTGTGGGGTTTGGTGAGCAGTGAGGGGAGAAGTGGGGTGCTGGGCCCCTCGGCTGACAGATGCTTTAGGTATAAAACTCCGTTACCATGAAAATGGGTTCTGTTTGAAAAGAAAATGTTCTTAATGATAATTGACGTGTGTCTGTTTCTACGTGGTGACTAATGCTTTAAACTGGGCTCCTTAATGTGTCAAAATGGTCGCCCTTTAAGAGTTGGCCTGTCATTATGAGGTGGAAGTCTTGTCCACTTTGAAAGGTCTCAGCCAGCAGGACAAAGGGACTGTGGGCAGGTGTGAATCTGTGCCCCACAAAAATGAGGAGTAAGCCAGAGGAGGGGACTGGGCTCTGCGGTATGGGGCCCACCTCCCTGGAAGGACCCGGGCACTCAGGGCGCCAACAGAGCACAAACCAGAGGGAAGCTGGGGGCCTCCACGGAAAAGAGACCTGGGGACGCCCTGCGGTGAAGATAGGGTGAGAGTCCCGTGTGGGAACAGTCAGCAGTGGGGGCAGACGAAACCAGGCAAGTGTGGAGAACAACGTCCTCTGCGGGTATACTGGACTGACCTGGTCCTCAGGTGTCAGGGGAGGGCAGGGCCGCCTCAGGGACATTCGTGGTTCACAGGAGCCCTGACGACGGGTTTACTTCTAAACGATGTTTATGACGTAGTTTAAGAAACATCAGGAGTGGAGACAGCTCTTGGAAGAAATTGGTGCCATCAGGGGCAGGCGGGCCTGGGAGGGTTTATAGAGCCCTCGGCCCAGACAGCAGTGGGTACGTCAGGATGCATGCTGGCAGTTTGTTTGTGTGCTTCATCGACACAGGAGTATTGTGCCCTAAGCAACTTGTGCACGCTCTTTTTTTGCTTATGAAGCTGTCATGATGTCCCAGACGTTCCTTTAGAGGGTCGTTTGCTGTGTGGTTCGTTTGTGTGGACGCTGCCTCATTTGTGCAGCCCCAGCCAGCACTTCTGGTTTTCACTCCACAGACACCGGAAGTCTGTGCACACTCCCAGCTCCTCCCCGAGAATAAATTCCGAGAGGCAGAATTGCTGGGCTGGCAGGTAGGGGCATCCTTAAGTTTTACCTCCAAAAGTGCCAAGCCCAGCCTTTCCTTGGAAGCTGGCGTTCCTTTGGTGGGGTTCACTGACCTTGAAGCAGGTTCCCATCAGGGAGGGTGGGTGGCGCCAGCCCCAAAGCGAAGACCAGATGCTGAGGCCACTGCAGGTCCCGGACAGGTGTGAACGAGGTGCTGGGTGCAGAGTGACGTGCTGCTGGGGGCCTGTGGGCAGGTGTCTCTGGGGTTCCCCGCAGGGTGGAGCCCAAGGAGCTGGCTTTTCTTACTTGGTGCTTTTGTGAAGAGGTGAGTGTCCCAGAGCAGCTGGCGTGCAGCGCTTGGCGGGGCGTCGGAGGCAGCACAGCACCTGGGTCTACTGTTGCTCAGGTGGCCGGTCCTTTGCCTGGGGATCAGGGTGGGCATCTGGGGCTCCTAACTGGCCACTTGACATGCTACCTGGGCCACACGTGCGGGCCACAGAGGTAATTAAGAATTTCTGGTAGCCACATCAAAGGAGAGTAAAAACAGGTGTGATTAATTTTAAGCATTTGGTTAACTGGACTCCATATACCAAATATTACCCTTTGAACATGCAATCAACAGGAAAATGAGATTTTATATTCTTCGTTGTGGGAGGTCCCTCACACCTGGAGCCGGCCTCCCTGTGGGCCAGCTGCCGCACGTGCTCAGCTCTCACATGGGGCTGCTGGGTGCCTCAGTTGGCCCTCGCCTGGATGTGGACTGGCCAGTCTTCCTCCTGCTTCTCGAGCATCTGCTCCAGGGAGGGCCACGAGGAGAGGGGCCCCAGGCACGCCACCCCCAGGCTGGATTCTCCCCCACAACCCTGACCCCTCTGCTCCCAGCCTGATTTCACCTCAAGCCCACCTCAGCACCACTCATCCTACCAGTAGCAAAATTGTGGATTCGGGGGTCCCTGGGGAGGGCAGGGCGTCTACATATTTCTCTTGGGGTCTGAGGTCTGAGGCTGGGGTGCAGCCTGGGGGTGTACTGGGGGCAGGTTTGTGTGCCGAGTCCCAGGGCCTTGCACTTGGCCAGAGGCATAGATGCTGGGTGTCCACTCAGCTCTCAGGCAGGCCCCACCTCGTTTCCGTGGGAAGCCAGAGGCCACTTCCGTCTTCAATTGTCCCTGGTCTGTCTCTCCTGGAGAAGGAGGCTGGTTCTGTCCAGCCTTGACCGTCTTGCTGCCTTAACCTCATCCCCTCATCTTTTCATGCCTGGGCTGCCAGGTGGGAGGTGGGTGTTACCTGGCCCCTTGGGACGTGACCTCACCAACGTGGGAGTCCCTGTGGCAGCAGGAACCCTTGCAGCCTGAAGTCACAGCTCTGTCAGTTGGCTGGGTTTTTGTTGTCCTGGCGTGGGCAGCGTGGTGGTGCCAGGTGTGTGTTGGCAACACCTGTGTTTGTACCAGCCACGACTTGGTCAGGCCCAATAGGTGACACAGACAGAAGGGGCTTCAGGTGGTCTGGCTTGTCCCCAGTAGTGGGGACAGTGTGCTTTGTTCCCCTGTACCCTGCCTGGCTGGCTCCCGCTGGCCCCCACCCGACCAGGGGAACAGGTTTGCTGGCCTTACACTCCCTAAGCACCATGGCGCCCAGCTGAGGTGGCGTCTGGAGCAAGGCGGGCACCCACGCCCAGCCTCGCGTGGTGGCTGGTGGCTCTGCCTGGGTCTGGAACACACAGCTTCTCGGGAGGCCCAGCACAGCCCCCTCAGGGACGTTTGGAACTTCAGCGAGGCCTGTTGCAGGGGGGCGGGGGGCTCTTGCTGAGGGTGCGTGAGGGGACGGCTCCTTGATGCGCTGGAATGTCCCCTGGGTCCACTGTCCCGGACGGAAAGCTCTGCTAATTGGCCGGGAAGGTCTGGAAGTGATTGGGCCACCCCTCCCCTCGCGTGTTTACAGGGAATCGGATCCCTCTGGAGGAGCCGCACATCAAAGCTCGGCTGGCTAGTGTTTGATGTCCAGAGGCCTCGGAAGGCAGGAGGCAGGCGGCAGGCGCTAGGCCCTGTTTGTGATTTGTGGTCCTGCTTGCATGGTCCTGGGGAGGATTGCGACAGGTTCTCCTCTGGCACTTTAGGGTCTTGTGGTTTCCTGAGGCCTGGCCTGGGGTCACTGGGTCTCGGTGGGCTGAGTCCCAGGCCCTTTGGGGCACGCCCTCATCCCATTGTGCGAGGTCACCCAGCATGGCAGCCCAGCGTCACTGTGGTCGAGGCTTTCAGCCGGTGGGTCTCCTCCTTCCTGCGGAGACCTCAGGAGGCAGTGAGGCTGGTGGTGCCCAGGCTTGGGCAGGGGCAGGGCCACACCGCATCCAGGAGCTCCCACAGCTGGCTCTGGATTGTGGGTCACAGCCCTGAGCAACACACAAAAGCATAAGCTAAAAGCAGAGAAACAGGCAAAACCCACACCAGACCACACAGTGGGCCTGGTCACGGCCTTGGACGCGGAGTCTGTAGAGTGCGTGTGCAGTCGGAGACCCCGCTGCCTCTGGTCCCGGGCCCAGCTCCCGTGTCTTCCCGTCCCAGTCACGTCCATGTGGGTGAGCAGTGAGGCCTGGAAGGGCAGTGCTGCACGGCCTGACGTCCCTCCGGGCCTCCTGCCCTGTGGGCCCAGCCCCTACGGCTGCCTGGGTGTTCCAGGGACCGTCTGGGGTAGGCGTTTATTTGGAGGGCTGGTTTACAACTATGGAAATGCTGGAGTGACTTCTCCTTGGTGGGCACAGGCCCGTGTCTGCCGTGTAAACGCTGCAGAACCAGGACTCGGTTGGCATGCAGCCCGTAACCGGGGTCGTAGCTTGGGCCCTGGTAGTGCGAGGTGGCGTTGGGTGTGGTGTGGCACGGGTGCGTGCGTGCATGTCTTTTGCGCCCATCCAGCGGTGCTGCGGGGGCCGGCTCTCTCCCATCTCGGGATCCGGCTTAGGAGGGAACAGGACTCGGTGGCTGGTCCTGTGTGGGCAGATGCCCGCTGCCATCTTACTGGAGAGCACAGCCTCCAGGATAAGAGGGGGGACAGTCTCGCCCTGGTCAGCTGGTGACCTGGGTGACAGCGCTGAGGCGTCGCCGGGTGGGGACACCTGCTGAATTTGCTATTAATGTTTTCCCAGACGATGGAGAGAGGTCTGCGGTACGTCCACAGTGTTTCCAAGCTGTTTGTCCCCAGGAGGTTCCCACACCCAGCCGTGTGGCTCAAGGCTGAGAGCCTGGGCTGCCCAGGTGCGCCTCTGTCCTGAGCCCTGCACAGCCTTTGGTTTTGTTTTGTGTGTTTACTGATGACAGTGATTTCAGGGGCCCTCAAGAGCCATCGGTGTGGGCCTATCCTGTGACCATGCGGACCTCTGGACACACTTCCCGAGGATGCACCATTGCACCCTCCCCAGGGGTGGCCCTCAGGCCGCCCACCCTGGGTGCAGGCGGCAGGGCCCCAGTCCTAACACGAGGCTCCGGTCAAGAGCCACCGCTTGGCCCTCAGGAAGACCCCGGTCCCGTTTGTTCCCATGTTGCCCTGTGGGGCCTGGCTGGAGGGGACAGCACTCGGAGTACTGGTGGCCTCAGAGACCTGGTGTCTGCCTCAGAATCCACTTAGTGGATTTGTGCCCTGAGCTGCTGCAGGCACTTTAGGGGTCAGCGACTCTCCTGGAGGACAGTTTCAGATAAAAGCCCAGATCACAGTCCCCCGGGACTATCTTTCTCATCGCTGCCCCTGGGCACAGTTGATAGTGACCCTGGGCCCGTCCAGGAGGTGGCCGGTGCTGCTTGCCTCCCTGCTCTGTGTCCTACGCTTCAAGTCTCGAGGCTGGTGGGAGATACGCCCAGGCCATGTGCTGGTGGGTCAGGCCTCTCGGGCAGGTGGCTGCTTCCTTCTGGGTAGGGTGGGAGGGGCTCTACGCTGACTGCCTGGGTGCCATCCCAAGGGCACCGGTGTCCCTCCTACGTGCCAGCGGCCAGCCTGTGATGTTTCCTCCCTCTCCTGCAGGGAGTGTCTGGAACAGCCGAGTGAGGCCAGCCCGGTCTGCGTGTCTATGAGGGATGAGGTAGGTGCTGCCGCCCCACCCGCCTGGCCCCGGGCCCCACCTCCTGCTCCCAAGCGGCCACGCGGGCCCAGCCCCGTTTTCCAATCTGGAAAACTCACTCTCCTTCAGACCCGCCTTCAAAGAGTGTGTGTGGGGGGGTGGGGGTGGGGGGGCTTCAGTTCTGAAAGCATGATGTGTTTCATGGAAGAAAGGCAGGCCGCCGGCTCCTGGAACTAACCGCGGGCCGCCCAGGCGCTCCCAAACCTCCCTCAACGCCCTGTTTGTTTTCTCAGCTTCTTTCAAAGCCCAAGAGTCACAAAAGTGGTTTCATTTTAATAAATATTTGCTTTGCTCCGTGTTTTGATCTTTTTCAAAACCGAGTTCAGCGTGGTGCAGGCCCAGCCTGGCCAAGGCCCTGCCTGTCCCCACCCACCTTCCCGTGACGGGGACCCTCCTGGCGCTTGGTCCCCTGGCTCACAGGGGCTTTTTGTTTTGACTCTGGCCAAGTGCCCTTTCCTGGCCCAGGGTGGCCACTGTCCCCAAGGGGCCCCAGGAGGGCCCTGATGTGGATGGGATGCACCCACCAGGGCTGAGGGGATTTAGGGAGTATGTGCTCCCCTGGAGGACCCAGACCACTGGGCCTTGGGCACTTGGGTCGGGTCAGGGCCATCGTGGTCAGTCCATCCCTCAGAGGGCTGGCCAACTCGCCAGAAGTGGCCTGCCCAGGCCTGGGATGAGGCAGGGTAGGGGGACAGAGCCCAACCAGTGAACAAATGCTTGGGAGCAGCTGGGGGCCCCATGGTGCTGGCACCCAGGCTGGAATGGGGCGTGGGAGGGCTAGGCAGGAGGACAGGGCCTCTGGTGCCCTCAACAGGGTCATTGCGAGTCCTCGGCCCAGGCCAGGCAGGTAGCTTTGTCAACGAGGGGTCAGCGGATGTCCGGGGCACAGCTGTCCTGTCCCCTCCTTGCAGGTGACTGGCAGAGCCGCCTTGCAGAGCACGACGCTGCAGTCACTGGGCCTCACCGGGGGCAGTGCCATCATCAGGTGGGCCCTCAAAGGAAAGAAAATGGGAAATGTGGAAACAGAGGGAGGGGCACACGTGCCCTCTTGCCACCTCTCCCCTAGATCTGAGGCCACTGCCCTGGGGCTCTCCCACCTGTGTGGTGGGGGTGGGGGTGGGGCATGTCAGGCAGGCGTCTGCTCTCTGCAAGGGCCAGTGGGGCAGGTGTGCAGCCCATGCATGCGTCCCCCACCAGGTGAAGTGAGACGTGAGGGGGCGGGAGGGCCTCCAGGGGACTGGACTCAGATGTGAGAGCCATGTGTGGACTTTCATTCTCTCTGCCCCCACCCCCAGGTTTGCCATGAGGCAACGCATTTCAGCCATCAAGCAGGAACCTGGAGGTTCCCGGAGTGAAAGCCCAGGGAGCCCGACCCCTTCCGTGTCGGCCGAACAGGCAGCCAGCAGCCCTGTCCTGCCGTTGAGCTCCATGGGTCTCAGCCAGGGGGACATGAGCCGTCAGGACCAAGCAGTCACCTCAGGGGCCAGCCACGTGGATGGCCTGGGCCCAGAGCCTGCGTCCATGCAGGCAAAACAGACCTCAAAGCAGCCCGTACCTGCCCCCTTTGTGCCTTTTTCTGGCGGGGGACAGCGCCTGGGGGGCCCCCCTGGCTCTGCGAGGCATCTGATGTCACCTTCAGCCCAATTGCCAAAGTCCTCCAGCCCCGGAGGCCCCTCCAAGCCCAAGAAGTCGAGGCCTGGCCAGGAGCCCCAGCCAGAACTGCAGCCGGTAAGGGGTGAGCTGGGTGCCGGGGTCCTTCCTGCTGACCGCAGCTGACCTCTTGGCCGGTCAGCCTTGGGGGACAGCAGGGTCGCTGGGCACTTTTTCATCTTCTCAGGGAAGTGATTTTTTGGCATTGTTTTGTCTTCAATCAGCTTCACTGAGGCACCATTTTAAATGTAGTTTGATGGATTTTGACAAACTCATGTTGGCCCATGACCACTGTCACAGCCAAGAGAGCTTGTCTTTCGGGTGGCCCTCGCGTGGGTGCGGGGACTGTGAACACTCCTGTCCCAGGCCGTGCCTCAGAGCCGTCACCCTCCACCCTGCTGTCTGAGTCACTGGTTTTGACTTGCAGGTGGCTTTGGCATTGATTGTCCCATGTCGCACTTACTGCTGAGCCAAGCATCCCCGCAGCTCATCCACCACCAGCCGGTGGGGGTGCGGGCAGGCGGAGTGGCTTAGCATCACCCTGACCCAGGCACAGGGACGTTTGGGCCATGTTAGAAACCAGTCTGCAGCCCCCAGTCTCGTGACCTTTGTCACTTGGGCCCAGAATCAGTGGCCAAAAGCAGATGCATGTGTTTGGGGTGAGCCAGTGAGGGGGGCCTGACTCCCACTGGGCTTGTTCTTCCTGGGGTTCCTGTGTTTGGGGCTAGACACTGGGGCCAGGACTGGTTGTCTGTTTCTACCAACCTCACAGTTCAGGGATTGCACGGAGTGGGGCTTCTGGGCCCCTGGCCCCCCAGGCAGACCCTGGTTCTGTGTGTCTTGGGGACCTGTGGATGGCCCTGTGGGCTTGTTCTTGCCCAGGAGGTGGTTGCTGTCTGGATACAGGGTCCCTGCACATCCCGGAGCACTGACCCTGGGCCCCAGGCAGGAGGGGGCATCCGCCTGGTCGCCAGCAGCGCTGCCTTTGATCTGGGAGCCCAGCAGCTGGTCGGTGGTGGGGCGTCCCCGCCCGCCTCGTGCCTCCTGTCACTAACAGCCGCACACCCAGAGGGCCAGCAGGCCACATGGTGTCTGCTTTGTGTCCCTTTTCAGTGCTGGGGGAGGGGAGAGGGGAACAAAACAACTTTTGGGGGAACTTCAAAGGTACAGTTTAGTAATCAAAAGGAGTTTCCAAGTTTCCCATTAATGTTTTGCCTGTGTGTGGTTTTAGGATTTAAATAAAGAGTCGGAAGAGACAGGGTAAAATATAGGCAGGTCCTCGGCTGAGCCTGGGATGGTTTACAGACCCGGCGGCTCCAGCCTTTGATGTCGGAACATTAATTATTAGAAGGTAGTTTAACTGGCCATCAGAACCGGGCTGGGCGAAGCTGGGGCTGCCTGGCGGCCCCTGGCCTGCCCTTTGAAGTTCTCCTGCCCACCGCCCCGCAGCTCTATGCGTGCAGCCTCCGTCCCAGCAGGCACTCCGCCACCCCCGCCCCCGCAGAGGGCATAGGGTCCCTGATCAAAAGCCCCGATCCCCTGGGCAGGATGGGTGGCTGATAGTGGTTGCCCCTGTGCCTGACCATCCTATATGAAGGCACCTGGCACTTCCTTGGCACCTTGCACCATGTCTCAGGGCGGCATCAGCCTTGCTTCTGGCCATCCCCGCTCCCTGGCCTACGGGTAGGAGGCTGGGAGGCACCTGTCCACATGGAGAGCGGCGTTCACCGCCCTGCAGCCCTCCTCTCAGCCTGGGACGCCTGCCCGTGATGTCTCCCCGAGAGCAAGTCCCACTGCCTGTCCCTGCCACGCCCAGTGGTGTGTGTGGATGCCCCAGGCTCTGGCTGCAGCCCCAGCCACCCTCGGGCACAGTATGGCCTTAGCTGGAATGCCCACTGAGGTCTCTTGGCTGATAGGGGAGCAGCTTTGAAGGCGCCAGCTGAGTCTTGGTGGCAGTTTTTGAAGCCTGGTGACAGGCAGGTGCCCTTCAGCATCTCTGTCCTGCAGTGTCTTGTCCACGATGGGACTCAAGGGAGGGACAGATGCCCAGCCTGTGCACCGTAGTGGAGAATGGGTGTCTTGGCGCCCCTGGCACCCGGAGCTGCCCAGACAGGCCGGGGGGCTCCCGTGGATGAGGCCTGGTGGCCCGGTTTGCAGAATTTGGACCCCTTTAGCCTGCTGACTGCAGGCTCCCCGGGGCAGCTTCTGTGCCTGTGGCTGAAACCCTTGTTTACTTCAGTGTTTGGGGCTCCATTCGCCTCTCCACAGCAACATGCCTGGCCCCGCCATGGCCAAGTGGGAGCTGCCCAGCCTCGATGCTGTGGCCCAGTGCTTACCTGCCCTGTTCTCTTCCTTCTAAAACACCTCTCATGTCTTCTGCTGGGAAGGCCAGTGGGCGGGCCCAGGAGTGCCTGCTGGGCCCTGGGCCTGGCTGAGGGAGGGCCTGGCCCCGCCGAGTGCTGGCTGCTGGGCATCTGTGCCTCCGAGCCTCGTGTCCAGGGCCATCTCTCCTGTAGCTTTGCGCCTGCCTGCCCAGGCCTTTGGCGGTGCCCATGCCCTGGCGCTCCCTGCAGGGGCGGTGGCTCTGGGAGTAACTCGGGAGGTTTGGCCTGCATCCCTCGGTAGTGATTCATTTAAGCTCTAAGCCTCAAGGGGAAACGCTTCGAATTCTCTCTCCCCAGAATCATTGTCAGGACCGTCTGGGCTGCAAAGGAGGCGGGAGGGGAGGAGAACAAGAGCCCTCACCAGGAAGCTAGGAATCTGGGCTTGAGGTCACCTCCACAGAGGTTTTACAGTTTTTTCTCCGTGTGTCATCACGTCCTGGAAAATTACTGTCAAGAAAATGAAACTCAGCGGGCAGCAAGGCCACTTCTGACATGAGGGGAACCCTGTGTGCCCAAGTGGGTTCTCAGCCACTTGTGTGGCAGCTGCTGGAGCGTGTCCACCCAACTGTCCAGAGACGGTCAAGCCCATATCTCCACCCAGCGCCCGGTCCTCTCATCCCCTCTGTACTCAGCCCCCTGTGGTGACAGCCAGTGGTGTGGGGCTGTGGTGGGCACTCTCGCAAGCCTTCATCTCCTCAGGTCTCCCTCCACCACCTGTCCGGTGTACTAGGGACTTTCTGAAGGCACCAATGGCTGTCCACAGCTGACAGTTGTCACCAAGTCCCCAGCCCTAAATGGCGTGTCGCTCCAGCCTTTGTTCAACTCTGACTTGTTACCCAGGGCTGCCTCTGAGCGTCACCCTCAGATGGTGCTCCTGTTCCTTCTGCATGCCTCTGGGGCCCCTGGCAGTATCATCCTGGTGAGACAACTATAAGACGGTCCACCAGTGAGGTGACGGCAACTCACGTTCTTGGTGGCAAGCCATCTTCTGTGTGGCTCCCTGGAAGCCTCGAGCCAACCTGGAGATTTGAGTCATGGCGGTCAGCTGTCAGGAGCGTGAGGAGGTTCCAGGCTCCATTATTCTCAGCGCAGAGCCTGGGACCCTGCCAGCCTCTCAGATGCCAACTGAAAGATTCATCTCAGACCCCTCCCCAGGCCCCAGGGATGTGCCCCTTAGCCAGGACGTAGGACTCACTCCCATAATGAGGGTGAAGGCATGACACGTTCCCTCACGGCTGCCACCATGTGCGTTCTGCCTTCCTAATGATATCCTAGATCTCTGTTCTCCATCCAAAAATGTCTCCATAAACTACCTGGGCTGGGAGCCATGCATAATACCTGCTCGTGACCAGGGACCAGTGGGTGAAGGGACAACAGACGAGGCCAGATTGCGCCGAGTGGCCACAGTGAGCACTTGGCTGGCTGAAACCCCTCCTTGAGCCTCTTCCCCCGGGAGCTGTCAGACCAGCCCCTCCCCCACCTCCCTTTGCCTGGAAACGCTCTCTCCTGGGAAGGCTAAGGTGAGGGTTTGAAGCCTCCTGGCTTCTCCCTTGTCATTTGGTAGCATGGTGACATTTCCTGCCAGCCTAGCCACCAATCTGTATTCCTGTGGGACAGGGCCTGCCTGGGGCCAGGACGTGGCAGCAGCCCTGGGGCTGGGCTATTCCCTGGAAGTGCCAGGAGGACAGCAAGGCCAGAGTGGCCATGTGCTCCCTGGGACTGGCTTCACCGCCTGTGTCCCAGGCTCAGGGACTCATCTGGATGGTCAGGCTCAGCTTGGTGCCACCGGCTGCATGTCACCCAATTGCTGCATTCATGGGGTGACTCTTGTGCCTGGGGCTGGGTCCTCTAAGGGAGGTACTAGGACAGGTGGCCCCAGAGCCTTTGTGCTACAGCCCTTAGGGGCCTGGCTCTGGACACGGCGATTCCTGCTCAGGCACATGTGTGTTCTGCCCTCACCCCCCACCCCCCAGGAGCCCAGGCTTGCTCTCGGCCCTTCTGGAATGCAGGCGCCATGGCTGTGGGGGGCAGCCTGGCGCCTGGCATCTTGTTATAAAAAGCTCTGGCGTAGACTGCTCGTGGTGGCTGCAGGATGGTTGTGGCTTTGAAGGGGCAGCCCCCAGGGGCCTCGGTCAGCCACCTATGGGCTCTGCTGCCCAGGCCTCAGCTAGCCCTTCCTGGCCACTGTGCCATAGCATTCTGAGATCAGAGGGTTTTCCTGGCGAGAACCCGCCTCCTTTCTCTGGGGGAGAGGGCATTGTGAAGTGTGACTGCAGGGACCTACCAGAGTGGACAGTCCAAACTTGGGTGTGGCCTGGGAAGGGCCGCGCTGGAGATACCTGGCAGGTGCACTGGGGGAGTGCCTCCCCAAACGCTGAGCAGCTTGGGCCTGGACGTCCCAGGCCAGGGGTCTGACCTTTAGGGCAAGCGGGGCTGTATGGAAGAACCATCAATCTATCAGAGAAGCGAGTTCCCAGCACCCGCTGAGCCCGCCCTGGCCCCAGGTGTGAAAAGCTGGAGGTGTGTGGGGGTGAGGGAGGACAGGACCTGGCGTGGACACCTTGATCAGGCCCGGCTCCTGCAGCAGCCTGAGTGCTGCAGAGTGTCCCCTGCCCCCCTGCTCACTGCCATTACCCACCCAGAGGCCACAAGAGCAAGCCCTGCCTTGTAATTTCCATCGCCCTTGCTGCCAATCAGGATTGACGCTGTCCCTTCCTGTGTCCCCAGGGTGGGCAGAGGGAGGGGCCAGGCTGCTCCCTTGGGGAGTGGTAGTGGGGTCAGCTGGGCCGTGGGGCCAGCGGTGGCAGGTTTTTGCCAAACCTCTAATTTGGGGGCTGCCGCTTCCCCTGCCCCTCCCATGGAGCCCCAGACGTGGCCTTGACCAGGTCACTGCTCCCCAGGCTTTGGGGACCCTGATAGCAGGCAGCTTCCTGGGTCCCTTCCGGTGGGGGGGGGTGAAGGGGGCTCCCATGGAGACAGGAAGTGAGGAAAAGAGCTGCTGGGGGAGGCGGGCCCTGCCAAGTGGCCACTCCCTGACTCCCCCCAGCAGTGACTGAGCCAAGACCCCAGGTCCATGTGCCCTCCTGGTGAGCGAGGGTCCCAACAACAGCGTTGATGAGCAGACCGGCATGGAGGGAGCGGTTCCAGCCTGGACAGGCTTGGCCTGGGTTCCCAACCCACTGTCCCACACCCCACCCTGGAGACCTGGCCCTGGCTGATAGCTGGGGCTGGCGAGTCCTGGGCTTGGCTCAGGTCTGCACGGCTGCTCCCTCAGCAGGGTTTGGGTGACCTGGCCCCATGTGGCACCCGGGCCCCTTGTGGGAGTCTGCGTCAGCAAAGCCCTCTGCCTCGCAGCCGGTTGACCGGGACCCCGTGGTGTGCCACCCTGACCTGGAGGAGCTGCTCCAGGCCTGGCCCGGGGAGCTGCCGGATGAGTTCTTCGAGGTGACTGTGGACGACGTGAGAAGACGCTTGGCCCAACTCAAGAGTGAGCGGTGGGTGTGACCCCAGCCCCTGCTTCCCACCTCAGGCCCCCAGTACCTGTGCCCTCACACACCTGGGAGCATGTGGGGCCCAGGCAGGGGGCACCTAGTACTGTCCAGCTTGTGTGGGACCTCCACTGTGGCTGGGGAGACCCAGGCCTTCACCCACCCCTTCCGCAGGGAGCGCCTGGAAGAAGCCCCCTTAGTGACCAGGGCCTTCAGAGAGGCTCAGATGAAGGAGAAGCTGGAGCGATACCCTAAGGTACCGGAAGGGCTGGGGTGTCGGTGCGGGCTCTGAGCTGGGGCCTGCCTCGGCCACCGCAACCCACACGCCGCTGGCTGTGGTCAGCTGTGCTTCACCCAGGCCTGCACAGCCTGGTTAATTACTGAACCAGTCAGCCCGTTTTATAATGAAAACAGAGTTCGGTGTGTTTTTACACACACACGGGGGCACTGCCCGGGCCTCGCGTCCAGCTCCTGGCACAGCTGTAGCCAGGGATGTGGTGGGGACAGCGAGGGCCAGGGGGCGAGTGGCACTTCCTCCTGCCCCAGTCCTGGTGTCTGCCTCCCGGGGTGGGGGCCTGGCCACCGTGGGCACAGGGGTGCTGCTGACGCCTGCCCTGTCTGCCCAGGTGGTCCTGCGGGTCCTGTTCCCTGATCGCTACATCCTACAAGGCTTCTTCCGCCCCAGCGAGACAGGTAAGCAGCTGCCTGGGCACCTGTGAGGGCCGAGCCCCTCCTGGCTCCTCCCTCGGAGGTCCGTGGCCACCTAACCTCTGGGCTCCAGGGAGGCGGATGTTTTCAGGTGGCTGTTGTCCCTGTGGGGCAAGCAGCAGACTCTGAGCTTGCAGTCTGTTGGGGTGCAGGCACAGGGCCAGGTCCGCCTGGCGGTGCCTGTGACCCTGGGCACCCCGTCACCCCCATCTGGGCATGGAGGGAGGTGGGCCCTGAGCTCCCCATACCCAGCAGCGGAGTCCCTGGCCTGGGGCTGCAGCTGACCTGGAAGGAAGGCACTGATGCCACCACTTCTGAGTGGGGTCCTCTAATCCCCCGCAGGGCTGTGTGACAGTATTGTCACACCTGGGGCCTCCCCAGTCGGTGCTCAGGACTGGGTGATGGGCAGAGACAGAGGCAAAGGGAAGGGGTCCAGCCAGGCCGAGCCCCTCCACCCCCCCACCCCCCACCCAGCGGGGCCTGAGGGCCTGAGGCCCTGCCTGTGGGGAGTGGGGACCTGCACAGCTCAGCCCCGGCCGTCCTGTCCCCCAGTGGGCTGGCGCCATGCATGCGGGTGGGTCCCTGCTGGCCCTGCGCCTCTGCTCACCCGTCCTTCCTCCTCCAGTGGGGGCCTTGCGGGACTTTGTGAGGAGCCACCTGGGGAACCCTGAGCTGCCCTTCCACCTGTGTGAGCTGCCACGTGACCTGCTCGCGTGTCCCGACTCCCTCCTCAGAGCAGCCCCAGAAACAGTATCTGGAGACCCGGGGTGGGGGTGGGGGTGGGGGCGCTGGCCTCCCTCACAGGGCACCTGGGTGGTGAGGGCTGGGATCCCTGCAGGTGAGTCTGCCCCAGGTCAACTCCCCTCACCTCCCAAGCCTCTTGCCCAGGATTCTGCAGCATCAGAGGGGGTGAGAGGGCTGAGGGCGGGTCTGAAATCCTCGAGCTGATAAAGCCTGGGCTTCCCCCTCCCTCAGGCCTGCCTTCCGAGGGGCAGGGGGCTGGGCCCTCCTCACACTGATCTCTCCACAGTCATCACTCCTCCAAAAACCACCCTGGACGACCCCACGCTGACCCTCTTCCAGGTACTGGCTGCTGGGCCTGGGTTGGGTGTGCTGCTAGGTCACTCCGCAGGGCGAGGCCAATGTCAGGAGGACAGGGTGGTCTTGTGCCCTGCAGAAGGTGGCCTGCAGGCAGCTCAGTGCCTCTGCAGTTGGCCCTGGGGGGAGGGGCCCTGGGGCAGGGCTGCTGGGCCCAATCCTGAAGGCTCAAGGGTCGGAGACCACTGCAGGTGGTCAGCTGCCTGCGAGGCCCCTGGGATGCCAGCTGCTGGGCAAGTGTGGCCCTGGGTTGCGGGGCTGCTGCCCGGCCTGCTCCCTTCCCTGCCCCTGCCTTCCCCCACCCGCGCGGCCTCTGCTGGGAACGCCGTGCTGGGGCTGGGCCCTCCCGCTAGCTGGCAGTGCTTCTGCCCGACCCCCCTGTCGGCCCCTGGAGCTCCTGCAGAGGGTGCGGTGCCGAGTGTTGATCTGGCGCCCTGCTGGGCTGCCTGCCAGAGCTGGAGGAATGTCCTGTCCCTTCGCCTGGGAGAGCAGCCTGGGGCCTCCCCAGCCCCTGGCCTAATGGTTTCCTCTTCAAAGTCTCCTCAGATATTTTAATTACTAACAGAGGCCAGCCCTTGTTAAGTGGCCCGCAGGCCCTGCAGAGGTCTGAGCTGGGGCTGCCACCGTTGTGGGGGAGATGGGGCAAGACCGGGCAGAGAGCTGGACGCTCACCAAGGAAAGAAGGCAAGGTGGGCGGGAGCTGAGCGCTGGGCCCCTTTTTCATCCCCCAGGAGCCCCAGAGGCGCTGGGCCTCTTTCCTCCATCCCCGCCCGCCCTCCCTCAAAGGCCAGCCTGTTGATGTGTGAATTTGGGAGATGTTTGGGGATGGAGGGGGACCAGTGCCCAGACCTCCCCCCTAATTGGGAGCCCTGGGGTGCTGCCTGTCCTGCCCCCAAGGCCTGATTCCTGGTGACACTCTGCCCCGGCTACCAGCAGCCGTCTCCTTTCATCCGTCAGCTCAGCCTGGAGCCCGGGGGCCTCCGCGTGGGCTGGCGGGGTGTCGGCCCTGTCCGCCGATCAGAGAGCTGGCAGGGCCCGGAAGGAAGCCTTCCTCCCTCTCATGGGGGAGTGGGCGAGGAAGCCGCTGGCTTTCATGTCCCTGGCAGGGCCGCACTCTGCTGCTGGCTGCCCAGGAGGCTGCCTGGGGCCTGCCCCGTGCTCCAGGGAGGGACAGCTTGCTCAGGGTGGGTGTGGGGGACGGGCAGCCTAGCTGCCCCATTTGGCTGGGAGAGGCAGGGGATGAGCACCAGGGTGGGAGAGTGTGGGTGCAGAGGCCCCAGTGCCCCATATCAAACCTGCTTCCTGGGCCTGAGTCCCCTTCAGAGCTGGTGCTGCCCGCCACTCAGTCCAGAACCCAGGCATCACCCTGGGTGGGTTCTGCAGACGGCCACGATCTGTGGGGCCCCCTCAGCCTGAGCAGGCAGGTAGACCCTCTGTGCTGGTGGTCACAGTGGTTTTCTGTGCTGTCTGCTCACCACTGGTGGATTGGGAGTCAGAGATGCAGGCCAATGGGGAGAGGGCTTCCAGCAGATGCTGAGGGGAGGCCAGGAGTATGGGTTCAAGAGGAGCTGCCCCAAAGGGCCCTGAGAATTCCCGTCTGGTGGGAGGGGCCTTCAAGGCTCTGAGCCCTGCAGCCCCCAGACGGCCCAGCCCAGCTGGTCCCGTGAAATAGGAACATGCTGTCAGTCGGTGCCGTGACAGTGGTCCCAGCACTGGGGGTGGTTTTCCGAGTCAGAGCCTGGCCATGCTGGGAAAGGGGTCCCCACTCTACCACCTGAGCTTCCGGCACCTCCAGAGCCCTAGGGCAGCTCCCCCACACCCACGAGGCTTTGATCCCAGGTGTCACAATGGGGTTTTCAGAGCTCACGGCGTTGTCTGTGCCCCTTGGTTTCTGCTGTGGTCTCAGCGTTCCTGGACCTGATTTGTGAGGCTTCCTCTTTTTAATGCCCCACCTCGACTCCAAGAGCTCGGAGCTAGAGCCAAGAGCAGAGAAAACGCGTGCCCAGCTGGCAGTTGCTGTGGTCCTTTCACCAGAAGCTGGAGACATGGAGGCTCATGCCATTGCTGCTGCCTTGGCCAGCTTTAGGGCTTGTAGCTGTGGTCTCCCTTGGATGCAGAAGTGGCTGGGGAGCAGGTTATGACACTGGGGGCTCTAGTGCCATCCGTCGACCTCTACACCACAGTCCCGCCTCCATACGCCTCCGGGGGCACATAAGGGCTGCATGACCCTCTCGTCCCACACCTGTGCAGTTGGAGTCGGTCCCTGAGCAGAAACCCTTTCCGCCACCCCCCTACAGCTGGGGGCTTAGGAGAGGTGCAGTTTCTGGACCCCCAGGGTGGGTGTTGCACCCAGTTGCAGCACCCTCCTGGTGGGAGGGGCTTCCCGCTGGCTGGACTGGCTCTTCCCACCAGGCCAGACCCAAGTCGAGTCAGGGTACCTGAGCGTGGCTTTTGAGCTGTTGGCTGGTGGATTCTCAAAGGCAGCAGACCTGGGTTGCCCCTCCACCTGCGACTCCCAGAGCAACTTGACTCTGAGTCCCCACTCCCTGTGCCCGTCTCTGTTCAGCTGCTCCCAGTGGGTCTGACTTCTCCTCAGCCTGAGGGTGCCCACCTGACTGCCCCCACAGACCCTCCAGCACTCTTCTTCAGGCAACATAGTTGGGGGAGAGGAGGTGGAGTGGGAGCATGGCCAGCTGGGGAAGGGCTGGTGGCTGCCCTGTGCCTCTGCGGCCCCTCTGGCCATTCGCCTTCCCCATACCCTGACCAGACAGAGCCGACCTGTGGGCCTCCTGCCTCTCTGCTGGGGAGGGGCCATGCAGGCCTAATTGCTGCCTTCAGAGTGTTAACTATTCACCCCAGAACTGGGAACTAGGCAAGAGAGAAGAGGGGAGGGATTAAAATGCCAGCACACAGCTACGCTTCCTGGGCCTACGCTGGGGCTGGCCCCTGGAGGGTCCCCTGTGGTCTGATGCCCTGGGCTGGCTTGCACTGGAGTTAGTGCCAAAGGAGGTGCCTGCAAAGCTGAGCTTGGGCAGCTCTTGGGGGCTGGGGAGCAGGAGGGCTATGGTGAGCAGCTTGCCTCCAGGTGCAGCCCCAAGGCTACCATGGAAGTGGGGTGCAGCCAACCTGCCCCTCTTGCCAGCCTCTACCCACAGTGCTCACCTGGACCCTGAGCTCCCCTCTTCCCTCCCTGCAGGCAAACCTCTTCCCTGCTGCTCTTGTGTACTTTGGAGCTGAGGAGCCAACAGGTGGGTGGGGACCCCCACTCTGCTCACCACCGCACTCCCCACCTGGTCCCCCCCCCCACTGGGCCCAGTACCCTGGCTGATCAGGTGCCCCAGAGCAGGGGGCTTCCTTTGGGTGTGGGAGGGAGATCTGTGGCCCCACACCCCCATACACTACTGGGGCTTCAGGCTGAGACAGCCACCTGCCCAGGCCATGTCCCCAAGCGGAGCGGAGGTGGTGGGTGGGCCCGTGGGTGGGGCCCCTCTGCTTTCTGACCTCGGGCTGGGCCTCCTGCAGTGCTCTACCTGGAGCCCAGGCTGCTGGAACACACCGTTTCCCCGTCTGCAGCTGACGTGCTGGTGGCCAGGTGAGTGCCCGCAGTGGGTGGGGGGCCCACTGCTGCAGCGCTGGCATCATTCATTCCCATTCATTCATTCCGTCCCCAGGTGCATATCCAGGGCCTCCGTGACTCCGTCCCCACCACCAGCCCCTGACTCTGCGCCCGTTGAGTCCCAGCCCGCTGCTGAGGACGCAGTGGGGCCCCTTGAGCCTAGCCCCAGGGCAGCCCAGCCTGTGAGGAGGGATCTGGGCAAGGTGCCCAAGTGGCTCAAGCTGCCTGGTACTGTGGGGGGGTGGCAGGGCAGGGAGGCGCTGCTGGGCAGGAACCCAGGACCCCCAGGTCACCTGGCATGTTTGAATTGCAGCCACCAAGAGGTGAGATCCGCCAGCCCAGAGGGCCCACTGCTGGCAACAGGATCCCTCCCCACCCTGAGCGGGAATAAAGAGGAGAGCTTCTGAAACCCTCCTGTGGCCTTTCTCCAGAAAAGGGCCCCACAGCCCTCTGCCCCAGTGCCCCCTCCCACCACTACACGACTCTCTGGAGCTCCCCACCACAGGCCTCAAGCTGCTCCTGACCCTGGGAACGGCCGGCCCTGCAGCCTGGCTGGACCGCAGTGTGGGCCCTGCATCCCCTTGCTGCAGCCTTGGTCTTTAACGAGGGCACAGGTGTCCTCTTGGCTTTTACCTAACGGACATCATTAATTCCCCTGCCCCCCAGCCGGGAACACAATTGTGGGGAGAAGGGCCTCCAGACATTGCCTTCCTGGCTACGTCACGGGCCCGGCCACCCTAGCCCATGGCACAGAGAGGGGAGGAAGGCGGCCCCCACCCTGGAGGGGCAGGGCCTGGCCTGGGGTTTCCCGCCCGCCCTCACCATCTGAGGCACTTCAAAGTGGCTGTGGGGCACGGGTTCTGGCACTTGTCGCCAGCCTCTCCCTTCAGGTCTAATTACTTCCACATGCTCCCAGTGCTTTGAAGCCCGGAGACTCCCTGAGGGGCGGGGGAGAGGAAAGTGTGGGGGGCCCAGCGGGGCCAAGTTAGGGATGGGGTCTTGCCCCTAACCCATGCCCTCAGTCCTCAGGGATGGGGGCTGACGTTGCCCCGTATGCCCTCCCCTGGATCCCCAAGGCAGGTGGGGTGGCTCTGCGTGGGGCAGCTGTTGTCCCACCTGGACAGCCCTCCCCAGTGTCCCACCTCGGCCCAGAGTCTTCTGGGTGTTTCCCGTCCTGGGCACTGTCAAAATGAGAGGGAGGTGGGTGCTGCAGGGTGGGGAGGCAGAGGCTGGGAGCCGGGCCCTGGAGACCCCTGAGCACCTGAGGGCAGGCAGGCCTCCCAGACCTGGGTTTGGCTTCTAGTGTGTCCCCACCCCAGTCTCCGAGGTGGGCGTGGCCTGAGGCTGACCTGCCATCCCTGGCATTGCCCAGGGCCTGGTGGCTGGTCTCCAGGTCTCTGCCACCCAAACATCCCACCAGCAGACCCTGCCGACACCCTCATTCCCGTCTGCCTGCCAGCCAGGGGAACCCCAGTCAGGCAACCCGTGGCAGCACCACCTTCTCCAGACCAGTGACCACGTGTGCAAGGGCTCTGATTTCACAGCCCCTCTCACGGCCCAAAGCAGGGCTTACACATGCTGTTTATTATTCTGTCCTTAGCATTGCTTTCGTCCTACCAAGATGGATGGGGGCGAGTCGGCTTTGAAGCAACTTGACTTTGGGTGATTAATGGCAACACAGAGGCTGGGCCTGAGAGGCAGCTTTGGTTTATTGGTGTTGCTTTCTGAGGACAAATCTATAGCTCAGAGAAGCAGCTTCTAAGCGAGTATCACATGGGTAGGAGTTGACACACCAGCTTTGATGTTGGGGTGGCAGGGCTGCAGCTCTGCTGGTCTGTGGGAGACAGCCCCCGCTTCTCCCTTGGCACCTGCTTCCCAGGGCTCCTAGCCCAACACAGTGACCTCTGCTACAGTCAGGCTGTCGGGGACAGAGGAGGATGTGAGGGAAAGGGGTGCATTTGCTGAGACCGGCCCGGTTCCAGGGCTGTAGGAGAGTCAGGGATCAGCAGCCTCTTCCCCGTCTGAAGCCAGAGACCACAGGAGACACGTGGACATGGGGCTGGGCCGTGACGCAGGCAGGCGGCTGGAGTGAGGGTGGAAACCCCTAGAAGTCCAGAAGCTGTGGGGGGACAGGAGCACTCAGCCTCACAGGTGCCAACCATGGCCAAGCCCTGCTCCTGGGAGGGTGGCACAGGGACAGACCCATGAGCTCACCCCTGTCCTGCCCACCTACCAGCTGAGGCAGCACCTTCTCCAGCTGTTCCACGTCCACACGGGCCAGGTCCTCTGCCTGGGCCTGCCGGACACTGCGGATGGCCGCTTCTGCCATGAAAAGAGAAGCAAGAGGTACAGAAGGCTGGGGGGCTTGAACCCCAATGCCCCTGGGCCTCGGCCCCAGCTGCCTCCCTGTCCCTGCTGGCTGGCAGGTCAGGAGTCTGAGGTTGTGGCCCCTGAAACACGGAGCTTTCCAGGGACACAGAGCCTAAAGAGTAATGTGGGGAAATGGGTGAGACGGGACGAGCGATCTGGGCAAGGTGGGGTCTCAGCTCACCCGAGACGAAGATCTTCAACAGCTCCGCCATGAGCAGCAGTGCATCTCCGCCAACTGCAAGGTGGAGGCGCAGGTCACAGGCTGCACCCTGTGTCAGCCTGGCCAGGGGCTGCACGCTGCCCCACACCCCCACTTCTGACCTGGGTCCTCCCCGCCCCAGTGGCCCACACAGAGCTGGGAGCCCCGCCCCGAGCCCCACTTCCAGTACCCCTGTACTTACACACCTCTGGTTTTGTCATCTTTAAAATGCAGGTGCAGCAGTTTGCTCACCAGTTCCTGGGGGGACCAGCGGGACGTCAGTGGCTCACTGCCCCCGCCCCCCCACCCAAATGCTGCAGACTCCTTAGGCTTTTCGTTCCGGGTGGGAAGGGGTTGTAATTTCTGGCCTGAAACGCCCTCTGTCCTCTGAGTGGGGGACTGGGCGGTGGGAGAAACCTCCCTGTGGATGCCTCCAGGACCAGAAATTAGACACGTGGCAGGCAGGTGGGAGCAGCCCAGGTGCCAGCCTGCCCCTCTCCTGGAATCCAGGAGCCTGGTGTTCCCACCCCCGGGGCCAAGGCACTTCCTGTGAGGGGCTGCTCCCATGCTGGGCCCCTTCACAGGTCTGTCCATGCCCAATACCACACAGCTTGTGCCAGACCTGCTTCAGGTGCCGGGTCAGTTCCATCCGCGGTCCCTCCCTGGAGAAGTGAAGGAAGGAGTCTTCCTATGAGATGAGTGCTCTGGGGACTAGGGGACTACAGCACTGGGCAGAGACCTGGCTGTTTGGTCAGTGGGTGGTGGGCATGGAGAACAGAGCCTTGGGGGTATCTGCAGGGCTTCCTGACAGACATGAATAGGACGTGGGTGGGTCCAGGCCAAGACTCCACAAGGCGGGCTTGAGCCCCCAAAAGATGGGGCCACTCCACAAACATGGGGGCTGTGGGTGGAGATGGGTTCTGGGGACCAGGGACTCAGGAGCTCAACTTAGGACACATTTGAGTGAAGGACATGCTTCAGATGCCCAAGCAAAGCAGCCGGGTGGGTGACTGGAGCCAAAGGGCCTTCTGGAAGGTTGGAGCTGACGACGAGGATTTGGGAGGTGGCAGCATGGACGGACCATGACAGGCTTCCCAGGGCAGGAGCCAGCAGAGCGCCTGGGGAGGCAGGAGGACAGCAGCAGCGAGCGACCAGGAGCTCAGAAACAAAATGGACTGTTCTGCAGGGAAGGTGAGCGGGGGATTGGCCTGGCCTCCCCGTAGCCACGGGAGGTCACACAGCTTCACCTGTGCAGCTCAGCAAAGTTCAGGAGCAGAGCGGAGTGAACACCGGTGTGGCCCAGGCTCAGAAGGGTAAACTTACCACGTCACTAGGGGAAGCCGCAGGCCTGGCTGTCCCAGCAGTGGCTGCGTGAGCTTGGTGCCACCTGCTGGTCCTTCTTGCCACTTACCAGGAATGGCTCAGAAGGCTCTACTGCCCCACCTGCTCCCAGACCCCCAGGAAGCGCTAACTAAAGGGGTCAGTACCAACTGGGAGTGGCACTTCCCAAACAAGTGACATGAACTCAGCAGGATGGGAACTGGGATGAGTTCAGCTTCTGTCCCACTGCACGTTGGCACCACTGCCCCTCCCTCCATCACCCTCATCCACAATGAGCACAGCTCTGGCCAGAGTCTGTGGCGCCAGGACTGCAGAGCTGTCCAGGTCGGCCTGATGAAGGCCAAGCCCTGTACCCCCCTCTCCAGCTGTTACAAGGTGTGTGTGTGTGTGTGGGGGGGTGTCTCACAACCACCATGGTGGATCACCCAGCCTCAATGACGTCCCCTTTTAGGTGATTAACCCTTTCTGGGCCAGGGCTGAGCCATGATCCTGGGTGATGAAGAGGCAACAGGTGAACCCGAAAGCAGTCCCATGCCTCTGCAAGGCTGAAGTCCCCACTGGGGTCAGGAGGGACACAGGTGCCCACAAGGGGCTGAGATCCTCCTTCCCTCCACAGCTCACAAAGGTCCACAGGCCCTCCCTGCACACCTTCCTGATTCAAGGACTCAGTGCCACCTCACTTTAGGATAGAGCAACGAAGCCAGACTCAGAAACTAGCCGCAGCCTCAGGCGTGGGAGCCAGTGGACATGCTACGCACGCAGAGTGGCACTTCCCACAGGCCTGCTTCGTTTCTCCCCTGGTCATTGGGGATAGTACTACCTTCTCCTAGGGGTGGTAAGCATTAAATGGGCTAATCTATGTCAAGTGCGCATAACACTGCGTGACTGCGCCAGGGGGGTTACTAAAAGGACTTGTAGGACCCCCCCACGCCAGACCAAACCTAGATAAACGTGCTGCCCCGAAACGCAGCTTCAGCTGGGCTTCAACAGGTGAGACACAAAGCACAGGGCTCGAGTGACAGGGGACAGACCAAAGGAAGCTTTAGGCTATGCGGCTATGTGACAATGTCAGCGAGCTGGGCGGAACGGTGCCCTACGCCAAGCGGTTTAGGGAGAAGAAAAGTGCAGCCGGATCCGCGGCCGCGGGGTGTGGGGGGCAGGCTCAGGCTCCTCTCTGAGATCCCCTGCATTTCCGCCGTCGCGGGGCCCACCTCTGCCGTTTCTGCAGACCCGCTCCCTCTTGCCCCAGACCACTCGGCCTTCTGCCACCGGGCCGCGGGACTCCACCCCCGGAGGGCGAAGGACGCGCGGGGTGGGGTCGTGGCTGGATTCTGGGAATGGGCTCGCCCTAGAGGGCACTCGCACGCAGCGCCGGGGCTGGCTCAAGGCCCACACATGTGTCACGCGTGGGGTCCCGCCGCACTGTCCCCACCACCCCCATCGTCCGCCCCAGCATCGTCCCCTCTCTCACTTTCCGGAAGCCGGAGCTGGTTGCCTCCATGACCGGCGCTGTGTCGCGCGCCCTCCGGAGCCCTGAGCCCCCGCCAATGAGCCCTGAGCGCGCCTTTCCAGCCCCGCCCCCGATCCTCCAGCCAATCACCACGGAGCGCGCCCTCAGAAGCCCCGCCCCCGCTGCCCCCATCCAATGGGCCGTGAGAGCGCTGCCTCGGCTTCACGGGCTGGAGGCCCGCAACGCGAGCCCGTTCCTCGCCCTCATTAGCCCGCGGCGAGCGCCCCTCCTCCGCAAAGCCTCCTGGGAGTTGTAGTTTCTGCTAGCCTTTCCCGGCGCTCCTTGCTCTTCCTGGTTACTGAGGCGCCGCGGCGGCGGGGTACACCGTGGCCAGGAGCAGGGGTCGGTGGTGCGACTACTGGGGGCGCGAGGGTACGCGCGATGCCTGGACCGGCCCTGCCGCGGGAGGCCCTAGCCCCGAGGGATCTCCGTTCCCGCGTCGGCCCCATGCTCGGGCGGTCCTCTGGCCATCCTTGCACTCCTGGGGCCGCCCGCGTGTAGAAACAACTCAGTTTGTTTTTCGTTCCTCGGCTGCCGAGGTCGGACCTGGGGTCGTTGAGCCCTACACTGAGCTGCTCGGAGTCCCTGCCTGCCCCCAGGGGAGAAGCCCTGCCCTACTGCCAGCAGGAGAGCAGTCCTGCAGCGGGGCCAGCAGCCCCCTTCCCCCAGCTTCGGCTTCCCGCGTCGCTGGCTGCCACACGGTGAGGCCTGGCTCTAGGAGCGTGCTGAGGCAGCCCTGCTGGCACCCCAGGGACATGGAGGAAGTCCGGCGCTCCTACAGCCGGCTGTGCAAGGAGAGTGGGGCCGAGCCCCAGGAGACTGTCCTGCAGCGACTGCACGAGCTGCCGCGGGGCCGGCTGGACCTGGCCACGCAGAGCCTGACAGCTGACACCTGCGCGGCCCTGGGCAAGCTGCTGCAGAAAGAGGCTTTTGTGACCGAGCTCGTCCTGAGCGACTGCATGCTGAGCGAAGAAGGTGGGCACCGTGGGCGGCTGGGGCCGGGCAGCCCTGGCAACCTCATAGCCGGCTTGGGTTCAAGCCCTTTGCCTCAGGGCAGCCTTCCCTGGCTTTGTCGGCCCCCTGCTCCACTGCTGCTCCATTGCATCTAGCTCTTTGGGTGGACTCCCCCGTCCCCCTTGTGCTCTAAGTTCAGGCAAGCAGCAGGGTCCCTTGAAACCTGGGAGCAGAGAGCAATTTCTCTTTATAAAAGAGAAGCCTTAGCATCCCACCTTAGGAGAGTCACAGTGTGCTCTGGCCACCAGGGACAGAGAGTGACTGCTCTGCCCCTCGCAGGGGCCATACTGCTGCTCCAGGGGCTGTGCGCCAACACTGTCCTTCAGTTTCTGGATCTAAAGGTGAGGGGACTGCCTTTGGGCATGCCACCTGAGGGGAGGGAGGCCATGGGGTGTGGGCATGACCACAGAGACACCGTCTGTAAGTACTGTTGGCACACAGGGTTTTGTGTGCCATTTCCTGGTGGTCTCGTGAATGTGTGGGTGTTTGGAGGGTGGGAATATGAGTTCCAGAGTGTCCCCATAAGCACACTGACCGAGCCCACACCAGGAGGCTCCCTGCG
Organism: Rhinolophus sinicus; assembly: GCF_057876585.1. Lineage (NCBI taxonomy): Eukaryota > Metazoa > Chordata > Mammalia > Chiroptera > Rhinolophidae > Rhinolophus > Rhinolophus sinicus. The sequence goes on from NC_142512.1 coordinate 57,163,704, forward strand.
GTCAGGGAAGGAAGCGTCTGAAAGGAGCCAGACCTTCTTGCCAGAGTTTATGCTTGGCCTCAACCCCACCTGCAGGGCCTGTTGGAGTACACACGCCCGAGTCCGGCCAGGACAACGTGCCTGCTCTGTCTCTTCCTGTCCTAGGGCAATAACCTTCGGGCTGCAGGGGCCGAGGCTCTAGGAAGACTCCTCCGACAGAACAAGTCCATTCAGAGGTAAAGTGGCATTGGCCCCACCCGCCCCCAACCCCCTCTTTCTCTGCAGGTTCAGGCTTGGCCCCAGAGGACAGGGTTCTGCAACCCAAGAGTTCATTCCTTCACTCCTTCCGGCCAGTTGTCTGTTTACCATCTGTCCATCTGTGGGGAGTGGACGGGTACAAGATACTCACGGGACTCGAGGCTTCCTGCTGGAGACCCCAGACCTGCGTCCCTCCTCAAGCCCCCTGGACGCCGTGGGAGCAGGGCGTTCCTTGGGCCACGCAGCTCATGTCCGCCCTTCCCGCAGCCTCACCCTGGAGTGGAACAACCTGGGCACATGGGAAGATGCCTTTGCCACCTTCTGCGGCGCCCTGGCGGCCAACAGCACCCTGCGGCAGCTGGACCTACGCAACAACCAGATTAGTCACAAGGGTGCAGAGGAGCTGGCCCTGGCCCTGAAGAGCAACACCAGCCTCCAGCAGCTGGGTGAGGCCCTGGCAGACCGCTGTCTCGCTTCCCGAAGCAAGGGGTGGCGAAGGGGGTGGGGAGAACCAGGCCGGCTCCTGCTCTGTGGGCGATTCCTCCAGGGAAGCTTTCGGGCTGGGCCCGCACCCCAGGTGCCTTCCGTCTGGTGATAACAGATATCTTTTCCAGACTTGCGCTGGAATAACATCGGCCTCCTGGGTGGCCGGGCCCTGGTGAGCTCTCTGCCGAGCAACAGAACCCTGTGGAGGCTGGAGCTGGCTGGGAACAGCGTCCCCAGCGATGTCCTCAGAGCCGTGGGTAGGGGCATGAATAAAGCTGGAGGCCCAGCCTCCAGGGGGCATGCAGACGCATCCTGATGGCAGCCTAAGTTAGAAACAGAGGAAGAGGGAGGGTGAGAGCTCGCAGAAGGAGAGGTGGCAGCAGGCTGGCACGGCACTCACTGTCCAGGGCCACACTTTTCATTCCTGACACCTGCGTATTCTGTTCTTAAATCCACCACTGTGGGGGGGGGGGGCAGGGTCACCCATTTCACAGATGAGGAAGCTGAGGCAATGTGGCTTGGGGCCTTGCCCTGATGGCTGTGCTGCTGCCTCAAGTGGCATCTGCCCTCATCACACCTGAGTTTGTGGCTGTGCCCAAGAACCGTGTGGGAATGGGGCCACCAGGTCCAGGCCACAGCCTGCATGGTCTCCTCCTGTCCATGACCTGGACAGCTCAGCCGCGGTCCCAGCAAAACACTCTGCCACTCCCTGTGGCTCCTCATCCTGCCCGCAGCGCCAGCAACCCGAGAGCCCAAGCTTTGGCTGGAATTCTGCACAGGTCACCACCTCCCTTTGGTTCTACCCAACCTGTGTCATCTCCAGCTTCTCCATTCTTGGCCTGCCTCTGGGTCACCCCAACGGTTGTAATAGTGACTCCACAGCAGCCTCTGGCTGGTCCCTCTCCAAATGCTGCCTGTTAAAAGTCAAACAGCCACCTTTGACCTTTGGGAGGGAGCCCAAGTGCTCCTCTCCATGTGCATGTCCCCTGTACCTGGTGCCTCCCAGGTTCCTGGCCCCACTGTTGCCCCCCCCCCACTGAAGGCTTTCATCCCTAGTGCACTAGGGGTCTACCAGATTTGTGGGTGAGACACTACCTCGCATAGTCGTGATTCCCAGATGGCTGGCTCCTGGACATGGGGCGGGGCCGGCTCTTGGCCACCCCCGAGACTGAGCAGCCCCTGGTGGGTAATTCAGCTCCTTCTGACAGAGCAAGCCATGGACCACAACCAGGACCGGGAGGCCACCTTCCGCGAGAACCAGGCCCGCGCCCGTGTACTCAGCAAGGAAGTGAGGCACCTCCAGGAAGAGAAGTCCAAGCAGGTGAGAATGGGGCTGCCTCTGACCACAGAGCCTCACCCTGGCCCCCACCCTGGCTGCGTGAATGAAGGGCCCCCCAAGGCCTCTATGCCTTGGCTACCTTTCCTTTCTCTGGGCCCTGGACTCTCTCCAAGCGGCTGACACCCAGGCCCAGGCGGTGTGGTCTCTTGGTCTGACCCCTTCCAGCCAGGCAGGTGGACAGGCTCCTCTGGGGGCATCTGGGCCTCCATGTGCAAGAGACATCCTCCTTTGCTGTCCTGCTGCCTTGGTGGGTGTCTACTCTCCTTCCCACCTCACGGGAGCAGGCGGACTCTGGGCCCTGACAGATCTCTGGCTGTGTCTGTCCCCAGTTTCTGGACTTGATGGAGACGATTGATAAGCAGCGAGAGGAGTTGGCAAGAAGCACCAGGCAAGCTTGGCCCAGGGCCGCGGGAGGCAGGGCTGGGGTTTGGTTGGAGTACCCAGGGTTCAGGCCCTGGCTCCGGCCTCGGGGGGATCTAACCTGAGCCTTGTCACTTGCCTACGGATGAGGTCATAGCGTGTGCTTTCTGAGGAAGTTGGCTGGAGGTTTCAGGGAGCACAGAGCACTTCCTCAGCCCAGTACCTGAAGTGTGAAATAAGTGGGAGGAAGGGCAGCTGCCAGCAGGGCTGGGTGCCGGGAGGGCTCTGGGGTTTGGGTTTGTCTGACCCTGCTCTCTGCCCACAGGACATCGGCAGCACGCATCGGGCAGCTTCAGGAAGCCCTGAATGAGAGGCAGTCCATCGTCAATGCCCTCAAGGCCAAGTGAGTGGAGGAGGGGCAAGAGGGGGACAGGGTACTTTCACAACACTTTAGAGACAATGCTCACGTGACAAGGACCTGAGTCCCCATGTACAAGGTAAAAGTGGGAAGTGGCTGCATGAGAACCCCGGAGGGCTTCTTGGAGGAGGTAAGCACTAGGTGGGGTGAATAGTGGCCTGGCAATATTGAGAACAGGAGGCCTTTGCAAGGCTGTGGCGGGGTTCACAGAGGGGCTGGAGTGGGGCTAGCCCTTCCTTCCTTGCAGGCTGCAGATGGCCGAGGCTGCCCTGGCTTTGTCAGAGCAGAAGGCCCAGGACCTGGGGGAGCTCCTGGCCACCGCAGAGCAGGAGCACCGGAGCCTGGTACAGAGGCAGGCCAAGGAGCACAGGCTGGAGCAGCAGGTGGGCAGGCAGCGTGGCGGGTGCCAAGCAGGCAGGCGGTGCGTGGTGGCCGGTGACCGGTGGTGCCCTTTCCCTTCTCACTCTTAGGAAGCTGCGGAGCGGGAATCTACGCTGCTCAGAGACTTGTCCGCTGCCAATGAAAAGAACCTGCTTCTGCGAAACCAGGTGTGGAGGTGTGGGGCCAGGTCCCCGTGAGCCCGGGGTGGGTATGGGCTGGGCCAAACCTTTCCTCCCACGGTGCGGGCTTCCAGGTAGACGAGCTGGAGCGGAAGGTGAAGTCGCAGCAGGAGCAGCTGTTCCTGACCAGACAGGAGCTGACCAACACGTCGGCTGAGCTCAAGATGCGGGCCATCCAGGCTGAGGGTGTGCACCGAGGGCCCTGGGGACGGGAGCCCATGGTCTGGGGTGGATGGGGGCATGCGGGCATGGGAATGCGGCACCCCGAGGAGCCCCTCCACGCTTTCCCCTGGGCTTCCAGAGCGCCTGGAACTGGAGAAGAAGAGGTCTCGGCAGAGCCTGGAGGACTCGGAGCATCTGCGCTTCAAGGAGGTGCCTTCTTAGTGGTGTCATGTGCCTCTTTCTCCCTCCACTGTCCGCCTGGGGCCTGCAGATGTCTCACTGTGGCCTAGTGTCCCCAAAATACACCCCTGGCCGGGCTCCGCTCACCAGCCTTGGGGTGCGGGGTGGCGATTCTCCACCATCCCCAGCAGATACCAGACCCATAACCTGACCAGACTCTAGGAGGGACCCCAGCTGCTCTGGGGCCACGGCACAGGTGGCTGTGTGCTCCATGCCACCTGGGGCGTGGTGCTGGCATGTGCCCTCCACTTCCTATGAAGCCACTCAGGGCCGCCCCTTGCAAGGAACAGGGTCCCCAAGATTGGCCTGCCTCCCAGGGTGGGGAGCCGGCCTGTAGCCCCGCACCTGTCTGCACCTGGCCAGGTGGAGCACATGACTCGCCATCTGGAGGAGACCGAGAGGGCCATGCAAGAGAGAGTGCAGAGGCTGGAGGCTGTGCGGCTGTCCCTAGAGGAGGTGAGCACGTGCTGCGCTGGACACCCCTTCTGTGTCTCTGCCTCATCAAGCCCCCTTGGGGACCCACCCACCAATGTCCCCGTGAGGCCAGAGGGACTTAGTAAGATGGCATGAGGACTCCCTTGGCCGTGGACATCTCGCCTAGTGAGCAAAGCCCTAGGGGCTGGTGGGGGCCAGAGGCGCAGGCTCAGTGGTTGCTGTCTGCGGTGCAGGAGCTGAGCCGAGTGAAGGCCGTGGCACTCAGCGAGCGTGGCCAGGCCGAGGAGGAGCTCATCAAGGCCAAGAACCAAGTCCGACTGGAGGAGGTGAGCCCAGCCTGCTGCCCACAGTGTCCACCAGAGTGGGGCCTGAGGAGCTGGTGTGAGCTGCCCCGCTGACTCTGTAGGGGGAGATGGGGGTCAGGGAGACTGGGGGACAGGAGCTCCAGGGGTGCAGGGGGTAGGGAAGTCACAGCAGGACACTTGTCTCGTAGGTACTACTCCCCACAAAGCCACTGTCATCCGTCCCTGAGCTGGGGGAAGGGGGTTGGCTATCTGCACCAGAGGGCAGGATGGAGTCCTGGGAGCAGGGGGAGGGGAGCCAGGAAGGGATTTCCCTGCTAGGCTCATGGAAGTTGAGCCTGGTCGGATCAATAAACAATGACTTGAGTGAAAGCTCCTCTGGGTCCGAGGAGGTCACCCCTACCTGACAGCCACTGCACACCTGAGCTCTGGGCCACACCGTGCGGCCCCTGCTGCTCACCAGCCCCTCTGTGCGCCCACAGCAGCAGCGCCTGGGTCACCTGGAGGAGAAGCTGCGGCTGCTGGCACAGGCGCGGGACGAGGCACAGGGCACCTGCCTGCAGCAGAGGCAGACGGTGGCTGAGGCTCAGGCGCAGGCCAGCCAGCTGGGCCTGCAGGTGGAGGGCCTGACGCGGCGGCTGGAGGAGCTGCAGCAGGTAGCTGGGACTTTGAGGGCCCCCGGGGTGCCCATGGCGCCCAGCTGACACCTCACTGACCATGCCTGGCAGGAGCTGAGGAACAAGGACCAAGAAAAGGTGGCTGAGGTAACCAGGGTGCGGGTGGAGCTTCAGGAGCAGAATGGCCGCTTGCAGGCTGAGCTGGCGGCCCAGGAAGCATTGAGAGAGAAGGTGGCAGCCTTGGAGCGCCAGCTAAAAGGTGAGCTGAACCCCGAGCCTCTCCATGCCACCTCTGCAGCACCTTGGTGGGTTAGCCGACAGGCTGCTGGGCTGCAGCTGAGCCTGGGTCTCAACTCCCAGAGGCGCTGGCATGGGGAGCTGAGTGTGTCTGCATCCAGCGGATCCTGTGCAAGACCCGCCTGGCTTCCCGGTGGTCACTTCAGTGGCCAGTGGCCAGTGCCCAGACAGCACCCAGTGGTTCTCTCTGCTCTTCCTCCCCTGCAGTGATCGCGAGTGACCACCGGGAGGCGCTGCTGGACAGGGAGAGCGAGAACGCCTCTCTCCGGGAGAAGCTGCGGCTCAAGGAGGCAGAGATGGCCAGGATTCGGGATGAGGAGGCCCAGAGGGCCAGCTTCCTGCAAAATGCTGTGCTGGCTTACGTGCAGGGGTCCCCACTGAGGGCTTTGAACCCTCAAAAGTGAGGGGAGGCAGGCAGTCTTCAGGAGTGGCAGGAAAGTGGCTCTCGGGGATAGGTCGTTGCGGGTGTGCTTGGAAATCAGTGCCAAGATGGATTAGCGAGTGGTTCTGCTGCAGCTCACCACCTGGGTGCCTGACCGGGTCAGCGCGGAGCCTGGCTGACCAAGAAGGCTGGAGTGGCCAGTGCATCAGACACCAATGTGCTTGAGAAAATGAGCCCATGATGGATGGAAATCTGGGGGAGTGGTGTTTTGAGTTATCCCAGCCCCCCTCCCGTGTTTTACAACCACCTTTTACAATGTAACTGCGAAGGCAGCAGGCACTGACCGCTCACTGGGGGTGCTCTGAAATACAGAACTTTTGCACTTTGTGATATATTTTGAGCCCTGTGCCTTTCTTCTACTACCTCATCCCGTGCTCCCAACCACTGCAGGGTCTCAGGAGACTCTGCTGGGTCCTGCAGGAAAGGACCCCCCCCCCCCCCCCCCCCCCCGTGTGGCTGGGTCACCCCTACTAATGGACTGCTGCCAGGGAGGGAGAGTAGAGCTGCAGCATACAGGAGGGGCCGGGAACAGTGGGCCCGGGCTGCCCACCTTGGGAGGACTGCAAACACCTGAATTGCAAACACCTGAATTGTCACCAGCTGTCCCCTGGCCAGAGGGTGAGTGGGCCGCTGCCCCTACACCGTGGTTTTACTGGAAGGAACCACGTGCACACAGACCACCCAACGCATGTGCAGGTGCGTGGGAATCGCCGGCACTCCCCCTTGGCGGGGGTCACAGGGGCCTCAGGGAGCCCCCATGCACCGAGCCCTGTATCTCACCACAGAGACCGCCCGCCCCTCCCCGCCGTCGCCGCCGGGACTGGGGGACAAGCTGGGGGTGTGTGCACCGGGTCCTGCCTCCTTCAGATTTTTCCGGAAAGCCCGCGCCCCTCGCCGGCCGCGCTCGGCTGTCTCCGCTCCTGGCGCTCGGCGGTGCTCGGCTGTCTCCGGCCGCTCGGCTTGGTGCTCGGCTCAGGTCCGCGGCCGCTGCGGCGCGGGCATTTCTCCGCAGCTCGGCTCGCGGCCGCGCCCGCCCGGCCCGCGCCCATGCAGGCCATCAAATGCGTGGTGGTCGGCGACGGGTGAGTGCGCGGCGCGGAGCTGCGGGCCGGGGCGGAGGCGGCCCGGACGACCCTGGCTGGGCTGGGCGCACGGTTCCGGGGCGCGGCCAGCCAGACGGGCGGCGCGCGTGGCGCAGGAGGGCGCGGTGGGGCGGGGTCCTGGCTGGCCGGCCGGCCGCTGGGCCAGGCCTCCAGCCCAGGCGCACCTGATGCTGCCCGGTACCCCCCCTGGCCGGCGCCTGGCCTCCCAGTGGGTGGGGCCAACCCTCTTACCTGGGCAGAACCCTCAGCTGGTCCCTCCCTCCCTCCCCTGCCATCCTCCTGGTGGCACGGTGGCGGGAACTCTGCCTGGGGCTCTGAGGCGGCTTGCCCCACCCAGCCCGCGCCCACCACTCCGCTGTCGGGAGGCCCGCCCGCCCTGGTCGTCCTCTCCCAGCCCTAGGTTGCTGCGGGACTGCTGCGCTGGGACCCCTGTCCCCACCCCAGGAACCCTAAGTTGGCCTGTGGCTCCATGGGAGGGGGCTCTCCTCGCTGGGCAGAGGGGCTGAGGCGGCCTGGGAGCAAAGTGGGCTTGCGCTCCGTCCACAGCGCCGTGGGGAAGACCTGCCTGCTGATCAGCTACACGACCAACGCCTTCCCGGGAGAGTACATCCCCACCGTGTGAGCGGGGCTGGTGGGTGGGCACTGCACAGGGGCTCCCCTGGACTTGGAGGTCAGGCCCAGCGGGTGCTGACAGCTCCAGTAATGTGCAGGCCTGAGAACCCGAGGCTTAGGCTGACCCTTCCTGCTCTGCCGCTGCAGTTTTGACAACTACTCTGCGAATGTGATGGTGGACGGGAAGCCAGTGAACCTGGGGCTGTGGGACACCGCCGGGCAGGAGGACTACGACCGGCTGCGACCACTCTCCTATCCCCAAACTGTAGGTGACGACAGGGCCAGCCCCAGGAGCTGGGTGGCGTGGGTGGGGTTCCCGAGGTCCTGATGCAGGGGGGACAAGGGCCCTTTGGAGCCTCCTTGAGCAGTCCCACCTGGGCCCCTCTCTCCCTCCCAAGGACGTCTTCCTGATCTGCTTCTCCTTGGTGAGCCCAGCCTCCTTTGAGAATGTGCGAGCCAAGGTAGGGCAGGGCTGGGGGCTGCGCAGCTGAACACAGCGGTGGGGGTGGGGGGTGGGGTGGGGTGGGCTGGTGGGATGGGTGGGGGGGAGGTATTTCCAGAGGACTTGTCCTGACAGGACAGGGTCTCTGGCCTGAAGACTATACAGGCAAATTGGCCTTTGGTGGTACACGGTTGTTCTGCTTGGCAGGGGGTCTGCAGATGGCCCCGGAGGGGTGGTGAGAGAGCAGGGTTGGGTCAGGGGTGGTAAGCAAGGCTCTCAGAGAAGGGAAGCTTGATAGGCCTTGAAGCTTCCTGGCTGGGTATTTTTATCCCCCACCAAGTAAGCAGGAAGGGCTAAGTGTGCGTGTAGGGGTGGAGGAGCCGTGGTCTGCTCTTGGCCAGGCTGGGGAGAAGCCCGAGGAGTAGGGTCAGCGCCTCCATCCCCACAGTGGTACCCAGAGGTGCGGCACCACTGCCCCCACACTCCCATCCTTCTGGTGGGCACCAAGCTGGACCTCCGTGATGACAAGGACACCATTGAGCGGCTTCGGGACAAGAAGCTGGCGCCCATCACATACCCCCAGGGCCTGGCCATGGCCCGGGAGATCGGTGAGTGGGCTCCGCCAGGCCTGCCAATGGCAGGGAAACAGAGGCAATGGAGGTGTGCTCTGGGGGGGGGGACACCAGGCTGCCCCACCTGCAGTGACCCCCCACTCACGCTCCACCCCCTCGCTGGCCCCTCCCTCGCTGTCCCCAGGCTCTGTCAAGTACCTGGAGTGCTCTGCCCTGACTCAGCGGGGCCTGAAGACAGTGTTTGACGAGGCCATCCGGGCTGTGCTCTGCCCGCCCCCTGTGAAAAAGCCAGGGAAGAAGTGCACAGTCTTCTAGAGCCCGTCTTCTGGGGGGCAGCCCCGCCCACCTGTGTCTGCTGTTGTGTTGAGTGTCCAGTGTCCCTGAGTCTGCTGTGGGGAGTGGTGGGGGTGGGGAGGGGCAAGAAGCATGGGGCTGGGCTGGGGCAATGGGGTCCTGGCCGCTCTGCCTCCCCTTTCTGGGGGCTGGGCTCCAGCCTTCCCTGACCCTCACAGTCCAGGAGGGAGCAGGGTCTCCCTCAGGCTGCAGGGGTGGGTCCCGGGCAGCCCCAGGATGGGCTTCCCCAATGGGGGAGGGGGGTTCTGTCCTTGCGCCCCAGATGGGGCAGCCCTTTCTTATTTTATACAATAAACCTTCTCCATCAACACCTCCTGCCTGCTCGCCCCTGCCTGCCCCTAACTACCCCCCAGCCAAGGGTCCAGAGGGGGTGAGCTTGACCCCACACCCTGGACAATAGGGGAGAAAACAGCTTGCTGAGCTGTCTCAGTCCCCAAAAGAGGTGCCCAGATCGAAGTGAGAGAGTGTATTTAACCTCTTCTGGACAAAGAAAGCCCCCAGTGCTGACTTCGGGCCTCTGGGAGGGGCACACAGGATCGAGGTGGTCTCCACTGCAGGTATGGTGGGGAACAGTCCGCAGTCAAGTCCCTTGGAGCCATTTGGGCAGCCTCCCCCAGTCCCTCCACCCGCCCAGGCTGGGGCCACTGAGCTGAGTATTCACGTAGAAAAGTCAGGGGAAAAGGCAAACAGACAGGACCAGTGTAGACAAAAGTGTGAAGGTCAGGACAGACGTGATGTGGGCAGGAGAGAATGGAAGGGCCACTGGGCAGCCGGGCGTGGCTAAAGTCAGAAACAGAGTGGGGTCAGCCTGGGAAGGCCCAACAGCCATGGTCCAGGGACTCAACACCGAGGCAGACCTGTGATCAGAAGGCCATACTCGGCTCCCCCTTGTGGCGTGCAGAGGGGGCTCACACTGGCTGGGTAGAGCCAATTGCTAAATTTTCAGGAATTTCGCTAGCCAGTTGTTAACAGCCATACTTAATTACATAAACTTAGTTAGTTGTATTAGAAACAAAATACATCACTTCCCAACTTTTGCACGTTACCATTAGTTATGCTTTCAGGGTTATTTATACCTGCTGGATCTGCTGGGGAAACCGTAGGGGGGGGGGCAGCACATCGCTCCCAGCTGTGCTCTCAATGTCAAACTGGTGCGAGTATTTACACCATGGGAATCGGCAAATTCCACAGCTGGGGCTTGATTACGTAGACTTCAAGTGATGGAAAGTGTGCCGTGTTTGTTGTCCTTATACGCTATGAATAACCCAAAAAGCTGAGGAAATGTCCCCAGTATCTGAGAACTGTCATCTGATTCAGCAAAGACGTTGCTCGGGTCACTGACAAATTAATGAAGTTCCAACATACTTCCCCCTTGTTTCACTTTTGTTCATTAACTGTGAGGACTATTGACCCACATTCATGTGAGACTTGCACTCCCAGAGCTGTTCGTTAAAAACGCCACTGCTTCCAGCCCAGAGGCCTCTGGACAGGGTCAAAGGCCAGCCTCGGTCAAATGCACCACCCTCGGGAGCCGGTCTGGAAAGTCCCACCTCCCAGCCCGTGCCAGAAAGTTGGCCAGATGTGAAAAACCTCAGGCCTGGGACATGAATTGAGTGGGTGCCTCCCCACCTGGGACTCACTTCTACACCAGCCCTCAGCTCTGCATCTTTTGGCCACTTGCCGGCCGCCTTGGAATCAGTGTGCAGACTGGGCAGAAGAATCGTGTTTATTGGAGGGATGGGGGTGTGGGGGTGGGGAGGACTCAGCATGGAGCAGGGCTGTGTGGGTGGAGGGGTGGAGGGGCTCAGCTGGCCAGGAAGCCCCCATCCACGGGCAGAGTGGAGCCTGTGATCATGGAGCTCCGGTCACTCAGCAGGAAGAGGATGGCGTCCACCACGTTGTCCACCTCTGCAGGCGGGGTGGGGCCGGGTGTGGGTGAAGAGGGCTGCCTTCCATCCTTTCCTCCCAGCCCTCACCCAGGCCGGGGGCTCCGCTGACTCACCAGCAAACCTGCCCAGTGGGATGCGGTCCAGCATGGTCTTGGCCTTCTGGGGGTCGCTCCAGTTGACCTGGCCCATGGCTGTCATCACCACTGTGGGGTTCACTGCATTCACCCGGATCTGTGCTGGGATAGGCAGGGGTCAGCAATGTGGCACACGGGCTGGGTGATGGGAGGCACCCCGGCAGGACTCACCTTGTGTGGCCCGAGCTCCAGAGCCATCACTTTGGTCAGCATGTCCATGGCACCCTTGGCGGCACCTGTGAGGGGCAGCATGAGTGGGGCCTGAGCTGGATGCAGGCGGGAGTGGGGGTGGGGCCAGGGCAGCTGGGCTCACAGTAGATGGTGTGGTTCCTCAGTGCACGCTGGGAGGCCTGACTGGACACATTCACGATGGACCCTGGGGCTCCCCGAGCGATCAAGCCCCGAGCTACAATCTGGAATCACAGAGGGAAGCGAGTGAGGCTAAACTGGTGTCACCCAGCAGTTCCCATGCCTGCCCTGAAGGCAGCTCACCTGGGACACCTGGATGACAGCCCGCAGGTTCACGTCAAAGGAGCTGCAGGCAAATGAACAGACCCTGGTCAGGGATGGGCTACTGCTGCAGGGGCAGCCCACACCCCAGGGTTCCTGCACCCGTCCCCTCCGGGCTCACATGTCAAACGCCTCCTTGGTGACCTCCAGGAAGGGCTGCAGCACTGCCACAGCGGCGTTGTTCACCAGCAGGTCCACCGGGCCCACGCCACCCAGTGCCCGCTCCACAGCCTCCCAGTCACCAAGGTCCACGCACACGGGTTCCACCCCGGGGCACTGTGTGTACGTATTAGGTGGTGAGGGCACAGCTACCAGTCTCCATGCCCAAGAAGGGGCACAGCGAGGCAGCGGGGCTGGTGTGGGTGACCTTTCAGCCCACCAAGGGGAGGACTCAGGGGTCCCCGAGGGCCAGCCACCTTCCTGGGGCTCAGAATCCCAGTCTGAGGAAGGGGGAGGGGAGTTAACGCGCCTCTAGGCGGTTAGGCAATGCAGGGCTTCAGGACCAGGAGCCTGGCACCGCCTCCCGAAAGCCCATTTCCTCCCTGCGCCTGAGCCTCTGGCCGAGGCATGCAAGACAGCCATTTCTTCCTCGGGGGCCCACGGAGTCCGCGCGCCCTGCGAGGGTTTGCTGGGGGTCCTTGGTCAGCCCCCGCACCTGGCGCCGCGCGTCCCGACCCACCCCCGGCGCCACCCGCTGCCGGCTGGGCTGTGACGAGTCGGCGCCTACCTCGCGGACCAGGCTGTCCAGGTCGGCCCGGGTCCGGCTCACCGCCACCACCTGCATCCCAGCCGCGTGCAGCGCCTGGACCGTGCTGCGCCCGATGCCTGTGGCGAGAGCGGATCAGTGCGGGCGCCCCTCCCCAGCCGCCCCCAGCTATCCTCGGCCGCCGGCCCACCTTTGCCCGCCCCGGTGACGAGCGCCCGGCGGCCGGCGAGCCCCAGCTCCGAGGCGGTGTTGCCCGGCGTTGCCATTGCTGCCGTCCAACCACAAGCTGAGGCCTGGGGAACGCCGAGTCCCCAGGGCGCGGGGCGGGTAGGCGCGGGGCGGGGCGACACTGGGCGGAGCGGGGGTGCAGCGAAGCGAATCGCAGGGCGCCGGGCGGGGACATTTAAATAGAGGCCCCTGCCGAGCGATTGGCCAAAAAGAGAGGGCGCAGCTGAGGCGGGGCAGTCAGGGTCCTGGGGCGGGGCTCTTCAAATTGCCAGGAGGGCGACCCATCCACCTGGGCGTGAAATTGGTTTAGCCGGTCTCCGCCAGCATTTTTTTCCCTGCCAAGAGGATTACTGTATTACAAAAAAAAAAAAAAAAAAAAAGGTATGGTAGTTAATACCAAAAAGAACGTGTAAATGGAATACTCAATGCTAACATTTCCTGTTTTGTTTTGTTTTTAATATTTTATTGGGGGAAGGGGAACAGGACTTTATTGGGGAACAGTGTGTACTTCCAGGACTTTTTCCAAGTCAAGTTGTCCTTTCAATCTCAGTTGTGAAGCGTGCAGCTCAGCTCCAGGTCCAGTTGCGCTTGTTAATTGCAGGGGGAACAGCCCACCATCCCTTGTGGGAGTTGAACCGGCAGCCTTGTGGTTGAGAGGATGCGCTCCAACCAACTGAGCCATCCGGGAGCTCAGCGGCAGCTCAGCTCAAGGTGCCGTGTCCAATCTTAGTTGCAGGGGGCGCAGCCCGCCATGCCTTGAGGGAGTCAAGGAGTCGAACTGTCAACCTTGTGGTTGAGAGCCCACTGGACCATGTGGGAGTCCAACCGGCAGCGTTCGGCGTTAGGAGCACTGAACTCCAACCTCCTGATCCACTGGGCCGGCCCTCCTATTTTGTTTCTGAGAAGAAAAAAATTTGGCAAAAAGGACTGCTGCATGCTCTCCCGCCCCCATTCCTTGGAGTGGCGCACTGGTAGTGCCTAGAGGGAAAGAGTTTGGACAACCAAGTAAGCCTGGAGAAGTACCTAATGCCCACGAGGGTCCCCCAAATCATCCCGCAGCCCACAAGACCACCAGCACTTTAGAAATCTTGCATAGGATGGGCGGGACAGGACCATGGGGGATGCGGCGGCCGGCAAGGGCTTCCTGAGGCTTTAGGGTCAGTTACAGAAGTACACATGCCCACGTGTGCACTGGCTCCCCCTGCACAAGCTTTTTTGCTCTGTGGGTCATGGTGGGAAAGTCTAGAACCACTGCCCCCAGGACCTTCTGTGGCCAGGAATAGGGAATTGGCGATTCCAAGACCTCTGGGTCACCTGGGGCTTTGGGCCCAGAGATGTGGATAGGCTAGAGGAGAGGGTGGCCAGGGACAGCAGGAGGCACAGATTTGAGAGGCCCCTGGAAGACAGTAAAGAGAGTCCTCCCCATGAAGCCTGGCCTGTGGTGTAGCGTGCGCACACACACACATGCATGCACCCTCCGCCGCCCTGCAAACCCTGCCGGATCCTTCCAACCTTGGACCCTGCTCTCTGCCTGCCAGAGACCTAGCATGTCCCTCCTGAAAGACCCACATGCAGATCCCTCAGCGGCTTCTTGCCCCCAGAATAATATCCAAACCCCTTCACTTGTCCTGCAATCCTTGGTGGGCCAGCTAGACTGACCCAAGCCAGCTTTGGCGCAAATCCTGCTCTGGGAGGCCCTCCCGCTAGCCAGAAGCGCCCTCAGCACTCCCCACCCCCACTGTATGCCCTGTACTCTGCCAGCTCAGCAGTATGTTTGCCTGGAGGGCTCCACCCTAGCCCTTCATCCCCTGCCCCCGGCCCAGACACAGTCCTAGCCCAGCTGACTGACACCCATGCCCAGCCTTCCGGATGGCACATGCCACGTGAGGGCCTGACCCAGGCCAGCACAACTGGAACCACCGCGCAGGGCTGCAAGACCCTCTCTGCTGTGCCTGAATTCCGGCCGGGACAGTAGGAAGCTCCTCCCCAGCGTGGGCTGCCCTCTCAGGGGTGATCTTGTGGTGGGAGGTGTGCCTGGAGAGGAGCTGGACTGGGGGCGGGCGGGGGGGGGGGTAGGTGTTGGATAAATTAGGTTGGCCGGGCACCCAGCCCCTCAAGCTTGTCCCATGTTCCCTGGGGATGGCCTAGGGCCCAGGCCTCTCCCTGGACTCCACAGACCCTCTACCCTCTTCGACCAGCAGCGGTTAGATCCCATTGCTGGGCTGGGGAGCCAGGACAGAGCCTCAGGGGAGGGAAGGTGCCCAGGGCTGGCTGGGTGTTGCAGGAGGGGAATGGACAAGAGGAATCTCCTCCATGTGAGGGAATCTCCGTCCTACGGCCACAAAGCGGGCTGGGCGGTGGAATCTGGCTGGCTTCAGGATTTGCACTCTCCCCCTCATGGAAGATGAAATGTGTGCCCACCCACAATTCCTGACCCTGCCGGCCCCGTCTCGCCCCAGCCTCGCCCAGTGCCCCTTCAGAGCTCTGGCTCCCGCCGGTTCCAGGAGAATGGCCTCCGTTTACTAATTTAGGCAAGTCGACCCCAACTCAGGGGAGGACACTGTGGGTGGGGACCACAAGGGCGGGGTCTCATGGCAGCACAGTGTGCAAGCAGAGGACGGTCAGCTGCGGGGCCTAGACGGGGGATGGGCTGTGGGGTGGGCAAGGCCATGGACGGAGTGTAGAGGTGGAACTGACCGGTGTTCTGTCCCAATGGGATCTGCTGGGTAGTGGGGAGCAGCCTGGGCACAGGTCTGGGGGCCATGGTGGGTAGGGTGGGGAACAACCGCTGGCGGGGCAAGCTGTGAGAGGCACAAAGGGACTCGCAGATCCCGACACGGGCCTGTGAGGCTTGGGGTCTTGCTCTCTGCCCGCTCTTCCCACACCCCCACCTGCCCCACTCACACCTACCTTTCCCCGCCCATCACCAGGGCCTGCAGACCACTGAAATTCAGCTGCATGGTGCAGAGTCTTAGCCTCTGTCCAGCAGGAGAGGAGGACGTGGAGGTCTTACAGGCGGGGTGGTGGTGGGGGTGTGGCAGCTTAAGGAGGAGAGGCTGGGTGGGGGCATAGGTACAACTTCTCCTTGTTCATAGGACTCTGTGCCCCAAGAAGGGGCCGCCCTCCTCACCCACAACTCAAGGTGCTGGCCAGCTTTGGAAAATAAATTAAAAATAAACCCTGGGTTGGGGTATGTGCCCCTTCCTGGCTTGCTGGGGGCAGATGGCCTAGAGTTGGCCTCTGCAAGCCCTGAGCTGTGTACCCCTCGATGATGGCCAAGGCACACTATGCTTAAGGCTGCCCCCCCGCTCCCACCAACACAACCCCATCACGACCCCAATCTGCCCTTAACCAGCCGAGGACTCCCCTGATCCCCTCCCCTCACTGGAAATACATCTTGGTGCAAATCAGTGGACTCTTCTGGGGGTGGGGCAAAGGACTTAACATGCGCTCCCACTTTGTGCCACTAACACCTGTGGATTCTGATACCAGTTTCACTGCAGGAAATGAGCCTGAGGGTGCTGCTCAGAGAACCTCCTGACTTGTGGAACAGGGCTCATAGGCCCGATGTCTGCGGAGGTTTGGGGATCATGGCAGGGCACACGACACCTCCACCAGGTCCCTTAGGCATGGCTCTGACAGGCAGGTGGGCCCCTGCCACCTCTCCCTCAGACTTGGGGCTGGACCCCCAGACACAGTCCCAGGAAGAGAGGCCCCTGACAGAAAAGCCATTGCACCTCTCTGAGATCGCCCTGACTCCTGGAGGCTCAGGTGAGATCAGGTAGGGAGAAAAAGATAAATGTTTGAATTCTGCTTTCAAAGGTGTAATTTACCAAATTGCTGTAAGTCAGAGTTAACAGGAGGAAAAGTTTCCTTATATCTGGAAAATAAAGATTAAAAAACCGGCAATACAGGAGGTCCTTGAATAACCACATTTTGTTCAACATTGTGTCATTATAAGTTACTGAGAACAAAATCACTTCCTGGCTGGGGCCACTGTCTGTGTGGCATGTGCACGGTCTCCGTGTGTGTGTGTGTGTGTGTGTGTGTGTGTGTGTGTGTGTGTGTTTCCTCCGGTCTCCTCCCGCACCCCGAAGATGTGTACATGAGCTGGCGTGTCCAGATTGCCCCAGTCTGAATGAGTGAGCGTAGCTGGGTGTGAGTGGCCCTGCGATGGAAGGGTGCCCTGTCCAGGGGGCTCCTGCTTTTTGCCCTGAATTGCCAGCAGAGCCTCTGGTACCCCTTGACCCTGAACTGGAACAAGAGGCTTGGAAAATAATGATCTTACTTGTTTTTATTCCTCTCTTAAATGCAGGTATAGCTCACATTTATTTCATTGTTTAATATTAGAAATGTAAAAAAGAACATAAATAGAGACACTTCCAAATGGAGCAGGAGCTGCCATCCCAGAAGAACCACTTTCCTTGTTGCCTTATTCCTCAAACCTTTGGGATGTTAACAAGGCTAAACAACCTCGGGACTGAGCCTAAAGCAACATTGTATCCCAAACAACTCTTTGCAAAGGTAACAAGAAAGCACTTGTTATGACTCTGGGCCTGAAAACTAAAAACACTGTTTCGAATCAGCATCACTATGTTTCTGCTCCAGTGGCTTCCCTGAGAGATGAAACTGCCCCTCCCTTTCTCATAAACTCCAGGCCTCTGTCGCCTGGGACCACAAAGGTTTCTGTCAGAATCAGTGCTTGCCAAGTAATTTTTCTTTTCTTCCCCACCCCCCAAGAACAAATAGAACATTTATGAAAATTCACTTCAAGACAAGTATCACTTACCTAATTCCGTTTCCTACGCTTTGTGTCATATAGAGCACATTTCTGACCAAAACGCAATTACGTTAGAAATCAATAGCAACATCAACAACAAAACTAGAAAACCTCATGTGACTGGAAATCAAGAAAAAAAGCTCAATACATCACAAGGCAAAGAAGTAATCATCATAAAAACTAGAAAGCATTTAGATTCTTCTGACGAAAGTATTATATGGAAAAACAAATGTCTTACAACTAAGGTAGAAAGAAAGTCACCTAGAGAAGAGGCATGAGGACTATTTTTGCAGAAGGAGCTAGGATAGCAGGTTGGGTTCCCAGCCTGCTGCCTGTGTGCCACCAGACACAGAGCTGGGCAGACAGACGTTAATCAGTGATGCAGAGCAATCTCTCCGGAGATTAGAGATTCATGAGGCCCCTCCCACAGCTAAGCCCACAGAAAGGAAACACTCTTGTTGTGCTGTACAAGAGTTAAAGACAAACCTGGCCCTATTCTTCTTGCATCTTACTGAAGTTACAGATAAACTTGCCATTGGTTTCCTATCCTAGCCTTCCTACCCCCATACCAGTGAGTTTTCCACAGAAGCAGAAAACACAGGTAAACCCTAGGCTGGGATGGAACCGGTCTGTCTTCCACTAGCAATTAGAGAGCGCCACTGCATGTGGGGGTGGCCTTTGCTCGCTTACTCTCTGCTAAGTAAACTTACTTTCATTTTAACTCTGTTAGGTCACTGTTTGAATTCTTTCCCACTGAAGCCAGGATGCTCTTTTCTTTTCCTGCAAAGAAAGTATGCAAACTTTTTTGTCGTTGTTTTTACATCTGTTTCTTTTTATTTCTTATTTATTATTTTTCAATTACAGTTGACATTTAGTATTATTTTATATTAGTTTCAGGTATATAACATAGTGGTTAGACATTTATATAATTTGCAAAGTGATCCCCCCATTAGTCTAGTACCCATCTGACAACATACATACTTTTAACAATATTATTGACTATATTCTACCTATGCTTTACTTTACATCCTCGTGACTACTTTGAAACAACCAATTTGTACTTCCTAATCACTTCACCTTTTTCACCCTGCACCCCAAACCCCGCCCATCTGGCAACCATCAACTTGTTCTCTGTATCTATGAATCCTTTATGTTGTGCTTGTTCATTTTATTCTTTAGATTCCACATATAAGTGAGATCTTACAGTATTTGTCTTTGACTTGTTTCACTTAGCACAATACGCTCTAGGTCTACCAATGCTATTGCAAATGGTAAGATTTCATTTTTTTTATGGCTGGGTGCACAGGAACACACATGTGTACATGGGACACAGGGACACACATAGGCATGGGCATGCAGGAACACACGTGCACACATAGACAGACACAATAAAACACAGGACACATACAATACACATGTGTGCACACCCACGCAAACACACATGACTGGGCACATGCATTCACACACGGGCAAGTAGCACACAGAGATGTGTGGACACACGTGTGCACACACATCAGCACACAAGCACGCCCACATCTGGCTGACAGGATGAGGAGGCCCCGGAATGTCTGCAGGTTCATCCTGGATGCTGAGCTGAGCCAGTTGCCAGGCCTGGCCTCGTCCTCTGCTCAGCCTCCTCCTGCAGGACATCCACGCTAAGGCGAGGACGGAACCCTGGCACGCTCTGTAGCTGGTCACACAGGCTGGATCTCGAGGCAGAACAGCCAATAGCACACTGGTGCAAGTGACTCCCTGAGACGGCTGCTGCTTCCCAGTCTCCAGATGGCTCCTGGGACCCTGCCGGGCCAGAATTGCCCCAGTGCCCAGAGCTCAGCCCAGTCCTGGAGGCTTTGAACGTGACCACAGTGGGGGAGGGGGCTGGGGAATGTTCGCCCCTCCAGGAGGGTGGCCAAAAGACTCCTCACACCATATTTTGTTTTCTTGAGGACAATGAGGGGATTGACAAGATTTAAGACCTTGCAGCCCCATCTTGCCTGGAGACTGTGCTGGTCCTTCTAATCTCAGGACTGTCCTTGGGTCGCCTGGGAAAAGCCACACCAGCTACTCCCAGACTAGGCCCAGGCAGGAGGCAGGTGGGGATGCAGAGCTAGGGAGGAACCACCAATCTTCCTGACCGCATACTGCCTCCCTGTGGACCCCCATCCCCACCATGGGGCACTGAGGCCCCATACCTTTCATGCTCAGGAGCTCATCCCCCCGTCTACAGACACAGCCCCATGCATTATGAGTGCCAGAGCTGAGGGCCCTGCTGTTGGGTCCATGGTAAATTTGGGGGGCTCAGGACAGTTTTCTCCTCCACAGGCCAGGTCACTGTCTCCTCAGCTTCTTCTGCCTGCTGCCCCCATGCCCCGGCCTCTCTGTCACATGGAGAGGATGGGCCTTTCCTCCAATGTGATGGTGTCTCTGGGGAGTCCACAAGCCCCCTCGGAGCTGGCCGAGCTCAGACACGTTTCTTCTTCTTAGGCCCCACTGCACCCTTCCTGCAGCTCGTGCCTCCTGGTGGGGCTGGTTCGTCAGGAAGTGCTGTAAGTCGCCCCCCACCCACCGGAGCAGAGGGAACAAGTCCAAAAAGACTGAGATGTACAGCATACTGTCCTGTCCGTAAACTAAACATGTAGCACAAACAGTCGTGGACATCTGCTTGCAGTGGTAATGTCACCGATGTCACCCAGACTCGCCCTCACACTGTAAATCATCACGGAGCATGACAAAGTACACCTGTCATCATTTTCGGGAAAATGATAATAAGCAGCACAAGACTCTCTTCCCTAGAGGATGGAAACCCCTCAGCTGAGACCCACAGATGCCCTGCCTGGGATGACACCTCTGAGTGCAATAGTCCTGTCCAGCAGGGTTTGAGGCAGCTGAAGGGGCTGGAACCCCAGGGCACAGCATCGGAGAGCAGGAGGCCACGCCAGCAGTCTGTGTGTGGTTCCTTTGAGTCCAGGGCTGAGGACTAGGCTGTACACGTGGGGTGAGAACAGCTTCTAGGGGTGCAGCAGCGCTAGAGACATGGGTGGTCTGGCCCAGCCAGATGGGACAGAGCTCATTAACACCAAGTCCAACTCCCTGGGTATCCTGCTATGACCTGTAATGTCAGGACCGGTAGAGGTAGGCCTACTCTAGTTCCACTCCCTGAAGTCCTGATAAAATTCACAGGGGAAATAGAGTTTGGAGGCTGAGTCTCACTAATTTAGAGGACCTTGGGAAACCCCATACGTTTTCTACAGGTAACCCTAATGATGCACAAAACCAAACTTAAACAAGGTCAAAGTGATTAGTCAGTAATTAAACTGCTTACTAGAATGAAAATCAACCCTCTTTAAAAGAATATAACAAAATCCAGACTCTTTATGGCACATCATCTGCAATATCCAGTATACATTGAATTTTTTCTAGAAATGAAAAGAAACAGGAAAATGCTATCCATAGTCAAGAAAAAAAAAATCAGCCAATTAAAAAATTGTCTGGATTTACCAAGCAAGACTTTAAAGCTGCTATTATAAATATATTCAAAGAATTAAAGAAAATATCATCTTGATAAGTGAACACATAGGAAACTTCAGCATAAAATGGAAACTATGAAAAAGAATCAAATGGAAATTTTAAACTTTAAAAGCACAATAATGAAATTAAAAAACATTACTAGATAAGTTTAACAGCAGATTGTAGATGACAGAAGAGTCATTACATTTGAAGGCAGATCAATAGAAATGATCCAATTTCTGTTGGATCTAACCAACAGATGGTTCAGTTGGTTAGAACACAAGCTCTGAACAACAGGGTTGCCGGTTCGATTCCCACATGGGCCAGTGAGCTGCGCCCGCCACAACTAGATTGAAGACAACGAGCTGCCGCTGAGCTTCTGGAGGGGGGTGGGCCAGATGGCTCAGTTGGCTGGAGTGCAAGCTCTCAACAACAAGGTTGCTGGTTCAATTCCCGCATGGGATGGTGGGCTGTGCCCCCTGCAACTAAAGATTGAAAATGGCGACTGAACTTGGAGCTGAGCTGCGCCCTCCACAACTAGATTGAAGGACAACGACTTGGAGCTGATGGGCCTTGGAGTAACACACTGTTCCCCAATATTCCCCAATAAATCTTAAAAACACACACACAAAAAAAAACAACAGTGAAAATGAGACTGCATTTCAACTTATGGAAAAACTGGGTGAAATGTTTCATATTAAATGCATCTGATTTAAAGCACAATTAAAGTTTCATAAAAATAAAATATTAAAAAAGAAACGATCTAATTTAAAGAAAGAGACCAAAGAGAAATCAATAGACCCTCAAGGACCTGCTGGATATGATGGATAATCTAATATAAAGGTAATTGAAGTCCCAGAAGAAGAAAATGAGAATAGGGCTGAAAAATGTTTGAAGAACTAATGCCCCATATTTCCAAAAATTTGATCAGAACCATCAACATACAGAACCTAGAGCTCACTGAATCCCAAGCAAGGTAAGTGTAAAAAGAACTATATCAAAGCACTTTATAGCCAATCTGATTAAACCAAAGATAAAAAGAAAATCTGGAAAGAGACCAGAGGAAAAGCACCCATATTCACAGGAAAACAATGGCCTGAGTAAATGGGTGATGACTCCTCACAAAAAAACAAGGAAGGTTATAAGGCAATGAAATGCTATCTTTAAATTGATGATGATAATAATAATAAGAAGAAGAATAAGAATAAGAAGAAGAAGAAGAAGAAGAAGAAGAAGAAGAAGAAATAATATAAAAAAAAAATCTATCAACTCAGAAAGTCTCTATGCAGCAAAACTATCCTCTAAAAATGAGGGTCAAACGAAGACATTTTCGGGTAAACAAAAGCTGAAAGATTTTTGTCACCAGCAGATCTGCTCTATAAGAAAGCTACAGGGTGTTCTGTAGCCTGAAGAGAAATTAATCAAATGATGCCTTGCTTCTGCCAGAAGAAAAGAAGAATGCTAGAAATAATAAATACATTGGAAAATATAAAATACAAATTTTCTTTTAAAAATTTCCTTTGAAAACAATTGACTACTTAAAATAAAAATAAGATTGTAAAGCGGAATTTTTGGCATATGTGAAAGTAAAAGACAACAACAACATCCCAAAGTATAGTGAGGGTAAAAATGATTATACTCTTGTACGGTTATTACATTTGTGAAGAGGTATGAGGTGTCAACTAGTTCAATACTGACCCTCAACAAATCCTGATAAATTGAGGATGCATATGGTTAACACTAGATTTATAACAAAATAATTTGTAAATGTAGAACTAAGAAACCAATAGAGGAAATAAAAATACTAAACCTACTTGATTACCTCTCCCTTCCCCCAAGAAAGGCAGGAAAGGAGCAACAGAAGAACAAAAAGCAGAAGGAAGAAATGGAACACATAACAAGGCGGTAGTCCTCAACCCAACTATACCAACAATTACATTAAATGTAAACTGACTACACATTCCAACTGAAAGGCAGAGATCGTCGTACTAAACATAAAAGCAAGACCATATGCTGTCTACAAATGACTCACTATAAATATGAAGTTACATATACAGTAGCACCTCGGTTTTCGAATGTCTCTGTTGACGAACATTTTGGTTTACAAAAGCCATAAATCCAGAAGTAAATGCTTCGGTTTTCGGACACGCCTCAGAAGTTGAACATGTCACGTGGCATCCACTGAGTGCAAGATCCCGAGGCCTAAATGTCAGCTGTTTTTTAATGTTTCAGAACTCGAACGGTCTTCTGGAACAGATTATGTTAGAAAACCAAGGTACCACTGTATGTTGAAGGTAAAAGATGGAAAAAGATACACCGTGCAAATAGTAAGCATAAAAATCTCTGCCACAAAACAATACACATTTTACAGGAACACAAACACACACAATTATACACTGAAACACATTCAAATGGTGTCCGGGAGGGGTGTGGTACAGAGGACAGGACTACAAAGGAACGGGCCGGAGACAAAGACGGGCATGGCGTGCACGGGGGTGTGATGAGGAGATCCTCATCAGCTAGATGTGGAGAAGGGAAAAGCAAAACAAGGAGGGAAAAGCAATGAGGAAAGCAGGAGAGGGAGGGAGCCCTAGCTGTGGGTGCCCACCCTGGCTCAAGGACGGGGGACACGTTTCACGGAGGGAACCTCCCAAAATTGTGCATTTTGAGGCTTTTGCTCCTGTCTTCCAAGCAAGGGGAAGAAACAGCAGGTTAGGGGCCCAAGGCCAGCCTGTGAACCCCAAAGAGAACTGTCTGCTCTTCCCAGGGCCCAGGCTGCCTTTGTCCAGAACGCAGCTGGGCAGCCCCGAGGCCTTGCTCAGGTGGGAGGGAAGGCGCTGAGGCTGCTCTAACGGGAGATGGGGGGAGGAAGTCCCGCCCTGCTGGGCTTGGGGTGCCCAGACATGGTGTGGGTGGCGGGGACAACCCCGGTGCCCAGCACAGGCTGATGGGACCGTAATAAATGCAGATGACAGCGGTGGCCTGGGCTTGGGAACCCCGGCCCCAAGCATTCCTGCATCGAGGACAGAGTCCAGCAGATGGCGCCGCCGTCCACCAGCTGAGGCTTCCAGAGGCTCCTCCCATGGGGACCCACCCACCCCTCGCGGCCCCTGCCGTCACCGTGGTGACTATCCCTGACTACAGTTTCAAAATGCAGGGGCTTACCTCCCCTTCTCGTAAAAGACAGAAGATGGACGACTCCCCGGCTGTTCTGGGGCATTCCTTCTGCGTCGTCCTTCTTCCCTTTACTCCGTTTTCCTTCCCCTTACTACTCCTTGAAAAATCTCTCTGCGGCTCCAGACCAAGTGTCACCATCCATATCATTAGGAATGCTTTCAGCTGCCAACAGGCAAGTGACACCGCGGGAACAACAGGAGTTTGTGCCTCCTGGAGGGACGAGAGGGACGAGGCACCAGCCCACACCTGCAGACCCAGGCTCTCCCTCCTGTCAGCGCTTCTCCACCTTGTCAGCTCCCCTGCTGTTAGGGGGCCCTGTGACTCTTTCCAGCCAGTGCGAGAAGTAACGTGGGTCCCCTCTGGGCTCAGGCGGCACGTGTCCTCTGTCCTGCATCTCAGCTGGTGATGCTAGGGTGACTTAAACAAAGGACTGAAGAGGCCTGGACTCCCTACTCACCACGCATGCAGGTGACAATGTGATGTGGACAAATACACTTTCAGGGCTGTGCTTTCTGCTGCACGACCTCGCCCATCCTGACAAACACTCCACTTTGGCTTTTTTTTTTTTTTTAATATAAATTAAATAATTAATAAACTAATTCTAGCACCATTTGTTGAAAAGACTTTTCCCCACTGAGTTGCCATGGTGACTATTGGAAACCATCTGACAGGGTAAGCGTGTGTCTGCGTCTGGGCTCTCTGCTGTGCCCAGCACCTGTGGCCGACGCTGTGCCAGGCACACTGGCTCGATACCGGAGCTGGACAGCAGATCTTGGAGTCAGGCTCTGTGAGTCCTCCAGCTTTGTTCTTTTCCAAGATTGCTTTTTGTATCTATGCATTTAGCATTTCCATATAAAGTGTAGATTCAGCTGGTCAATATTTTTGCAATGTATTTGTCTGATCTGGGTACCAGTCGTGCTAGCCTCCAAAATGAGCCAGGAAATGTCCTGTTCTCATCTATTTCCTGGAAGATTCTGTACCAGTGAAGTGGTTCCTTTCTGGGACATTTCACAGAATCCACCAGTGCAACCATCTGACCCTGGGGATTTCTTTGTGGGAATGTTTTTGTTAATAAATTCAAATTAGGTAATAAATAGAGGGCTATTCCAATTTTGAATTTCATCTTGGCTCAGTTTCTAAATAACATCTTTACTGAGATATCATTCAAAGAAGTGTACAGTTTTCACATGTACCATTCAGTGGCTTTTTATTATATTCACAGATGTGTAACCATCGCTTGCCCTATTCCAGAATGGCTATTTCCATCACTCACAGAAGTCTGAGGTCACAAAAATAGAGAACCAGTTAGGCAGGGAGCCGTTGCCTGCAGGGAAAATACGTATGCACGCAATTTGCAGATTGTGATCTTAAATCCTAAAAACACCTCCGTGCGGTGGACTCTAAATTTTTTACTTTACAAAAGAGCAAATGAGGTTAGGGCGTGCTAAGAGACTTGGCTGGGGCGCAGAGGTGGGAGTCAAAGCAGTCCAGCTGGACCACAGCTCAGTACTCAGGCACCTGGGAGGCAGAACCCCACCTGTCCGGGTCAACCTTCGCAGGGGATGGCACACCTGGCAGCTCTTCCATGTCTGCGAATGACCAGGAAAGCAAGATCGATTTGGGGTTACGAATAAATTTCATCGAGTGGGCGAATTCACAAACAGACAACGAGGACTGACTGTGTTTTCATCACCCCCAAGGGAAGCCCGTACCCATTTGCAGTTACCCCCACTCAGTAGAGCCTCCAGCCCGGCAGCTGGTCCCGGCTGCAGGTCCTCATCCCAGAAGCCTGCACTCGCTCGGCACCCGGCACACGATGGCAGGGGTGCACTCAGCAAACACTCATCCCCAAGGTGTTAGAGGGCAGGCTGAGTATACAGTTTAGTTCTTAAACTTAACTAACAAGATTTTAAAATTTTCTGATTATACATCTACTATATTGTCCATTATGACACAGATTTTGTTATTTGTAAAATATGAAAAAGTGGGAAAACATTTTACCAATTGTTGCATTTTTCAGAGGCAGTTATAGATAAACATTTTGGTGTGTTCCTTCCAGGCTTTTTTCTCTCTGAAAAGTATATGGACCAGCTAGCCGGCCTGGCAGGCCCTGCAGCCTCAGGATGCCACCCAGCCGCTCGGGTGACTGGTCCTTGGACCTGGTGAGGGGAGGGGTTGCGCGTCAGAGATGGTCGGGGCTGTAGGTTGCTCCAGCTGGACCAGGGGCAGCTTGGTCCAATCTGATGCCCTGCTCTGTGCTCTGTGAGCACAGGAGAGGTCTGTGGGTCGGGGACACTCAGCTAGTTTCTAGGTCTTGGAAGATGCCGCACATTCCACATCTGGAAATATGGGATGTGGCTTCTGAGCAGACAATTCCTGATGACCTTGCATAGAACCCTTTCACAGTGACTTGCGCCCAAGGCCAGAGGACCCTGGCTGGCTTCTCCCACCCTCGTGGGCTGCTGGAGCCCATGTGCCTGACTCCGGGCTTCATTCCTACGCCTGAGGTCTGGCTGGGCCTCGGCTCTCTTCCCGCCCCATCCACACTGCAGTCCCCTGCACCGAGTTCACCAGCTCGGCAGCGACTGGAGTCCTGGCTTGCCAAAGTCTCTTCCCAGATCTGAGTGGCAGGACTGGCTTCTCCTGGGAACAGTTATTTGAATCCAAGTGGAAAATTACTGGTTTCAAAGTGTATAATCATAATCCAACAACACAAAATGGCAGTGGGGTGACTGGTCACTTATGAGAAAAAAAGCCTCAGGTCTTGAGGACATGAACTTAGACCAAAAAAGACCAAAAAAATGGAACAGGCCTGGCTCACAAACCTGTGGCGAGATGCAGCGTCAGAGGATGGCTTACACACCGAGAAGCGTCTACATGTTTCCCCGAATATAAGACCTGACCAGACAATCAGCTCTAATGCATCTTTTGGAGCAAAAATTAATATAAGGGGCCGGCCTGGTGGCTCAGGCGGTTAGAGCTCCATGCTCCTAACTCCGAAGGCTGCCAGTTCGATTCCCACATGGGCCAGTGGGCTCTCGACCACAAGGTTGCCAGTTCTATCCCTCGGGTCCCGCAAGGGATGGTGGGCTCCGCCACCTGCAACTAAGATTGAACACAGCACCTTGAGCTGAGCTGCCACTGAGCTCCCAGATGGCTCAGTTGGTTGGAGCGCATCCTCTCAACCACAAGGTTGCCAGTTCGACTCTCCAAGGGACGGTGGGCTGTGCCCCCTGCAACTAGCAACGGCAACTGGACCTGGAGCTGAGCTGCGCCCTCCACAACTAAGATTGGAAGGACAACAACTTGACTTGGAAAAAAGGCCTGGAAGTACACACTGTTCCCCAATAAAGTCCTGTTCCCCTTCCCCAACAAAATCTTTAAAAAAAAAATTAATATAAGACCCAGTCTTATTTTACTATAATGTAAGGCCGGGTCTATAGTATAAAATATAATATAATAAATATAATATAACATAATGTAATACAATATATGAAATACCAAGTCTTAATTTTTGCTCCAAAAGATGTATTAGAGCTGATTGTCTGGCTAGGTCTTATTTCAGGGAAATGTGTTATATGTGTGCTCCACGGCATTCCAAGTGCTCGGGCTGGTGCAGACAGAGCACAGGGGGAGCCACACGTCCCCTCCCAGCGGCACTGCAGGTGGAACAAACACCTCTGGGAAGCTCCGGGCAGTGACAGGAGCTGGACGCTGCTCACAGGTCCTGAGTAATGACCCACTCATAGGAGCCGCTCGCCAGACACTTTCCATCAAGGGGACACGTTTTCTTCCTCGTCCCCCACCATCTAGGACATCGTGTCATAGGCGGGGCCTGGTGCAAGGCTCAGGAAGGCAGGAAACCCTTAGGTGATATTCAGGGGAGTGGACACAGAGCCCCAGTCCGCCATGAATGGAGCACCAAGCTGACCACAGGCCATGTGCGGCGAGATGCGGCCCACTGGGAGAAGCTGACAGCCGGCCCCATCCCACAGGCACCCACTCCTGTCCTGGTGACCTTGGGTCTGTCATTGGTGCTATACCATGTCCAAGGCAAGTTTCGAGAATTCTCTCTTCCCCCTTGTCGAGATGAGGCTGGAGGCTTGCGGGGACTGTGCCCCTCCACTCGTCTTGACCTCCAACGTTGTTCCTCAGCCCAGAGCCTGATGGAGCAGTCGGGGCCTCTCCCGGGCTCCCACAACCCCAGGCCCCAGCCCCAGGACACCTGGGCCCACGTGTCCCCGGGGTTCCTTTTCTTCCTGAGGACACATCAACGACTCACACACAAACCAGCTGTGTAGACACCAACCTGCTTATTGGGAATTGCCTGTCTGCCCTCCACATATGTCTCCACAGCCAAGCACATGCATGCATATCCACATGCCCATGCACACAGCTGCTAGCACATGTGCACAGCAATTCACACAATACGTGCCAGGAACAGGTGTGCATACCCCCCGTACATATGTGCATGTGTGCACGCACACACGTGCACACAAACACACACACACTCCTAGTGTTGATAACACGCAGGAAGACTGCCTCCAGGGTAAAGGCTTGCCAGATGCTGTCATTCCCTGCAGGACCCCCCACCTCACACAGAAGACCCCTGGGCAGCTGACGGCGGGGCTGTAAGGAACTCGACTTGTGTGGGACGGGGGAGACTGCACGTTGTGTGGCCTGTCCGGAGCTGAGCCGCCAGGAGTTACGCTTGTCCGTTGAGACAACGAGCCAAGTAGAAAGTGACAATCAAGCTTTTATTCACTATTGCAACAGCATAGCAAGAGGCCAGGAAAAGCTACTAGCCTCCCTCTGTCACCTACTCCTTCCGTGGAAAGGCAGTCAGGGCAGGTGCTTGCAGATGGAGGGGGCTGTCCCACTGCAGAGGGGGCCCCAAAACAGAAGTCTGCTGCTGTCTTATGGACTTGGGGTCAGGCGAGCAGGACAAGTACTGAGTCAGACTGGAGAGGTGTCTTCAAGGCCCCCAGTAAGGGGGTCTGGCTGAGGAACCTGACAGAGGCCTTGGCTGAAGGGCCCCCCAGTAAGGTGGCCTCTGCTTGGAGACACCCAAGAGCATGGCTGGCCGGGAGGCCTGAATCCTTGAGTGCTGTGTTCCCCGAGACTGCGATGCCCTGGCTGGGCACCAAGCTCGGTGTGGGGAGGGCCACGCCCCCGAGGCCTGCAGGTAAAACGTCTGCGAAGGAACCCTGGCCTTGGGCCCACTCCTTAGCACCTGGTCCACCCGGGGCCCCCTCCAGCAGGTGAGGAGGGCAGGACAGAGCCCAGGAAGCCGGACACAGCCCCCTCCCAGGCCCCAGACACGAGAGTGCAGACCCTTCCTGTGGGAGCAGAGATGGGAGAAGGGCAGCCCACATACTACTGGGCCCATGGGCAGGGTGGGCATGTCCTCGCTCTCCCAAGGTGCCTGGTCCGGGCCTGCCAGGGGCTGTGGGGGAGGTCTGCAGGCCAGCTGTCTGCTGGGTGCTCACGTCTCCCTGGATGTGGCTGTGGCCATGGCCTTGACCGCCTGAGGGAGTCAACTGAAGCCAGCAGGAAGCAGTACCATTCTTCCTCCCTTGGGCAGAGCCACTCCTGGGTCAGGAGTCAAGGGTCACTCAAAGGCGAGGTCACCCTGCTTCTGCACAGGACACCAGTCCGTGTCCGGGTAGAGAAGGCAGTGGACGGACTTAAATCTGAGAAGGGGGAAGTGGTGGTCAGGGCGTGGGAGGGTGGGCTGGCTCCAGAGCGCCTCCCCACTGCGCACTCACCGTGTGGGGTCCTGCTGCAGGCTGAAGCCTCCGGCCACATTCACCACGTTGCGGGGGTTCTCAGGACCCCCGTAGCTCAAGGTGACCTGGGAGAAGAGGAGGGCGACACACTCTTTCATGGCCAGGCCTTGCTTCCTCCATCCACCTCAGGAGTCCAGCCTAGAGAGGCTGCTCGGCCTCCTGGCTCCCCTGGGGCCCCCACCCCGTGCCCTGCCAGCTAAGTCTGGAAGAGCACTGAAGGGCGATGTGGGCAGGATAGAAGACACCACAGGACGGCCACTGGTGGCTCTGCCCAAAGCTGACTGGCCCTGCTGGTGGCCTGGTCTGACTCCCGTCACCACCCGAACCCCTGCCCACTATCCAGCTGTCCTGGGCCCGTCCACATGGGAAATCACAGCAGCTATCCTTTATAATTGGGCCCCCAGATGAGAATGGTGTCCCCACCATACTCGGGACCTGGGTCCTAGCAGGACAAGTCCAGAGTCCACACTGGGGCCCACCTCAGCCACGTGCGAATCCCTCCTGAGCCCTTAGCCCTTGCTCAGCTGAGAGACCCTCTGGGTCAGGCCCCTTCAGCAACAGGGTGGGTGCAAGGTCCCCGAGGCAGGAGGGACAGCTGCCAAGACGCCAGGGTGCACCCAGCGGCCGTACCTGCTGCAGCACAGTGGCGGCTGGCAGCCTCTGCAGGTTCTCCAGGTGGGAGTGGAAGAGCGAGCTGTGCAGCAGGCGGGCTCCCAGCAGGCCCTCCACAATGTAGCCCACCGTGCAGTCGTCCGGGAGCCGCACCCGCTCGGCTGTGCTCATGAAGCTGCCCAGGCTGGGGGTGGGTGCTGGTCAGTGCCTCCTCAGTCCCCCACACCACCACCTGGGAAGCCGGCGCCCCCATGGCCCCTACTCACCTGGCCCATGGGCTCATCTTGAGGGCAAGGCCTCTGCTCAGGCAGAATCCAGCCCCACCGGTAGCAAACCAGAACTTGACAGTGGTCACCTGGGGAGGAGGGAGCTGTCAGGGCTCCTCACCCTGCCCCTCCACCCCGGGTGGATCACACATCTGCCCTTCCCCGTGGGGTCTCCACACGCTCGGCTGCCACTCCCTGGGCCAAGCACTCACGGTTCCACCTCCCTGGACCCGCTCGGTAGCCTCGATGGGGTGGTCCAGGCTGGGCCGCCCCAGGTAGACGTCCTGGCTGGGTGAGAAGGTGGACAGCAGCTGTAGCAGGCTTCTGGGATTCACGTAGTTGTCGTCATCCACGTGGCAGAACCACCTGGGGGCAGTGGGGAAGTCTCTCGAGTGTGGAGCCTGCCCAGGTGTGTGGGCCCAGCTGCAGCCCTGGGCTGTCCGAGGGGACGTGGGGGCGCGGCCACCACATACTTGCGTCCAGACTCGATGAACTTGTCATACTCCACTGACATCTTGCAGCACAGTGCCTGCCGGGTGTGCACGGCTGAGCAATTGGTGTTGATGACGTGGCTGCCTGCTGGGTTGAAAGGTTGGGGACCTGTGAGGACCTGGGCGAGGCCTGGAGCGAGGCCTGCCCCACCAAGGTCAGGGCAAAATGTGACTATCCACAGGCCTGGCTGTCTTGCCCTGCTCAAGACCCCGAGGCCAGATCCAACCACAGCCCTGGCCTGGCCTCACTCAGCTGACCCTATTACTGACCTCTGTGGTCCAGGCAGATGACAACTGCTTGGAATCCCATGAGTAGAAACTCACCACGAAACAGGACTGCGGGGGGAACCCACCTGACTGGTGGGGCAGACCCAGGAGGGATAGTTTCCTGGTGGGGCTTCTTCATGGGCTGTGGCTCGAGCCTGAAGCCCTGGAAGTCAGCCAGCGGCACAGGGAGGCGGACCATGGCTGGCAGAGTGAGGCCCTGGATGGATGCTGGGCTGGTGGCAGGTGGGCATCCTGGCTCGGCCTTTTACCAGTCAGTGACCCGGAGCAGGTGGCTTAAGCCCCCTGAGCCACTGTGCACAATAGGGGAGTATGTGGCACTTCAATGAGGATTCTGTGAGGGTCCCTT
Source organism: Rhinolophus sinicus (assembly GCF_057876585.1). Taxonomy (NCBI): domain Eukaryota; kingdom Metazoa; phylum Chordata; class Mammalia; order Chiroptera; family Rhinolophidae; genus Rhinolophus; species Rhinolophus sinicus. The sequence goes on from NC_142512.1 coordinate 57,195,405, forward strand.
GGGCACGCTGGCTGGGATGGGGGCCACTCACCTCCCTGGAGCTGTAAATCAGGGTCGTCCCCATCGGTGAAGATGAATGTCTGGGGAGAGAGAACCTGTGAAGTATAAGTGGCACTCCCCATGACCCCCGGCCTGGCAGGGCCGTGGACCGGGTGAGAGAGGGTGAGGCTGCAGAGTGGGACCTCAGGAAGAGAACTGGTGCCAGGCCAGGCCTGGGCATGGACATGGGTGGTGGTGGGGGGAGAGGAGAGCGTGGTGTCCCAGCGCCAGCCTGCTACTACCGTCGGCATCTCGGGTGAGGCTGGGACCAAGCCAGCTCTCACAGAAGTTTCTAGGGTCTCCGCCCAGTGTCAGCTGGGAGAACCCTCCCAAGTCTAGCGCCCAGAAAAGAGCAAGAGGGGTGGACACCGGGGGCCCTGGGTCCCCGCTGACTCAGGGCCTGGGGCCTGGCCACCACGCAGGGGACACAGCCCTGGGTGGGCGGTTCCGGGGTCAGTGATCTCGCAGCAGTGGCGCCGGGGCGGAGGGGTCCCGGGGCGGGGCCCACCTGCCGTGGGGCCCGGGAGATCCAGGTGCGCAGCAGCAGCCCCAGGCGCCGCCCGTGGTTCTTCCGGGTGGTCTTGACAGCGATGAAGACGTCGTCGGGCCGCAGACGGGGGGCGTTGGCGCGGGCGGGGGGCCTGCGCAGGCCGGCGCCGGGGGTCGGCGCCGGGGCCCGGGCTGGGGCGGGCGCACGGGGCAGCGGCAGCGGCAGCAGCAGGAGCGCGGCCAGGGCCGCGGCCAGCGCGAGGCAGGCCCGGCACAGCAACCCCCACACACGGCTCATGCGGCCGCCGACCGGCCGGCAGCGCCCGGGCCAGGCGCCCTCCGCGGCCCCTTTAAGAGCTGCCCCGCCCGCGCCCCGGAAGCGGCGGCCGCGCTGCCCCGGAAGTGGACGGCGCGCCGCGGCGGGGTGGGCGAAGATGCCGTTGCCGGTTCAGGTGTTTAACTTGCAGGTAACGAGCCGCGGCCGGCGGCCCCTCCGCGCCCCCGCCGCTGGGCCGGAGCCGAGGCCGAGGCCGGCCGTGCGGCGCGCGCGCTCCCGCCCCCGTCCCGGCCGCAGCGGCCCCGCGCGTCGGCGCTGGCAGGCCCGCCTGCGCTAACGCTCTTTCTCCCTGCAGCAGCCAGCCAGCTCTGTGTCAGGGTCGGGGGGTGCAGAGAGTCAGGACAGAATGAGGGATAGCCCGGCCCCCAGCGCGGCCGCCTCGTCAGTGACAGCGCTGTACCGCGCCCCTCCCAGCGGTAGGGCAGACCTCTTCCTGCCGGGCACGGCCGGGGACTTCAGCCTGAGCGCCAGCCTGTCGGCCTGTACGCTGCTTTACGAGGTACCGTCCAGGACAGGGGCCCAGGACAGCCAGCGAGCGAGCGAGCCGGGCGGGGGGCAGGCCTGCCTGCCTGCCGGCCGCCGTGCTCCCGGGAGCGCGCGGCTCGCGCCGCCAGGGCCGGCCCGCTGCGCCCCCGGCGACCCCCTCCCGCCTCCGGATCGGCTGGCGCCCGGCCCCGCGGCAGGAGTCGCCGGCACTGCTGCCCCGGCAACTCGGGGTCGTTCCTGGGTTGAGGTCGCGTCCGTCTCTTCCTGTGGCTTGGAGGAAGCTGCGCCAGGACGGTGGCTGGGGACGTGCGGGGACCCTCGGGGGTCCCTGGGTAGCGGTCCTCCGATGAGTGCTTTCCCGCTCCAAAGATGGGCGATTAGAATCGGGCCAGGGTCTTGTGCCCATGAGCCGCTAGTCTCGAGGCGCTGGAGACGCGGGAGTGGGGAGGGGCGGCCGCCGGGGAGATGGCTGGCGGAGCGCAGCTCGGAGCACAGTGAGGGTCTCTTGCCCTCCGTGCGCAGTCCCGCGCTGGAGGTGACCAGGTGTCCGCCCACGTTGCAGGGGGCAGTGGAGCCCATGCAGATCGACGTGGACCCGCAGGAGGACCCGCAGAACACGCCGGATGTCAACTATGTGGTGGAGAACCCCACCCTGGTACGGGCCTGCGGGGGCCCCTGGGGCGGCCGGGAGGCGTGTCGGTCCTGCGGGGGTCCAGGCCAGGCTCCTCACTCTGGCCGTGTCTTTCTGTGACCCAGAAACCTCGAGGGTTTCTAACTGCCCCCTTATGAAGGGGCTCTGCACTCCACTTCTCCCTGCCTGGAAGGGCCTGCGTGCCAGGCCACCCTGCAGGTTGTCTCACCGTGAGGACAGGTCTTCCTTGAGGCCCAGCTTATGAAGTCCTGTCTCCTCGCTGCCCAGCCTAGTGACTGGCAGTCATGAGTGGGTGCCCATCTGGCCCTGGCCATTCCCACTCCACGTCCTGGGTGTAGCTCCACTCCAGGGGCCCCTGCACTTGCCGTCCTGTGTGGCCTGCCCTCGGCACGTGGATACTGGTCCATCTGGTGCCCACATGCCCAGCTGTTCCCATCGTGGCCCAGGGCCTTTCAGACACGGGGGAAGGGCCAGCATTCAGGCTGCTGCTCCTGACTCACTAGCTGGCGCTTGGGGTCTGGGGTGCCTTCCTGAACAACCCGCCCCCCGTCGCTCCCCAGGATCTGGAGCAGTATGCGGCCAGCTACAGTGGTCTGATGCGCATCGAGCGACTGCAGTTTATTGCCGACCACTGCCCCCCGCTGCGCGTGGAGGCCCTCAAGATGGCCCTGTCCTTCGTGCAGAGGACCTTCAATGTGGACATGTACGAGGAGGTCCACCGGAAGCTGTCAGAGGCCACCAGGTGAGGCCAGGGGCCAGGCGTGGTGTGTCCCCATCGGGCCCAGCCCAAACAGGGGCGCTTCTGTGCTGCTGTAGCGTCTGGCCCCACCCTTGGAGGACAGTTATGGCAGCACTCCCATGGCACAGTGACCAGCCTTGTTGAAAAGCCAGGAAGGGCGGTAAATGGCAAAATGGGTTGGGTGCTTACTCGCCCCGCAGGGGGAGTTCAGGCTCTTTATGTCATCCCAGCTTTTTTCTGCATGCGTGTGCTCATGTACTTATTCTGCAGCTCCCCAGGCTCCCCCGGTGCCCCCCTGCCAACTGGGTGCTCCCAGTGGGGGCTGTGGGCAGGCAGGGGCCTGTGGGAGGTGCCCTCCTGCTGGCACATTGCCCCTGACGGCCAGGTCCTCCCCCAGGGAGCTGCAGAATGCGCCAGACGCCATCCCCGAGAGTGGCGTGGAGCCCCCGCCACTGGACACGGCCTGGGTGGAGGCCACACGGAAGAAGGCCCTGCTAAAGCTGGAGAAGCTGGACACGGACCTGAAGAATTATAAGGGCAACTCCATCAAGGAGAGCATTAGGTGCCACTGCGGGGGACAGGGAGCGGGGTGGCCAGGCCCATACCCTGGGGATGGCCAGGCCCATACTCACAGCCCAGCCCACAGGCGTGGCCACGATGACCTGGGTGACCACTACCTCGACTGTGGGGACCTTAGCAACGCCCTCAAATGTTACTCCCGGGCCCGGGACTACTGTACCAGCGCCAAGCATGTCATCAACATGTGCCTCAATGTCATCAAGGTGGGCCCTGCAGTGGGTGGGAGGGGTGGGAGTCACAGAGCATCACTGCCTTGTGCCAGGCAGGGCTCCCCAGGCTGAGTCGGCCCCACCTGCCCACCCACCAGGTCAGCGTCTACTTGCAGAATTGGTCTCACGTGCTGAGCTACGTCAGTAAGGCTGAGTCTACCCCAGAGATTGCCGAGGTACCCTGCCGCCTTTGCCCTCCTCAGGCCGGGGCTGGGGGTGGGCGAGGGTGTGGAAGGCACTGCTTGCTCACGTGCTGCCGCCTACCCCTGCAGCAGCGTGGGGAGCGGGACAGCCAGACCCAGGCCATCCTCACCAAGCTCAAGTGTGCCGCAGGTGAGGGCCCTGGGGCCCTGGGCGGGAGGACTCAGCTGGGGCAAAGCCTGGAGCCCCACACCATGGCTGTAGGTGACACCTGCCCGGCTCGGGTTCCGTGTGGTGAGGCCATTGTGTGACCGGTGCTTAGGAGCAGAGACACTGCCTTCTGACAGCTGCTGTCAGGGCAGGCCCCCGGCCTGCACGTCCTTTGCATCAGTAACAGCTGTGCACGGATGGCTTCCCCAGGCGCCTGACTTGAGGGAGGCACCCTGTCCAGGCTTTTGGCCATTGTCACTCACCGTCCTAGCCAGAATATCTGTCCCTGAGGCTGAGGAGCCGCTGGGGTGGGAGGGATCCTTGGAGGTCTGGCAGCGTCCCCTTGGGACTTCATCCTTCCCGTCCCCCAGGGCTGGCTGAGCTGGCTGCTCGCAAGTACAAGCAGGCAGCCAAGTGCTTCCTGCTGGCTTCCTTCGATCACTGCGACTTCCCTGAGGTGAGGGCTGGGACGTGGGAAGCAGGGGGAGGGCCCATGGGTTGGGCTCTTTGTTGGGGGGGTCTCTCCCAGTGAGGTCCTAGGCGCTGAGTGGGCATTGGGCAGGGCAGGGTGGCCTCCACCCTGGCTTCTGTCCTGACTGGCAGTGACCCCGGGTCCTGGACCGCCTCCCTCTGCCCCTCAGCTGCTTTCCCCCAGCAACGTGGCCGTCTATGGCGGCCTGTGCGCCTTGGCCACCTTTGACCGGCAGGAGCTCCAGCGCAACGTCATCTCCAGCAGGTGGGTGGAGGGTGGGGTGCTGGGCCCTGCCCCTCCCTGGGCCGCCGGGGCAGGTGGGCGGGCGCAGGGCGGCTCTGAGGAGTCTGGCGCCCTCAGCTCCTTCAAGTTGTTCTTGGAGCTGGAGCCACAGGTGCGGGACATCATCTTCAAGTTCTACGAGTCCAAGTACGCCTCGTGCCTGAAGATGCTGGACGAGATGAAGGTGAGGGTCTGGGCCTGGCTGGAGGGCGGCCGGCGAGGGCCGACAGGTGGTCCCTGACCAGCTCTCCTTGCCAGGACAACCTGCTCTTGGACATGTACCTGGCCCCCCACGTCAGGACCCTGTACACCCAGATTCGCAACCGAGCCCTCATCCAGGTAAGCGGGGGCACAGGCCGAGGCAGGGCGCTGCGGCCGCGCCTGGAGGCTGGGCAGCTGATGTGCCCTCTGCTCTGCAGTACTTCAGTCCCTACGTGTCGGCTGACATGCGCAAGATGGCCACGGCTTTCAACACCACGGTGGCAGCTCTGGAGGACGAGTTGACGCAGCTCATCCTGGAGGGGCTGATCAATGCCCGCATTGACTCCCACAGCAAGGTGGGCGCCCCGGGGGTGGGGCGCATGCAGGGGGCGGGGCGCCGGGGCGGAGCCAGGCTCGAGCCCCGCCTCACCCCGCCTCACCCCGCAGATCTTATATGCCCGTGACGTGGACCAGCGCAGCACCACGTTCGAGAAGTCCCTGCTCATGGGCAAGGAGTTCCAGCGCCGTGCCAAAGCCATGATCCTGCGGGCGGCCGTGCTGCGTAACCAGATCCACGTCAAGGTGAGGGCAGGGGCGGTGCACAGGCGGGGAGGGGCCGGGCCAGGCGCAGGCGCACTGGCGCACCTCCTGGGCTAACGGTCCTATCTCCATCGCAGTCCCCTCCACGAGAGGGGAGCCAGGGGGAGCTGACACCAGCCAATAGCCAGTCCCGAATGAGCACCAACATGTGAGGGCATCTGTCAGCGTCCAGGGCCATCTGCGTGCCCTGCCCCGCCCGCCTCCTCGGACTTGGACATCTGGGCCTACCTGCTCTCCGGGCACTTCTGGAGGTGCTACCTGTGGCCCACTTGCAGGGGCCCAGCCACTGGACCCTGCCCGGGCTTCCCTGTGCCCAGCTTCTCTGCCCTCCCCGTGCTGTGCCGCATGCTGGGCCCCTACGGAGGAGGGCCCTTCCTGCAAGGAGAGGCCCGCAGGGCTTGACCCCCAGCGCCCAGGGTCCCGCCCACCGGCACTGCCTCCCAGCCTTCCTGTTCACGTGTGTTTCGGGGTTGCAGACGATCATGAAGCTTAGTCCATTAAAGGGCGATCTGAGAACACACCCCTTGCACTGCTCCATCTCCCTGGGGCCAGGCTTTGGGGCAGGGCCTGGGCCTTATCCCTGGGCTGCCCCTGCCTCATGTTTCGGTGGCAAGGCAGGGGTGGAGGGGAGGGAGCTAAGCCCCAGCCTTCCCTCTGCAGGGCTGAGGCTTGTCTAGGGAAGTCTTGGGCTATGACAATATCAAGGCAGAAGGTTCTTTGCTTGTCTGCCTGGCCCAACTCCCACCTTCCCAGCTCGTGGTCAGGGTCAGGGGTCTTGCTGGGCCTGGGGACATCATAGGTCGGTTCTCTGCGTGCGTATCTTTGAAGTGATTTATTGTTCACTTTTGAACACACACAAGTTGCGAGGACAGGGCAGGTCCAGCCTGGGAGCCTGCTCGCTGGTGCAGCATTTCCAGGCCCCCAGGGCAGGTGGGCGAGGGGCAGACGGTCAGCTGGTCCTTCCATGTGAAGTAGCAGAGGACTCCCTGAGTGAAGGCGTTTCCTTAAGTGGGACTCCGCGGCTTTGGCAGCAGTCCTGGGGCTCGTCAGGCCAGCGCACCACCCAGGACCTCAGGCAAGCCCCCAGGTTCCCCAGGCCCAGCCTGCTGAGGGTCCTGCAGCCGGGGCTGGGCCCCCTTCCAGGCCAGAGACTTCTCCAGTTTGGTTTTAAAAAGCAATCCATGACCTGGCAGAGGGGGTGGGGGTGAGAAATGGGGCTTAGGAGGCCCAGACCTCAGCTGTCCTGCCTACAGGGGTCAGGGGAGGGGCTGAGGGCGGCGGGCGCCCCTCACCTGGGCAGTCTGCCATCTCTTTGAAAGCGCGCTTCTTGCAGCAGCCCCGGCACAGGTTGAACACACATCTGTTGCCCTGGACACAGGAAAGCCAGTGAGCCCGTGCGCACAACTCTTAGCTTGAGTGGCCTGCTCCCCAGGCCAGGGCCTCCCTCCCAGACTCCGAGGGGCACAGGCAGCACCCTCGGCAGACAGGGGAGAACCGCTCCCGTGGGTCCCAGGGACTCTAAGACAGTGTCAGCAGGAACCACCCTGCCTGCTGACCCTGGGGCTGAGCTCTGCCCTGGGCAGCGCGGCAGGGCTGACTCACCTTTGGGTTCCCACACTGATCACACCTGGCATATTTTGCTGGGAAAAGAACACAAGAAGGTCCTGATTGAACAGGTGCGCCCCCACCACTGCTGTCTCCCACACGAAGCCCCTAGCAGGCGTCCCTGCTCACGGTGGCCGCCTGGCCCGAGCACGTGGCAGGCCTGGTCCTTCCAGGCTCCATGCCCATCTCTGCATCTCCCACTTGGGTCTCTCCAGGGCGTGTGGGAGGGTCACAGGGCCCTTCCTGCTGGTCTCCCCTATGGCTTGCTAAGATCCACATGGGGGTGGCCCCCTCCCATGGCCCCACAGCAAGAGCAGCTTACGCTTCAGTGAAGGGTCAAAGGTCTTGTGAGGGTTCCTCAGCTGCTTCTTCTGCTTATTCTTGGACAAGACGTCCATGCTGCCCTCCTCTTCCTCCAGGGCCCGCTTGCTGCCAGCACCCCCGTTCTCCTTGCTCCCCTCCTTGGGCCTGAAAGGGAAGGGCAGTGGGCAGAGCTCAGCTCTCGGGCTGCTGGGGCTGGGCTGGCACAGAGGTCGGGACACTGGGACCCTAGGTTCTGAGCCACTGAGCCGCAGCCTGGCCCTGCCTCTGAGAGCCCAGAGGGGATCCAAGGGTCACCCTCCTGACTGACCCCAGGACAAATCCACCCAGGGCTAGACGTAAAGATTTAAAAACTAAGCATCTGCTGATGAGAGATCCACTGGGCACCTAGCAGGATGGGGCTGAGTGGCACTGCCCTCCCCAGCCCTTGTGTCACCCCTCCTGGCTCATGGGCCACAGCCCAGTGCCTGTGGGAGCTCACCCTGGCCGGAAGTAGGGCTGGCAGATCCAGTGGAAGAAAGGCAAGCCGCCCGCAGGCTTCTCCCCTTCCTTCTGCCTGGCCATGTCCTCCTGCAAAAGCCCAGGGGGCCGTCGTCAGCACCCAAGCCTCCTCCCACCCGCTGGGCATCTCGCCAGCCCTGCACGTGCCTGACACCGCAGCTTCAGCTCCCAGCTCACAGCCGCCACGCCCTCCAGGGTCTTGGCTTTCGCAAGCTCCTCTCGAAGCATCTGGTGCACCTGCAGCCTGAGACAGACGCCCTGTCACGGTGGGCCCACCACCCAGCTCACCATCCACCCTGAGCCCTGGACACAGGGCACTGCCTCTCTTCCTCCCCAGGCTTCCCGCCTGACCTGTCACCCTGTCCCTTCCAGACCTGACTTGGTGGCAAACTTTCCAGAAAGCTCCCTCTTAAAACCCCCAAGGCCCCAGGTAGGGCTCAGACCCACAGCATCTGCCTGGCGGGGCGACTCACGTGTGGTGCCACAGCTTGAAGAGGTGGGCCCGGACGTAGGACAGGGGGCAGGGGTGCTGTCGCACGATGTCCAGGTACTCCTCAGCCAGCTCCCACACGGCCGGGCTGCGGCCCTCGAACAGGGCGGGGTTGTGCAGATTGCCCTCTGCAGGGGGAGGGGCTTGAGGCTGTGGGCCCTCCTGTCCCAGGGCACGTCCACCCCCACCCCACATACAGGGCAAGGCTGGCCCCGCTCAGGCTGCTTGTGTGTGTGAGTGTGGGGGGCGCACAGCCTCACCTGCACTCATGACGCCCTGCACCCCCGTGTCCTGGATGCAGCGCTCCACGTCCCGCAAACACTGGATGTTCCCATTGGCGAACACGGGGATGGCCACGGCCTTGCTGCGGGGAGCAGTGCGGCACTCAGCCCGGTGGCAGGCCCAACCCCCCCCTCCCCGGCCGGGTGCCCGCCACGTCCCCTCACCGCACAGCCTTGATGTGCTCCCAGGACGCGGAGCCCGACAGAGGCCCCTTCTGCTCCTTGGTGCGCCCGTGCACTGTCAGCAGCTACGACAGACGCCTGGCTCAGCCCCACACCAAGCCCACAGGGCCCTCCCCTTTGGCTTCTGTGCACCAGCCGCCCACACAGTGCCTAGCTCTGTCCCTGCCCCCAGAAGACCCAGGTGCCCTAGGCTGCACTTGGGGCCAGCTGATGGGGAGGGGAGGAGGGAGAGGGGCCCAGCACCCCACCCCCACCCCACCCCCACCCCGCACTTGCCTCCCTCATCAAGCATTGCCTCAAGGTCACCGTGATTCTTGTCCACCCCCCACCCCTCCCGGGTGAGCTGCTTGTGGGTAGTTCCTGGAGTCAGGGCCCCCCAGGCACGGGGTGGGGAACAGCCCATGGCCCGCTCACCTGACAGCCAGCCTTCTCCAGCATCTGGGCATACCTCACGGTCTTGTCAATCTCTGGGAAGACACGGATTTTGCACGTGACAGGGACAGAGAGTTTCTCGTGGGCCAGCAGAACTGGGGGAAAGGAGAGTTGGCTTCTGAGAACTGTGGCCTTCACCCTCAGGCAGGCTGTGGGGATGCACGGCTAATCCCCCAAGGGAGCAAAGGCCCCGAACACATGGTCCCCACTTGACGGCAGCTGAGAGCCGCCTTTGTCCCCCATGACATAGGAGGGGCCAGAGCTGGGCAAGGACACTTGCCCTCTGGCATGGGACAGGTGCCTCTGCACAGCCTCCACCTACAGCAAGGAGCGCACTGCGGCCAGGACTCTGCTGCCCACGGCCCTGTCATCCGCCCGCTCACCCCGCATGCGCCCGACTCACTCATGCTCTGCAGCAGGTCCCACTCGTCCTGTAGGAAGGCTCCGTAGTGGCCTGCAAATGACAGCATGTGCTCTGCATTCTCCTCCCCTCACGTCCACGCAGGCCGTGAGGGCCTGCACGCTCGTCCAGAGCCCTGGGCTGGGGCCTCCTGAGCACCACCCCCACAGGCTCCCCAGGAGGGGGTGTCTCAGCGGGGCAGTTTCTAGGCACCAGACTTGTCCAGCTGCCTGAGCTCAAGGGTGCTGAAGCAAGGCCCATCCCGCACGGCCTCTGCCCAACCAGCCACTTCTCAGGCCCAGCGAGGAGGAAAAGCCAAGCCCCACATGAGGGGCACGGCAGCCAAGGATGTGACAGGGACCTCCTTCCAGTAAAACATTTATCCAGAGGGAGCCCAACAACCTCCCAAGCACTAGAGGAAGTGAGGACCCTCTGAGAGCCCGCAGAACCCTGTCCCCACGCTCTGCGCCCAAGGAGGGCAGCCCTGCGGTCCCCTCACCCCGGCCTGAAGCAACTGCTAGACATGACACTGGGCCCCAACTCACCTCGCTTGGCGATCATTTGTGGGCAACCCAGATTCAGGTCGATGCCATCGCAGTAACCCTGAGCCAGGAGAGCTGCCTGTACAAACACCTCTGGGTCGTTGGCACAGAACTGGAAAAGACAGGCCTGTCACCACAAACCCCAGCCAGGCTCTAGTCCCTTTGGCCACCTAGCTCCACAAGGATTCACATGGGACCGTGGTGGGGTGGTTCCGGGGGTTGACTATAGGATGGCGTCCTGTCCTAAATGCTTCTGAAACGACGAAGTTAGGACACATCCCCACACCACCAGGAAAGTGCATTACAGATTCACAGAATTTCTGTCAGTTGTAACAGAAAACCAGTGTCACTGACTTTCCTGAGGGCAGCCATTCTTTCTAACCGGAGACAGCAAGTGGGGTGATGTCACACGGCTTTGGACCTTTCGTGGCACCTACCTGTCCATTCACCAAGGTCTGAGCCAGCTCCCTGGGAAACAGATGTAGGTGCGCCTGGCGCTTCTATGGCCCACCCGCCTTCCCCGTCCTCCCTTCCAATCAGGAAGCTGTTTCTGGAAAGGCACTCGAGGGCAGGGGCAGGCAGCCCACCTGCACGATGAGGGGCCGGTCCTCGGGGCACACTTCACAGTACAGGTTCTCCTTCCGGTAGTTGGCATCGCGGACGAAGACCTGGGCGTGCAGCATGGGGGTGTAGCAGAGCTGGGCCCCATGGCGGCGGCTCAGCAGCCTCCAGGCCAGCTCGCTCTGGTCCACCATGGGGGCCACCACGTGCCGGGCCCCCCCCAGGGTGCGGCTCCAGAACTCGAAGCCCTCCAGCTTCGGCATCGCCACGCTGCAAGGGGGAGAATCCCAGGGCTCAGCCATGGCCCAGGAGAGGCAAGGCGGGCAGAGGACCAAGCTCAGGACGCGCTCCCCGCCCCCCCAAAGCCAGTCCAGTGCTGCCCCATGGTCATAAGCATGGACACTAAAGGTATGTGTTGGTGCAGGCCAAAAACTGAAACCCAGTGCCATCACCTTCCAGTGGAGACCTTGGGCAAGTCAGTCAACACCTCTGAGCCTTAACCCCTCACTTGTTAGCGGGATTAAGATGTTTGCCCGGCAGGACTGGTGTCAAGACCCAACAACATCCTGAGAGCCATGTCCCAGTGGGCGCCTGGTCCCAGCAGGCCACCATAAAAAGCAAGTTCCTGACCCGCCCCCCACGCCCCGCCCCAGCCCAAGGCAGGAGCACCCCGTGGCCACATCACAGGCAGATGTGCAACCAGGCCTGCTGTCCCCACCCACCCTCCTCCGGGTGTCAGGGGGCCGTCCCGGTGCTGTGAGGGTCCCAGCCTGGGCCGTGTGTCGGCGAAACGGAGACAGCGCTACCCTGCGCTCCTCCATCCTCCCAGTGAAGGTGCGCGAAGCAGAGCTCTTTCCTGTGGCTCGTCTCGTCCGCAGAAGCAGCCTGGAGGGACCCACCTTCCCCGCCGGCCCGGCCCCCGACACCACGAAGCGCCCAAGGAACGGAGGCTTTCTCAGTGGGCGCTTACTTCACTGTGCAGCTGTTCAGCGGGGTCACTTTAATAACTGCCGTGCCCAGCTGTGCGTTTGGAAGCACAAAAACCATCTAAGTGCCACGCAGTCCCCAAAACACCAAGGCAGAGTGGGTCTGGGCAGCCGACACGCTGGTCCGCGTGAAGGAGGAGCCGGGCGGCGGCAGCGCTCGGGAGCCGCGGGCGCCACGGCCAAACCCCGCGGGAAACCCACCTGAGTCCGGGCGAGGTCCTCCTGGGGCGGCCTGCGGGGCTCCAGGCTCGCGCAGGGTCCAGAACCGCCACACCGAGGCCGCCGCCGGGCCGCCGCCGGGCCCAGGGCTCCGCGCCTGGGCCGCCGGAAGGTGCGTCCGCCAGGGAGGTCCGGGCGGCGCGCGGTGCTGCGGGAAACGCGTCCCCGGGAAACCGCGCCCGGCCGCCGAGCGGCCCGCCAGCGAGGCCGGGGCCGCGCTCGGGGTCGGAGGGCTGAGGCCGGACGTCTGCTCGGCCACACCGGAGTCCCGCCCCAGCCCGCGGCCCGAGCAGGATCGCTCCTCTCAGGATTGTTTTCCTCCCTGCCAAGCATCGCGTCCTGGGAAGCCGCCTTGGGCCCCGCGGACTGGGCGTCACGGGCCGCCTGCCTGTCTCCTCCCTCCTCTTGTGCACAGTTCACAGCCTCCGACCTCCGTCTCCACGAGGCTAACGCCGGCCCGCCATGCGCGATGGGGCACAGCCCAGGGCCACTGGAATTCTCCAAAGTCACGAAAGGGTAGCGTTGCCAGTAGCAGTGCTTCGGGTGTCGCAGGTGGAGACAGTGATACCAGGACTGGGACGTGGCGCCACTGTCAGCCCCACTGTGTGACACGGAGGGCACTTGGTCAGGCCTCCTCGGCGTCGTCACCTCCAATCGGGGGTTAAGCACAGCCCCCCATCCCTTCAAGCATCATCCGCGACAGCAGGCGCTCTGCCCCGGCTCCCACACCAAACGCCGGGGTACCCTCAGGTCTCAGCGCCTCCCGAGCTGCGTGGGGGAGGCCAACGCCTCACAGCCTTCGCATTGTTGGGTTTTGCACTAGTTAAATTAACGTCATGCGTTCCTTTTTATCTTTTCCAATGCAGCTGCTAGAAAGGTTCAGTTTACATATGTGGGTGGGGGTTTCTGGAACAGAAGGTGAAGCAGCTCACCACATCTTCTGGAGAAGCAATGATCAATCAAACTGGACAGAACTGTTCACAGCACTCGCTCCAGGGCTCCGGAAGTTGGCCAAAGGCATATGACATTTGAGAAACACTCATTATTTAAAAACAAATTACTTGAGAAACACTCATTACTTAAAAACAAATTACGGGCTATCAGTAGGAAGTAAGAACAGTGGGATACTGGAGTTTCCTCTGGGACCGCTTTCATCTCGTCCCAGGAGAGCAAGGCGGGTCTGGAGGACCTGAGCCCCCTGCTGACGCTGGAGAAGGCTGGCCTGACTGGGGGAGGGGAGCCCATTGAAACAGGTGTTCCTCAAGAACAGTTGCAACCACAGTAGCAAACTGTAAGGTTAATGTAACAGCCATCTCTAAGCAGGCAGTTGACCCCTTTCTTCTGGTATCTTTAGTTACATAGTGATAGCCTCTCCTTTGTTCCTGACATTGGTAATTATTAATAGACAACTTAGATGAAATGGACACATTCTTAAAAACACACAGACTACCAAAACTGACTCAAGAAGCAATAAAACACCTGAATAGACCTGCCACAAGTAGAGAGACTGAATTATTATTACATCCACGTCATGGATACGACACAGCATTAAAAAGGAACAAAGTATCGATATGTGCAGCACTCAGATGGTTCTCAGGAAAATTATGCTGGGTGGAAACAGCCAATCTCAAAAATAAGTCTGGTTGCATTTATAGACTGCTCTTGGAGTCACATCATTATAGAGACGGAGAACAGGTTAGAGATGCCAGGGGCTCGGCTTGGGGGACGGTGTGGGAGGGAGCCTTACAGTGACGGAGCAATTCTTTCTTGCTGGTCGTGCTGCTTGTACAGATCCAGAGCCACACGTGTTAAGATTGCACCCCTATACACACACATACACACACACGGACACAGGTAAAACTGGCGAGCTCTTTGTGCTGATGCCCACTTCCTGGTTTCCATCCCGTCCCACAGATGTACAAGATGTTGTCACTGGGGGAGTTGGGTGAAGACTACACAGAACCTCCTGCACAGTGTTTTGCCACGTTCTGTAAATTTCTATATGTAGTTTTAAAAAAAAACAATAGCCAAGGCAGGAAAACAACCTGTGTCTGTCCACTGACGAATGATGAGTGGATAAAGAAAATGCGATGTGGAATATTACTCAGCCATGAAAAAGGAAGCCTTGCCTTTGGGGACAACATGGATGGACTTTGAGGGCATTTTGCTAAGTGAGTTAAGTCAGAGACAAATGCGGCATAACCTCACTTACATGTGCAATCTAAAAACACCAAGCTCATAGAAACAGACTAGAATGGTGGTTGCCAGGGCTTGGGGGTGGGGAAAAGAGAGATGTGGACCAAAGGGTACAAACTTCCAGCTACAAGATGAGTAAGTTCTGGGAAGCAAACAGACAGGTGCTAATTCTAAGTAGCAACAGCATATCGCACACTTGCAAGTGCTGAGTGAGTAGACCTTGAATGTTCTGATCATGACAACGAAGGTGATTCTGCAAGGTGAAGGACGTGCTAGCCTCACTGTGGTAAATATCTAGCGATATATACACATGCTTCAAATCATCACGTTGGGGACCAGGTGTTTCTAGTAATGCTGCAGCGAACACGCTGGTGCATGTGTGGCTGTGGATTGGGGGTATCCACCTGAATTGCTGCAGGTATACATTCAGTATAAGTTCCAAGACTTGGGAATGCGTAGGAAATCTCTCTATATACAGACACTACTCAGCTTAGGGTGGGGTCGTCCCAGTAAAGCCATTGCAAGTTGAAAATTTCACAAGTGGAACAATTAAATCCCCCCCAGGGGTGCCACCGACAACAGAGCACGTAGTCAGTGTTCTGACCTTTGCCCATGTGACGGGAGGAATGACCGCTGAGTGGTAGCTTGTAACCTGCATTTTTCTTATAATAAGAGGTGTCTTATTATGTTATGGGTCTGACTGACTTGCATTTGGTATATATTGTTTGTTTTCTTTTTCTTTTTTTAAAAAAGATTGTATTGGGGAAGGGGAACAGGACTTTATTGGTGAACAGTGTACTTCCGGGACTTTTCCTGTCAAGTTGTTGTCTCTTCAATCTTAGTTGTGGAGGGCACAGCTCAGCTCCAGGTCCAGTTGCCATTGTTAGTTGCAGGGGGCGCTGCCCACCATCCCTTGCGGGAGTCGAGGAGTTGAACTGGAAACCTTGTGGTTGAGAGCCCGCGCTCCAACCAACTGAGCCATCTGGCACTGGCCCATGTAGGAATCAAACCGGCAGGCTTCGGTGTTAGGAGCATGGAACTCCAACTGCCTAAGCCATCAGACCAGCCCGTTTTTTTCTTCCTTTCTCTCTCTCTCTCTCTCTCATTTATTTTTTCTAAGTCAAATTGTTGTCCCTTCAATCTTAGTTGTGGAGGGCGCAGCTCAGCTCCAGGTCCAGTTGCCGTTGCTAGTTGCAGGGAGTGCAGCCCACCATCCCTTGCAGGACTCGAGGAATTGAACTGGCAACCTTGTGGTTGAGAGCCCACTGGTCCATGTGGGAATTGAACCAGTAGCCTTCGGAGTTAGGAGCATGGAGCTCCAACCACCTGAGCCACTGGGCTGGCCCCCTGTTTTCTTCTTGACTTTTGAGAGTTCTTTAAATTCTGGATACAAATCTTTTCCTCCTGTTTGAAAGTGATTTGCAAATACTTTCAACAGTTGGACATTTTTCACTCTTTTAACCATGTCTTTCAAAGAGTAGAAATGATCAAACTTTGATGAAATCCAATTTAACATTTTATTTTCTTATTGATTGTGCTTTTGGTGTCATTTCTAAGAAATATTTGTGTAGCCCCAAGTTCACAAAGATTTTCTCCTATATTTACTTCTAGAAGTTTCAGTTTATAATTTACATTTAGGTCTGTGATCCATTTTGAGTTAAATTTTGTATGTGTGGTGAGGTAGGGGTTGCAGTTCTTTTTTGTTTTCTTTCTTTGCGGATGGAGATCCAACTATTTCAGAACCACTTGTTGAAAACACAATCCTTTCTCCATTGACTTGCCTTTGCAGTTGTTGAGAAGCAATTGTCCTTACATGGGTGAGTGTATTTCTCCACTCGCTATTTTGTTCCATTGATCTAATCATGTGTCTTGATATCCGTAAAACAGCCTTGATTATTGTAGCTTTATAATAAATCTTTAAAAATCTTGAAATCAAGGGGCGGCCTGATGGCTCAGTTGGTTAGAGCACGAGGTCTCAACAAGGTTGCCGGTTCAATTCCCACATGGGATGGTGGGCTGCGCCCCCTGCAACTAGATTGAAAATGGCGACTGGACTTGGGGCTGAGCTGCGCCCTCCACAGCTAGATTGAAGGACAACGAGTTAGAGCTGATGGGCCCTGGAAAAAAGTTACCCAATAAAATTTTTAAAAAAATCTTGCACTCGGGGTGGCTGGTTAGCTCAGTTGGTTAGTGTGGTTAGCACCAAGGTTGACACTCAGGACATCAAGGGTAATACGACGACAGCTCTGATGGCCAGTCCAGAAAAAGAGTTCCAAAATTGCTTTGAAGGGTGGATTAGGTGCTGGCGTTGGTGCATAGCTTCCCAGGGAGAGTCCTTTTAAGGTGACTGTAGTGATATTCGGTAGTGAGATATGTAGCACTTTTTATAGGATGAGTTCACGAACTTAATTGTCAGACCTCTTAGACGATGAATTACGGAATTGTACACTTGAAACCTATGTAACTTTAGTAACCATTGTCACCCCAATAAACTTGAATTAAAGGGTTTTAACTACAAGTTCATTTTCTTTAATAGATGCAGGGTTGTTCGGGTTGCCTGTTTCCTGTCTTGTGTGGAATTTGCTCACTTCATCTAAGTTGTTTGGCACAAAGCTGTTCACAATATCCCCATAGTAGCCTTCTAACGTGTAGAATCTTAATGATGTCACTTGTCATTCTTGATATTGGTAATTTGTATTTTCTCTACATTTTTTTCCAGCTCTATCTAGTCTAAGGTTTATGAATTATTGGTCTTCTCAAAGAACTAGCTTTTGATTTCATTTTTTTAAAAAACTTTCATTTATTTTAAGTGTGTTTTTCCAAGACCCATCAGCTCCAAGTCAAGCAGTTGTTTCAATCTAGTTGTGGAGGGCGCAGCTCACAGTGGCCCACGTGGGGATCGAACCGGTGACCTTGGTGTACGAGCATCACACTCTAACCAATTGAGCTAACTGGTTGTCCCTCATTTGTTTTTTATTTGATTTTCACCCTGGTGTATATTATTTCCTTTATTCTGCTTACTTTGGGCCTCATTTACTCGTTTTAGTTTCTTAAGGTAGAATTTGCAGTCATTGAGAATTCTTTTTTTGACACAGGTCTTCACTGCTCTAAATGTCCTCTATGCTGTAGCTGCATCCTACACATTTTTATGCCATTTTCATTTTCTTTCAGTTCAAAACACTAATTTCCTTCAATCTCTTCTTTAAATCAAGGGTTATTTTATGTATAACTGTGTTATTTGGTTTCTAAATATTTGACGATATTCTAGAGATCTTTTTATTATTGATTCTAATTTTATCCAATTGTGGTCAGAGAAAATACTTTATAGAGGTTGAATTCTTTGGAATTTATTAAGACTAGTTTTGTGACCCAGCATGTGGACGCTTTTGATAAATTCTCCCAGGAATCTGAAATGTCATTCTGTTGTTGGGTGGATAAACGGCAGGTCCAACTGGTTATCGTGTTGTTCATTTTCATGTCCTTTTCTGTCTCCTTTTTCTATCAATTATTGAGAGGGGTTTTGGGATCTCCCTTATTTGCAGATTCATCCACTTCTCTTCTCAGGTCTGTAACTTTCGCTTCCTGTCATTTGGAGCTTTTTTAGGGGCATGAAAGTTTAGGATTGTTACCTCCTTTGGATTTGCTATGAGATGACAATCTGTAGTATATTTTTGATGTTAAGACGCCAACTCCGTGAGTCCTTTCACTACTGTTAGTTGGCATGTTTCCAAGCGGCATTCATGCTGTAGCACATACGGGAAATTCATTCCTTTTGGGGGCTGGATATTCCATTACGAGGATGGACCACACTTGTATATCCACTCACCTCCATCTGTTGATGGGCTCGGGTTGTTTCCATGTTGTGTCTGTTGTGGGTAAGGGCACTGCTGCTGGGAGCATTGATGTCAAGGACGTTTGAATGTTTGAATCCGTTTTCAGTTCTTTTGGGTACATAGTAGTCACGAAATTGTTGGCTTGTATGGCACTTCTGTCGAACTTTCTTAGAAACATGGAATGGCCCTTGGTCTGTCTCTGGGGTCAACACGAGCTTGGCGAAGCTGGAGTGGGCCTGCATCCACATCCCTGTATTTTCAGTCCTGGCCCCTGCACCCTACCCTACCGTAGGGCCCAGCTCTCCCTATCAAAGCTCACCTCCACCAGTGGGCCTAGAAACCCCCACTCCAGTGTGTCCACCTCATCCCTTGGCTCTCCCTGCCCCTCCCCCTTCCTCCCAGCCTCCACTCCTTTGCATAAACCCTGAGTCAGTCTTAAGTTCAGCTTGGCCAGTTCTGCAAACACTGATGCAGGTGTTGCTGTGAAGGTATTTTGCCATGTGGCTCAGGTTCACGTCCACAACCAGATGACCTCAAGTCAAGATTATCTTGAGGATGTGGGTAGGAT
The DNA here is from genome assembly GCF_057876585.1 of Rhinolophus sinicus. Lineage (NCBI taxonomy): Eukaryota > Metazoa > Chordata > Mammalia > Chiroptera > Rhinolophidae > Rhinolophus > Rhinolophus sinicus. Next base: position 57,213,959 of record NC_142512.1, read on the forward strand.
GCCTGCCATCAGCTGAAGCCCTGGGAACAGACCCCAGGTTCCTGAGGAACAGGAATTCTGACAAGACGTGCCTGGGGGTCCTCACGATTGCTGCCAGCCAAGTCTTCCAAATGCTCCTAATAGACTGTAGGCCTGTCTCCTGCTTGTTCTGTTTGTGGTACAGCCCCGCAGCCCTCCAGGGGGTGTCTAGCCTGCTTTCTGCAGCGGGGCGCTGCCACTCTCCCTCTGGCATGCCCAGGAAGCATGCTAAAGGCTGAGGGGAGCAGAGGGGTCCCCTGTGGGCCCCCAGGTCTCAGCCAGGACAGGGCTGGTGCTTGCAGTGGCTGGTCAGGGAGGAGGGCAGAAGAAAAATGACCAGAGAGGCCACAGCTCACAGGCAGTTTAATCGTGAGAGGCTCAGAGAAGAGCAGCAATTTTACCAGGTTGGTGTAAAAATGAAACAGGGGGTCTTTGAACTAACAATTATAGTAAATTTCAAAATCTGAGCAGAAATTTGAATCACATTTCTTGAAAAATTAAGAGAACAGAATGGGTGCCCGGTGCCGGCTGCTCTGCCACACAGGCGTGCATCACTGCCGGCTCCGTTGTGCCGCCGGCTCCACCGTGGACATGGCCGGGGGCTCCCCAGAAACGCAATAAATAGAATCCAAACTGAGCCACGAAGGGACCCATGGGCAGAGGCTCGTGGCCCCGTGGACTCTTCACAGACCAGGACAGGTCTCCGAGTCAGCAGTGCAGGTCCCGGCCCTGCGCCCACATGCGAGGTGGCAGCAGAGTGGCCATGTGGGAGGTACCTTGGCCCCGGGAGGGCTGGCGTCAGTCCTACTTCTAGCACGGTCCGCGGGCAGCTGCGCGGGGTACAGGCCGCGCGGTCCCACCGGCAGGACCCTCCCTGGCCCGAGGGACGTGGGGGGTGGGCTAGCCCTCCCGCACGCTAACGCGTGGCTCGGCCAGGGAGCTGTGGATGATGCCCAGGATGGCCTCCAGGCCACTGCCCTCCAGCAGCGTGCGGTGGTCCCCCTCGATGATGTGCACCGACACCTTGCCATCGCACACCTGAGACAGGTTGTAGTCAGCGCCCAGGTCGTCGCCGTACGCGCCGCCGGTCTTGGCGCGCAGCAGCGTCACGTTGCCATGGTAGGTGGCCCGCGGTGTGTACTTCTCCGCCGCCCGCAGCTTATGGTAGAAGGAGTGAGCGGCGAAGGTGAGTGCGCGGCGGTCCAGACCCGCGTGGCTCTGTACGATCAGGTCCACGGCAGCCGCCACACGCTCCTCCAGGCCCGCCAAGGGCAGCAGCACCTCCAGCACCTGCGGGACAGGACGCTGAGTGGGTGCCCACGTGCTGCTCGGGTAGCCCGCCCCCCACCGGCCCGGGACCCACCCTGCTGTGCTCGGCATCGGTGAACTGCTGCACGAAGAAGCACAAGGCCTCGGTCTCCGCCTCCCCCTCACAGCCTGGCGTCAGCTTGGCGCGGTAGCTCTGCAAAAGGAGGAGGGGCTGCTATGGCTTCGCAGACGGGCACGGGGCCCTGGGACAGGACGTGGGACCCCGACGCTGCCCTCACCTGCGTGTACGCCAGCACATAGGTGTGTGAGCCGTCGAACAGGAAGAGGCTGTTGTGTGTGTGGGCGGGGTTCTGCTGCGCCTGCAGCTGCGAGCACATCTCAAAGGCCACGCAGGCCCCGTAGGAGTAGCCAGCGATGCGGTAGGGCCCCTCCGGCTGCACCTGCCTGATGCACTCGATGTAGTAGGCAGCCAGGCTCTGGATGCTGTCCAGGGGTGCAGCTGTGGGGGGGGCAACAGGCTCAGCTGCGGGTGGGGGGGGTCCCTGGGCCCCACAGGCACGCCACCCGCCTGGTTGGGGAGCGTAGCTTGGCAGGCAGGGCCCGGCCACACCTCGGGTGCACTGCAGGCCGTAGGTGGGGATGCTGAGCTTGGCGGCCAGGCTGTGGAACACCGCAGTGGAGCCCTCGATCGGGTGCACCAGGAACAGCGGCTGCTCGGAGCTCTGCACCGAGTTGAGCCTTGTCAAGGTCGGGCCCTCGGGGTTCACCAGCAGGATGCTCAGGTTCAGCTGGGCCTGCTGCTGGGCAGGGCTGCTCTCCTTGGGCGTGGGGGCTGCCAGCTCTAGGGGGAGGGGCAGATGCCAAAGAGGGCCGGGGCGCACAGGCACACGCGCAGACACACGCACGCTTGACTCAGGCTGCTGCAGGCCTGGTGACGTGTTGGGCATGGGATCCTGGCCCTCCAGTAAGCGCTTAGGAAGGGGCCAGATAAACAAGCCCTGACATAGGGGCCCAAGCTGCCTACGGGCCAGCAGCTCTGGTGGGGTGGGGAGGGCTGTGCTGGTCCTGGGACACCTGGCCCAGGCTCCCCCAGGGTCCCCCCAGCTGTCTTCCACCCCACACGTACCTTTAGCCGAGCCACTAAGTCCCTGCAGCTTCCGAAGCGTCAGCTGCTGGATGTCCCTCATGGACATTGCCAGCTCGTGCTCGCGCTCCAGCATCTGGCGCACCTCCACGCCCATGAGTGAGTCCAGACCCAGGTCCGCCAGCGAGCTGTCCAGGTTGACAGCGGCCAAGTCTCGGATGCCTGGGGAGAGGCGCTTAGTTGGCAATTTGGGAAGGGGGGCTGGGGCAGCAAGCACGCCCCCTTGTACAGCTAGGGGAGCCGAGTGCCGGCCAGAGGGGACGCTGCTTCCTCACCCAGGATGTGCGCCACGGCCTTCAGCAGGTCCCGCTGGCCGCTGCTGTCACTGCGACCTGCGGCCTTCTCGGCCAGCACATAGCTGGACAGGACCGGGTAGGGCTGGTTCAGGAAGCGATCCAACACCTCCAGGCAGGAGACTATGCGCTGGGGCAGAGTCCCACCAACGACCGTCTCGTTGGTGCCCATTGATTCAAGGATGATGCCTACGTCACCAATGGCGCCCCACTGCACGGCAAGGCCTGCAGGCGAGGAGGGTTGGGGTGAGTGGGTGCACAGTGGGGCTGGCAGCCAGCGGTGCAAGGATGGGCAATGGGGCGCACCTGGGAGGTTGTCTTGCTGACGCTTTTCACATATGCGTTCCATGGTGGAGTTGGCGAAGCCATAGTTTGTCTGACCCATGTTGCCACGCCCGCAGCTCAATGAGGAGAAAACCACGAAGTAGTCCAGCTCGGGGCACGCCTCCCGGGTCACCCTGTGGGTGCCTGAGTCACAACCTGGCCGGCTGCCCCTGCCTACCCACTGCTGCGTCCCTAGGCCCTCGGCTCTGACCCCAGCAGAAGCCTGTGGCCTGGACCCTGGAAGGGGGTGGGGGCACCGTGTGGGGGAGGGTGTGGGGTGAGGGGGGAGGACTGGGAGCTGCTCCCTGTACACGCTGGGCCACAGCCAGGCCGAACTGCACTGGGGTAGGGCAGGGCAGGGGGCCAAACACCCCACCTGTCCAAGTTCAGGGTGCCGCTGTACTTGGGCTTGTTGACGTCCTGGAAGAACTCAGGGGTCTGGTTCTCGAACATGGCATCTCTCAGGACCTGGGGGTGAGGCGTCCTCAGTGCCTGGCCTGGTCCCAGGGCTTTGGAGGGGTTGGCCTGGGAATCCTTCCCTGGGTGGTCAGCACTGGCCCCTCAGCTGCACTCACCATGGCCAGGTTGAAGACGCCTCCTACAGGGCCCAGTTGTGTGGCCTCGGCGATGAGGGCCCGGGCCCCATCCAGTGAGCTGGCGTTGCTGGTGGACACCAGCAGCTGGACTCCCTGGAGCCTCAACCCGTGGACCTGCTTGGCCTGGTAGCCTATGGTCACGGGGCAGTGGGCCGGGCCAGTCAGCTTTCGGCCGCCCAGCCCTCCCGCTGCCCTGCCTGTACACGCCCTCACCCAGCTCACCTGTACGAATCCCCGAGCGAGAGGTCAACACGAGCTTCTGGGCCCCTCGCAGCACGAGCCAGTGTGCCAGCTCCAGGCCGAAGCCACCCAGGCCCCCGGTGATGATGTAGCTCTTGTGAGCCGAGAAGAAGGTCTTGGGCACGGCCACCATCAGCGTGGGTGTGGGCGCCTGCAGCATGGCCTCCCGCTCCTCCTCACGCACCTGCAGTCCAAGCAGAGCGTGTTCACACGCTGCCTGCAGGGGCCAGAGCCAGGGGTGCCGGGCGTCCCCCTCACCTGGACCACCACTTTGCCGATGTGCTTCCCCTGGGCCATGTAGCGGAAGGCGTCCTCCACCCGGTCCTTGGGGAACACGGTGCAGTTGAGGGGCTGCACCACGCCATCCCGGATACCCGCCCGCAGCAGGGCCGCCACCTCCTGCCAGTTGGTGCTGGCCTCGTCGAACAGTGCGTCCAGCAGGATCCCGTGGAAAGTCACGTTCTTCAGGAAGACGGCCATGCCTGCGTGGCGGGGGGGCGGGCGGGCAGAGGGCTCACCACTCTCGGCCCCCTGCTTGCCCCGGGTACCTCACCGCAGCCCTCAGCCCCTGCCCACCCGCCCATTCCAGCCCATTGCCCGGCCTCACCCAGCGGGTTGTTGTTGGAAAGGTCAACTTTGCCGATTTCCAGGAAGCGGCCGTGCTGGGCCAGGCACCGCACACTGGCCTGCAGCTTTTCTTCTGCCAGAGAGTTCAGGACCAGGTCCACGCCTGGTGGGGGACAGAGGGGTCCTCACAGTCACGACCACTGCCGGGCCTATCGGCACGAGTCCAGAGGGCCAGAGTCTTCTCCAGCTCCACCAGGGAGGAGGGAGAGAGTGTGGGTGGGTGTCGGACGGTGGGTGATGGGGGTCGGGAGGCCGCTGAGCGCCCACGGGCCACGCACCCTTCCCAGCTGTGTGCCGGAGCACATGCTGCTCGAAGGATGTGTCCCGGGAGTTGGCGAAGCTGGTGTCGTTGAGCTGGGGGAATCTGGCTTGGAGGTATGCCCGCTTCTCAGCTGACCCTGGTGGGGGAGAGGCACGTGATGACGAGCCTGGCTGAGGGGCTGCTGGGTCGGCTCGGGGCTCCAGGGATGATGACCAGCTCACCCACGGTGGTGAAGACTCGGCAGCCCATGCTGAGGGCGATGGTGATGGCGGCCTGGCCCACACCACCCGAGCCTGAGTGGATGAGCACTGTCTCCCCACGTCGCATGCGCCCGCGCACCACCAGTGAGTAGTAGGCCGTGGTGTAGACGACAGGCACCGATGCCGCCTGCTCCAGGGTCCTGCAAGCATAGTGCACAAGGTCAGCTCAGGCCTGAGCCCCGGCCACATCTGTGTGGGGCCCCAGGCTCACTGCCCGATGGACTCACCAGCTGGAGGGCACGTCCCACAGGAAGTCCTGAGACAGCAGGACAGAGGTGGCCAGGCCTTCGGCGGGTACCAGCCCCATCACACGCTTGCCGTTGACATCTCTGCCGGAGAACTCCATGCCCAGCATGCAGTCCCGGGAGGTGAACTTCCCTGGGGGCGAAAGGCGGCTGAGTCCAGCATTTCCCCAGGAGGGCAAGTGCATGAGCTCAGGCCCATGACCCGCCCTTCCCAGGTCCCCCTGCTCCCCGCCGCTGCATGCTGCCCGCACTCCACACCTGGAATGGCATCAGGGGACAGCTTGCCCGTGGCCAGCATGATGTCCCGAAAGTTGATGGAGGCGTAGTAAACAGTGCAGAGCTGGACTCCAGGGCTGGATGCTGGGGTGTGGCGCAGCGGGGAGCAGACCCAGCGAATGGAAGAGAGATCCCCTCGGGTGAGGACGTTTACGTAGGCATGCTCTGTCTGCTCCTTTGGCTGGTCTGAGGGCAACACGAGGTGGGGCTGCCATGGGGCCACTGGGCTGGGGTCCCCGTTCCCTCCTCATCCCCCCAGCTGAACAGCAAGGAGCCGGCTGGGGGTGCTCACCGTGCTCCAGTGGGAAGTGGCGGAAGGCCCCCCAGGCCCCATCCCGGTACACGTTCATCACCAGGTCCCCCTGCAGCACCTTCTGTAGCTCCGTGGAGCCCGGGTCCATCTTGGGGACGGGGGACGTGCTGCTGAGGTTGGACACCAGGATGCACCTGTGGGCAGCAGCGGTGAGGCGAGGCTGGGGGAGGGGAGGGGAGGAACAGGGAGGGGGGCAGCGGGGCAGGCATATCTTCTCACCGGACCCGGTGCCCCCCAGGCTCCTTGCGGAGACAGTTGACCATGCCTACGACGCCTGATGTGGTGCAGCCGACTGCCGTCAGCCACACAGGTCGGGAGGAGTCATCAGCCAGAATGTTCTGCAGGACAGGGAAGGGTTGGCCTGTGGAGGGTCCCCAGGCCCCTGCGTGTGGTACTGGGTGGGAGCTGGGAGGGAGCTGACCTTGAGCGAGTCCACCCATCGGAAGCTGGTGTCCTCCACGGGCAGGAAGATGGGGCTGTCTTGCAGGGCCGGCCGGCGGCACAGGAAGAGCACGGAACCGTAGAAGGACCTCTTCAGGGCCACCAGCTGCAGGGCTGCCCCAGCAAACAGGCTCTCCCACTCGTCCTGCGCGTGGGGGGTGGTCAGCACTCTGGAGGGCTCTTGGCCCTGCCCACAACCCCACCCCCCACCTCCCAGGCCGGCTCCCAGCTCTGCCTCCGGCACCCCGCACCTGGCTCAGGAGGCTCTGCCTGCCTGGCTGTGGCTCCGGGCAGGTCAAGAAGGCCACTGTCTCCCCGAGGGAGTGTCCTCTGAGCAGGGTGTGCAGCAGCAGGAAGCCGCCCTTCTTGACAGCGGCCACCATGTTGTCAAGAGCTGTGGCCAGGTCCCCAAGGGTGGCCACTGCGAGGTTGCACACCAGGAGGTCAGCCTCACCCAGGCTGCTGGGGGCGGGGCCTGCAGGGTCCCACTGGCCCTGGGCCACGTCATGCTGCTGAAGCTCAGCCTGGGCAGACTCCAGGGCCTGGGGGTGGCGATCAGTGGCCATGTATTCCAGCTGCGTCATGGGCTGGGTGTTGAGCAGTGCCGGAATGCGGGAGTACAGGTGGCCATCACCAGCCAGCACCTGGAGGGGACAGATTCCTAGATTGCTGCCATCCTGGCAGACATCTCGACACTGGCTGGGTGAATGTCTGCCACAAAGGCCTGGACCCCTATGGCCTGTCCCTGTGGTCCTGCCAGTGTTTAGGGAGGAACAACGGGAACGGCAGCCTGGCAGTCTCGAGCCAGCGAGCTGGCACTGGAAGGCGCCCTGGCGCCTTAGGTCTGAGCCTGCATGGAGCTGGCACCCACCTCCACCACCTTCATCTTGACGCTGCTCAAGTTCTCCAGGGCGGTGTCCACGCAGGCCTTGAGCGCTGGGGAGTCCAGAAGGCCGCTGAGCAGTGGGTCGTCACGCAGCAGGGGCCTCTCCCGGGCCAGCATCTGGCCCAGCTCCAGGTGCAGGTTCCCGTTGAGCTGCAGCTGGCAGGCGGCTGCCAGCACCCGAGCCAGGCCCTGCTGCGGGGGCTCCCGGGGCACCTGGGCCCCATCCAGTCCAGGCACCACCATCTTCAGCCCCTGCTCCGCCACCTTGGTCTGCAGTACCTGTGCCAATCCTGAGGGGTAGGGGGAAATAGGCACTAGGGAGGGGCCTCACCTGGGCTGGTGTCTCCTGGCCCCCTGGGCAGTTGTCTGCTTGGAGCAGGGACTCGGGTGACCAGGACCCAGGTGGCCTTGTCCTCCCAGGACACCAGACAAGCCAACAGATGGGGGAACAGACTGGGCAGACCAGTCACCCAGGGCTGGGAAGTGGCGTCAGCCACGGGCCACTCACTACTGCATGCTGAGGGCAGAGGCTGCTATGTCCCCACTGAGGCTTGAGCCCCACAAAGCATGGGGCTCCACAGAAGGTGAGTTCAGTGCCCTGAGATCCCCAGTTGCCCCCCTCCTGCCCCCCCATCAGCACAGGTGTGAGCTGTCCACAGGGACAGGGGACCATCTGCAGGGTCAATGCTCTGTGGACACTATGCCAGAGGCAACGCGTCATGTGTCATGTTTGAGCCCTGGGCCCCCTCTGAAGACTGAGGGATGGTTAACAGCGATGGGAGAGGCCGCTAATATCAGCTCCGGGTGGGGAGCCAGGCTGGGGGGTGCGGGGAGCTCACAAGGGGGCCTCAGGAAGGGCAGGTCTGGGTTCCTGGTGAAGGAGAGGGATGGAAAGGCAGAACAAGTCCCAGTGACGGGCTATGTGGGGAGATGAGCTGCCACCACTGGAGGACCACAGCTGCAGCACCGGGCCCGGAGCCAGGCCTCACCCCTGCACCGCTGCAGCTCCTCCTGCAAGGCCACACTTCCGGCCAGGCACCTGCCCTCCACGTGTGGCGTGAAACAGAACTTCTCCAGGGAGGGCGTGTGCTGTTCTTGCTGCCGTCGGGGGGCCACCGAGGTGTTGAGCCGTGAGACAAGGACGCCACCAGCCACTATGCTCTGCAGACAGCTGTCCACCGTCACATCAACCGCTGTGGGGACAGGCTGTCAGTGTGGGCAGCGGCTGACTCAGGGACAGTGCTGGGGGCACAGGTGCGGGGGCCGGACTACCTTGGGCCTTGCCCTGCACTGCATACACCTGCCGCTGGTGGGTGGCCGGGTCGATGTGGACAGCACCAATGCGCGTGGGCAGGCGCAGGCTGCGCTGGCTGGAGCCCAGGATGGTTATCTGCAGCATGGAGTCCAGGAAGGTCACCCAGTTGTCTGCCCACAGCAGCTGGCCTGTGCTGCCTGCAACAGACGGGCCATCAGCTCAGCTAGACCCGGTCTCCTGCACCCAGAAGCCCTGGGAGGCCGTGGGCCCCTCACACCTACGACTGCCCTCCCTCCACCTGGTTTGGGCGACGGTGCAGTCACGTGGCACCTGGACACTGGGCAGCAGGTCAGGCCCAGTCTGGCCTTAAGAGGGACCTTGACCCCCGAGTATAAGTGGGCAGCCCGTGTGCCTCACCTTCCAGGTCGGCTTTGAGGACACCCTGGAAACGAGGGCCATAGTCGTAGCCTCGCAGCCGCAGCTCCTTGTACACGTCCTCTGAGGTCAGATGGAACGCTGCCGTGGGGTCCGCCGGGTCCAGGCCACCGCGACTGCTGAAGAGCTTAGGGTCGGGGTCCTCCCACTGGTACACCTTCCCTGTGAGCAGGGGTGTCAGAAGGGCCTGAGGGTGGGGACGAGCCAAGCTGGGAGCCAGGGCCCCACCCAGGACCCCACCAGGGACCCTGCAGCCGCAGGCACCCTGCTCACCGCTCATTATCAGGCTGCCATTCTCAGACACCTCAAACGCGCGGGAAGCCTCCAGAAGCCGCACCTCCAGGGCCACGGAGCCTGTGGGCAGCAGGGTCAGAGGTCAGCCCCAGCGGCCAGCACGCCCGCACGCCTCCAGGCCACGCCGCCTCACCTGTCTTAGGCAGGATGGTGGCCTGGTGAATTGTCACGTCCTCAAACACCACAGGTGTCTGCTCCATGTTTTGGTCCAGGGCATGCGCCAGTGTTCTCCAGACCAGGCACAGGTAGCCGGTGGCGGGAAAGATGACACGGCTATTGATGCTGTGGTCCGCCAGGTAGTGGTCAGGGGACTCGGGGCTGGTATCTGCACGGGTATAGGTCTTAGTACCCTGCCCGGAGGGAGGGGCCAGGCCCACCACCGCCCGCCGCCCGCCACCCTGCTCACCAATGTTGTAGACGGTGACAGAGGCACAGCTGGAGCCACTGGGGAAGTCCTTCGCGGTAGGCACGTCCCAGGTCTGGCTGTGGTCCCACTTGATGTGGGGGGAGATGAGGGGGGTGCCCCGGGGAGCTGGGAACTCCACAGGCGGGAACAGGTCATTGGGGCTGACGTCAATGCTGGGGGTGGGGGCAAGGTTAGGACATGTCTGGCCCTGGGACCACCCTGCCACACCCACTGCCATTGGTCTCCCCTAAGGCACCGGGTGCTGCCAAGACAGGCCGAGGCCACAGTGAGGGTGCTCAGTGCGGCCCAGCACCACCGGCCTGAACCCTGGGGATGGTGGTTCACTACAGAACTGCTTGGGGTCCCCCCGGGGGCCCGCAGGGGCGCAGACTCACCCGGCCAGGTGGAGCTGGCCCACGTGGCTGAGGAAGAAGTGCAGGTTGTCCGCGTGGTCCTTCTTCATCAGGGGGACGATGGTGCAGCTGGGCTTCAGGCCTCTCTTGAGGACGGCCTGCGTGGGGCACAGCAGGCTGAGGGCTCCCTCGGGTGGTTGCTGCCCACCCACTGTGCACACAGGGCCACACAGAGCTCCGTGACCCTGACGCGCCCCCCCAGCCCCATCACCGCCCTGGTCCCAGGGCGCACCTGCAGCAGCGCGTGGGGGGCGATCTCCAGCACCACGGCGTGTTCCGGCACGTGCCACAGCGCTTCCTGGAACAGCACGGGGCTCACCAGATTGTTGACATTGTACTCAGCCGAGGGCGTGCGGGCCAGGCTGCTCTGCCACTGGGCCTCGGGGATGGAGGTGCTGAGCCAGCGTGTGGAACGGGGACGCGGCTCCCGGATCACCTGTGCATGAGGCCGGCTGGGTCAGCACCAGGGCCCAGCCCAGCCGCCGCCCTCCGGAGGCCCCTCCAGCAGCCCCGCAGGGGCCGGCCCACCTTCTTGAGAGCTTGCAGCAGCGAAGGGGCGATGGCTTCCATGAAGTACGAGTGGAAGGCCAGGCCGCCCGTCCGCACCTCCTTGGCAAACACGCCCTCCTGTCTCAGCTGCTGCACGAACTGGGACACTGCAGCCTGGGGGCGGGGAGGGAGCTAGAACACGAGCTCGGCCCCCACGCAGAGCCCACCCCAGTGTCGGGACAAGGCCTTGCCTCGCAGTGCACACCTGAGGTCCTGAGATGGTCACCGTGTCCTTGGAGTTGTGGCAGGCTGGCACAACGCCCGGGGGGCAGCGCAGCTTACAGTCTTCCCAGGACAAGCCTGTGGGCAGAGACAGTCTCACAGAGTGGCCATAATGACCAGCCAGGGTAATGACAGCCGCGGACTGGTGCCTTTACGAGGCACTTTCCCCACGCTGCATCCCATCTTGGGCAAAGGTGTCATTACCATGCTCTCACGGTACCACCGGTGTCAACACCCCAGGCTTCTGCCCAGTGGAGGCTGCAGCCTGGCCCCAGCCAGGCCCTCGGGTCCCCCGCCTGCCTGAGGAGTGAGCAGCCGTCTCTCACCCGCAGCCTCCCAGGGCCGAGTGCTAACGGAGGACGGGCAGGACGGCTCACCCCGTACCCTGACTTATCAAAAGTCCCGTAGGTTCTCGTCCTCAGGTGGGTTCAAATCAGGCTCACACAAAGACAACCACACTGGCCTTTACTGACGCCCATTGGTGAGTGTGCCGGGCACCAAGGCCACCAGGCACGGGGCAGCCATGTGGATGTATCTAAGGATGGTGGCCAGCAAGTGACCCCTAGGCCCCTGCTTCCACCCTCCCGCGCCCCCAGGGGCACCTTCTGGCCCAAGGGTGGAGAGGAACAGAGAGCACGGGGCAGCACCTACCTACGGCCGCCATGGACCCTGGGGGGATGTTGGCCTCCTTGATGCACTGGCCCCTCCAGTAGGCGGCTAGGATGGCCTCCTCCCGAGAGAGGCAGCCGTCAGCATAGCCACAGGCCACCTCCCCCAGCGAGTGCCCGATGATGCCATCTGGCCTCAGGCCCATGGAGGTCAGCAGGTCTATGAGGGCGATCTGTGGGAACGGACGTGTCACCTCAGGGCCGGGACGTCAGACTGCCCACTTGACTGTGCCCTCAGGTCCAGCCCCAGACCCTGAGGGCGCACCTGGATGGCGGTCAGGCTCACAAAGGCATGGACAGTGTCGTCGAAGGTTGCCTCGTCCGTGCTCAGCAGCAGGTCTGCCACCTGCACGCCCAGGGGCTTCAGGACGTCATCCGAGCGCAGGACGGAGTCTCGGAAGCTGGGCAGGCGCATGAGGCTGAGCCCCATCCCGCGCCACTGCGTGCCCATCCCTGTACAGCGACACGCGTCAGCACGCAGCCGCCCGCCGGGCCGCCACTCGCCCCGAGGGCCGGGCACAGGACTCACCAGAACAGATGAACCAGAGTGGGCGCTGGCCGGCAGGCACGCGCTGCACCTCTGCCTGGCCACTGCCCTCGCTGCCCAGCACGGTGTAGCCACGGAAGGGCATGGCGGAGGTGGGGGTGGCGGCGATATTATTCAGCATGCTCACGAACGCCAGGTCCTGGTGGTGCTGGCGGCCCTGCTCCAGCAGAGCTTGCACGGCCTCAGCGGTGCGCCCACTGGCCAGCAGCAGGCGGGGCAGGGCAGCATGTGGGGCGGGGGCCAGGGGCGGGCATGAGTTGGGTTGGATGATGACGTGCACGTTGGAGCCACCAAAGCCAAAGGAGTTCAAAGCCACGTTGCCCCCGCGGACGGGCAGGGGCTGCACCACCACCTGCAGGCGCCCATCACACAGTGCCGGGATTTCGGGGTTTGGGCTGTTGAAGTGCAGGTTGGGGACCCAGAGCCCATGCTCCATGCACAGCAGCACCTGCGGGCAGTGGCAAGTAGTCCTGAGGACCCAGCAGCCAGGGAGCTCTCGTCCCCACCTCGCCCTGCCCCGGTGCAGGGCTGCGATGAGCAAGTTCTTGCCCCTGCCTGGGTCCTGTCACCTCACAGGCCGAGTGGCTGGGGGCCCCGACACAAAGGCCTCCTCAGCCAGACCCCACCCAGGTCCCCATGCGAGAGTTGGGGCCGCCCAAGGGAGTACAGGAAGCCCCCCACATCCCGGAGCCCGAGTGATGGTGACCTAGGTCCTCTGGTGACCACTGTCCGTCTCTCCACTGGCCACCCAGCCCCCACCCGCTGGTCAGAAGGCCTGCCTGGGCTGCCCCCGCCATTTCCACTCTCATCGGCCCACATGGAGCCAGCCGTCCGCAGAACGTGACCCAGAACGAACCAGGACTGAGGCCTGGCCCATGCTTGTGCTCTGCTGCCTGGGCCTCAGTGGCCGGCAGCTACCCTGAGGCCCGTGGGGACCTCCCTCCACCTGGCAGCCAGGACCAGCCCACCCACCTTGGTCAGTGCCACCAGGCCTGAGGCGGGCTCTGCGTGCCCCATGTTCGACTTGGTGGACCCGATGAGCAAGGGCTCCTGGCGGGTGGCGCACAGGGCTCGGGCAATGCCATTCAGTTCCTGGGGGTCACCAACCTGCGGGGGACATGGGGGGGTCAGGACTCGACCTGGCGCCGGGGGTGTGGGTGTGGGTGTGGGTGGGGGCCTCACCATGGTGCCCGTGCCGTGCGCTTCGATGTACTCCAGGGACTCAGGGGTCACCGCGGCCGGATCATACAGGGAACGAATGAGCTGCTCCTGCGCCTCTCCAGACGGGAAGGTCACGCCTGGGGGAGGGGCCGGGCCTCAGTACCCTGACCGCCGATGGGCTGCGGCAGCCCCGCCGCCACCCCCCCCAGCCTGCTCCCACCTTGCTCCTTGAAGCCATCGGTGTTGGCGCCTGTGTTCAGGATGGTGGCATACACCCGCCGGGCCAGGGACTTCTTGGTCAGCAGGATAGCTACCACAGCCTCCGCGCGGCAGTAGCCATCCCCTGAGGTCAGAGGGTACCTCAGGCTCAGGGACTTGGAGGACCCCAAGCTCCCTGGGCCATGAGGCGAGGCTGCCCACGGGCCCGCCCTGGCCCGCCCCCAGGTCCCCCATCGCGGCCTCACCCGCCTTGTCGAAGGACTTGCAGGTGCCGGAGGGGCTGAGCATGCCCAGCTTCAAGAACTGCACTGACGTGGTGGGCTTGAGAAGGACGTTGATGCCGCCCACGAGGGCCGCAGGACACTGCCCGCTGCGGATGGCCTGGTAGGCGCAGTGCAGGGCCATCAGGCTGGAGGAACAGGCCGTATCCAGAGCGATGCTGGGCCCTGCAGGAGGGCAGGCGCAGGGCTGTGAGCCCTGGGGCCCAAGGGCTCAGCGGGGGAGGGGAGGCGAGCACCTGGGAGGGCCTCGCTGTCCTGGGGCCCACACCCCACAACGGGCACCCACCTTTAAAGTCGAAGTAGAAGGAGAGGCGGTTGGCCATCATGGCCCGCTGGCAACCCACCATGCTGTAACCCAGGAGGGTCTCGGGGTCTCGGCTCAGAGCCTCGGAGGCCTCAGAGCCGCTCACGCCCACCCACACGCCGGTGTGCGACCCTCGGAGCGAGGCCGGGTTGATGCCTGCGGGGAGCAGCAGTCAGACCCCACAGCTGGGCCTGCTGGGCCACACCCTGCCTCCCAGCTCTTGGGGGGAGGCTGCTACTCGGCCTTCTTGGCTTGGGTGAAGGGTGCTCCATCTCAGCCTAACTGGAGAGGCGGGGCAGACCCAGGCAGAGGGAGCAGAGCCTTGGCCAGCCCATGGAGGGCCGAGAACGGACAGTCAGATAACCAGGTCACAAAGAACTGGGGCGGGGGTGTGGGAAGGGGGGGGTGGGAAGGTGCGCCAGGTGGGGCTCCAGGTTCTGGGTCAGGCAGTGGCTGGAGACAGCCAGAGGTGAAGACAGAGGGCAGCATTGTCCTCAGTCTACTCCCCTGGCCCCTGGTGTTGCAGACAGGGTCTGGTGAGCCCCAAGGGCCAATGAGCACCCAAGCCCCAAGGGCAGCCTGCCCTGGGACAGGCGAGATAAGGAGACAAAGGGAGACAAAGGCTAAGTGTCCAGGCTCTTAAAGGAGACACTCCCCGGGAGTGGCGTCCAAGGTCTCTGGGTGGGGCCTGGGCAATGGAAAGGCCACCAGGGTCTGCTTGCCTCCCCTCCCCCCAGAGGGGTGCGTGCCCATAACCCTGTCACGTTCAGTGTCGATCCCAGGGACTGGCTAGTGTCTGCTGACCAAAGGTGGGAGCAGGAGGCCCCCAGGGTCCTCATCAGGGCCAGCCACCCACCCCTTCCCACAGGCAGGGTGGGCATAGCAAGGGCAGGAGTCCTGGGGCTCAGCACTGGCCCTCACCCCAGATCAGCCATGCGACGGGGAGCCAGCAAACTGGGGCATCAGGACATGCCTGGATACGTCCCTGCCATTGTGACACCCCGACTTGCCCCAGGGCCCACGCCTCCTGAGCCTCAGGGCCGGGGACAACCTCGGCTCCCCTTCCTCCTGGATCAGCTGCACTCAGAGTTCTGCTCTGAACATGTGCTGCTTTTGGAAGCGAACAAACAGAAGCACTGCCATCAGATTGTGGCCCCAGGCCGGCCAGCAGCTCCTGGTCACCCACCTGCGTCCACAATGGCCTCGTAGGAGACCTCCAACAACAGACGCAGCTGGGGGTCCATCGTGTGCGCCTGCCTGGTGTGGACCCCAAAGAAGGCGGCGTCAAACTTGGACAGATCCTTCAGCTTGCCAGACCGTTTGGGCAGGCCATAGAGTCCTGCAGACATGGGCAGACGGACGGCGCCCGTTGTGGGACGTCACAGGCCCCACGGGACCCACGGAGGAGGCCATGCTGCGAGGAGAGCTGGCTCCCCAGGAGGGTAGGCAGCAGCCCCAAGAGCGGCCATTCTGCCAGGCCTGCGTGTCACTTGGCAGCGTGTGGCTGACTGTGACCCCAGAGCAGAGTGTGGTGGGGCACAGCAGCGTCCCACAGCCCACCACCATCCTGGACCCTCTCTGCCTGGCCCAAGCTGGGCCAGCCCCGCCATGCTGACTCACATCCTGTAGATCAGGTAGAGCCACCCTGCGGGG
Source organism: Rhinolophus sinicus (assembly GCF_057876585.1). Taxonomy (NCBI): domain Eukaryota; kingdom Metazoa; phylum Chordata; class Mammalia; order Chiroptera; family Rhinolophidae; genus Rhinolophus; species Rhinolophus sinicus. The sequence goes on from NC_142512.1 coordinate 57,229,560, forward strand.
GAAGGTACTGGGTGTGAGGGAGTCAAACCAGCTTCCCGAGAACCTGGGACATGTGGGCCAGCCGTGGCCGGCCGGGCTCTCGCCCACCTGGCCTCACCCTGGCCCTGGCCCCGGTGCCAGGACCCAGCAGGTCACATAGCTCAGCTGTAAAGTGGGCACGGATGCACACCAGGGCCGACCCTCTGCCTCCTGAGGCCAGAGCCCAGAGCCCAGAGCCTACTCACCGGCCTTCCACCGCCTGTCGTCCTCTGTCACCATGTCCACGCCACCGATGAGGTTGGCCCAGAACTCCTGCATGTTTTCCGACTCGGGCAGCTTCCCTGACATGCCAGCGATCACCACTTCCTCCATGCTGCTCCCTGCGGGGTGCACACGGGTCAGCTCTGGCCCCAACAGCATCTGCCCTCCTCCACCTGGCCCATTCAGGGTCTGAGAGCAGCATGGAGGACCAAGCCCCCCCCCCCAGACCAAGGGCCAAATGGTCAGCTCCTGGTCCTGCGCTTCCCGGACGGAAGCCCAGGGTGTGTGTGGGTTCAACTCTGGTCCAGCCAGCCCTCACCTCTTACTGGGCCTTGGCACTGGCCTGTCACATCTGGGGCCCCGACCTGGGGTGATACCACCATGGATGGCCCTGCTGCCCTGTGGCTACCCCTAGCAGTCAGTGGCCTCTGCAACCTCCTGCTGTAGTGCTCCTGGGAGGACTATCCAGAGAAGGGCCCAATCCCTTCCCAGGACAAGACCTCCTGGACGTCAGCCTGCTAAAAGCTGGCCCAGGAAATCAACAAGGAAGGAGAACGGGCACCAAGGTTTGAGGGAAGGAAAACATAAGGGTGGGGAGGAGCAGCAGCCCATCCTTCACTCAGCACCCCAGGCTGCCCTCCACGGCCCGATGCCACCCAACTGCCCGGACTTGGGCAGGGCTGTGGGTGCCAAGGCCCGCAGGGCTCTGTGGAAAGGTGGCCCCTGCTCCACAGTGGGCCAACCCGAAGAACTTTCCCTGGTCAGGTTGCAGGCAATTGCTGCGCAGACCCATACAACTGTGCAGGTGAGGCCGCAGGATACTACTTGCTGACCTCCACGTAGCCTGCCTGACCCAGGTCCCCAAGGCGCCTGCAGAGGGAGCCCTGGCCACCCTGAGCTTGTGGGCGCAGGACGGTGGCTCCTTTGCAGCCCGAAGGAAGGGGCAAAGTCAGGGTTGGTCTAGCAACTTCTGCCAATGCCCTAGGGCCTTGTAGTGCTAATGTCCGGTGGGGGTGGGCACGCCAACCCTTTGCCCTCCTGGGTCTCTCTGAACAAGGGCCGGCTGAGTAGAGGAGAGCAGCGACTTCGTTGGGTGGCCGAGTGTCCCTGATGTCTCAGCAGGGAAGGAGCCCCCTCCCCCAGCGCTGAATAAAGAGCTCTTTGCGGGCCCAGGGGCACCAGCTCCGGGGCGGCTGCTTCCTCCAGAAAGCGCCGGCTCTGTTCTCCCCCTACTTGCTATTCACGCGGAGTCCGGCGGGGCCCAGACGGGGGGTGGAGACCCCCGCAGCGCGCACCGCCTCCCCAGTCTACCCCGCCGCTGCCACCGAACGGGCTGGAGCTGCTTGCCACCCCAGAACCTTGGGGGTTCCGGCCGGCGCCCACGTGGTGGGGAAGCCGGTCCTCACCCGGCGCCGGGGGCCTCTCCACCACATCCCTCCCTTCTTCCCGGCCCTCCGGTTGGCTGGAAGGGAGCCTCCGGCTGGGGCTGGGCCTCGGCTATCCGGCACACGAGGAGGAGAGGTGGTGGTGGTGCCGCGGTCGAGCTCAGGGGCCTGGCCCGCATGGAGACCTCTGAAGGCGCCAAGGGGCCCGGCGCGCACCAGGCGGCGGGTGCTCCCACCGGCCCTCGGGGGTTCGCAGCTACCCGGCCAACCCCACTCCGAGACCAAAATGGCTGTTCGCGGCACTCTCTGGCGTCCGCCCCTCGCCATCGTCTATCTGTCCCACCAGGCCTGGGGCGCGGCGCACGGGTCCTTCATCACCCGGCCCCGGACGCTCTACGGGGGCTCGGACCGCGAGACCCGAGCGGGCCTCGCAGGGCGACCTCTCACCACGGGCGCGCCCCGTGGCCGGCGGATGCTGGCCGGCGGCGCCCTCCGAGCCCGGCCGCGCCGCCCCGGCCCCGGGCTCGCCGCTGGTACCTGGTCTGGGCGCGGGCGGCAGTGCGGGCGGGCGACTGAGAACGAGGATGGAGCGCGGCGGAGAAAGGGGCCAGGCCGCTGCCGTCTCTCTGGCTCCCTCTAGGCCGGCGCCGACTCTATTTAACTGCGGCCGTCCCCGCGCGGACACGCCACATGGGCTGACAGCTTGGCTGCGCCGCCCAGGCCAATGAGCGTCGGGGCTGCGCCCCGGGACCCGGCGCGCCGCCGCCAGTGGGGTGATGCCGCGCGCCGCCGCCGCCACCGCCGCCGCCGCGACCCTGCGCGGGGACGCGCCTGGGGAGGAGGTGCCGAGCTGGTGGGCCGAGGACTCGGGGGGCGCTGGGGCGGGGCGCGCCGCATCACCCCCGCCCTCCACTTCCGTTTCCCGCCCCGAGGGTACGCGGTGCGTCCCCACCCCCAGGGCCGCTGGGGCCACGTGTGCGCGGCGCGCGGGTTAAACGGGACCGGGCGTGTTTGGGCTACTTCGGGGTGGGGGCGGGCGGTCACACCGGGGCCACATTAGAGTCCAGGCGGACCCCCGTACGGACGGACGCACATGCCAGCGTCTGGGGCGGGCACAGCCGGCTATGGGCGTGGCTCGTTTTGCCGCCGCGGCCAATCGGGGGCCGGGGGCGTGCGCACAGGCCCAATGGCGGCGCGCGAGGGGGCGTTGCTAGGAGATAGGGTGAGGGGCCGGCCCCAGCGCTGCGCCGGCCGCGGCGGGCGAGCGCGGTCGTTGACCCAGCCGGGGGCGCACTGGCCGGGGTTACTGCCGGTCACCGCAGCAGGGGACTGGTCCTCTCTGCCCGGCCGTCCCGCTTCGCGGGGCCGGCGCGGGAAGCCGGGCGGACACCTCCCGAGCCAGGCAGGGGTCGAGTGGGCGCACCGCCGACTCCCCGGAGCCGGCCGCAGGGAGGGGCGCGGCCATTTGGCGAGCGGGCTCTGCACGGACACCGCTTGGTGTGATTCGAACAAAGGAGCCTCCCTGGACAGACGCACTCGCGCGCGCACTTGGCCATTCGCACCCTCGCGCGCTTATGCGCACCGGCGGAGGCTCAGCTCTGCGTCCGGGCTCACTGGCGCGCCCTCCCTTGCAATTCTGCCTAAACGGTTATGGAACTTACAACTCCCTGCCCCGCTGCTCACTGGGGGCTTCTGGCTCCTGCACAGTGGAAGGAAGGGCAGGACAGGAAAAGGGGAGAGCTTGGAGCCCCCACAGCGGAACTGCTGTTCTGAACAACCTCTCCGCGGGTTGTCTTTTTCCTCTTCTGATTTAAGAGTTTATCAGATACCTGGGGTCCCCGGCCAGGGGCGGCTGGGCGGGCTGGGCTCGAGACCCCGGGCTCGCACCACGGAGGGCGGGTAGGTGGGGGACTCGATCATGAGCTCTTAAGTGAGTCTACCGAAAGTGACCCGGCATCTCCATTCACTTTTTCAACTAAAAGAAGTCACATGGCCTTGCGGCATTCGAAGAGGCAATGCGGGAAACAGCAGAGCACCGACCCCCCCCCCCCCGCCCCTGCCCCCCCCCCCCCCCTCTCGCGGAGCTGCTCCAACTTGCAACTTCCCGGCGGGGCTGACCGAGTCACCGCCGTTGCTTCTGCCGGAAGCCCGCGCGCCCAGGACGAGCAGTTCTGGCCCCTGGAAAGGCCGACCTCCCTGGCCGGGTGTTCAAAGGGGGCTGAGTGAAGCACACGGCCGATGCCCAGGGAGGCATGAGCCACGGCACCGCACACCAGGTCTGTGATCTCCGCGCCCTGCACCCGGCAGCACCTGTGAGCCAGGCAGGTAGATGACACTGTCTACATTTTACACAGGGGCTAACTGAAGCCCAAGACGTCACACACAGGGAGGGCTGGGTCCAGCCTTCCCCGTCTCCTCCTTTCTCCTGGAGGGTGAGAGCTGGCCCCGTTGGGAAGCCTCAGTGCTGCACCCAGGTGGCCTAGGGCACAGTCATGCTCCATCCACCTGGGGTGAGGACAAGGCCTGTCCCCAGCCCTCAGCACTGCTGTGCCAACCAGGGGCAAACACCAGGGGAGAAAAGGACTCAGGACTCAGGACTCGGAGAGTTGAGCACAGGGACATCTCCCCACACTGCCCTCCCTCCCAAGACAGGCGATGTGGCTGTGACAGCCTAGAACCCACGGGTGTCAGGACGTGCAGTTGTGATCCCTGGGATGTGTTCTGGTGGGGGAGAATGGGTGTGGCTTTGCAGCACCTGGAGTGACCGGCATAAGTTTGTTTCTCACCCTTGCAGTTGCCCGGTCTGGGGCCACCTCCACCCCAGCTGCACCCTGACGCGAGCACGAGAGCACGCACGAAAGAGCATGTGGGGGGCAGCTTGGCGAGGCAGCCTCTGCTCTGGCGTGGGGTCACCGAGCCTCACGGTCCTCATTCCTCCTGGGCTGTGCTCTGTGGGGTCCACCTGCTTTGCGGTGGGCCTCTGCTCTCCATGCCCTGCGACTTGCCGGCGCCTGTGGGCAGTGACATGGGCAACCTGGCTCTGCTGGGCACAGTCCTGATGCCCAGACACCTCCCAAATAGGACAGGTAAACAGCTCCCAGGCCAGCAGGCAACCGGCTTTAATGCAGTCCACACTCGGTCTGTGAGGCACCCCAGCAGCACTGGGGGACCTGCACTGCAGCTCACAGCACCCCCCTCCCCATGTGGGCACACACACGCATCCCTGATGTGGAGATTAAAGCACAGGCCCCCAGCACCAACTAGGAGTGGGAGAGACGGACAGGAGGACAGGGGAGGGGTAGCCAAGGAAGTCAGTCCTTGAAGTTGTAGTTCCGGACCTTAGGGGGCCGCTGGTAGCCTTTAGGCTTTGCAGAGTGGGCCCTGGAGGGTCTTTCGGGCTTGGCCTGGGCTTTCATCTTCATCCCTTTGATGGCCACGGGGCTCCGGTCAGGGTGTGGGAGGCTGTCAGCTGCTGGAGGTGCCGTGAGCTCTACCAGATGAGAGAACAGAAAAATGCAGTTACATCCCAGGCCAGGAAGCCATGTGCTTAGAAAGCAGCTCACTTGAGTGTACACTGACCGGCAGTGGTTCCTGCCAGCAGGAACCAAGACCACACGCCCTGGCTGTTGGCACAGGAGCCCCGTGCAGGCCAGAGGCCCTTCTGTGGTGACCATTCAGTGGCAGCAAGGTCCCAGTGTCGCCGCACAGGAGGTTTGTGGGCACGCGCTCTCCAGATGCTTTGCAGGGCGTGAGCCTGTCCCTCCACTGGGTACAAAGCGCACTCGGCCCTGAGAACTGTCTCCTGTCATAACCATCCTGTAATGGCTCCATGGAGGGGGCTACCAAGGTTAATGGGTGACTCCTGGCACTTGCCCACTGTCAGCGCCTCTGCACCTCCAATTGCCCAGCAGCCTGGACACACGTGGCCAGGCCCAGGCCAAGGACCTGGGTGTGGCAGCACACACCCCACGTGGGCCAGCATGCCAGAGCGGCCCTTCCTCTACACTGGGGCTTCGATGGTGATTTTCTTTATCCTTTGAGCTTCTATGTTCAAAGTTTTTAGAGCTAAGAATGTATTTCTTTTGTAAAACAAAAAGGATGTTATTAAAAAGCAATTGTAAGGGCCGGCCCGGTGGCTCAGGCGGTTGGAGCTCCGTGCTCCTGACTCTGAAGGCTGCCAGTTCGATTCCCACATGGGCCAGTGGGCTCTCAACCACAAGGTTGTCGGTTCAATTCCTCGACTCCCCTGCAACTAGCAACGGCAACTGGACCTGGAGCTGAGCTGCGCCCTCCACAACTAAGACTGAAAGGACAACAACTTGACTTGGGGAAAAAAAAAAAGTCCTGGAAGTACGCACTGTTCCCCAATAAAGTCCTGTACCCCTTCCCCAATAAAATCTTTTTTAAAAAAAGCAATTGTAAGATGCAAGTTCAAGACTGGCTGTCCGTTAGGGTGGGCCCAGCAGGTAGGCCCAGGAGGTCCACACTGAAGGGACCAGAGCCCAGAGCATAGACCAAGGGGGGTTGGCCCACGCGGCACTGGCATCTGTCACGTGTGAGACGCACTGTCTGCCCAGTGTCACCCTGGGCCTGGAGGTATGAGCTGGGGGGAGAGTATGGGACGGCAGGACACACCAGGTGGAGACCTGAGGATGAGGAAGGCAGGGCTGCAGACCGCTGGTGCCAGGGCTGGTGTGGGCGGGGGGCTGTGGAGAGCACGCACAGGCGAGGCACATGGGGGCTTGATGGCACCCCACTGCCCTTCCGGGCAGTGTCTCCAGCGAGCTGTCCGGACATGCCCAGGCCCCTGGCCCTCGCCTTGGGCCCCCGGAGCTGGTCTCCTGTCCTCTCAGCCTCCCTGGGCTCACACCCCCATGGCCTCCCTCTGCCCTTGGACCCAGTCCTGGCTCCAGGCCTCCCAGCATCCTGGTCCTGGAGGGATGGCGATGCGGGTCCCTGGACCCTCCCACACTCCTGCTTCCTGCCGCCATCACTGCTGCTCCCTCTCCAGGAAAATGTCTGAGTTTTTGGTTCTCCAGCCCCAGACTAAACTCATCCTCCACATGCAGAGCTTCCCACATGAGCCTACAGGCCGACCTGAGCACTACCCTCTGCTCGCTTGGTTTCCTTCTAGAAGGCATTGTCCAGTGTGGAGCAGTGGGGTCAGGGCCCTGACCACTGTGACCCTGGGGGAATCCCCCCAATGCGGGGACTGGCCCTCTTGGGTGTTCCAGGGGCCGCCTCCTGGAGAAAGGGAAGTTTAGGGAGGAGGGCAGCCCAGGCCCAAAGCTCTGTAGTGCTGAGGGGGGAGAGGAACTCAGCCAAAGCAAAGAGGCTGGAGGGCAGACAGCGGCTGTGTGGTCTCCCAAAGAGCCCGCACTAGGATGTGGCCGGTGCCTCCAGGGCAGGGTCAAGCCGGCTCCCATCTGAGTAACCTGAGCTGCCCTTGTCTGTCTCACCCGACCTGTTCTGCCCGCCCAGCCCAGGTTCTCTTCCAGCCCTGGGTACTGATCAGGCCTCGGGGGAAATTACAGGCCTCGGGGAAATTATGCGGGCACACGGCTTCGTCATGGGGCTCTGCTGGGCCCTGAGCCGCCAGCCTCTTCCAGGCCGGGCTCGCGTCCGGGATGGTGGTGGCCAGTCTTTTGTCTCAGAGCCTCCCAAGGGGCAGTGCTGGTCCCAGCTCCCTGGTGGCTCAGAGCCACTGCCCAACCCCCGTCAGCATCGGCCTCCAGGTCGCGCACTTCGGGCTTCCAGGTCTGTGCTCCTGAGAAAGGGGTCATGGAGTCCGTGCCTGGCCTGGTTCTCCAGAGCCCTCCCGGGGGCTGGGGGCAGCTCAGCACTCACTGCAGCCTCAGCTGGTCCAGCCAGTCCTGTCTCCACTGCCCCCCAACTCCCCTCTGGGGGAGGTGCTGAGATCCCTCTCAGGCCCTGAGTTCACTACTCCTCAGACAGGACAAATTACACACCCAGGTCTCCTCACCCTGAACCCCCTTTTTGATCAGTGTTTCAAATTAGGTTATGTCACACATAACTGTCCCAGGCAACCTAGCACGGTGGTGATGGAGCCCCAGGCCGTCAACATGTGTTGGACATGGATGCGGGTGTAACCTCCCTCCCCCTCCCCCAGCCCCAGGTTTCTAGAAACTGTACCTACTGCCCAGGACCCTGCCTGCCCCCTCCACCCGCAGCGAACCTATAGGAAACTGCTGCCACCCTTGGTGCCCAGGCTCTTGGTCAGACTCCAACTCAACAGGGTGGGGAAGAGGCAGGGAGGGCCCTCAGATCCTTCAGACCTGGCCTCGGTGAGCGCTGCCCACAGACCTGTCCTTCTTAACACCCCTCCCTTCCCAAGGCTAATACCCCACACTAACCCCTAATCGCTGCTGCCTCACACCATTTTCAGGGGCACCCCCTCCCTGGTTCCAGGCTCACCCAGACCTGTCTGCTGGGGTCTCGGTGTGGCCCAACAAGGCTCCCATCCTGCGCCACGAGAAAGGGAGCTTAGGGGACACGTTCTGTGGGCTAGTTCTGCCCTGGGGGAAAGGAGGCATCATCCCAGGTGGGCATGCGGGCCCCGCCCCCCATGGGCTCTGTCCCCTCTCCCTGACCCTGCCTGAGGGTCAGCTGGGAGAGGCCCGCAGTCAGGTGGGTAGGCCAGGACAGAGGCCAGGTCGGTGGCAGCTGGGGGGGGGGGGGAGGCATGGAGGTGGCTGAAGGTGGCGGCCAGGCCATAAGCCTGGCTTGGTCCCCACTTTGGAGGGAGAGGGCCCAGCGGGAAAGGAGGTGCAGAGGGCTGCTGGTCGTGGTGGCTGCAAACTGGCCTCAGGACCTGGAGCGATGCTGCCGTGTGTCCCCTGGGCTGCAAGCACTCAGCTGTATGGGGCCAGCAGGTGGTCACGGCGAGCAGTGGGGTGTGTGGACTCTGACCTGCCTTTTCAGAGACCTAAGCCCAAACACTGGAACATGAGAGAAAATTCATGAAAGGCACATTTTCAAAAGGGGCTGAGGGGCTGGGGTCAGCTAGGCCGCTCATGGCTCTAGGAGGCCCCCAACGCCCCCGGGACTCCAGCAGTGGGGCCATCCTCACACGCTGGTGCAGACCAGCAGGCCACACACGGCCACCGGCTGCTCTCTGCTCCTCTTGGCGGGGGGACAGCTGTCAGTGAGGCAACGCTCTCCTTTTCCACAGAAACGTGGCCCCTAGGGAAGGCTGCCCATCTCGCTCCAGGCGCCAAGAGCAGTGAGCCTGGCCAGGGTCTCCGCACGCCACACCAGGCCCCTGACATGGCTCTGAGGTCTGGTGATGGCCCTTTGGGCCCCGCAGGAGAAGCATGGGGGCGGCCATGCTGATGGCATGTGGTGTGTGGCCAGCTGTTCCCTGTCCCAGTGGAGCCCAAGTGGCAAGCAGGGCGGCCGTGGCCACGCGCACCGGCACCTCGGCCTCCAGGGCCCGTCCACGACTGCAGGCGAAGCTTTCCATGCACACACCTGCCTCGGCGCCCCGCCCTACACAGGACTGCAGTGGCCCCATCCTGACAGGCGGTGCTGGGCCGAGGGGCACAGCTCCTGCCCAGAGAAGCAGCTGTGCCCAGCAGGCGCCCACAGGAAGCAGGGCAAGGCACCCTGATGGAGACGGCTGCACCCAAGCTCTTCCCTGGCTCCACTTGGGGGGAAAGAGTACGGCCTCCTGGTCACCACGCTGGGCTCAGGGAGGTCCCAGAAATGGACCAGGCGGACAGAGCTGCTGAATCTACACTTCTTCCCCCACAACCTGGGCTGCACCCATCAGCTCCTTCCTGGCCCCGTGGAAAGGCTAACCCTCAGGAAGTGGCGTCTGGAAGGTCCTCTGCCCAGGAGCCTCGAGCAGACAGCTCAGCTCCCCACCCTCGCCGCCTGTGGGCTGGACCGCGGCGCACGAGGCACCAGGCACTTGTACCATGAAGAGGCCAGCAGATGGTGGGGCCACCAGTAAAGGTGATGGGGTCGGTGTGTGGGAGTGACAAGGAGCAGCTGGGCGGGGGAGTGGGGAGGGGCAGCCCCAGGTCCTGGCGGAGGTGGGCATCTCAGGCCCCCAGCACCCTCGTCACACCCTCCATGCTCCCCGGCAACACTCGGAGAAGACGCCACACCAGTCCTGGCACAGTACCCTCCCCTGGAATGTAAGTTAGACGGTCGACATCCGCCCAGAGATGGAGCTCCCCCTGGGAGGGGCCTTGGGCAGAGGAGGGACGAGCCTCCTGCCTCGCTGCCCTCAGCTCCCCACTGTGCTGGGGACTCTCAGGATGGACACGTCCAGAACAGGCTCTTCCACAGAACAGGGCTGGCGCTAGGCCTGGAGCCAGAGCACGGACACAGGCAGAGGAGTACATCTCAGTGCTGAAAGCACAGCCTGTCTCCCTTAGTGAGCACAGCTCCGCCCCTCCAGCCCCTGGTCCCACGACCCACCCTGGCTTCTGGCCACCATGGTCACGGGCAGCAAGCCAGAGGCTGACCTCCAGCAGGTTACCTCCTTCACTTTGCAGCATGTAGAGAGCAAGCGGCCACGACCAGTGGCTTGCGGCCACCATGGCTAACAAAAAGAATGATCTTTGTTAGCTCCTTGGTCAGGCACCATGGGGGAACAGCTGAAACAAAGGCACCTGCTGCAGTTTTGAGCATTTCACCTACACCCCCACCCATGAATTGGGCGCCCCTTCTGTGGACAGCTGGGCTTTTCTGCCCACCAGAAGGGTTCCCTCAGTCCCCACATGGACCAGGGGGGTTCAGCCCTGGTCACAGAGGGAACCATAAAATCCACACGTTTGCCGCAGGGTCCAGTGAAAGCTTAAAACCACATGAATTTTAGGGTGGGGACCTCGTGCTTCCTGTGTGTGAGTCTGTAGTATCAGGATTATAGCAGCTCCCTGTTTTAAACTAAAATACAAATGCAGCAGTACCTGGAACCTTCTATCCATGAGACCCCTGGTTCCAGAGAACAAAGCCCACAAAGCACCTTCCTGTCCTTCCAGAGCTAGAAGAATAAGCTGCTCACTTCTGGCCACCAGGTGCTGTCCTGATGCTCACGTGAGGACTGGATGGCATTCTTGGAGGAGGAGCATGTAGGACAGTTTGGATGGGGCCAGACTCACATGTGACCCGCCCAGGTCTCCGTGTCCAGTTTAGTCACACACCTGCAAACACCTACAGGGCACAGGGGTCCCTACACCAGCGGGACACCAGCTCTGCTTCTGCATAAAGATCCACACGGAAAACATTCTTGGAGGGAGCACTTAAATAGGGACAGACAAATCTGGCAGGCGCTGTGAGAGATGTGGGAAACAGGAAGTCAGAGCTGTGGGCCGGGCGGCGTCAGTCCGATGGGGCCGCGTGGCACAGCGGGGACCAGGGGTGCATGTAGGGAACGGATCCTGGGATGGGGGCCGATGTGGGAACAAGTCTAGGAAATTGGTGGGGCTCATGGACGTGTGCGAGTCAGGAAAACTATCTCAGGACACAGTCAGAACATGCATCTTGTAAAAGAGCGAAGAAAACGTGGTTTCTCCAATGAAAGGCAGGAATGCAGAAAAGTGAAACAGAAGAAAGTAAATGGGAGATAAATACTGTAGATTTAAGCCCAAGATAAGAATTCAGTAAGTATAAGTGAGTTAAATTCACTTAGGAAGACAAAAAAAATTCTCCAACTGGATTTGAAATAAAGAAAACAAGATCCAACAAGACATGGTGTGACACTCATTTAAAACAAAGGACACATAAAAACTGGAAAACAAAAAAAAGAGGTAGAATTAAGCAAAGAGTGTGACAAGAGGCAGAGAAGTGTGTGCCAGTAAAGGTTCGACCTCTAGGCACACTGAGTAACAGCCGAGGGCTGCAGGGGCAGCGGAGTCAGTGAGCACGGTGGACGGTGTGCCCGGCCTGTTGATCACAGACAGCCTCGCCGAGAGTGCACACACGTGCCCAGTGGACTGCCGGTGGATTACGGGACGCGGCAGCAGGCAGGAGGGTGACGCTCTCTCCTGGCAGCTGCAGCCTCTGCAGTCACCTGGCAAGTGTCCCTCAGGCCAAGTCGGATGCGGTACAGCTGGTCACCAGCACCAGGACCCCTCAAGTGTTGGCTGCTTCCAACTGTACAACATGCCAGTGAGTGACACGTGGGCAGGAGAGGAAATCGCACATGAGTTAGGAAATATTCTGAGCCGAATCGTAGAACGGGTAAGACACTGAAGCCATTTACATACATTTGTCAGGAGATACTAAGTAAAACTGGGAGGTGAGCTCAGCCCCCAACTTGGGAAGCTGGAAAGAAAGGAACAACAGACTTAGGGAAACAAGAAATGAGGAAATCGTGAAGCCAAAGGCAAATGAAATAGAAACCCTGAGAAAACAGAACACAGAGTATCGCTAGAACCCAGACTCCCGTCTGCAGAGATTAGTACGACTGATCTACAACTGGGCAGGCAGCTGAGCAGCGCAGGGGAGTCACGGGGGAAAAAACGAGCGTCCTGAAGAGCGATTCAATAGAAAGCGAATAAAACCCAGATGAAATGGAAAATTCCAAAACAAGGACCAAAAAGAGGCATTTGAAGTGTCCAACACCTATGAAGGAAATTGAAGGCTAAGCAAACACTTCCCTCCTCCAGAGCCCCAGCTCAGACGCACAGGTATTTCTACGGAATTTTCAAAGAAACCAAGGAATACTCAATTTCTACCTTATTCAAATAATTCAGAAAAGCAGGAAAACAGTGACAGCTGCCCAGCTTATTTTATTCCCAAACGAGGTAAGGACCATGCAAGAAAAAAATCACAGGCCTCTCCAACTTGTTAACAGGGAGGCAAAGACGAAATATAAACTTGAGCAAATCACATCCAACAAGTGTTCAAAACACAGCATTCCCAGCGGTGCACACCTGGCTCAACGCCAGGAAACCTGCTGCCATATGTCACCACATTAATAAACGGAAAGGAAAAAAGCAGGCTTATCTGAGTCAATGCAGAAAAAACATCGAACAAGGTTTAACACCTGCTTATGAGGTCTGACAATTAACTTTGCGAATTCGTTGCAACAATGTTGCTAACCTTTTTTGATATCAGAGGGATTATTTATTATGAATTTGTACCAATTGGACAAACAGTTAACCAAGTTTACTATTGGGGAGAGCTGAAAAGTCTGTGTGAAAAAGTTAGACGACCTGAACTTTTTGCCAACAATTCATGGCTCTTGCATCACGACAATGCACCAGCTCACACGGCACTGTCTGTGAGGGAGTTTTTAGCCAGTGAACAAATAGCTGTATTGGAACACCCTCCCTGTCCACCTTATCTGGCCCCCAATGACTTCTTTCTTTACACCAAAATAAAGGAAATATTGAAAGGAAGACATTTTGATGACATTCAGGACATCAAGGGTAATCCGACAACAGCTCTGATGGCCAATCCAGAAAAAGGGTTTCAAAATTGCTTTGAAGGGTGGACTAGGCACTGGCATCAGTGCATAGCTTCCCAAGGGGAGGACTTCAAAGGTGACCGGAGTGATATTCAGCAGTGAGGTATGCAGCACTTTTTCTAGGATGAGTTCACGATCTTAATTGTCTGACCTCGTATGATGAATACTCTTAGTAAATCAGGGATATCAGGGACATTTTCACCTTCGTAAAGGTTATTATTTCAGACATGCAGCAATGATTACATTTAGTGGGAAAACGAGCCTTAGGGGTTCAAGTTAGGAGATCAGACAAGACGGCCACTGTGAGTGCGCCTGTGAATGTGGCCCCAGGGCCCCAGCCGAGCCACAAGGAAAGAGAAGGAAAAAGGAGAAAAAGGAATGGAAAGTAAGAAACAGTCAGTCATTATCTGAAGATAATATAATCATCCACTGAGCAAATAAACAGCTCCAAAGACGAGCTGTCAGCATTAATACAGAGGCCCAGCAATGAGGATGCTCAGGTAAACCCACAGACTCCAGAACACTCCTGCAGACCGTGACCGGCTAGTAAATGTGCTACCGCAAAAAGCAAGAAAACGCTAAGCCAGCCTGCCGCCCTGGTTACAGTGTCGCTGGCTGCTTCTGCCACCAGCCTTCTGGTGGCCTTTCCTTAGCAGAGGATCTCGGCCACTGTTTTTTTGCCAAGTAAAATCTGTGGCATCCTCCAGAGACCATATAACCCCTTCTGAAGGAAGCAGACGGAAGTGGGTTTGTTCTATACACTGGTTTTCAATGTTTTCTAAGAAGCTGAGATACCATTTCTTACCACAAAGTCTGGTGTGTGGGCTGACACGGAGGGGCGTCTGGCTGGGGATATGGTCTGCACTAACGGCCTCCGGGTTCCTTCTCGGTACCACGTGGAGGGTAATCGGTAAGGGTGACAAGGGCCTGCAGCCACCAGGAAACGTGCGGGAGGTTGCTGCTTGGGTCTGTCCCATGCTGGGTCTTCTCGGCTGTGCCCATGACAGACTCCGGTCTCCTACACTAGAAACTGGGGGACCAGAAGGCGGTCCTGGGGCAGAATGTTCACTGACTACAGCGTCCCCAGCTCCGGGGTGGTGCCGTCCACAGGCTTCCTTTCCAAATATCATGTCTATCGAGCTATGGGGCAATGAAATGAACCCATTTTTAAGCATACATTTCAGTGGGTTCTAGGAAACATATCCATCCATGTGCATGGAACACTCTAGCACCCCAAAGAGCCCTGTCTCCAGCCCAAGGCCACCCTGATCACACGGGCGTTTTCGAGGTTCATGTCTATAGAGGGCATGTGGTACTTTTTGGTGTCTGGTTCTTCCCGAGACCAAAGCAGAGCTTCTGAGATTCATTCCTGTTGTTGTGTGTGTCAGTGGATCATATCACTTGTGGAGCAGTATTCCATTATATGGCCACACTGTCGCTTGATTTTCCATTTATCTGTGATGGACGCTTGCATCACTCACAGTTTCGGGGTGTTACAAGTGTTCACGGCATGTCCCCGGCTGCATGTGTCCCCATCCTTCTTGCAGTCACCCTGACCTGAACGCTGGGCTGTGCAGTCAGGGGGGCCACACTGCAGTGCCCCAAGATGTGTGACAGTTCCCGCTGCTCCATGCCCTCACAGCCACTCAACGTCATCAGGTTTGAAAGCATCTCCGGTCATGTGAGCGAGCGGGTGGTGGCATCTCGTGCTGGTTTAAATTTACATTTGCCTGATGACTAATGACACTGGGCGTCTCTCATGGGCTTACTGGCCACTTGTACGTCGTCTTCTGTAATGTGTCGTTTCAAGTATTTTGGATGTTTCTTATTGGGCTTATTCGTTTCTTATTATTGGGTTGTAAAGTTCTTTGTACGTTCTGGGTACAAGTTCTTGATATGTAGTCAAATATTTTCTCCCAGCTGGTGGCTCCCTTTCATCTTCTTAACAGTGTCATGTGAAAAGCAAAACTGTACTATTTTGATGAAGTCCAATCTGTGGTTTTTTTCCATTTATGGTTCAGACTTCTAGCATACTATCAAGGAAATCTTTGCCTACCTATCTCAAAGTCACAAAGGTTTCCTCCAGTGCCTTCTTCTGTAAGTTTTATAGTTTTAGCTTTTATGTTTAGGCTTACAATGGATTTTGAAGTAACTTTGTATCTGGTATTAAGGTGGCGGTCGAGGTTCATTTTTTTTCTATATGGATATGTAATTGTTCCAGCACAATTTATTGAATAAACTACCCTTTCCTTTTAAATTACCTTAGAACCTCTGCATAAATGGAAAAATCAATGAGCACGTGTGTGTGTCTGTTCTGACCCTCTGCTGTATATGCCTACCCTACACCAACAGCACACTGTAGCATTACAGTAAGTCTTACAGTCAGGTAGTTTATGGCCTCCAACTTTGTTCTTTTCCAAGATAGCTTTGGATATTCTGAATCCTTTGCATTTCCCTGTAAATTTTAATTTTCAATTTCAATTTTAAGGATGCTTGGATTTTGATTGGGTTGTGTTAAAACTATAGATAAATGTTGGAAGAAAGGACATCTTAATACTGAGTCTTCTCAGCCATGAATATGGTATATCTCTCCATTCTTTAGGTCTTAATTTTGTCAGCAATGATTTTTTTTCAGTGCACAGGTATTTTGTTTAATAGATCCATAAGTATTCCCTGGTTTGGGATGCTATTGTAAATGGTATTTTTATTGCAATTTCCATTGCTATATATAAAATATAATTGATTTGGTATCTTGACCTTGTATCCTGGGTCTTTGCTATTGTCACTTTTTAATTCTAGAAGGGTTTTTTTTTGGTAGATTACTTAGGATTTTTTATGAATTAGATCATGTTTTATTTCTTCTTTTGTGATCTGTATGTCTGTGTCCGCTTTTTTTCTTGGTCTATTATGGGGCTAGGACTGTCAACACAATGTGGCATCAGTCTTTGACCATGAAGTGAGATATTGGCTGTAGGCTTTACATAGATGCCCTTTATTGAGTTGAAGAAGTTCCCTCCTATTTCTAATTTGTTGAGGGTTCCTTTTTTTTCTTTTTGTCATTCATGGGTGTTTAATTTTGTCAAATAATTTTTCTGCAGTTATTGAGACAATCATGATTTCCCTTTTTGAATCTGTTAATATAGTGTACTAAACTTTTAATGTTATACCAACCTTTTGTTGCTAGGATAACACCCACCAGGTAGGGAAGCTCTGCCCTTTTCCCGTCATCTTTGGCATTGATATTCTAATATTTTATTAAAGATTTTTTGGTCTATATTCATTAAAGATACTGGCCCATAGTTTCCTTTTCCTTTATTTTTGGATGGGATTAATATCATTTTTTTATTAAATGTTTTATAGACTTCACCAGTGGAGCCCTCTGGCCTGGAGTTTTCTTTGTGGGAAGGTTTTCAGCTACACATTCAATTGCTTTAACAGATACAGGCCTACTCACATTTCTGCTTCTTCTTGAATCAGTTTTGGTTAACTCGGGTCTTTCAGAGACTTTGCCAATTTTAACGACATTAACTTGTCAAACTATTGACATGCAGTTGTTCTTATTATTCCATTACCTTCTTACTACCTGTAGGACATGCATCGATGCCCCTCTTTCACTCCTGACATTCGTAATTTGTATTGTCTCTCATTCTATCTTGATCAGTATAACTAGATGCTTGTTGATATTTTTTCAAAGAATCAGATTTTGGCTTCATTGTTTTCTTGTATTCCCTTTCTCTTTTCTATTTCGTTGTTTCCCACTTTTATCTTTATTATTCCCTTCCTTCTATAACCTTTGAATTCAATTTGTTCTTATTTCTCTAGCCTCTTATGGTGGAGGTGTCGATTGCTGATTCTGCAGCAATGTTCAATAATGCAAGCATTTAAAGGCATACATTTCTAACCACTATTTTGTGATTTTTTTCTTTGACTCATGAGTTATTAAAAAATACTCCATTTTCAAAATTTGGGGATTTTTTTTTCTTTTTTTCTTTTTTAGGTATCTTTCTGTCATTGATTTCCAAGGTAACCCCTCTGTGGTTAGGAAACATAGTCTGTATGATTTCAATCCTTTTAAATGTATTGAGACCAGTTTTATGACCCAATATATATCTTGTGGAATGTTCCATGTGCACCTGGAAACATGTGTGTTCTGCTGTGTTGTGTGAGAGGCGTAAACATGTCAGTTAGGGCAAGGTGGTTAAGGCACAAAGCTTTTATGTCTGTATTTATTTTCTGCTTGTTCCATCAGATCCCGGTGAAGAGGTGCAGAAGTCTGCAACTGGAACAGGGATCTGTGTACACCTCCTTTTATTTCTGCGAGTGTTCGCTTTATGTGTTTTCAGCTCTCTTCTTAGGAGCTCACAATTTGGGACTGCTGTGCCTTCCTGATTGACTGACATGCTGTCATTATAAAACGTCCCTCTGGTACTCCCTGCCGGGAAGTCTGAGTTGCCTCATATGAACACAGGCACTCAGCTTTCTTTATCTGTATCTTTATATTGAACGTGGGTTTCCTGCCTTTTTCTTCCAGTCGGCTTTTTAATGGGGCATGTAGACCATCACATTTAATGGTATTATCAACATGGTTGGTTTTAAATGAGTCTTCCCATTAAATTGTTTTGCATGTGTCCCATCTGTCCTTTCTGCCCCTTTTCCTTGTTTCCTGCCTACTTTTGGATGTTTTATGTTCCATTTTACCTTCAGGACTACGCTATTAGCTCCATGCCCTTGGGGTTTTTTTTTGGTTTTTTTCAATGGTTGCTCTATGGTTTACAATATGCATTTGTAACTTACCACATCCAACTTCAAAATAATATTACACAACTTCACATACAAGAGCCTTACAAGAGTAGACTTCCTTCCCCTCTCCTGCCATTTATGCCATTTTGTCACACAATTCACTTGAAAATCTATCACGAACCCCGTAATACACTGTTATTAGGTGTGCTTTAAACAATCCATTACCTTTCCGAGAAAAGGGAAAGTGTGTTTTCATCATCGGCCCACACAACTGCCACTCCTGCATCCGTGTTCCTCTCTGGTGATTCAGGATTCCATCTGGCGTCATTCAGCCTGAAGAATAGCCTTTACAATTTCTGGTAGTGCAAGTCTGTCGGTGTGAATTCTATCAGATTTGTCTGTCTGTAATAAACGTTTTAAATTTGCCTTAATTTTGAAGGGTTTTTCTGCTACATATAGAATTCTAGGTGACAGCTTTTTTCCAGCACTTTGAAGGTGATGGTCCTTTGTCTTCCGACTTAGGCAGTTTCTGAAGAAAGGCCTGTCATGGTGTTGATCTGCATTCATTTCTATGTAATGTGCTTTTTAGTTTTTCTTCAACTGCTTTTAAGGTTTTATCTTTATCACTGATTCTCAGGAATCTGATCATGATATTCCCTGGGTTGCAAGCGTGGGTGTGTGTTTATCCTGCTGCTTGGGACAAACTTCTTGGAACTGTGAGTTAAGAGTTTTTATCAAATTTACAAAGAAAAGGGCATTATTTCTTCAAACGCTTTTTCTGTCCCCTCTTTCATCAGCCGCGTGGACACGACCTGTCAGGGCACCAGCGCACTTCTCGCCCCCGTGTTTTCCTGGGCATCATTCTGGAGGTCGGCCGCTGTGTCTCCAGGACCCCATTCCTTTTCCTGCCATCTCCACTGTGCTGTTAGCCCCCCCCCCCAGTGAGTTTTCCTTTCAAATATTGTACTTTTCATCTCTAGAAGTTTTGTTCGGCTTTTTTATATTTTCAAGTTGTTTCATGTTTTTCTTTAAATACTTGACTACAGCCACAATAGTTCTTTTAATGTCTTTGCTTGTTCCCTCATTTCCGTCACTTCTGGGCCTCTTTCTACGGACTGATTTTCCTCTTGAATATGGATCACATTTTCCTGCTTCTTCCCAGGCCCCGTAATTTTTGATAGGATGTCAGATATTGCAAATATTGTTGAAATTTCCTCATTTTTTAGAGTGTTGGGCTCTGTTTTGGTAGGCAGGTGGACTCCTTGTTTGGTCACTTCAAAGACTATTTTTAAGCTTGTCTAGGATAAGTCTACATGGGCCTTCACTCCAGAGACAACTAGCCCGGGGTCTCCAACGAATGGAGGTGATCGCTGGGGACCCACCACTCTGACTGGCTGGAGCTTGACTATCTCCCTCCCCTGTGACACTCTGGAAATGGTTCCGCTTACAGGTTGGTTGTCTCTCTTCTGCCTAGATCTGTGCAGCTTTACTCTACGGGTTTGTACAGAGTGAAGCCTCGCCAACCCCAATTCCCACTCCCTCAACTCGGTAAAGCTCCTGAGCTCCGCTGGTACCCGTCCCCGTGCCAGCAGTCCAGAGCCGGGGGCCCCGGAGCTTCATCGCTGCACTTCTTTGAAGGTGACAGACCTGTGCTGCCTATGCCCAGCGTCTGAAACAGCTGCTTCTGTATTTGGTCCAGTTTTGTACCTGTTTGTGGAGGAATGTTGAAGTCCAGTCCTTATAAGAGGCTGGCCAGAAGCAGAAGAGAGGGCTAGCCAGGCTGTGCCCAGAATAAATACCACTAAAGACTAGGTGGCTTTGGCTAGTTCTTAAAGTATTTACTTTGTTTCAAAAGTTATTTCGACACAAGTTTTCCTAGGTGGCAGTAAGTGCTACATTATAACAACTTCAAGAGAAGAGCCAACAAAGATCTATTTCACCATCTGTTCTCAAAGTTTTCAGGATGCTCTGTACTTCAGAAGTCTCAGGCTGTGATCACTGGTGATGGCAGGAAGCTGGCCCCCTCACCCCCCCCCGTCAGGCACTGCTGCTCCTCCGGTGACCAGCACATGGTGCCTGGGCCTCTGGGGCGCAGGTACAAGACGATGCTGTGGGCTAGGGCTCATCCAGTCCCCTCCTGAGCATCGTATGGGCGGGGCCAAGAGGACAAAGATAACAGCTGAGCAGCCAGAGGGTAGGACCCCTTCACCCCGGGGTCCTGGAGCAGTCGCGCTCACAGTACTTAACAAGCCCCCGTCGTGCCCTTGTGGGCTACTTCCCAAGGTCACTGTGACAGCAGCAGTGAGCATGTGGCTGAGCCCTGTGCTGGAAGGTACTTCACCTTGTTCCTGGCCCGTGTTCCTACAGCCCAGCCCTTGAGCCCTGACCGGGGCTTGCATCATCACGTTTCTGGTGCAGAGGACAGCCCTTCTCCGGCTCACAGCAGCCTCTGTCCCATGGGGTAGGCTGGCCAGTCTGTGAGCTGCGTCTGGCAAGGTTCTCTTCGGCCTGCCCGTGTCACGGTGGCACACCGAGCCTTGTACAGATTCCCAGAGCCCAGGGGAGTTCTCTGGTTAGCGCACAGGCTGAGCACACAGATAGGCAGATTAGGACGCAATGTTCCGGGAGCAGCGTGTACAGTGGGATCATATACTGTCCTCTGTGGTCACCCATCTTGTGTGGTTTCCACTGTTCCTTTGTCATTACAAGCTGCGCCCCACTCCTCCCCACCCCGCATCCATCACTCAAGTGCAGCGTGGGGCGGCTGAGCCCTAGTTTCACAGGAAACAGAAAAACACCTGTGGGGAGGACAGATTGCCCCATTCCTGTTCCCGAGGCTTTTGCTGTGTATGTGGTATGACACGTGAACACACTCCCTGGGGCCCACAGGCTGATACGGCCACGGGCCATGATGCATCTTCTTGTTTTGTTACCCATGTGAAACCATAAACACGGCTCTTTACTGGAGGGCCATGTGTCACTAGGCGTAGCCAGATCTGGTTCTTTGGAGGGCCTGCTCCAAAGTGACCTGCGTTTTGGCTCACTTTGTTTTGATTTTTAATTAGTTGCCAATATTAAAAAACTGAAACATTCTATATAAAAATAAGCTTTCTAGCCCATCTCACTCAACCCACAGAAGAGCTGGCTTGTTGGTTCCACCACGGGGGGAGACAACTGTGGGGTGGCCCCAGCCACCACCAGCCCAACGTCTTCACCAGCCACCTGCTGCCTGGGGCCCATGGGTACCAATGTTTGGGACCTGCCCTGCCCGGTGGACTTAGGGTCTGAAGTCAGACGGCGTGGGTTCTGACCCTGATCCACACTGTATGCTGGGTGCCCTTCAGCGACTAAGCAGCGTCTCATCATGTGAATGCAGAGGCCAACTTCCCTGAGCTGCCGGGAAGGAACAATGCCACATGGCGGGGCCCAGGGAACACTGGGAGAGGCTCCGCAAACACTGCGCTGGGATGGGTGTGTGCTCTGCCTGGGCCCTTAGAGGAGAACAGCCTGACAACCTGCTATCTGATCTAGACGTCATCTCTGTCATCCATGGACATGTCCTAACTGCACACGGTTTCAAATGACTCTGTATTAACAGCCAGGTAACACGCTTATGCACATCTTAACATCTCACCCAACCCTTTTTAAATGAAAAAAATTTAATTTAAAAATTTTCTAATGTAATTTAAAAAAAAAACAAAAATTTAAAGGAAAAACCCAACACTACGATTGTGCCCCTTTGAAAGTCGTATTCCTTCTTATTCCTCATCTTTTCTTATTCCCTCATTTTCAGTTTGGGGGGTGGGTAAGAGTCTCCTCCCAGCAGGAAGCAGGGTGCACTGTAGGACCCTTCAGACCCCAAAGAGAGACAGAGATGGGGAGGCGTGCCCCCCTCAGGGCTGGGCTGGGTATTGATCCCTGGCAGCCAATTCCTCCACATTCCTGTCTATTATCTGTCTGACTCTTGTGACAACCTTGGCCCTTCCCCCACCTACCCCATCCCTGTCCCCTCTGGGACTCCAGGGAATGGAATGAAGGTTGGGACTTGGAACATCTGGCTAAGTGCTATGCAGCCTGGGGTGTCACTGGGGACCTGGGCCTGTGGCCTCCCGGGAGCTCTGTGGAATCAATCAGTTCACCCTGGGGATCCCACACCTCAGCCCAGTGAAGCTCTAGGAAGGCCTGGCACTTGATCAGCACTTGACCAACACTGGCTTTCAGCTGCACTCTCCCCTTAGAAACCCACCCAGATGGCATTTATTTGTAAATCCAGGCATCTGGGCGCCGCCCTCCACCCCCCAACCCCGCCCCTGCTCAGGGCCTGGGCAGCTGTCCCTTCTAGAACACACGTTCCCATCCTTCTGTGTCTGACTTTCAATAATCACAGAGAACATTCATTTTCTTATTTCAAAGCACACATAACTGAAAAACTGCAACTGAGAACCAATAATGAAACATCATTGTGCACCTATCAGACTGGCAGGAAAAGCAAGTGCCTGATAAGGATCGTCCTGCACTGCAGTGAGGAAAGGCGCGCTGACAGCCCGCAGCCGCGAAGCTTCAGTGTGGTAACAGGTCAGGACGCGCACTCTGACCCAGGCACTTCCCTCTCCTTCTCCGTCCTGTCCATGGGCTCTGGGCAGCGCGGCCAGCCCTGGGAGCTG
The DNA here is from genome assembly GCF_057876585.1 of Rhinolophus sinicus. Lineage (NCBI taxonomy): Eukaryota > Metazoa > Chordata > Mammalia > Chiroptera > Rhinolophidae > Rhinolophus > Rhinolophus sinicus. Next base: position 57,252,032 of record NC_142512.1, read on the forward strand.
CATACCCGCAGAACCTAAGTGCCCATGAGCCCGAGAAGGTCAGAGAAAGTGCCTGGACAGTCACGGCCGCCAACCCCTGAGAAGGCCTGCAGCTCAGGATGCTCCGCGACACCAAGAAATGCCACAGACGGACACGGGAAAAGCTGCTGCCCACTGGGGTGTGCAACTGAGCAGGACAGAGGACACCGCACGAAACAGCGTGCAGAGCCGTCTGTGGCAGCAGGGCGCTGGGCAGTTGTGTCCTGGGGGACAGGGATGGGGACTGGGAGGTGAGCAGGGGAGGGAGCGGGAGGACGGCACAGAGTTCACCTAACACCCTGGTACCATTTCACTGCTCTCCCAGCCGCAGGGAGCAGTCACTCATGACCAGAGGCGGCTGCAGCTCCCTTTGCTCCAGTAGCCGACCCACAGCCTGCAAGGTTGACACACCGACAAACTGAACTCCCAGAGGGCTGTGCGGCCACCTCACCCGCCTGAGGCCGACCCACCGTGTGCCAGGGAGGTCAGATGCTTGTATCTGCCTTGTGCATCTGGTTAGCTGGGGTGACATACTCAGGTATCACTGACCTACCTGTGACGGTGCTTAAGAGTATCTTTCCAGTTTGATTATTTTTGAGGTTAAAAAAGAACTATCTTAGAAATTGTTAATTTTAAATAATATCTAAGGTTAACCTTCTATTTGCTTGCAAACATTCAGTTCCAATTTTGTGTACTTGTAGGTTTGATTTCAAGCTCTGTCACTGCGTGTGGTCTAGATGGCAGGTGTCACAGGAAGCCATGTTCCCACTTCCCAGGCTCTGTGGGGGAGGGGTATGCCCTTCCCCCTACACCCGCCGTCTTGAAATTACACTAACTGGTTACTTCAATTTGGAGAAGACAGCTGCCTTTATAATACTTAATTATGATATTATAAGATCACACAGTTACGTCTTAACCTGAGTCCTTGTCTTCCTAAGAGCCATCGTTTAGGTCCCAATAAGGTTCTAGCAAATATTCTTGGACAAAGCAGAAGTGTCACCCAGATAATTCAATTATGCATGCTCAAATACTCAAGATAGAAGGAGAGGAGAGAAACTCTGTGGACAATTACAACAGCTAAGCCGCACTGATGTCAACCTTCTCCCCCAACTCAGTGTCACAGGGCAAGCCCAAAGCCCATGCTGCGATGTCTTTCCCACTTTTTATTGTAAAATGCAGCTCAGGAACAGCAGCCGCACTCCTCCGCCCCCACTCCTGTCACCACATCCCCCCACCAGGCCCTGTTCCAGCCCCACGCACAGCCCTTCCCCACTCCGCCGCCCAGGGACGCCCCCAACCCCGCACACTGTTCCCTTCCAGGGGCAGGTTCTCTGGTGTAAGACAGTCTCCCAATGACTGGTCAAGGGGAGGCCATGTTACCACGCAGCCAGTGAGATGGAAGAGGGGGTCTGTTGGGCGCCCTGGGTTATTGAAAGAAAGAGAAAAGAGAATTAAAGAATTAAATCAGAGGTGAGAAACAACTTCCGCCTCTGGCCTCTGACGGATGCACTGTGAAACACCCTGGAGGAAAGAACCCCAGAGCAATTGATGGACCTGTTTTTGGTCAGTGCGGTCTGGAATGCTGTCAAGATGCCGTGATTTCCTATGGGTGCCGCCATGAGACAATGTTGGGAAACTTATATGTCACTTTCACTGATCTGACACACACCACTGCAACTATCTGTCTCCCCAGGCCAGCTCCAGGCCAGCCTCTGTCACCAGCGGAACGAACGGGACATCACTGCCACCTGTCTTTGTGAGTCAAGATGACCACCCAGGATGTGCTCTGTTTTCACCCACAGCCCCCAGCGGGGACCCGCAACCCCATCCACGGCCTGCCCACTTGCCCAGCTGCCATTTCACAATTCCCGTCCTGCAAGCCACCCACACTTCCCTCAGCGCCCACGGCTTTGCGTCACATCTGAAGGGGGGAAATCAAGGGATATGACAGGAACCGCCTTCCCACCACAGGCCGACTGTTGGGTCAGGTCTCCGCTGGCACTTGCTCCTGCCTGTCACGGCTCCCACAACTTCTGTTCTGGACCCGCCTGAGCCGGTGTTTGCACAGCTCGCAGCCTTGGGGCACAACTCCCTCTGGGGCAAAGGTCAGATAGGCTTGTCCACTAGATAAGAATGAGGTTCTCCCTGCTCGGGGTTCCTCAGCTGAGACACATGCCCAGAACACAGGCCCTGCTCCGCTTTGCCTTGTGGGACAGGGGCGAGGGGGTCACACAAACACGCACACACAAGGGGACCCATAACTGTCTGCTGTGCCTGACCCAGGATTCTCATTCTTCTGCCAGCAACCATGAAGGCAGCCATGTGGCAGGATCATAGGTCAGCGTGCAAGTCAGGTAAGCTCAAAGCTACACCCCCCTTCTGTCCTGTCAGATCCCAGCCCCCCACCCCGTCCTGTCCTGTAAGACCCCAGCCCCCCACCCCCTATCCTGTCCCATCAGACCCCAGGACGCATGCCCCCAGGACTTCCCTGCTGCCCTCCTCACATGACAAATCATCACAGGTCACCCTTCTTTCCTGCCTGCCTTAGACAAACTGTAACCTTACACCACCTCCACGGGTGCCTGTGGTCTGCTGCTTTTCAGAGCAAGACTTCTCCAGTAAGGCATCCAGCCATTCATTCTTCTTGCCACTTCAGCCAGGCAGGCTGGAATGACAATCACACCTCTCCACTGAGACCACTCAGAAGACCACAGTGACACTCAGCTTGTGAGAAATGGGAGCACTCTTCTGTCCTGACATTACCTGACCTCCCTGTGGCACCCCCCCCAGGTGCCACTTCTCCTCCTTACAACTTCTCATTACAAAAGATACCCAAACTAGGGGCCGGCCCGGTGGCTCAGGCGGTTGGAGCTCTGTGCTCCTAACTCCGAAGGCTGCCGGTTCGATTCCCACATAGACCAGTGGGCTCTCAGCCACAAGGTTGCCGGTTAGACTCCCACAAGGGAAGGTGGGCTGCGCCCCCTGCAACTAGAAAACGGCAACTGGACCTGGAGCTGAGCTGCGCCCTCCACAACTAAGACTGAAAGGACAACAACTTGACTTGGGAAAATGTCCTGGAAGTACACACTGTTCCCCAATAAAGTCCTGTTCCCCTTCCCCAATTAAAAAAAAAAAAAGATACCCAAACTACATGCAGCACATATAATGGACACGTATGGTTTCAAGAATATCAATTTAAAGAATAATAAGAAATAAAATATTTTAAAGAATAAAAGAAACACCTGTCTACTCAGCTTAAGAAACAGGCCTATGACCTGTTTTGTAAATAGTTTTATTGGGACGTCCACGCCCACATGTACAGTGTGGCTGCTGTGGGGCTTGGGGGGGGAGGGCGGGGCGCTGCAGAGACCACCACGTGGCCGTAAAGCCAAACGGAGACCACATGGTCCTGCCCTTCGCAGCACACACCAGCCATCTCCCACTGGGAAGGTTTTCAGTGGACGCAGGTGGTGGTGAAGTTCTGTCTGATTGTCTACAAGTCACTGTTTTGCCCTCATTCGGGAAAGGCAAAGTCCCCGTGTGGGAGACAGCTGTCTTCTCCTGGCACAGACAGCTTGTCACTGTCCTGGGCTCCCACTGCGTCAGCCTCACCTCGCCGAAGGTACCCTATCTATTCTGACACCTTTCAAAGCAGCCTCACGACCTCTGGGGTCCGGTGTGTTGTTAGAACACATCCAGTGGGCATTTCTTTGTGATTCTTCAAGCTGGGATTGCTCGGGCTTCCTGCGATTGGGAATTACCACCTCGTAACACTTCAGCCCATCCTCAGCCCCATCCCCTCAAGTGTCACCTCTGCCCACATTCTCTCCTCCTGAGGCTCTGACCAACACGCGTCAGAGCTTCTCACTGCGTCCTACACGGCTCTTCTCCCTCCGTCATTCGTTCGTTCATTTGTTCTTCCCTTCCTCCCTCTCTCCCTCCCTCCCTCTCTTTGTCTCTCTGGGTAATTTCTTCATATAGAATGTCTATTTCATTAATTCTGCAGTACACACTCTGCCGTTGACCCCTTCCACTAAGTTTTCAATTTCAATAAATACATTTTTCATTTCTTAAAGTACTACTTGGTTCTTCCTTCAGTCCACTTGGTCTTTCTTTATAGCTCCTTGTTTCTGGAGTGAATTTCCTTGCTGGTATTTTACTTTTTTAAACATACGAAGCACAGTTATTGATGCCCTGTACCTTCCAGCAGGTCTACGTCTGCTGGTCGTGCTCCTGGGGCCCTGCTCCTTGTGTCTGCGATCGCATTTGTAATTGGAATCTGGTTTGCAGGAATTTTTCATGGCCTGGAACAAAGGTGGAGTCCCCCCGAAATGGCCTGCATTTGCTGTTGTCTAACTCCTGGGGGCTCCACCAGGTCAGAACGACTCCAGGATAAAATTCTCAGACCACCCAGGGGTCTAAACTGGGGCTAACCCACACGAAGGCTGCCTGCAATGGCAGATTATAAGTAGCTCCCAGTGAGTATGAGGCCATGCCCTCAGTGCCCCCCACAGCCCCCAGCAGGGGAGGCAGGTGGAGGGGCAGGGGTGGGGGGTTGTGATTTACCTTCACACTGAAGGTGTACCCCTTCTGAGTTGCAGCTTCATGGGGGTGGGGGCCCCCACTGCATTCCCGCCCTGGGTGAACCCCCTGTTTTCTAAGCCCTGTGACTTGCACCCATTTTCAAGCTCACCCCCTTTGACCAAGTCCTCGGCTGACAGCCAGCTTCAGTGCTCGGCCTGCCGTCACGGCTCCTCCCTCAGTGGCTCTAGCTTGAGAAGGCCTGAGCCTCCCTCCGTTTACTGATGCCTCACAGCATGGTTTTAATGTTTTATTCAGCACTTTAGCTGTTTTCAGTGCAAGTGTCAATCCAGGTACTTACCTGATACATGACAAGAAATGGAAGACTAGAGTTTTATGCTTAATGAAGGAACATCTAAGTGAGGCAAAAATGAAAATACTCTTACAGATAAGGCCTCAAAAAGTCTCCCATATATTAAGCCCCGGAAGTACTTGCAGCCTGAGAGGCGTGCTGTTTAGGAAGAAGTGTCAGGGGTCGCGGGGGCAGAAGGCGTTCCTGCCCCTGGCATAGTTGCTATGTAGTGGCGAGGCTTGCGTTCTCTGAAATATTTTGGAAGGTTCTTAGGCTCTACTAGCGTAGTAGCCCAAGGACTTCTAGTTGCGGTCTTCAGGTCCCTGCCTGCTGAGAGGAATGGCCGCCGCCATGTTTGCCTGCTTAGTGGCGGGAAGGCTGGTACAAACAGTTGCACGGCAAGTGGCAGAAGATAAATTTGTTTTTGACCTACTTGATTATGAAAATATCAACCATGTGGTCGTTTTTATGCTGGGAACAAGTCCATTTCCTGAGGGAATGGGAGGATCTGTCTATTTTTCCTACCCTGATTCAAATGGATCGCCAGTATGGCAACTCCTAGGATTTGTCACAAATGGGAAACCAAGTGCCATCTTCCAAATTTCAGGTCTTGAATCTGGAGAAGGAAGCCAATACCCTTTTGGAGCCATGAATATTGTACCAACTCCATCTGTTGCTCAGATTGGCATTTCCGTGGAATTATTGGACAGTCTGGCTCAGCAGACTCCTGTAGGTAATGCTGCTGTATTCTCAGTTGATCCATTCACTCAGTTCACACAAAAGATGTTGGACAATTTCTACAATTTTGCTTCATCATTTGCTATCTCTCAGGCTCAGATAACACCAAGTCCATCTGAAATGTTCATTCCAGAAAATGTGGTTCTGAAATGGTATGAAAACTTTCAAAGACAACTAGCACAGAACCCTCTCTTTTGGAAAACATAATTTGAATAAAATAATTTTTAATGGAAAAAAAAAGTTTCCCATATAAAATTCTCTTCTAAATTTGTCTTAAAAGAAGAAATACACATCCATGAGACTACTAGGAGAGACTTGAAAAGCAAATAAACTAAAAGAACTTAGTCAAATTCACTTTTGTCAGAAACACAGCCACCCCCGCACAGCAGTTAAGGAGTTCATTATAGATGCTGATAAGTTAGAAATTGGTGGATGAAATGAAAGTAAGTGGGGTCTTCATAATTTAGGAGTGAAAACTGAGACTACAACTTAAAAACAGGCAGAAGGGAATGGGAAATGTGATCTACCCAAAGAGAGGCAGGAGAAAACATTTCAAAGAATTTAAAGCATGCCAAATAGAAAACAAGACATTGGAGGAAAGCGCTAATGAGAGAGCATCATAGTAACTGCAAACGTATGAAACCACCAGACTAAAGCACAGACTCCGACGGGGACACAGGGAAAGGAAGCCAGAGTGCTGCGCTTTCCATGGCTGTGAGCCTCGTCCGTCAGCCGGAGGATGCAGAGGCTGAAACGATAGGACGCAGAAAGCCAGTGGAGTATGAACCCACGGCACTGAGGTGGCCTCCGGATGTAAGACAAAACAGATTTCTTGGCAAAAAACATGAGGGCCAGCAGGAACATGATGCAGTGGTCTTGGCAAAAACCTAACACACGCACCTAAGGACACGCCTCAAGATACAGTGAAGCACCACACGCAGGTATGGTGCTTCTCACTCTCTCAGAAGGATTCACATCACGGTGATTTTATACTCTGCCCAAAAGGTAAAAATAGAGAAATCACTAACCAAGACAGTGAAAAAATAAAAAAATCTCATGACTCTGGGGATTTAAAAAAATTCCACACAATTTAGAGAAAAAAATAAAAACGCGAGTTAAGTCCTGAAGCAGGAGGAGGGGACGACAGAGGACAGGCCCCACGGGAGCCTCGGTCCCGTGGTAGGGTCAGTGCTGTGGTCGGTGGGCACGCTGACCAGGGAACAGGGAACAGGGAACAGGGAGGTTCCTGACCTGACATGGGCATCAGAAAGCTCCCAGGTCTCCTGTTTTTCCTTGAAATCTTGCCCCCTGGTTTTTGTTTTGTTTTGTTTTTTCCATTCAAACAAAGAGCTAAAAGCCCAGATGGGAGAAATGGTAGTTCTGCCAAAGGCAGTGGGAATTTGGCAGGGGGGCAAGTACAGGCCTTTGGACAGGCGGCTGGAGGGCTCTGCAGGAGCCTGGAAAAGTGTTTCTCAGAGGTGAGGGGCACAGCTGAGGGGCTGGAGGCAGGCCTTCTAGAAGGCAGGAGAAGTGGGACCAGGACGTGCACAGGCCGGTGGGGGCGGGGTCCTGTTGCAGGAGGCATGGTCTCTGGGGGGGCGGGGCAGAGACTACTCTCTGGAGGACGTTGCAGGTACTGACTTTCACTGGTAGATACAAGTAAAGGCTGAACTTACTGAAACACCAGAAAAAAGAAAACACTGCTGCTGGACGGGGAAAACAGCCCAGCCTCGTCTCCTACAAATTTCCCACAAACACCTGGTCAAGGAGAGACTTACATTGATAAAAGTGAACTGTCATCTTGGGATACTTAATCATGGAGCTGGGAGGACTGTGGGGTGGAGCTGCCCCCCCCAGTTGACTCTCTAGCCCGACTTCCTGTTGAACTTTGTGGTGACTTCAGGGGGAGGGACGAGAAGACTAGAAGAGCCATCTTGGAACCAGGCCATTATGTTCCTTCTACACGTGGGAGCCGGTTGGAGCCCCGGGTTGGAGGTGTGCGTTCCCGCACTGCAGTTTCATGGTTTTTGTTTCTTTTTCCTTTTTCCAGAATAAACCGTTGTTCTTGTGGGTTTATCCAGAGAGTTACTTTTGCCAGTCGACAACGTCTAGTCAAGATGAGGGCAGCAAAGCGCCGCAAGAACAGAGGGGGGAGGAGACAAGCAAACGAATGGCAGTGAACGTTCCCCCAAAAGCTCCTGGCAAAGCCGATGAGAAACACAAAACATGCTGAATGAAAACGGTGCCGAAGCAGTGGCCACGCAGATTCCAGGCCACAGAGCAGACAGAGCTTGGGGGACAGGGGACGTGTGAGCACAGCAGTGAGCTGGCAGCTTCACGGGCGCTGAGACAGTCCAGAGCTGAAAGCTAAATCATAACAGACCAACACGATGTCATCTCTTCCTGCGTCAGAGAACAGGCGTGAGGACCCTAAGAAAGCTGGTGGCAGTGGGGGGACTAGACAAACTGAGTCTAAAGCCTATGGGAAAATCAACGAACGCGGAGAACTCGGGTGCTCTGAGGAAGGAGTATGAAGAGGGGTCCCGGGTCAGCCAGACCTGAGAAGGCACCAGAGCCAGATACCACATACCGCATGTGAGCAGACCAAGAGGCAGTGGGACACAACAAACAATGCAGGTTCAGGCTCAAATATACCAAGAAGATGTAGCATTACCGCAGGATGTCACACAGTGGGGGGCGGAGAAGTGGGGTGCTTTAGCAGCTGCTGTGGAACAGCTCAATGGCCAATCTGGGGAAACTGGTTCCTACTTGTAGCATATACCATGATAAATTCCAACTAGTCCATGGACTTAAATGTAAAAAAACGAAGCCGTAACTGTGTTAGAAGAAATCCTGGAAGGATCATCTCAAATCTCAGAGTGGAAAAGGCCTAAGTATGGCACAAAGCCCAGAAAGGATTAAAAACAAGGACGTTAATTTAACTACATAAAAATAAAAACCATGTGCATGACAAAAACCACCATAAGCAAAGTCAAAAAAAGCAAATGAAAAACCTTGGGAAAATATCTGCAATTTATGGCTCAGAAAAAGCCTCATTTCCATGATATATGACGAGCTCCTACAAATCAATAAAAAAGATAATAAAGCACGTATAGAAATGGGCAGAGAACTAAAGGAAAGCACACGCATAATGTCCTCCCGGGAGGAATGGCGCTGAAATGACACCTTGCCGCCTGGGGAAGACGGCAGTCGGCGGGTCCTGTGCTGGGAGGCTTTCGGTATGAGCTGGCACGGTTCCCAAGGAGCCAGCTGACCGTGTCTCCAAATGAGACCTGATGACACTTCTGAGCGTACTGTCACATGTGTGCTGCAGCCCATGCAGCTACTCACTGTGGCATTACGGTGACATGACTGTGACAAGCCAGAATGGCCATCCGTGGGAGGGTGCTGGGACAAACGCCGGCCCGCCAATGTGGCTGACACAGTTAGCAGGCGTGTGGCTGTGAGACAGGGAGGAGGCACTGTCTGGACTGACCTGACGCTGAGTCAGTGCCTCTCCAACAGGGTCCCCCCCCTCCGCCCTTCCTGCTACATCCTGGTCTCATGCAGCACCCCCCAAAGGGGCCCTTCAAACGGGCCTGCCTGCTTTTCATGGAGACGATGCTCCGCTCTGCGTAGATGCGACACCGTCATCAGCTGGATGCTGAGCTGGGCTCTGTCCTCGGGTCTGCACGGAGCATGCGGGGGTGCTCGGGGGGCATGCCACAGGAGGGAGGTTCACCGAGTACAGGAGCTTCACCAAGCAGAGGAGAGCAACTGGAGAGCAACCACGGTGTCCTCAGTGGCCCAGGAACACACGCGCTCGCCTACCTGGAGTCGAGTCATCCTGGGAGGTGAGGCCAGAAGGGCTGGAGCCCAGGTCCAGTAACTTCCACGTGTCCTGGAGGGAGCTGCTGGCAAGTGACGAGGACCTTTGGGTGTGGTGTCCATTGTCCTGGTGGAATTCTTGAGCCTGGTGTGGCTTTGGGGACTGGTTTTCTTTCTGACGAGTTGATCTGCAAGTCACTGTGGAGACCTCGTGTGGCTTCTGTAAAAGGTAGAAATGACAGTTATCCTTGGAAGCACTCTCCCTCCAACACAGAGGCAACAGGGCTCCCTACCCATCTGAGCAGGTGACAGGCCTTTGTGGTGAGCCCTCAAGGACATGAGAGGAAGGTCACTGGAGGCAGGCCGTGTGCCCGTGGCTGGGGGCTGCCGGTGTGCCACCAGCTGGGGTCCCTTGGAACTCAATGCAGGGATGGCAGAGGCAAGGCCGTCAGGACGCGCTGGGGTCTGGAGGGACGGGCGAGAGGGTGAGGCCAGTGTGCCACAAAGAAGGGCCACTGTGGGGCCTGGCTCCCACCACCACCTCATTGTCTGGCTGGACCCTTCTGCTAACACTACAGCACCGTCACCTACATGAAGGTCTGGTGACCGAGATGGCACTCAGGGTAATGGCCTTCTCCTGTGACACCAAGCATGGCATTCCCGAGGGTGGTCCCCACACTGAGACGTGGCATAAACACACAGCACCAGGGTACAGCCTGGCCCTGCCGTGCCCCCCTCTGTACCCCCCTCTGTACCCGCACCGGCTCCGCCTTGCCCGCTGCACAGCCTCTCCAAGCATCGATTCTACGGACTGTCTGAGCCACGTGGGGCCGGCTCTTTGCTGCGCTGTCGCAGAAACCATCCTCCTTCGTATTCTTGGCGTCCTGCCGTGGACATTTAAATAAGGAATTCAGTGTCCACGGTTGTCCACTGGGCATTTTACTGAGTCTTCACTCAAGATTAGAAGAAACACTTTTCCCAAGTTGCTGGTACTGGGAAATTAGTCCACTTGGTGACAAGCCAAAAGGGAGGGACATGCACTGTCCAGCGGCCAGGATGAACTTAGCCCCACCCCGCCACACTTCTCACACCAGGCTCCTGCCCTTGTCCACCGGCCCCCTGCACAACGGAGCTTGTGGCCACTCCCACCTCACTAACAGCAGCTCAGAACTCATGTCACCTCATGCTATAACAGGCCCTCTGGCTCGCTTTTATTTCCATCCGTTTAAAATAAACTGAAAGGACAAACTACATACGGGGAGACTGTATTTGCAAAACATCCCACAGATGAAGATTAGCATCAAGACTGTAAGCCCCCATATCCCTTGAAACTGCACAGACGCCTGATCCGTGAGGGTGGAAGTTTCCAGTTGTACTGAAATGCTCCTGAAGAACGAAAAGTGAGGAGGCTCCCAAGGCAGAAGCACACGACCCAGGCTGAGGGGACACTGCTGCCCCTGCGAGGACCTGCAGTGCATATACGCCCTTAACCAGAGCGTGGTGTCGGACGGAGGGAGGCTGACGGCACACTCGCAGGAGCCAGGTCCCCGGACGGGCACTGGCAGAACTCAGCACCAGTCCTGGGCACCATCTCAGCAAATCAGGAGCAGAAAGAACTTGTTTAAACTGACGAAGGGTCTGCACGAGGCTGGACTTAGGTCCAAATGTGAAACTGCTGATATATAACTACTTTGAGCCACAAAAATGGCAATTTTGTGTGGATCGACAGAAGACCAAAACCTATGGCAGAAGCTAAACTGTGTGTGGGGGGGTCATTCTCTGAACAGGATACAGTGGGGGTGCCAGCCACCAGCCTCTGTGCTGCAGCGTGTCCTGGCCAGGCAGCAGGGTACAGCCTGGGGGGCGGGGCGGGCCCTCCCCACAGAGCCACGTCTGTCAGAGTACAGAACCCAGGTGACCATGGGGGCGCGCATATTAGCATCAGTTTGTTCCGCAGAGCTGGCAGATGAAATCATTCTAGAAACGTCCGCTGTGTTCCTAACAGCCACCATGGCTAGAACATGTAAGTTGGAAGGACTGGCACAGCCATCAAATGGACTAGGCAAACCACAGCTCCCAGGCCAAACCCCACCTGCCCCACTGCTTGTGCAGCCCAGGAGCTGAAAGTTTTTATATTTTTAAACAGTTGGAAAAATCAAAAGAAAAAGAATATTTCACAACACGAAAATTATAAGAAACTAAAATGTGAAGATCCATGAAGCTCACCGGTGCGGCCAAGTCCATCTGGCCACGGTCCGCCCGTGGCCGTGTTCAGGCTGGACGCGACTTGATGTGTCCAACAGGGGCTGCACAGCCCTTAAGGGGGAGAACAATTGCTGTCTGGCTGGTTGCAGACACAGTCTGCCAACCCCTGAACTAGGATGTGTGTCTGCATGGACACAGCTCAGACACGTTATGGTGAAAGAGAGCAGGTGTGCAGAAAGGTGTGTGCACAGGCAGACACGACTTACAACGGCTTTTCAACTGTCGCTCAGAGACACCAGCCTCAGCCAGTCTGAAGGGGTGGGAGGGAGTATGGTAGAGCACTACAGCGGCTTTGACTTTCCAACATTTACTTAGTAAGTTGGATGGTATTCACACAGGTGTTCTTTGGATCTTCTTAGAGTCTAAAATATTTATTTAAAAAAAATCAGTGCATAAATAACACTATCTACCCAGTAAAGATTAAATGAGAGAGAATAGCCAACAGAACTTGGTAAAGGAACAGAAACAAGGGCAAGCTTGTTACATATATTTGTAATGTGATTTGTAAAAACATGACAACTTTGAAGCAGAAGCATGACTGCCTGGAACGCTGTGGGAAATCAGCGCATAGCCCGAGCCCTACAATCCTGCAGCGTCAATCCCACAGACCAAGGCCCACCGGCCGGCTTCTCCAACTGTCAGTGCCCTGGAAGCCACGGAGGGCAGAAGACCTGTTCTGGCTGAGGGACACTCACGCACACAGGCACACGTGCACGCACACAAGGCACACGTGCACGCACACAAGGCACACGTGCACGCACACAGGCACACGTGCACGCACACAGGCACACGTGCACGCACACAAGGCACACGTGCACGCACACAAGGCACACGTGCACGCACACAGGCACACGTGCATGCACACAAGGCACACGTGCACGCACACAGGCACACGTGCACGCACACAGGCACACAAACGTGCACACACAGGCTCACACTCATACACACACGAGGTCTGAAAACTAAGTTCGCGAGCTCGTTGCAACAACGTTGCTCACCTTTTTTGACATCAGAGAGATTATTCATTATGATTTTGTACCAACTGGACAAACAGTGAACCAAATTTACTATTTGGAAGTGCTGAAAAGGCTGCGTGAAAAAGTTAGATGACCTGAGCTTTTCACCAACAATTCATGGCTCTTGCATCACGACAATGCACCAGCTCACACGGCACTGTCTGTGAGGGAGTTTTTAGCCAGTAAACAAATAACTGTATTGGAACATCCTCCCTACTCACCTGATCTGAACCCCAGTGACATCTTTCTTTACCCGTAGAGAAAGGAAATATTGAAAGGAAGACATTTTGATGACATTCGGGACATCAAGGGTAATACGACGACAGCTCTGACAGCCATTCCAGAAAAAGAGTCCCAAATTGCTTTGCAGGGTGGACTAGGCACTGGAATCAGTGCACAGCTTCCCAAGGGGAGTGCTTGGAAGGTGACTGCAGTGATACTCAGCAATGAGGTATGTGGCAGTTTTTCTAGGATGAGCTCGCGGACTTAATTGTCAGACCTCATATGTGCACACATATACACCCACACATGTGCACACACAAGTGCTGGACCGACTGAGGTCATGGACAGGCTGCTTGACAGAGAACGGCTAAAAAGGGGTGGCTGGCAAAATGTGAATATTAAACTCTAGGGCTGTATGAACGCTGTTTCCTGACTTTGGTAATTTACTATAACTATGTCAGGGGGTGTACTTATTTTTAGACATAAAGGGGTTCCATGTCTGAAACCTACTTTGAACTGGCCCAGGATAAGATCTGTCTGTCTGTCTATCTGTCTGTCATCGCTCCCTCTCTCTCCATCGAAAATGTGGGGGAGGCAGAGGGAGCGAAGAGAGAGAAGATAAAGCAAACGTAGCGATAAGTTAACAACTGGTGGGTTTAGGTGAAGGGCCATGTGCTATTCTTGCAACATTGTGCAAACTTTAAATTCAAAATAAAAAATTAATTAAAAAAATAAGCAAGAGTATCAATTTGTAGCACATGATAAAAATGTGAACTCCAAGTCAGTGAGGAAAAGGGTATTGTGACAATTAGTAAATAGAACAACCGGGAAAATGAGTGACTATTAACCTAAACTCAGAATAGAGAAAAATGCGTTAAGCCAAAAAGCAAAATAAACCGTCACAGCAGACTGACAGTTCATTAGAGTAAAAAAAAAAAATGTTGCCTGTAGATTTAAGAAAAATTAAAAATTAAAAAGCAAATCACAAGTTTGAGAAAGATTTAGAACAGACAAGTAGCAATTTCCTTTATCTAGAAAGAACTCTTATAAACTAACAAGAAAAGTACAAACACACCAGTAGAAAAATAAGCAAAGAATAAACAAATGGGAGATAAATAGATTGAAAACTTTAATACCACTAAGGATACAAGACATTTTTAAATGATGCAATTTTTTAAACCTACCATATTGGGGAATATTTCAAAAAAGAACAGCGGAGTGGGTAGAGCTATAGTCGAACATATGTCTGATATGATTTGTAATGTAAACAACAGCAGAAACAGACTGAAATGTTATTGGTAACTACGTTTGGGTGCTCAAAATTGGAGGCTTTTAAAATTGTGTTGACTGTATTTTGAAGTTCCTGTAATGAAAATGTGATACTTAAGCAACTAGTCCAAAGTTATTAAAATACGTTTTTCAGACAAAGGAGTGTTACCTGCGCTGTGCAGTGGGGCTGCAGCTGTCCCACAGGCAGGCCGCGATCCGTGGGCGCCTGGGTCTTGTCACCTGGGGTGCGGGTCTCGCAGCCAGGCAGCGGGTGACGTGGTTTCCCTGGAAACAAGATGAGGGAAAGCGTTTGCTCTCTGTGTGCACATAACTTCCGATTTCTCTCATACACACTACAAACACTCAGGAACAGCTTGTCCCTCTTGAGAACCACAGTCCCTCTGTGCCCGCGAGCTGGAGCTCGGGTGGACAACTGTGAAGGGTATGCGCGCCCCGCATAGCTCATGACACACACAGACAACTTCCCACAGCTGTGTCGACAGCCTCACACAGCTTCTCAAAGGGGTGGAAATGGGCTCCTTCATCAACAGACTTGAGGACACACCTCGTGGCAGCAAAACATGGAAGCAAAGTGTAAGCCTGCAGTCAGCTGTGCACCGGGCTGTTCCCCACCTGCAGTGCGGATGGCCCACGGATGCACTCCAGCACCCAAAGAGTCGCGTACCTGGGGGGTGCCTGGAGCCAGGCCCCCACAGACGCCAAGGGATGGTGCTTGTGAGCAAGCTCGGCATTCTTTCTCAGAAACGGGGTGGGCATCCAGTGAGTCATGAACTCACCTGGGTCACATTACTGAAAAAGCCTGGAAATTGATCTTTAAGCTGACATACGGCAAGACACCTTTACTGCTGAGCAACATTTCTCAGGAACGAATCGGCTTGCTTACACACAAGCTTCCCGCCGACCCAGCTGGTTCTCTGTGGGTTGCGCTGTCGGTATTTACCAGACTGGATGCTGAAACAGAGAAACTTTCTAGAAGCCGACATCTCCACTCATCTGAAGACCGCGACCTGAACACATGCGTGTGATGGGCCTCTGAGTGGCTCTGCAGTGGGTCCTGCTGCCGTGGACCTCCTCATGTGGCCCTAAAGTAACAGTGGGTTTTTCCCAGTGATTCAAGGACATAGGAGGGACAGAACTTGGAAATAACTTCATTTTCCTCAGTTTACAACAGCTGAGTTTAAAAGCTATAAAATCAGAAGGTGCACAAACAGCCAACGAGCCCATGAGAAGACGCTCAGCATCATTGGTCACGTCAAAACCACAGGGAGACACCACTTCCCAGCACCAGGATGGCTGGCATCGCTAAGACAGAAAGGAAGTGTGGCCAGAGATGCGGAGAGATGAGAGCCCTCCCATTCCACCCGTGGGACGTGAACCAGTGAGATCGGCATGGACACTGGCCTCGGCCTGTCACACAGAGTGAGCGTGTGAGCTGGCAGGTCACCCCGAGGGATAGACCCAGGAGACCTGTAAACAGGTTCAAATGAGGACTCGCCCGAGCACGTTCCCAGCAGCGCTGTTCACAGTTGCCAGAGACAGAAACAAGCCAGACGGCCATCACTGGGGGGTGGACGGGCCGTGCACACACTGGAACAGCCTTGGCCATGAAGAGTGGAGCTCTGACGTGCTGCAACGTGGACGAGTCTCGAAAACACGTCACACAGCGTGGGGCTCCCTGTGCATGAAATGCCCACAAGTCCACCCTTGGGACAGAGCAGACTGCTGGTCGCCAGGAGCTGAGGCGGGGGGTTCGGGGTGGGCGGTGACTGCTGAGCAGAGTGTTTCACTGGGGATGAGAATATTCCGAAACCAGATGGTGGCAATGGTCACACAGCATCGCGAGTGTCACTGACAACACTGAACTGGACACATTAAAATGGTTTAAAAGTGACAGTTTGTTATATGGATTTGAGCAAACTTCAAAAAGGAATGCCAGTTTTAAGAAAAGCTATGAAATGTGTTCAAATCTTAGAAAGTCTGCCCAGTTTCGATGGGTTGTTCCGTCAGTTTGCTGTGACACCTTCACCTGCACTGTGCAGCTCGCTTTCTGCCATCTGTGTAATCTACCCAGTCTCGCCAGGATGATTTTCTTTCCTTTGTGGTTGTCTTTATTATGCTTGAATTATTAAAAATTAACAAAGCTCCTACAGGCAGGAGAGAGCCGAGGTTCCTGCAGTCAGAGCCTTTGTGTTTACTCTGAAACGCCTCCAAGGTGAGCAGACATCTGCGAGGCATCCACGGCCTGCAGAGCAGTGCTGGCCCGGTCCCGTGTCTGCCTCAGAATTTCTAGAAATGTAGTCGAGACAGACATGGGACTGTCGAGACCTCAGGACCAAGAGTGAACAGAACAGGACTTATCCCCTTGGGGCTGGAGGGGCTGACGAGGGCTGATGGCAGCTTCTGTTTGGAATGTTGTAGGTGTCGTCCTACAACAGAAGGAACCCTTTCCCTTTCCTCTAAACTGAAAGGAAGCATTTCTGAGTGCCACCTCGCTCTCCTCCCCCCACCCCCCCACCCCCCAGCCCTCCAGAACAAGGAAGCTCTTGCAGGGCACTTACTTCCCGGGAAATACAGTCATGTGCCTGGGCTCAGTGACAATATGGCTTGTTTTCACCAGGACTTGACTGGAAACGGCGATTATGCAACCAAGGCTCTGCCAGATTAGAGAATGACACGTGTCTGACTGTGGGCACCTGGCACCCATGAGGAGCTGTGCTTGTCTTGATGGAGCCAGGGCAGCTGCCAACACAGTGTCAGGATCACATCCTGGCAGGTCCGGGACCCTCAGAATACTTTGAAAACCTCGGGAGGAAATAGGAATTTGCTCAGTCACCCAGCAAATGAAACCTGGTGAGTCCTGGACTCCCAGCTCCAGGACAACAAAGAATCTGTTAAATGTCCAACCCGGAATCCACACGGAAACTTCTAGCAGAGCAGACTCCGGAGGGCCGACATGGCCAGTGAATGCTCTGAGGACGCCCAAGGAAGTAAGCAGGCCGACAAGACCAGACTTGTTTTGGGATCAAAACTAATCTTTCTTTGAAATTATTCTTTATCAAAAGCAGAGAAACTGTAGGGAAAATTGTGGCCTCACCCACAGCACACCCTGGAGCTGTCAGGCCTCTGGCACTTCACAGACACGCCTGGACAGCCAACCCCGCCTGTCCTCCCCCCTCCCCCAAGAACTAGTTCTGCTCCCATGTGCATCTGCAACTCAATTCCTTTACTCTATATAAACTTGTGCTTTTCTGAGTTTTCCTTGGAACTGGTTGTGACATCTGACTGGTCCCCTCACTGACGACAGGAGAAAATCCTCAACACGTACTCATTCCCATAACTGTGCGAGAGCCACGTTTTACCTCCTTCTGAAAATTATCTGGTTAAAGAAATAGTACTAAACGTTATCACACGTCAGACAGGAGCTGCGTCCCAGGGGCTGAGGAGCTGTAACTGTCAGGCACCTTTCTACCCCGGATGACACGGCCTGAGAACCGACACGACCCTGTGGTGAGGGGAGACAGACAGGTACAGGAACCTACTTCTCAGCCATTGAAGTCAACAAGTAGAAATAAATTCAGAAAGAATGTTAATAAGTACGGACAATAAGACGTACTTAATAGAACTGCTTAATAGAACAGAATCAAAAGCAGAACTCAACACAGGCTTAAAAATAACTACAGAAATGTGGAAACTCTCCTAAAAACTCGAGTGAAAGAGAAAACGAGCCCCAACCGCAGAACATCTAGAAGCTAATCGCAGGGTAACAGTATCTCGAAGCTTCTGGGACGGCCAAAGTGAAACTTGGATGGAAAAGTCACACCTTAAAGTTGTACTAAACGAGAAAGAATAAACATTAAAGAAATCCAGAAAAGCACAATGAAGCCCTCGGAAAGGACGAAATAGAAAGTGCAGGTAAGAACAGGACCCCACCCATTGGCTCAGCTGCCCCTGGGGAAGCTGCTGGAAGGCAGCAGAGACAGAAATTCCTCTCACACCTTAAGAAGCAAGTCCGAGTGTCCAGTAAGATCTCCAGAAGAGACTGGAAAGAAATGGGAAGGAGAGTATTTAAAGCATTTAAAGAATGAATGGTTGAGATTTAAACCATGGAAAAAATAATCGCAAGTCATAAGATTTAAAAACCACACTGATTCTAGAATCGGATAAGTTACAGCAAAGCACCACCCTGAGATAGGGGACAAAGGGAGGAGAGATGGGGGCGGCCAGAGGACAGGTCCCTGCGGAGGTGGCGCTGTTCCCTCCCACACAGCCCTCAGGCCAGCCTGCCGACTTCTCTGAGGACAGTGGAGCACGGGTTTCTTTACAAAGTTGTAAGAAAACGCCAACACCGAGTTTTATTTTGTGGACGAAAATGGGGTTCTATGGAAAGTAACCTCCCAAGGGGATCTGATCACAGATGCCCCAGGCCTGTAACTCTGCCGGCTGGCCTGCCTTTCGGTGGATCCAGGCTCACACAGGCCTCTGCAAAGCCTCTTTCGGACTCTCCTCTTAAAGCGAGACCCCCCTCAGGAGAGCACAGGCCTGTTAACTCTCCTGTAATCCCTCCCCGAGGCTTTCCCCACCTCCAAGGAATCTCCCTCCCGTTCCTTCCTTCACTCCCAGGCATAAAAGAAGCTGCAAACTGTCATTTCTCGGCAGCATTTATCTCTTGCTCTTGCTTCCAGGCGTATCCTCTGTGCAGCTCAAATACATTTTTCTAAAAATTCTCTACAGGTTTGGACATTCTTACCTCCACAATTTCCAGCTAAGCCATCATTCTCAGTGCTGGCGGGTGCTGACATCAAGGGGCGGGAGTCTCAGTCACCCAATTCAAAAATGTGGCTGAAATCCCGCTTCTCTCAATGCACTTACAATGGGATTTTAGATGTTCATGTGTAATCATAGCAAGTTAAATGTAAATAAATGTTTTCTCCTTATGCCTCAATGCAGTGTTGGCTCTGCTGGCTAACCATTTTGAAAACATGAAGCGGGAATTCTAATTCACTGTTTTATCACATCTTTTCTAGATGAATCAAAAATTCAGCAGGAAAATGACATGATAATGAAATACAAATGGCACACACTCATCAAAGAAATACAAATTAAGACAATGAAATATTTTTACCTAAGTAGATAGGCAAATAACTCCTAACAAATACGTAGTTTGTGAGCTGTGGTCAGAAAGGCACTTTTATCTACAGCCGTAGCAATGCAGGGTCACTCCCTCTCTGGAGGGCGGTTTCATGCACTCAATACTTTGACATCCCAAGAAGGTGTCACAGAGGGTGTCTGTGTGCCTGGACACTGCAGAACTGCTGGCAGAACAAACGACACCGGTGTACGATGTCGCCTCTGAAAGGAGCCAGCCATGGTAATGACCTCAAAATGTGCACAATGGGCCGTTCAGTGAGAAAGCATCAGAGGGGTTGGGGGGGCCAGCGGGGTGCGAGGGAGCCTGTGAGCATGCACACAGACACCCTGGGGGACAGATGAGAGGCTCTAGTCGGTTGTGCTTCCCTGTACAAATTAATACTTCTCATAGTGAGCAAACAGCCTTTTTATAATCAGAAAAACAAAAATCTTTAAAAAATGTTAGGTATCAAAGGCTGCATACCATGTGATTCCAACCCTATGACATTCCAGCACAGACGTAACTAAGGAGACAGTAAAAGGATCAGGGGTTGTCGGGCTGGAGAGGGGGGGATGAATGGAGGGGGGTACACTTTCAGAGCAGTGAAAATACCCTCCATGACGCTGTAGTCGGGGGTACGTGTCACTATCCGTTTGTCCAAACCCATAGGATGTACAACACAGAGAATGACCCTAATGTCAGCTACGGACCCTGGGGGATGACGTGTCAGTGTAGGTTCATGTGCCATCTGGAGGGGATGTTGATAGTGGGGGGAGGGGATGGGAACTCTCTGTACCTCCCCTCAATTTTGCTGTGAACCTAAAACTACTCCCTTAAAAGTCTTTGTGAAAAGGGTTAGATATTAGAATTCTTAGACATGACGCTTTAAGGAGCCCCAGTTTCAGTCAGACCACAGAAATGCCAGGGGGCTCTGATTCTGGGAAGAGGAAGCTGGCAGGAGAAGGGCTCGGAAGGGACAGAGGTGACCGGAGCTGAAGTCCACTCAGCGGTGCGGTCTGCTCTGGCTTCCCCGTGGTCTTGGCCTGGACCCCATGGCAGGCGGCACGACGGTCTCTATCTCAGAGAGGGGCCACCATGTCACATGTCACCTACTGGAGCCAGCGCCACAGCCGTGTGCTTCCTCGTGATGGGCTGATGGAAACGTGGACGGGGACAGGCCCAGGTGGGTCCTGACACCTCCAGCCGCCCACACACTCCGTCTGAAGGCCTGGACCTGCATGGGAACCTGACGCTGGTCACTGGCAGTGTGGGATGGAGACCTGCCAGGCAGCACTGCTGCCAAGTGGTGAGGGGCAGCTCTGCCAGCTGCCCGCGGGGACAGGCTCTTCCAGAGGCAGACGGGTGAGGACACGGCTTGGGGCAGGTACAGGTGAACCCTGGGGTCTGCCCTGCCTGGCGGTGCTGGAACTGCCAGAGAAGCACCTGGAAACCAATGCAGACAGAGAGTGTGGCTTGGCCTTGGCTGTTAAATGATGACAAGACGCTCTGTCACAGGTGGTCACCATGCAGCACTCAGTGACTTCAGCCACACAATTTATGAACCAGACATCTTTCCAGAAAAATGTGGACAGACCAGTCTTGCCCAACATCTCTGCCATCTGGTCTAAACACTGGGACAGCTGAGTCCCACCGCCAGTGTGGCTCTGGGACGGCGGCTCCTGAAAGGAAGCACACGGAGCGGGTGGTGTGTTCACGAGCACAGCGAACCTCAGCAAACCCACACCTTTTCTTCCCACAGTCCTCTCCCCAACTGCCAAGAAATGGATGTTTCCTTCCAGCCTTCCGTGTGCGTGCGTGCAGCCACTTACACATGTGAACACACATGCACACATGCAGCCACTCAAAAATGTGTGTACACTCTTTCACATGCAGTCACACATGCAGCCACACTCACACATGCAGAGTCACACATGTGCAAACTCAGTCACTCACACAGTCACACACACGGACACACACCCCCTTGAGATGTCTGTTGATTCAAGTATGCTTGTCTGCAGGCTGCGTCTTGCACAGGACACGTCCAGGCTGAAGTACGCAGAGCAGTCAGCAGGCCAGGCTGGGCTGTGCTGAAATGATACAGAAAGTGAGAGCTTCTGAGGAACCTGGAGCTGCCGTCGGACCGTGTCTGGCAGAAGCATCATCCATACAGCTGGAACCAAACGGCGAAACCAGACCCCTTCACATGGAGTTTGAGAAGTGTGCAGACAGCTCCCTCCTGCTTCTCATGGCCGAGTGCGTTCCCAGGTCTGGACTCCAAGGCTCTAGGCAGACAGTGACATGTTCCCAGTCACTTTGTTACTGTAACAACAATGCTGCCAAGATCATAGATTTCTGGGAGGATTGCTGATTCGAACGGTGTGAACAGTTAAAGGTTGGACAGACGCAGCCCAATAGCTGTCCAAAAAAAGACTTCGCCAGGGAAGGTTCCTGGGTGTCCGTGTGCTCAACACCAGGCCCGGAGTCTTTCGTCCGAGATTTGAACCCGATGCTTAACCTGCCCTGATCAGGCTCTGGGTCAGGCTGCTGTCACTGCACCATCATCAGCTGAGTGGATTCCTCGTGGGACCTGCCATCCCCACAGGTCTGCAGACACCCATTTCAGGCACCGGTCCTTTTACGAGTGTGTGTCCAATGCTTAGCGAACATCCCCACGTTATAACTGTCTTTGTTTACGTGCCTCTCCCTTGGAGATGTTTTAAAAAGGAATGACATCAAATCTGTAGACCTTCCCCTTTCCCATGTCTGGGTGGCTTTCAAGTTTCTAACCTTATTTAGGCGGGACTTTCTCACCAATGAGGGAGGGTAAGTCCAGATGACCACACATCCCCACATCCCCCCACACCCCGAAGTCTGAGAAAATGAAGGGGAGGCCCCCCCCAGCGACCGGAGAGTGAGCTCACAGGCTCCCACGTGGACTCCATGAGAGAGACGACGCAGAGCTTTCTAGCAAAAGGTAACTGACTAAACTGATCCAGGAAGAGGCAGGAAACCCACCCAGACAAATCACCACAGAAAATGAAGAGTTCAGTCCGACATTCACAAAGGCACCAAGTACAGAAAGCTCTATGGTTGAGGGCTCACCAGCCTTCAGAGAAGGCTGTAAACTTCGTCAGCAGGGAATGACCTTCCTGTGACTGCTTAGCAGCCAGGGAGCAGGCCCGGTGAGAGGGGCTGCGAGTTTAGCCAGAGTGGGGGCCTAGCGCGCAGGAGTGGCAGGGGTCGCAAGCACCTGGCACCCAGTGGGAGAGGCTCCTCTACTGGGTGGGGAGGCTGGGGGGATGAGTGTGACACGGGGCTCAGGGCAGGCCACCCCAAAATATGCAGCTGATGTAAGAAACGTCCAAACCCATGGAGAATTTTTGTGAGTGCATTTATGCCCAAACTGATGCCAGTTGCTGGGAAGCAAGGTGTCCAAGGTTCTGTAGAGTGACAGCCTTGCAGTTTCTCTTACTCATTTGAGATTAAGGAGGGAAGGAAGGAAGATGACTGAGGGTAGCAGAAAGCATGCGGGGATCGGATTACAGGACAGACTCTTGCTCTGGAGGCTTCTTTCAAAGGCCTGTAACCTAGATGCACAGACAATGGTCAGGGCTGCTGGACAAGCCTTTTGCTGAAGAACTTACAGCCTGGGGTGGGACTCACCCACTTGCCCGCCCAGGGAGGAGTCTGTGGTCAGATCGCGGGCGAGGTTCCTTTCCTCAGGACCCCCTTTTTGTCCACAATGCCAGTTTGCACATTTTGAATTAAAGTTACTTAAGAAACAGCTGGTGCACAAAGGATCCTCTGACCACTTCTGTCTCCCTGAGAGCAGGAAATCAAAATCCTTGCATGACAGACAGGGGACTGGGCCCAGGGCTGTGTGCATTCCCCACGAATTAAGCACCCAAGCCTAAATTTCTTTGTCTTGTCAATCCCTCACAAATATATGGTTTCTTTATCTACAAAGTATAAAAATTGCCTGCTTTGGTCATTTCTTTAGGTTCCGCTTCTGTGATACCTCTGTAGGTACAAATTAAATTATTTTTTTCCTCCCGTCAATTTTTCTTGTGTCAATTTAATTCTTAAACCATCCAGAACTTTCCATCCCTATAGCTGATGCAATCTGCAGGACACCGGCAGGGCCGAGACCCTGGGCCTGGGACAACAGGTGGCACAAAGCAGGAACCCCTGCCCTGTCAGCCTCCCAGATCTCTGTCTTCAGGGTCCGGTGAGTCAAAAGTGGTGAGACTCTTTGCCTTTTTCTCTAAGTTTTGGTTAGCAGGAAGTGTTTGTGAAAGTTTCTTGGGCTAGCGACACTGGTCAGCTTGGTGAAGGATACTCTGGGTTTGTAGGTCTTTTCCCAGAGATGGTCACTGCTTGTCTCTGCTTATTATGCTGTTTGTCTCGTTCTGTGTCCTGAGAGCTCAGCTTGGTGACCAGTGAGAATATCCTCTCTGGCCTCCACCATCCAGAAGATGCACTTACAGGGGTGCATCTGGGGGCCATTCAGGTAGACTGGGGTTCCCAACATGAAGTCGAGCAGCACTCTCTCTGTTCTGCCCTGCCAGCTCCCCAGGGAGTAAGTGGGGTCCCTGCCCTTAGGGGCTTTTGTCGTCTCAACCTTCATCATCCATTAGTGCTGGAGAGATTCCAGTGCAGTCATGCCGGCCCGGGGCCACAAATGAGCGGGTTTGTGGCTGGAACAGCTCACAGTTTGAGGGAGACGAGAGACACCGCATGCATCCCACCATCCTGACCACCTGTATGACGAAGGTCTGTGCTGTCTCTGACTGTCTCTGGGGCGTGAACATTCAGGATCTCATGAGGGCTGCCTTATTTTGTACCCTCTTTGGGGATACATTTGTGTCCATGGTGAAGCCATAAAAGGCTTATTAGTTTGAATCACTATTGAGATGATGCTACTCGTCAACAGCGAGATGATGGATCCTTTAAATTGGAAAAACTTCTAAATGGAAAAAAAATTTTAGAGAGCTCCCATCCTAAAAAACTGTGAGTCTGGTGTGCAAACGTGGTTTGGTAACCATCTAGTTGGGGCCCCCAAAACACAGCCAGACAAACATGTGGGTTTTGCACCCCAGTTGCGGATATGGCAGGACAGGAAATGTGAGTTAAACTCTGTTGGTAGCTGGGATCCCACCAAACAGCTGTTGATTCTCAAGGAACTCACAACCTAGACCTACAACGGCCACTGTCAGGAACGACGCAATGTATTTAAAAAGCACCCTGAAAAGCAAGAGCTTCCAGACCAAACAGCTGGAGGAAGAGGACACCTGCTTCCACGGGCGTCAAGTGCCCTCAGTAGGCGGCGGGACGCCAGAACAGCCTCACCCAAGACTTGTGGTCCAAGGCCAGCAAAAAAGTAAAGCTGTCACAGCACCTAATGCAGAAGACTGCCCCTCCTCTCGGCTGAGCGGCCCTTCCTCTGGGGAGACAGCCCACTAGGCCACCTGAGGCCACACACCCCCTCGGTCGGGTCAAACGCCCAGCCAAGGGCTGTCACTGGAGAATTGCTGAGACCCAGGGAGGATCCTCAAACGTTTCTGTCAATGAACAACCTCCTGAGATTAATGGGTTTCAATGGATTTACTGTTATTTTTTTTTCCCCTTCTTCCACCTCTCCCCCCACTCCGGTTCACTCCGGTTCAAACCGTTGTTTCTCAGTCTAGTTGTGTAGGACACAGCGCCCTGGCCCCTGCGGGTATTATGAGCCTTGTGCTCCCCCCACTGCTGAGGCAGTCGGTCTCTGGTTGTCGGTCGGCCACTCACGGCACCACACAGCAGTACACGGCCACTTACACTGGCTGCCGACCACTCACGCTGGCCACCAGCCGCTCCTGGCCGCACACAGTAGCCCATGGCAGCTCACCGCAACTCAGCTCCAGGGAGAGCCATTGTTCACAATCTTAGATGTAGAGGGCGCAGCTCACTGGCCCATGTGGGAATCGAACCGGCAACCTTGGCGTTAGGCACACCAGGCTCCAACTGCCTGAGCCACCAGGCCGGCCCATATTTACTGCTATTTTAAAAACTAAAATAAAATAAGATGGGAGGCCACTGGTCTGAGTGAACGTCCAGAGCTGATGTTCAGAGCCTGGTAGGAATTTCTCTTAGGCCTTTGCCCTTGAACTAAACGCAACCGGAAAAATGGCAGTTAATCAACATGAAGATGGAAAGATGCTGAAGGGAGAGTCACAGGACTCGTCCAAACAAGGTGAAAAGTTTAAAATAGTGATTAAGAAATAGTCATTAATGCACTAGAACAAAGTGTGGATTACAGCACTACCTAAAGTTGGGAGGGCCAAAGGATCCCCAATGGTCCCCCCAATATTAAAGGGCCCCAAACAAGTCCACTCTATTTATCTGTTTGGAAACATTGTGAAGGCCAGGAAATAAACTTAGCAGCAGCCCCCGAGACGGCACCAGGGGTCGCTTTGCTGTCCCGCCAACAACTCCTACCCCCCAGGCCGCGCAGCCACCGCCCTGAGCACCTGCCTGAGCACCTGCTGTCCTCTGCAGGGTGTCCTGGACCCCCCACCACGAGGAACTCCTGTCCCCTGGAAGGGAACAACTCTTGTAAATTACAAAGCCCTTCGCTACCCTCCACTTCAGAAGATCCCACCAAATTTCCAGAGCAATTGGAAAGATTAATGGCCATTCCCAACCCCGCTCCTAGGGGCTGTTTGTCTGTCCCTCCTGCCATGACTGTCCTGTGGTTATCAGATGGCCGCACGGCCCCCAGAGCACCCTCCTCCAGTGAGCTCAGAAAGGAGCCATCAGAGGCCATCGTATGAGCATGCTGTGTGTCAGGACAGAACTCCCGACTCCCTCCGGATGGGAAACCTCCCCGACACACACAGCAGTGGAGTGGAGTGGGTGGATGGGTCAGCCTTGATGCTCAGCTAGAATCCAGTTCTGTGGGGACTGACAACAGCTGTCTTTGACTTGCAAATCTTTGCAAAACCAGACTTGCAACTCTGGAAGCAATTCAAAGTCCTGCCTGATACATTTCTCATTAAAGGGAAAAAGGGGGGGAGGGGCAGAGAAGGAAATATTTGGAAATTGGGAAATGAGAAATCTTAAAAATCTTATCCACAAATATTGGTAAAAAGAGCTTTGGCCTTCTGAGCAGGCGAACTTAACTTATTCCAACTACCACCAAAAATTGGATCCAACTGTTCTCTTATAACCTAGTGAGTTTTGTGCTACTATTACCCATCTAGTGACTAATTTAAAAAATGAGAGCTGTTTGCACCTGTGTGTGAGTCTATGTACATATGTGGTAGATGTGTGACATCTTTCTACCCCCGGATGGCACTGCTAACAGTAATTTGTAAAAGAGCTCTATTTAATTGGTTTAGAACTTACATAAAAATTCTCAACAAATACAGAAATTAACCCAAATGTTTTTTTCAAGTTAGCAGGATATAAAATAATCTTTGGTAAATAAAAGCTTAAGTTTGTTGGTTTAACTAAAATAGGCATGTTTTCAGAGTTATCAGAATCATCTATCATGCAGACATACAACTTTTATTCTACCTCGGTTATTAATCAAATAAGTTCATATTACCACTGTTACAAAATCTGTCATCCAGAAGAGTAGCTTGGGTGATAGCTGACTTTGTGTAATGTCTCAAAGTTTTCATGAGTATCTAAGTATGATTATGAAAATCAAATGAATTAAATATATGCAAATAAGATGAGTGTTGCCGAGCTTTTTTGCAGTTATTGTTCCCAGTGTTTACTTAAATAGTTTCCTAAGTCTCTTTGGTAACATACAACCTTAGGGTTTTCCTAAGTTAAAGGAAATGAAGAGAACGCACTAAATGTCTGGATCATTTCCAAGTACAGTAAAATAACAAACCATTAACTGCTGACCACAGGTTCACCTACTTTTGGCTTCCTTGTTACCGAGAAAGGGCAGAAATGGTGCATGTGCTGCTCTCCGCCACCTGGACCCCGTCACCCACTCGGACGCCCAACCGAACACAGTGCTTCTGTGTCAGCTCTTTGGCAGAGGACACACAGCCTTCCTGAGGGTGTGGGGAGGTGCAGTGAAATGATTTTTACGGTGTTGGCTCCGGTCAGGAGCCACAGAGACACAGAACGGCCTTTTGGCCACTGCTGCTTCAGCAATGGCCACAAAAGGGAAAAGTGTGCGCATCTGTTTTGAAGAGCGTCGCCGCCTTCCTGGGAACCAGCTCCTCTGAGGCAGGCAGCCTGCACATCTGCGGCCGACGGCCCCAGCCTAGGTCGCAGCAGAGACGCAGGCGGCCACAGCCAGCCTGGGAGCATGGCAGCCTTTGCTGCTCACGGTGCACATGGGCCGCCGGCCACGTCCTCACCTGTGGGTTTTCTCACCAGTGCTGCCAGCCAGCAGGTTCACGCACTCCCGCCCCAGACTAGGCCGCACCGCACCGACTCCTGACCCTGCTTCCCTCCACAGGGCGCCTCTGTTCTCTCTCCCGCCTTCCTCACCCTGCACCTTGGCAGCGGTTCCCTCCATTCCCCAGGGCATGGCGTCCCTGGCCGGTACCCTTGCTGGCTCACCTGCAGGCCGGCCTAGCTCGGCGCGGAGCCGGTTCCCCAGCTCCACCAGGTGCTCCTTCTCCAGGCGCAGGTGCAGGATTTTGCGGGCTGCCTCCTTCAGTTTCCTCTGGAGTCGCTGCACGGGCAGGGCCGGTGAAGGCTGCACCGCCAGGCCCTCGGTCCCCGCCGGTCCTACATCTGCCAGGCCCTGTGAACCAAACCCGCCGATGAGATGAGCCCCTCTATCTGGCAGTGGGGGTGCAATGCTCATCTCAAAACTGGCATCCCTGGGTGACAGATGCCATTCCAAAGGGACCACTGTCTGCAGGCATTAGCAGAGATGGACAACGGCCATGCACCCGATGCCTTTGACAAGTGGCATGAATGAGGCCCCTGAATCTCCCAGTCACATCCTGGGTCCTTCTCCTCACCCCCCAGTGTGCCTTTGTGTCTTTCCAGTGAGGACAGGAGGAGCCAGCTGGCAGTGCCCCCAGGGCCCGTGAGGCGGGAGCCCCTGGCATGAAAGGGGCAGGACAGGCCTGGCGGCAGCCTCCCTCCCTGTCTTCCTTCCCAACCCGCACTCAGCAGCTGGGGCGCCTCCCCCACTCCCCGCAGCCCACTCCTCAGCGTCTGTCCCTATCCTCCCGGCTCTGTCTGGGCACTTTCTCCACCTGCCATCTGTGTGGACTCTTTCTCAGCCACCGCAGGCCGGCCCCAGTTCCCCACCATCCTGACGACAGTGCGGAGAAAAAGCAGAGGCCAAGGGGGGAGGCAGCAGCACCTGGGGCTTCTGGGCCAGCACTCGAGTCCTGAGCACCCCATCCCCCAGTCCCGACCCCACCGCTGTCCTGGACGTCCTGGCCTGTGCCCACCAAATGGCTCCTACGCTGACGTGCCATCACACTTGGAGGCGTGTTTGGAGTGAGGTGGGGCGTGGAGAATAACAGAAAGGGAAAGAAGGATGGGGGGCTGTCTCTTCAGTCAGGGGCCCACGAGGGGCCAGTGGCATCCAAGGCCCTGAGGGAGCAGGACACTCCTGACCCTGTGAAAAGCCAGTGTGCCCTGACCTGGCGCCAGCACAAGAAACTGGCAGCCCGCTCTCCCTGTCCCTGCCCCTTCCCGAGGCACCTCTCCAGGCTGGCACGCGCGGTGCTCTCCCACGACCTGAGGCGCACTGACTGCCCACACAGGCTACTGTGGCACGTGGAAGGGGGCTGTGGCGGTGGGACCACGTAAGGGAGAGTCACTTGGTCCTGCAGCCCTGCAGCCCCATGCACCCAGCCAGCGACCTGTCTTCCCAGTGAGCGGGGCTTCCACCTGCTTGTCTCTCAGGGACGCAGGACATGAGTGGGGCCCCCGGGCCTGTGGAGGGGCTGGGACAGGCCTGGAGGAATGGGGGCTGGAGCTGGGCTCATGCGTAGGGGC
This sequence comes from Rhinolophus sinicus, assembly GCF_057876585.1. Lineage (NCBI taxonomy): Eukaryota > Metazoa > Chordata > Mammalia > Chiroptera > Rhinolophidae > Rhinolophus > Rhinolophus sinicus. The sequence goes on from NC_142512.1 coordinate 57,281,382, forward strand.
CCCATACGCCTTCAACGGGCTGAGCCATGCCACCATGAAAGTGTCACAGCCTTCCAGGCGTGTCCAAGGGCAGCAGATGACTGGGGTGGGGGCTTGACCAGCCTGGTCCGCTGCAGGAACACACTGTACACTCACTCGTGTTCTCTTAAGTGAGGAAAGAACAATCCTGAAAACAGAATTTACAAACCTCAGAATGCCTAAGAGATTTCAGAGAAAACTCACTCTTCAAGAGCAGAGCTCCGTCCCCAAAGATGGCCCAGCACGAGCACAGGTGACACTGCCCCAGGCCTGTGATCCTGTACGGGCCATGTTCTCGTCTCAGTGGCTGCACACGGGGGTGGGGGGCTGCAGCCAGGGACCCCATGATCGTGGGCTCAGGTGGTTTTACTTTGCTAACTCCCCCCACAACAAAGGCGCGACAGTCACGAGAACCTGAGGCCCAGCTGAGACCGCTGAATGGCTACGTGCTTGGTCCCACCCTGTGCAGCTGTCCACCCCCACTGGTCCAGATGCCGACCAGAGCAATAGAGGGAGAGGTGTCTCAATGATCACCCTGTTCCCAAGGGTAGCGATTGACGGGCTCCACAGAGAAGTCCTGGAGGCTGAGGCCAGGACCAGAGCGAACCCCAAACGCAGGCGCAGACGGCGCTCTGTCAGGCTGCACCATGGTTCCCCAGTAGCCCCGGGCTTCCCTGGGGAGCCCACGGGAGGACCGAGAGCAAACACTGCCCCCCAGTGGACCCAGCGCGCCCTGGCCGTGTGCTCCTGAGGCAGCCCAGTCCGGTTCTGGTTTTCAGGACTGGGTGGAGTGGTAGGAGGAGGGGTGGCCCTCAGTTCTCTAGGGCTGGGGCGCTACAGACAAGGGAAACGTGCAAATGTGAACCTGGGGGCACCTAGCCGAGGGGGGTTCCCACTGTACCGAGGACCCCGACTTGGCTGGAGAAGGAGGGCGCTGGCTTCCACTTGGTGGAGTTTCAACCTTTCAGAGAAGCTGCAGGAAGGCACTGGGGGCTCCACACAGCCTGGCCAGGTGCGCGTGGCGGCCACTGGCCCATCACTACCTGCCCCTGAGCCGCTACACGGTAAGTTGAAGACACTGTCCTTTATGCCCAAATACTTCAGTCTGTACCTCCTGAAAACAGGGACATTGTCTTCATTACCAGTCATCAACCCTGGAGATTTAACATGGATCCGACACGATGACCCAGAGCACCATGCACCAAACGTGCACAACACCCTTCAGAGCTTGTTTTCCGCTGTCCAGGGTCCTGGGTCCAGCGTCCCCTCCACTCCCTAATTGGCACCCTGGGCCCGATGACTTCAGTGTGTCCCTCGGTTTGGGGTCTGAGGTCTCCTCGTGGTTACAGTTGGGAGTAAGGCTATGTCCCCGGTGTGGCCGGTCCAGAGGCCCGCAACGTCTGTCTGTCCCAGTGTCGGCGACGGGAGCTGACCCCTCGGCTAAGTGGTGTCTGCAGGCTGCTCCCTGGAAAATTACTGCTTTCCCTTGTAATTGAGACTTCACGCGTGGGACATACCGCATAAGGACCTGCTCCTAATTTTAGCCTGCAGTGCCAGTTTTCCAGGTGCATCGCCCTGGTATGTGCTGAGGCGGCTGTAAAGGGGCGCTTCCCTCTCCACATCTTTCTTCTTCAGTCTATTTGCATCAACACGGCCTCCTGAGCCCCGTTTCTTCAGTGGACTATGACCCTGACTCCAGGGCTGACTGGCCTGGATTCCTCGGGGCGGGGGGGGGGGGGGGGCCCTAGGCAGGTTCCTATGACCTCGTGTCACATCTCCATGCTGGTTCCTCTCAGCTGTGGGAAGTGCAGAAGCCAAGAGCTGGGACACGCGCACGCTTCTGTCTGTCTCTAAAATAACCCATGACTATGCTGGCAACTCCACCCCAGTACTCCAGCCCCTCTCCCCACATGTAGCCGTCTCCCAGACGTGGGAGCCTCGTGCCTGCAGACACACAGCTGGGCAGTTATGGGCGGAAGCCTGGGTGGGCCGGTCTGGGCAGAGGGACTGGCCCCTTAGTTGCCTAGGCCTCACATTTCTCACCCAGGAAGTGACCTCCCCAAGGTCACAGGACACTTACACACGTAAGGAGCGTGAGACCCTGACTGCTGTACAGAACTAAGGCCCAGGGAGTTTGTCCCCCAGCTGCCCAGGGAGGGCTGCAAGGGCCTCCAGCCGCTTCAGCTCCCAGCCTGTCTGCCAGGGGGTCAAGCACCTTGATTTCAATCCTGCTTATCTGCACGATTTCTTCCCTTCACCCTGAGCAAGGGGCCCAGCGAGTCACCAGTGGAAGGGCTGCTAACAAGAGAACTGCCAGCCCCTGACTGTGACCAAGCACCGGGCAGCACCTGCAACAAGGTGTGGACATGGGGTGGCCGCGACAGAGCCCCCACGCCAGGATGCACACGCGCGCGGGAAGGTTGTGGGATGGCATCCTCTTCCCGGCAGTGCCGAGGTCAGCCCCACGCCTCCTGCCCCTTCCACACCCGCCCCGCACGCCCCCCAGGCACATCTGGCCCCTCCTCGTGTTCCGGTGCCAGGGAGCACCTCAGACCACATGTCCTCCCCCAGCCCTTTCACAGCCCAGCAGTGGCTCTGGGAGGCCCATGCTGCTTAGGTCCCTAAGTACCACTCAAAACTGGCTGTACGTGACGGCGTGTGGCCTCCGACTTCTAGGCTATTCCTGTGAGAGAACTCCTAGTGCCCACCAGGCATCATGTTACTGTCCTAACTCCTTGTGCTGGTGAAAAAGTAGGTCACCACAGGTCACCACAGACCCCTGACGCGGTCTAGGAGCCACGTCAGAGGACCCCGTAAGGGAAGTCTGCTCTTCAAACACCGCCATCACAGCCTACGGGAAGCGGGAAGCGGGAAGCGGGAAGGGGGCCGGCTGTCAGGCGTGTGCGGGGGACGACACGCAGCCACATAGCTCTCTCCACGGCTCGGAACCTCGGCTCCGACCCAGCCCCGATGCTAGACGGGACCGGGTACCGAGGGCCTGAGCAGGACAGGGAGTCCCACGACGCCCGCACCGTGGCCCTGCTGTCACGGGCACAGGGGGAGCAAACACTGAGAAGCTCATGGAAAAACAGGTTCCCCTCAAAGGAACAGCCCCAAGTTAGCACCTGGTTTCGAGGCTTCACAGAGAAGGGACTCTTGCTGAGAGGGCAGGACAGCCCTCTTCACGCATGTGTTTCCTGTCAACGACTTCTGGATGGAGGGTCGGAAAGACCCTGACGACCAAGGCTGGGACTGCCCCTCGGCAGCATGTCCACCAAGGACAGAGCCCACCAAGGAAGAGGGCAAGCCCCCCCAGGGGCTGGAGGCTCTGCAGACCAGCCATCAGGCAGCACCCACAGGGCACTTCTGCAGTGAGACCCTGGACGGCCAGAGCTGATCGGAGGCCGGCACAGGCCACCCACCTCTCTCCCAAGGACCACGGTGTCTGGGGCTCGTGGCTGCTGCTGGCTGGGAGGCCCCCCGCCTGCCTCTGGGGCTGTCCCAAGATGCTTCTCAAGCTCAGCCGTCCGCTTCCGCAGCTCCAACACCTCTAGGCACACCTGGTCCACCTCGTGGGCAAGCTCACACCGGACAGTGCCCTTGTCCAGGGGTTCCTGCAGCACCTGGGGACCATGGAGGACATCGTCAGGAAGTAGCACCACCGGGACCGTGTGCAGAAGGCAGAGGCGGGTAGTTTCATCCTCAGACGACCAAACACAGGGATCCCTGTAATGATTCCTATTCGATTCTCTGAATTTGTCACATACACACTAAAAAGGGATCATCTGGAAACAGACTCCGTTAATTAACAAAGAAACAAAAGGAACATCCAGGGGGACATTTTCCCCAGGATAATCGAAGCATCTGTGATTTCCAAGAGAAAATGAGAAGCTCCTATTTAAATGTTTATCCTGATTGTAGTGTGTGCATGTGTGTGTGCGTGTGTGAGTGTGCAAGCCTGTGAACTCCAGGAGTGAGGTGCGACTGGAAATAGCAGCCCAGAAGACCTCTCCCCCCATGTGTGTGCAGATCTATGATCCTATTAACAGAAACAGGAGAGAGGTCACGTTCACGTCCATCGCAACAGTAAAAATGTACTTTCAGTCAAGACAAAGCACCAGATTTCTGGAGCATCGCCTGCTCCTGCAGCTTGTGGAAAGCTCAGAATAGTGTTTCCAGTGGGGTGTTCTGTTTCACAGAAGATGCAGAGTCTAAAGGACAGTGTAATTATGTATTTCTCAACTTAAAAAGACATGTAAAATCTCCTCTTTATGTTGTCTCATGAGAAACAGGTGTGCAAAAGGCAACAGGATGGCACGACACCAAATGTACGGCAAGAAGAAAAAACAGGTACGCTGGACTTCATCAAAATTAAAAACATTTGTGCTTCAAAGGACATTATCAAAGAAGCGAAAAGACAAGCCACAGAATGGGAGAAAATTTTTGCAAATCGTATATCAGATCAGGCACTTGTATCCAGAATATTAAAGAACTCTTTACAACTCAACAATAGAAAACAAATGGGCAAAGGGCTTGAACAGACATTTCTCCCAAGAAGACATACACATGGCCAACAAGCCCATGAAAAGAAGCTCAATATCATTTGTCATCAGGAAAATGTCAATCAAAACCACAGAGATCCACTTCACAGCCACCAGGACAGCCATAATAAACAAACAAACAAACAAAAATAACAAGTGTCGGTGAGGACATGGGGACATCAGAACCTCACGCACCACTGGTGGAAAAGTAAGATGGTGCGGCCACTGTGGAAAACAGTTTGGCGGCTCCTCAAACATCACTCAGAGAAGCGACCTCACAAGCCAGCAATCCTGTCCTTCCACACACCTCGAAGAACTGAAAACGGGCTTAAGAGAGCCGTGCAGGGCAGCCAGAGGTGGACACTTTGTCAAGTGAAGGGACAAAGTGTGGGGTGCTCACCGGGCCTGCCCAGTCACTAAAATGATGAGCTATGCTACGATGGATGAGCGTTATGAAAAGGGAGACAGGCCACTCACAAGTCACCCTGCGTGACTCCGGCTGCGCGAAGCTCTGAGTAGCCAGGCTCAGAGACAGGAGGAGCAGAGGCTCCAGGGCTGGGGGAGGGGATGGGCTCCATGTTTCATGGGGACAGATTCTGCTTGGACGATGAAAAACTTCTGGGAATAGACAGCGGTGACGGTTACACAATATCATGACTGTACCTCCTGTCACTGAACGGCAGGCACACTTGGAAACGGTAAGCTTTTGCTATGTACGTTTTACCACAATAGAAAAGGAGATTTTGTAAATGTGCAACAATAAAGAACAGCTGTGACCCCAGTATGGTGGAACAGGGGGGACTGTGCACATCTGTCTTGTCTGCACAGGACACCGTGACTGTGATTGCCCTGGCAGGGCAGGGCTCAGAGGACTCGCCACTGCTGCTGCATGCTCCTGCCAACCTCACACCGAGACGGGACACCACTGAAGAGTCCTGCATGGGCAGCAGGCAGCATGGCGGCAGAGAACAGGCTCCTCACTCGCCCGCCAGGGCCACCCATCGCCAGACTATCTTCTTGTCTCCCAGGCACTTCCTGAGCCTCCTGGGAAGGCACACAAGACAAACCAGCCACTCCTCACAATAACCCATCCGTTGGAGGGAAACAGGTACAGAGAGTTCCAGCGACATGTCCGAAGGCACAACAGGGCTGGCATCCAGCAGCTGGCTCCAGAGCCCGCATGCTGCCCACTCCAGGAGCACTGCCCAGTCAGACACATGCAGGGCCTGAGTGTGGGCGGGGCGGCCGTACCTTCTGCCTGAGCCGGGCTACCAGGAAGTTCAAGAGCTGTGCTCTATCTCCCAGCCTCCGGAGCGCTAATCCTGTGGACGCGCCAGCAGCAGGCACAGTTCCTCCTGTAGAGAGAGTGGTTCTGTCAGGCTCAGGTCCCCTAAGGTCATGACAGAAGGACAGCCATTGTCAGTGCTGGTCCCCCTCGATGTGAAGATGAGTAATGGCACGGGGTCTCTACGAAGACTGAGATGTGCTGGACATAAAGTATAATCCTTTGCCAAGAAAGCAGGAATTTTTACAGGAAAAGTCCAACCTTACCACCTGGTGTCTGGTGGAGGTCAAACGGCACCAGTCTCCTAGTCGTTGGGGAATTAACAGAAATGTCACACAGCCCACAAAGAAAAAAATCACAACAGACATTAGATGTTATTTTGAACTGAATTATGATGAAAACAGTGCTTATCAGAATGTAAGAAATGCATCCATAGCTGTCCTCTCAGAAATATTTACAGCCATAAAACAAACCAAAATAATAATAATAATAATAATAATAATAATAGTAGTAGTAGTAGAGAAAAGAATATTTACAGCCATAGAAGCTTATTTTAGAAAAGAAGGCTGAAAAATCCATGAGCTGAATATCCATTTCAAAATATGAGAAAAAGAACCAGCAAATAAAGTAGAAGAAAGGAATGAATAAAGCTAATGTTAGATACTGAGGAAACAGAAAATAAAAGTATAACCAAGGATCAACAAAACCAACAGTTGGTTCTTTGAAAAGGTTTTTAAAATAATAAAACCCTGGTGAGACCAGGCAAGAAAGATGGGAATAGAAACAGGGTGGTGACTGAAAAGGCCATCTCTTTAGATCCCAGAGGCTTTAAAACTCATAGGAGGAGACTGTAAGCAGCTCTATGCCAAAACTTTGACAATTTAGATTAAATGGAGAATTCTCTAGTAAATATAACATAAAAAAATGACACCCAAGGGGCCGGCCCGGTGGCTCAGGTGGTTGGAGCTCCGTGCTCCTAACTCCGAAGGCTGCTGGTTCGATTCCCACATGGGCCAGTGGGCTCTCAACCCAAGGTTGCCAGTTCAATTCCTCGAGTCCTGCAAGGGATGGTGGGCAGTGCCCCCTGCAACTAAGATTGAACACAGCACCTTGAGCTGAGCTGCCTCCCAGATGGCTCAGTTGGTTGGAGTGCGTCCTCTCAACCACAAGGTTGCCGGTTCGACTCCCGCAAGGGATGGTGGGCTGTGCCCCCTGCAACTAACAATGGCAACTGGACCTGGAGCTGAGCTGCGCCCTCTACAACTAAGACTGAAAGGACAACTTGACTTGGAAAAAAGGCCCGGAACTATACACTGTTCCCCAATAAAGTCCTGTTCTCCTTCCCCAATAAAATCTAAAAAACAAAAGAAAAAACAAAAGAAAACAGAAACAGGGAACATCTTTCAACACGTTTATGAGGCCAGAGCAACTGACATGAGCAACACGAGGAAGGGCGGTTACAGTCCAGTCCTACTCATCGGCACAAACGGAGTAATTCCCAACAAGATGCTAGTGAGAGAACATATTGCACGTCGAGTTTATTCCAGAAACACAAGGTTGGTTAACACTGGGAACCAGTGTGAGCTTCGTGCTCTGGAAGAGATGGCCATGTACACCAATGCCCTCTGTCACGGGACTGACGTGGGGGCATACACACCGGACGGCAAGGGGAAGCAGGCCCACGGCTCTGCAACTTTCTAGTGAGATGCGGCGCTTCTGGTCCTTTCTTTCTTCCTGTATCTCCCAGCTTCAGTGCTAGAGCAGCCACAACCCAGAGACACCCATGAGCTCAGACTGGGACGAGGACCCCAGGCAAAGGGAGGCCACGGGCAGAGAGCCTCTGACTCCATAATCCCTGTGCACACGGGCACCCGGGAGACAGGGACCCCACCCTGCACTCTTCAAACGACAGCAGCCCTCCCAGTGAGAGCATGTGGGGAGGGAGGTGTGCAGGGTGGGGGGAAGAGGGGGCACAGAAAGTGATTCCTAAGTCGTGTGCAGCGTCCCTGAGGAGCCTGTGCGCAGTCTAGTAGCATCCGCACAGCCCAAGCTTCGAGAGCCGGGCTCTGCGGCACAATACCACCCAGGCCTTGCACAGCCTCTGGCGCTAGGCCGACAGGACGGGCATCGCCAAGGCCCTGGAGAGTAAGTGCACATTTGAGCCCAGACCAAGAGCGTGGGCAAAGGTGGGCAGCCTAACCAAGTACAGGTAGGACTAAAAGAGATTTGGTAAGAACCAGACTTTAGAACATGACACTCAAAACATCCAGTAATAGAATCCAACATTATCCATCACACCAACAACCAGGAAAATCTCAGCTTCGATGGTAAAAGGTACCAACAAAATGACACAAGTGTTGGAACTATGTGATAAGGATTTCAACGCAACTGCAACAAGCAATCCGATACACTCTTAAAATAAATGGAAAAATGAGTCTCAGCAAAGGAGTAAAAGATATAAAGAAAAACAAAATGGAAATTTTAGAACTGAAATTAAAATAAACACCTCACTGGATGGGCTCAATATCAGAATGGAGATGACAGAAGAAAGAATTGGTGAACCTGAAGAGGGATAATAGAAATTATCCAATCTAAACAATAGAGAAAACAGATGGAAAAGTAATAACAGAGCCTCAGGGACCTGTGGGAGAATAACAACAGATTTTACCTTTTTTTAATCATCGGACAAAGTCCCAGAAAGAAAAAAAGAGCATGAAAAAATACTTGAAAAAATAATGGTTGAAAACTCAAATTTGGCAAAAGACATAAACCTTCAGATTCAATGCCAAATAGGATAAGCCAAAGAAATTTATGCCCAGACACATCACACATTTCTGAGACTAAAGACGGCCTCTCGGAAGCAGGACCTACAAGGAACTGATTCAAGTGGTGACGGCGTTCTCCTCAGAAATGCTCACCTGACTTCTCACAGGAAGGAAGTGACACAATGTATTTAGTGCGAGAAGCAAACAACTGTCAGCTCCTCACGTTATCCCAGTGAGTACGTTCTTCAGGGATGAAGGGGAAACAGAGACATCGCAGAAAAAGGAAAACTGAAGTCCACCTGCTGTCAAAGAACTGCCGAAGGAAGTACTTCAGGCGGAAGGGCACTGACAGCGGAACGGAACAGGACGCCAGGCATACGGAAGCGTCACGGAAAGGCGAACATCCCAGCACCTGCGGCAGGTGATGTCGCTCCTCTCGAGTTTTTAAAATGACGTTCGACAGCTAACAGGTGCAAATGAGAATCCTGTGTGATGTGGTTCTTGGTGCATGGGGAGATGGCCTCTGTGACAACAAAGGGGACGGAGGGGCCTGACCGGTGGTGAGGCTTCCGTGTTCCACCTGAGACGGTAAAGTGCTGACACAGTTGACTGTGACGCATAAGTATACTGTAATCTCTGGAGCAACCATCAGAACAGCTACCCAAAGAAATACACTGAAAAAGTGTAGATAAAACAGGACACTAAGCAATGTTCAAGTAACCCACAGGTAGCAGAAAAGAGAAAGCTGAGGAACTGAAAACAAACATTAAATGGCAGGCTTGATCCTAATGGCAATAAGTGCCCCAAGTGTAAAGGGCACACATGTATCAGTTAGAAAATATTAGCCAAATGGATGGAGAAAACTGACCTGGCTGTATGCTGCCTTCAATAAATTCACTTCAAATAAGATGACGGAGGTAGGATGACGAAGACACAGCACGCACACACTAAAGAAAGAATGTTTGCTCAGCGACCTAACTGGTATCAGATGGAGTGCCCTTCAGAGAAAGAAAGTTGCCAGCATAAACTACGTGATGACATAAGCGTCAATTCACCCAGGAAACCTAACAATTCTAGAGGTATAGATCTGGCAACAAAGATTCAAAATACATTGAGCAAAAACTGACAGAATCGTGACAAAAAATACAGATTTGTATCACAATAGGAATAAGAAGAAACTTCCTATGAAGAAAAAAAGGTCAACAAACATTAAACTTAAAAGTGAAATGATGAAAGTTTTTCCAAGATCAGGAAGAAGTCCGCTATTACTGACACCCTTTGGAGAGCCCGGCAGGAGAAATAACAGAAGAAGAAATAAAAGACAGCAGCCCTGGGAAAGAAGAGCCTCCCAGGACCTGAGACGAGCCGACGCAGGCACAGTCCTGCTGCTTTCCTCTCCTTCCTGAACAGCGACCCTATGAGCCGCTCAGTGGGTGGCGTGAGGGGGTGCCGGGACTGTGTCTGGTGACCCTGGGTGGGCTATCCAGCTGGGGACAGCACCCTAGCCAGGTGAGGGGCGCCTGTGTGGTGGGCAGCCTGGCTTGGTGGTCAGAGCACGGACAGGGCCAGGGAGGCGCCCACAGAGCGGGCCTGTGTGGGGAGGGGTGGCGGCCACAGTGGGAGGCTGCCGACGTCCAGGGAAGTAAGTACTGTGAGAGCGGAGCCCGGCTTCTCATGTCGGAAAAGGAAGTCAGAAAAATGGAACAGGAGAAAACGAGAAGGGACCCTGTGATGTTGGACTAAGCACAGAGGAACAGGCTGACCGCTACATTTGTCTTCAAATTAACACCTTCTGTTCACCAAGAGGCACCAGTAAAGACGTCAATGCCTGTTGTTTAAGATCAGCCTGTGGCATTTGCTATGGCGGCCTAAGCAGACTCAGGCCCCAGAGACACAGAAAAAGGTGGTCACCTCACTGACAGGATGACGCGAAGTTAAGCCATAACCAGATGTCCTATGGGCTCAGCACAACGGCTACCATGAGAAGGACCGATGACGCTAAATGGTGGCGGGACGGAGACTTGGCTGCCCCAGGCCTGCTCACAGGGTGTGCGAACATGGAGAGCGGCCGGGCGTTGTCACCAAGCATCGTGTAGGAGAAGCAGAGCACAGAAGTTACAGCATGGGATTCTGTTCCGTGAAAATGGAAACTGAACTGCAGGGTGAGGGTCGACGCCCGGCTGACGGGGGTGCTGGTGACGGGGCCCGATGTCGGCATGGTCCCCACACCGGACTTTCTGGGGATTTGCATTGCAGTTTAGAAAAAAGACTGACAGAGTGTGTGCCACAACGGGACAGGGACTCTCACCTGTGGCTCCTGCTGAGGTGCTGACACTGGGCTGAATGTCAGCATTAGACAAGGACGCCCTCGAAGGCTCTTCCAGCTGTTCTTCCAGGGTTTTAAATTTATGCTTCAGGTTTTGTATTTCTGCTTCAAGGGCCAGAACGTAATCTGCCAAAAAACCCCACCAAAACCATAAGCACAGGTGACACATGGGCACACGCATTCCTGTCTCATTAGTGTAACCGAGCTCTGTCTGCTCGTGTCACTGACCCCCCACACTGTCCCCGTGCACCCATGTGCCATCCTCCCCCCATCACTCACTGGGCTTCCCATGGAGGGCTCAGCAATCGGCAACAAACCCGTAACTCTCCCACAACCCCACGAGCCGTGCACAGACGCAACAACCGTACCCTGAGCGCAGAGCCATCTCAGCAGCCTGGTGTCCCTCCACCCATGGCCACACATAGATCCCACTCTGAACAGGCGGGTGCCCACCTCCGCCTGGCAAGGACACTCCAGGAGAGCGCTCACTCGCCCAGCACCATCTGAAGCTGACTCTGGTTTCTAAGGGTGTCAAGCATGTATTCATCCCTCACTTTTTTTCCCACTTTACCAACAAAACGTTTTTATCCCACATATAAAAACTGATGTGCGATCCCTTCTCTTGGAGGAAGAGCAGCCATCATACTTTGAAGTAATTCATGAAAGGGATGTACACACATCCCTCCAACGGATACCTACTCTGGACCCAGCGGAGCCTGACCCGGCCCTGCTGCGCCCTCCAGGCCCACTCACCAGGAGTGGTGGCAGCTGCCGCCGCCTTAGTGTCAGGCTGCTGTGTGGCCTCGATCTCCCCTCCTAGCCGGGCAGAAGGAAGGGCGTGGCCGCTTAGAGCTTCCATCTCTGTCCTCATCTGGGCAACAGCGTCTCGCAAGCTTGTGTTCTGCTCCTGGAGCCGCCGGATCTCACTAGATGGAAAACTCTGACTGATTTCTTCTTCCTGATGCCTTAGGAGCATCTGTCAGATACAGAAAAAGAAACACAATGGTTGTGGCTACAAGAGAGACCAGTCTCTGCACGTCCAACGTCTTCCCACCCTCTGGGTCCCTGCTGTCCCCATCGGTCCTCCAGGCGTGTAGGGACCTTCCTTTCTAAATGGACAGAAGTATGAAAACATCTCTTTTTCGTCTAGCTTACACAAGATAAGACTGCTGGTTTTCAAAGGTAACTTTTACTGAGAAATTTGGGCACCCTTCCTTTTCAGTCAAAAGTCATCAGTCACCCGCTGGAGTGGCTGTAATAAGAAAGACAGTAACAAGTGCAGGCAAAGGCGTGGAGGACGGACCCTGCACACGTACACAGCAGCCACGGAAAGTCTGGCGGGTCCTCACACAGGGTTGTCGTGACCCAGCAATTCCAGTCCTAGGTAAATACTTGAAAGAACTGAACAGGTATGAAAACAGAAACTTGCCCATACACGTCCACTGCAGCACTGCTCACAGTAGCTCACAGACACCCTGAAATGTCCACTAATGACCAATGCAAATGCAAAAACAAACTGTAACTCAGTGGGATGCTGTTTGGCCACAAAAAGGAATCAAGTTCTGACACACGCTACCACACGGAAGAGCCATGAAGACATCACACTAAGTGACAGGGACTTTAAGGCACTCAACGTTACACAGATGCTCAAGGATTTAAAGAAAAACAAGAACAGACACGGAAAAGAAATGGGAGGTATTAAAAAAAGAAGCACCTGGCATGTGTAGGGATGAAAAACACATCATCTGAATCAAGAACCACCTGGATGGGACCGGAGTCAGAGCAGGCCAGACACCGCAGAGGAAAGAGTGGTGACTGTAAACACAGCAAACATTCGAACAAGCAGAGCGACAGACCAGAAGGGGACCATGACTAGCGCCTCGGCGGCCTCGGCAGCAACAGGAGCCGCGCCACGCAGTGAGCAAGAACCCGAGTGCTTTATGACATAGTGGACAAAAATTTTCAAATGTGATGAACACATTAAGTCCACAGGTCCAAGAAGTCCCATGAACCTGCAGCAAAATAAACACAGACAAAGCACCCCACAGAGCATCAGAGGCAACCGGTACAAATCAGTGACGCAGAGAAAACTAAGAGAGGCGAGAGGAGAGGTGCCTGGGTTCCACGCAGAGGGGCAAATGCTGCCCTGTCCTGAGATGCTGGGACCCAGAGGCCGAGGTGGCAGCACCCAACACGCAGAGGAAATGCAGCACCTCAGACCCCTGGTTGGCAAGATACCCTCCAATGCGATGGCCGTGATGGGCTCCACGGCTATGGACATGCCCACTGGCCATGACACCTAGAAAATCAGACACCACTGTATGATTCTAGGAAGCCACTGTCTTCAGACACCAGCACAGAGTGGGGACGCCTGGGTGCAGGGACGGATGGCATGAGTGCTGTGGCCCGCGCAGCTCTGAGTCCAAGCTCAGCCACACCCTGTCCGATGTCCACCTGCAGAAGGTCCCTGCCTCCTCCCACAGGCCGCGGCTGTCCCAAATGCCCGAGCACGGATATCCCGACACAGGAAGGAACACCACCCCAGGACGCAGTGCCCGAGGCCTTCCGACTTCTCCCACCTGTGGCCGCTGGCTCCCAGGTGGTCTGTGAGGGACAGAGCAGCTGTGGAGGGGCTGCCAACAGGACCGAGTGGCCTGGCGCCTGTGCGGCACCGACACATACAACTCATCATCCCAAGGCCACTCGTACGAGGCTGGCTCCTGACGTGCAGGCCGGACAATGCGGGACTCTGCCGTCTGCGGTGTGCTGCAAGAATGTCAACGGTACGAGAAACACCTAATGCAGGAGCGGATAAAAGGACTCGGTGCGGGGCAGGCGCACGTGCAGGAATATACGAGACACGGAGACAGTCAAGCAGAAGGAGAACACAGAGGTCGGGTCTTGGTGAGCAGGGCCTGTCTTCCTCCTTGTAAGGAGTAATGAGTAACGCCGGCATCCACTTCCGAGCCTCCCATGGGGCAGCACATGCTGGGTCACAGCACCCATCGTGCTTTGTGAGGGGCACCACCACAAGGGTGGGGGACCTGGGACCCGGGGTCACAGGTGGATCCCACCCTGGTTGCCTCCCAATCAGTGACGTGCACAGCGCCAGCACATGTTCACCAGGTCCCAAGTCACTCTAGGTGCTAACAGGCACGTAGCAGACGGCGCTCACTGATCTCTGCAGAAGCTTGGCAAGATCGAGCCAGCGGATTCCAGAGACCAGTGTGCCAACCTAACACTCTGCTGGTGGCCACATGAGACTTTCTCTCCCAGATGAAGCTGTTTTCCTCTGCTTGTCACCGTCCCCGCTTTTCACAGGCTTCCTAAAGTCATCCACGGGCTCCTATGACCTGCCCTGCTCTGTACCCAGCTCGTACCCTGGGCCCAGCGCTCACCCTGACACTGTACACTGGAGGGGCGACACGGGTGTGTGCCCACACCTGCTCCACTCCTGCACATTACACAGGATGGCACGCTGGAGGGACATGGTGCGGTGCCTGGTCACCTCACTCAAATTCTTCCCCTGCCACCATGGGGCAGGACGGACATCCTCATCTGTGGAATGGGGACGACAGTATCAGCCTCCAGGTACCAGGGTGGCCGGTGGCTCTGGGGGGGGGGCACAACCATGTCATCCCAACCAAGCCTCAGCTGTACAGGCCACACGTTGTCCCCCTGCGGCCGTGGAGAGGAGGGACCTGCACCACGGTCCCTTGAACGGTCACTGCAGGGTCACCAACAGCTCCTGCTGGGGCTCTATATCCATAACTGCCAAGCGGGCTGTGGGCAGGTGCAGACATGTGCCCAGTAGGACCATGGAGGCTCAGCTCTGTGCCACCAGCTACCTCCCACTGCAATTTACATCCTATTGCTACTGAAGACTCAATCTCTGCCCAGAGGCCCACAGAACCCCGGCAGTGCGACCCACCCTCACCGGCTGTCTGCGGTCACACCTGCCAGGGTTATAATCCTGGGAGGTGGGATGTGGTCACACCTGACAGTTACCCCAAGAGTGGGACGCGGTCACACCCAACAGTTACCCCAGGAGGCAGGACAAGGTCACACCCGACTGTTACCCCAAGAGGTGGGACGCGGTCACACCTGACAGTTACCCCAGGAGGCAGGACGTGGTCACACCCGACAGTTACTCCAAAAGGTGGGATGCAGTCACACCCAACAGTAATCCCAGGAGGCAGGACACAGTCACACCTAGCACAGTTAAGCCCCCAGGAGGCAGGACGCGGTCACACCCGGCAGTTACCCCAGGAGGCAAGACACAGTCACACCTGACAGTTACCCCAGGATGTGGGACACGGTCACACCTGACAGTTACCCCAGGAGGTGGGACATGGTCACACCTAGCGCAGTTAAGCCCCCAGGAGGCAGGACGCGGTCACACCCAGCACAGTTAAGCCCCCAGGAGGCAGGACACAGTCACACCTGACAGTTACCCAGGAGGTGGGACACAGTCACACCTGACAGTTACCCCAGGAGGCAGGATGCGGTCACCCCCGGCACAGTTACCCCAGGAGGCAGGACACGGTCACAACTGACATGGTTATCCCAGGAGACGTGAAGTGGGAAGTGCAGGGGTGGCGACACCTGTAGTTTCTGGCTCTAAACTTGGTCCCACTGTCTTTGGAACTGTGTTGAAGCCCCCTCCCCACCATCCTGGCTGGAGCCTGTCTCTCCATCAAGACTGGCCCTTGGCCAGCAGGTAGCCTCCACTTGCCTCACTGCCAGGGCCCATGGCCAGGTGCCCTCTGCACAACCAGAGCTGTGGGACCCATTTCCTAGGGATGGGTGGGTGCTGGTGTCGCTGGCCCCCAGGCCCACTGCTAAGATTCTCTGTTTACCTAACAAAGCAAACAGCCACTGACAGGCCCCCTGGGCCACTGAGCTGGTGCTTGGAGATAAACGTCTTCTTTTAATTGCCAGCCTGTGGGGGATACACCGAAGGAAAACATGGAGGGTGACACAGATGAAAAGCAGCATTTGCTTTGTTTCTGTGCCCTACAGAAGGTCCCTGTGTGACAAGGACCCATGCAAAAGCCCCTGCTATGGGCCCCCCACCAGGCCCCACTGACCACGAGTCCCCAGGATGGGGGTGGGACCCAGACGTGTGCACTTTTGTAAGCGATGGATATACTCTGTATGGACCTTGTTGGAAGGGTGGGCCGCATGGCTACATTTGTGTCAACCATACACTTAAGATCTGTGCATTTCACAGTGTGTAAATATAACCCATTTTAAAAAACCACTACCAGGGCCGGCCCGGGGGCTCAGGTGGTTGGAGCTCCATGCTCCTAACTCCGAAGGCTGCAGGTTTGATTCCCACATGGGCCAGTGGGCTCTCAACCCAAGGTTGCTGGTTCAAATACTCAAGTCCCACAAGGGATGGTGGGCTCTGCCCCCTGCAACTAAGATTGAACACGGCACCTTGAGCTGAGCTGCCGCTGAGCTCCCAGATGGCTCAGTTGGTTGGAGCGCGTCCTCTCAACCACAAGGCTGCCGGTTTGACTCCCGCAAGGGATGGTGGGCTGTGCCCCCTGCAACTAGCAATGGCAACTGGACCTGGAGCTGAGCTGTGCCCTCCACAACTAAGACTGAAAGGACAACAACTTGACTTGGAAAAAAGTCCTGGAAGTACACACTGTTCCCCAATAAAGTCCTGTTCCCCTTAAAAAAAAAGAAAAAAAACTCATCAAACTGTACATTTAAAAAAAAAAAACCACCACCAACAACAAAAACCTGCAGAGAAAAGCAAGAACCACTCACAGGCCTAGAACGATCCTCGCTCATCAGCCCGTCAGCTCCTCCTGCTCTCTCGTTCCCCAGCGTCGCACTGTCCCTCTGGTACCTCTGGCCGTGGCCCATGGCCATGTGGGGCTGGACCCCAGCTGTGCTCCTTCCAAGTGACAGCTCAGGCTCAGTACTTAGGGGGCCTGCGTCTCAGCTGCCTTGGTACCTACGTCAGTCAGAGATTTAAAGACTAGACAGACGTGAGCTCTGAGGGCTGAACCAGGCACAAGGATGCACTCAATAAGCTCTGGCCACCACTGTCACTACCTGCTGAGCCCGGGGCTTCAAGACAGGGTCACAGCACAAAGCAACCCCTGCCGGTTCTGGGGACATACCACTGCCACAACGTCCCACTAACTGTCTGCCACGGCATAGTAGTAGAACCGGGATTTTTAGAGATTTCAAACGCTGCAGAAACAAAGAAGATTCTGGGTACAGACCACACTTACTCCATTTGTGCAGTCACGTAGGAAGGAACACAACTGAAGAACCAACCACGTGGTTCTGTTAGGTCCTATTTTCCCACGGCTACCCTGAGAGCAGGTTCTGGGACACTGGGCGCTGAGGAGGGGTGTTTCCCAGGTGGGAAGGGGGCACTAACCTGTGCCTTGTCCTCGTCCTCGGGGAGGAGCCCGCGTGTCCTCAGCACCTGCACGGCCTGGTCTCTCTCTAGGGTCACAGCCTTCAGCAGCACCTCCTGGTCACACAGCTTCCGCTCCGCCTCCTGGAGCTTGGCGGCAGCCTGGGCAAAAGGTGGGACTCAGTCCACCTGGGGCGGGTGCGGAGGGAGCAGTGCCAGCCTTCCGGGTGGAGAAGGCCGGCGTCACACCCACGAGGAGATGTGCCACGGGAGCCACCGGCTGTGGGGGCCATCACCCAGCCCACTGCACTGGTCAGTGGGGGAAACAGCCAATGAACCTCAGTGTGAGGCTGCTGAGCCAGGCGGGCACATCCACCACTGCAGCTCTTGTTACAAATCAAAGTGCTCCATGAGGTCCAAGGTCACGGTGAGAGCCCAAGCGGCCTCCGTGGCTCCCAGTGCATGCCCAGGTCCTCCTTCCACAGGACACCGGCGACAGCCATGGTGGGGCCCTGGGCACACACCTGCTCCCTGGCCACAGTCAGGCCCTGGATCAGCTCCTCGGACTTCCGGTAGTGGTCCCTCTCGATGCTGGCACAGCGGTGCTGCCAGTCCAGGCCCAGCTGCACCTTCTCGCGCTCCAGGCTCTGCTCCCTTTCTGCCGCCAGAGACAGCTGCTGCTGGTACCTGGGGCGTCACAACCACGGCACATTAACCTTTCCCTCGGCAGTAACGCAGGCCATGGGGGCACAGAGCCGCAGACACTGGAGAGGGTGTAGAGCCGCGACAGGATGCGGAAAGCCCTGGACGAGAACCAGACTGGCTCGCAGAGTGCCGCTGGGGGCTCTGCACGGCCGCCCTGAGTGTGGCAGCGGTGACAGAAAGGCATGGTCACTTGTGGGATTGGGTGGTGTTGTACAAGCCTCCCTCCCGCCCACTGGCCTCAAGGAAACAGCTACCGTGCTATGAGGGCCACGCAGCTGGCACCCAAAGGTGCCTCTAGGGCTGAGCACGACCCCAGGCACAGCCAGCAAGGAAATGGAGACCCAGCCCTACAGCCACTGGACATGACCTCTCAGGCAACTTGAATGGGCCGGGAAGGGGACCACAGCCCCAGAGGACAGGGTGGCCTAGTGACAGCTTGGTTTCAGCCTCATGAGGCCCTAAGCAGGGACTCATTGAGCCGTGCCCGGACGCCTGAGCACAGAACTGGAAATAAATGGGATTGATTAAAGCATTCAGTGTGTGGTGATTTGTGGCAGGGCAACAATAAAGTAATACACAACAGGTCTAGAACCCACAGAGACCGCAATCTGCAGTCTGGTATCCTGAACCTGGCTACGTCACCGTTCACACAAGAAGGCGGAAAAGACACAGAGCTTGTCCCCTACGAATGGACCCCTGAAGAGAAACGATGAGAGGACACAACAGGACAGGGCTCCTCGCCACAGAAACACAGGGGTGGAGGCAGCAGAGAAATACTCTAAGTCAGCGATTAGAAATCCATTTAAGGGTCAAAGGCAGCCATGCGCGTCATGAGAAGAGAAATGAAAAGTAAAATGTCTGAAGTGGAAAACTCACCAGCCGACCAGCAGGGCAGACACAGAGGGGAGAACGGCCGGCGACCTGGTGGGACATTATCACGCAGACATGCGCTGACACACATGCAACAGAAAGGCCCAGAAGGGGATGGGCAGGGTCTATAAACGCAGCAGGACACACAGCCTCAGCAAGACACACCACAACCCAATTGCTGCAATTCAATAATAGAGAAACGTGAAGTGGAGAGAGAGGCACAGTCTGTGCAGGGAACAGAGTGACCACACAGCTCCCACGAGAAACTCCGGACGCTGGGAGACACAGAAGCAGCCTCGACAGGCTGAAGGAAAGAACTGCCGCCCCAGAGTTTTTTCATGTAGTGAAAAGGCTTCTGAAAGGTAAAGGCCAGAAATTTCAGACAAATCAGGTCTGAGGTAACTGAGAAGCAGGGGAGCCGCACTACAGGGATGGGAGAGGAAGCTTGGGGCTGGAGAAAAAGGGGACCTTACGGAAACTCTGAACCTGACTTTCTAAAACTGAAAAGCATCCGGAATAAATATCAGAAAAAGTATAAAACTTTTGTTCTCATTTTTAAGTTTTTAATTAAAGAATAGTTGGTTGATCAAAACAAAAATATATATGTAACTAAATATATAAAAGTAAAATGTATGACAACTACTAAAGAAGAGGTAAAAAAAGAAATAAAGGTTAAAGGACTTTATATTACACATAAAGAGGTATATATTTAAAGGTAAACTGTGCATATTACAAACCTTAGAACAATCACTAAATAAGGAAAACAAAGAGATTTTATAAGACAACAGTGAAAAGAAAATGGAATCCTAAAGAATACACTATATTTTTAAAGAAAGAAAAAAACTTAAAAACATGAGGAAAACAGGAAACAAATAGCAAGTTGGAGATTTAAACCCAAACATAACAACAGCACTAAATTATCTGCAATGAGCAGGCAGAGATTGTCACACGAAATCAAAACAGCATGACTCAGCCAAACACATGGACAGGAAATGTACTTTAAGTACTACGCACCATCAGAGTCAAAGGTGGGAGACGTGCCATGCAGACTCCGAGCATGAAAAGCTTCAGTCAGAGGGGACTGAGGCATGAGGAAGGCCACCAGAAGTGGGTGGGCAGTTCATCCAGGAGCCATGACAATCCAGTGCGGGGGCACTGGGGAAAGATGTCAAGGGCACAGAATTGGCAGCTGAAGGACAGCTGACCCACAACTAGCGGTGTAGATCACACTCACACCCACACACCCAACTAACAGAACAGGCGGCAAGGACACAGGAGGCAACACTGCCAGCACCAACGTGGCCTCAGCAATGTTTACGGAGCCGGAACCCAAGGGTGGGACCCGTGGTTTTCAAGCCCATGTTAGACAGCCACTGAGAGATGACATGCTCTGAGGCCACAAAACAAGCAGGTACAGAAAAGTTAACATCAAACAGAATATGTCCTCTGTCCAGATCAGAATTAAATTAGAAACCAGTAACAAAATGCTATCTAGAAATCTGAAAGCAACACACTTCTAAATACCCCACGGGAAAAAGAAATCACAAGGGTAATTAGAAAATATTTTCAGCTGAATAATATCAAAATCTGTAGGATGCAGCTAAGCAGTGCTTGAAAGAAAATACAGCATTAAATGCTTATATTTCTTACAAAAGGGAAATGGTCCAAAAACCAATAAGCTAAGATTCACCATTAGAGGCTATTGAATATCAAATTAAAGGTGAAGGAAGTAGAAGAAAGAAAATAATAAAACCAAGAGTAAGTGTCAATGAAATGGGACAAAAACAATTGAGAAAAACTCTATTTCTATGTGTTTCCTGTCTTTCTCCCCCAATAAGGTGTGACACTGGGGCCTTGGTTCTGCTCCATTTTGCACCCGCAGCGCCTAGGGCAGTGCCTGGCCCCAGGAGGCGCTCGATGGAAAGGTGGGCCTTGGGGACAGTCACCTTGCCATGTCCTGCTGGCACTTGGCGAGCTGCGCCTTGAGCTCCGCCTCTTCCTCCTGCAGCGACTGGACCTGCAGGTCTTTGGAGGTCATGTCCCGGGAGAGCTGAGCGACCTGGGCATCCCAGCCGGACCTCAGAGCTGCTGCCTCCTCCCGGAGTCTGAACAAGAAGGGGGCTGTGAGGTGGGCGGCTCTGCACCTGCTCCGTCAAGCTCTCTTACTCGGCGCCTCCAACACACACGCATTCACACCCACACACACACCACATACACTCTCACACACATTCACACACACACACACCATGTACACTCACACACACATTCACACACACACCACGTACACACACACGCACACACCACACACTCTCACACACGTGCACACACCAAACACACACCACACACTCTCACACACGTGCACACACCACACACACACCACATACTCTCACACACACCACACACCACACACACACCACATACTCTCACACATGCACACACACCACACACACCACACACCACACACACACCACACACTCTCACACATGTGCACACATGTTGATGTAATCGCTCTATTTCATTATTAGCTATTGTCGCTGACCTCTTACTGTACCGAACCTATAAATCAGACTTCATCATAGGTGTACACATACGGGCGGAAACACAGTACATGCAGGGTTCAGTGGGAGCCGTGGTTTCGGGCACCCACTGGGGGTACGTACCCCGCGGGTGAGGGGGACGCCTGCACGGTAGGTTACATAAAATATGCTCCTGATGTCAATTTTACCCATTTCTTTTCCGCCGTGACCGTGGGCACCACAAAGTTCGCACGCTGCGCCCCCGTCCCCACTTCTACGCCAGGGACCAGGAGGGTGCACGGGGTACAAGCCGGCTCTCACAGGGTCCTGGTCTCTGTCCGGGGCTCCCGGGAAAACCGGCACAAACAGGCCCAGCAAGTCAGAAAACTCGAAATCAGGGCGGTTTTTGTTGCTGGTTTTGAAGGGGAGTGTGTCTCAGTGTGACGGACTCAGATAGCGGCTGGTTCCTGGGGACCCGCGGCCCCGGGGGCACCAGGTCGGACAGGCATGGCTGCCGCAGGTCAGCCCGCCAGACCAGTGCACAGGGAGCGGCGAGGGCGGCCACGCGGCCCGGGAGCCACAGCCCCGCCCCTCGTCCCGCCCCCGCCCGCCCCGCCCATGCGGGGGCGTGGCTCCAGCGGGGGGCGTGGCTGCAGCGCGCGCGGACGGTTGGTGCTCCAGCTTCTCTGACTAGTGTCGTCTGCATCTAACAGATCAAACAACAAAACCAAAGGCAAACCTAAGGAAACATCCGAGTAAGCTTTGACTTCCGGGTAGCTGACAGCTGTAAAGCCGCTCTCCACATAAACAGAAATGTAGTTGGGCAGAGGCTGCTCTGTAAGAGACGAAACGCTTCCTGAACCAAGGGGAGCAGCAGCGGCTAAGCACAGCTGCCCCCGGCAGGGACCCCTTAGCTGTCCTTGGCAAACAGGGCTTCTGTAAGGGTCGCTTCCTCAGTGCTCCCAAGAGAGCAGAGTGCAGTCTCCATCTCAGTTTCAGTAACAAAGGCTCTGCGTGTACGCACGTCCCCTAGGTGCAGCGGGACAGAGGGCTTAGATGCCAGAAAGAAAACGGTTGAAGAAGAAACCAGTTAACGGAGAAACTGAACCCAAACTGGTGTGTCCGGGGCAGAAACTGTCTGGCAGGTCCTCAGAAAGTAGAACATGACATGAGCACGTGACCCAGCAATGCCACTCCTGGGGACAGACTCAAAAGAACTGAAAAAGAGACCTAAACAGACACCCAGGTTCACAGCAGTCACAAGAAGGGAACCACCCAGGTGTCCATCCACAGATGATGGAGAAATGACATGTGCTGTCTCCACACAGTGGAGTGGGACTCGGCCTTAACAAGGACGGAAACGCCGACACTACGGCGTGGAGCACCTGGAGGACGTCATGCTACGTGGATCCCACTCGTGTAAGATGCCCAGGACAGGCAGATTTGTGGGGACAGACAGGGGGACGGTGGTGCCTGGGGCTGGGGGAGGGGTTGGGGGAGGGCGTGGGGAGTGTTTCCTGTGCACACAGTTTCCGCTTTACAAGATGAAAAGTCCTGGAGGCAACGGTGGTGACAGCTGCACCACACTGTAAATGAGCTGAAAGCCACTGAGCTGACCACCCAAACGGGTTAAGATGGTCAATGTCATGTGTTTTACCAAGGAAATAACTGCACACATTCCATTCATACACACGCGTACTAACTAACCACACAATTCCAGAAAAAGAACATTTAGAAAAGGAACATTTAGAACTACAGAGGGGGCCCCTGCGGCGCCCGCTCCAGCCCTGGTCTGAGTCGGAGGAAGCAGCCAGCCACCCACACTCACTTGTCCAGGGTGGCGTCCTTCTCCTTCAGGGCGTCCGTCTGCCTCCACTCAGCCCTGCGCAGCTGCAGCTCCAGGGCCTCACACTGCACCTGCAGCTCCACGACCCTGGCCTCCAGCGCCTGCAGCTGCTCCATGTGGGCGCTCTTCACTGACGCCAGCACCGCGTCCCTTTCCCGGGCCAGGCGATCGAGCTCCTCATGCCTGGAAGACAGTGTGGACCACGCAGCTCACGCAGGGCCCGCCGCGGCCCCGACACCAGGCTCTCCCTGCCCCACAGGGGAGCTTACATCCCCAGCCAGACAGGTGCTGCCCAATCATCGCTGTAGCAGCCACTTGTTCCTTCACACGTCCCTCCTCACACCAATTGCTGACTAGGCAATTCTTAGATGCCAGGCCCCTGGCCTGCCCTCAGAAGATCACAGCCCCGCGGAAGAAAGAGCAGAAACAGCTGCTTCAGTAAAGCACACCTGTACCACCACCAGCACCCTGTCAACACCTGAAAGCAAAGTGCAGGGCAAGCTGCCGGGCGCCGCGGTCGACCTCGCCCAGGGTACATGTCACAGTTATGCGATACGTCCCTGAAAGCCCGTGCGCGCTGGGGTGCTGGCTGCGTTTCGGTCTTTGCTGGAAATGCCACACCTCCCGGAATTCTGTCACCACAACAGACGTTCATCTTGACAGCGTACCATGGTGACACGTACTGTCTCACTGACGTCTGCCTATGCTGCTCAGGACCGTGGATGCTTTTGCTCTATTTGATTTCAGGAAAAAGTGGAACCTTGAAGAAACACAATCCATGACCTCTTTTACATCCCATCTGTATTTTCGATGAGCCTGGTGTACTTAGGTCATGGTTTGTGCGTCCGCTGCAGCCCCAGCGATGCCCCCTCCTCTTCCTCATCCTGCCAAAGGCCCTGCGAGCAGGGAGCACCGGTGCTGGTGGCTGGGCTCATCATCCAGGCCCTATGTGCCACCTCTCTCATCACGTCACAGGAAGTCTGCCCATCATGGCCAGTGGAATGGAGTTATTTCTGAACCGTGTGATGTGCCTGCTGTTTATTCTCAAGAGCAAGCACCGAGACTGCAGGGCATGGAGTACTGTGGGTGTGCCTGGGGACACACGCCTTGTGTCACCCTGGCTCCATAAACACCATCATCTGAGCTGCATGAGCCATTGCACTGTCACATACACATTCCAAGGCAAACTGTTTGCAGTGTCCTTGTTCTAACAACTCGATTTCAAATGGGTCCAGAACAGCACTCAACTGTCTTCATCTTGGCTGCACTAGTAATTCATCTCACAAGGTGTGTTGTGACGATGTCCTCCACACACAGACACACCGATGTGAGCTGACAAATGCAGTGACAGCCTTGCCAAGCCCACCTGCCCTGGCGGATGACTGTGTGGGGAGGGCCTCTGCCACTCAGGTGAGCTGGTGGACGTCTTCCCTCACCTGAACGATCTGCAGCTCCCAGGTTTGGGGGGAGAACTGTAGGCTGTGATGAGATGGAAGCGTTCTGTTCATAGATGCTATGCCAGCAAACGCATACTGAGATTCACAGCACTTGGCTTCCTTCGCCTTTCTCAGTATATTGGGTTTTTCAAGGTGCCCCCCAAGTAGAAAAATATCGGGTACATGTCACAGTCACGTGATACGTCACTGAAAGCCTTTTAGCTAAAATTCTGGAAACTGAGAGTGAATGACTGCCAGCTGGGTGCTGGAGGAACAATGCACCACCAGCCGGCAGGCGGTTTACTGTGGTCCTTGAGGGAAGGCCAGCAGGTGGCTGTTGGCACATAAGGTGAACTTGGAAGGAGTGTGCAGCACGTGAGACGCTGTCAGAACCCACCCAACCCTTGCCTGGGGGCATGACGTTGTGGCCAGCCCCGTGCAGGCTGAGAGCTGACGTCGGGAAGCCTTCTCATCTCATCTGAGCAGGAGGAGCAGTTTACTTAATAGTTATTGAATTTTACAGGGTATGATATTGCTGTGTGAAGTCTGTCCTAACCATCACATCTTAATTCAGAAGCGCTTAGAGCCTTGAGGCCCAAGCAGATCTTATTCTTTTACTTTACACGAACATATGTGTGAATCCAGGTGACTGACTTCAAATTCTTCCAGTGCAAGGGCTACACTACAGTCAGACAGAAGTGCTTGGGGACCTGGAGTGGAGACAGGAGGAGGAGGACACAGTGACATTCCTGGCAGCTGGACAAGAGTGGGTCCGTGTACTTCCTCATTCGATGGCAGAGGGTGTTAAATGGCTCTGGAATTCATGTACATTTTAAAGACCAACCGAACAGTTTCATTTCTTAATGCCAGTGTTTATGATATGTGGGAAATTACATTCATTTCAACTATTTCAATTCATAATTTAAAAGATTCTAGGGGTGGCTGGTTAGCTCAGTTGGTTAGTGTGGTGCTGATAACACCAAGGTTGCCGGTTCAATCCCTGCTGGGCCACTGTGAGCTGCACCCTCCTTAATAAAAAAAATTAAAAAAAAAAGATTCTAGACGAGGGCTTAAACACACATGAAGAGAACAGCGCTTGTCTTGCTTCTTCCACGGCTGCACAGGACAACAGGCTGGTGGTGAGCAAGCGGCCTCAGCACCGCTGGCCGGGCTCGGTGGGTCCAGGCGAGGCCATGCTCTGCTGAAACCTGTTCACACCACCGACACTGGGGCCAGGAATACTCACTTCCTCCTAAATGTCTCCTTTTCTTTCTGCCTGGTGAGTTGCACAGAGTGGAGTCTACCCTCCAAGTCTTTTATCCTGAAAAGAACCAATATTGGTGGGAACGTGGGTAAGGGACGACAGCCAGGCTGGCCTGCAACTAGCCAGAGCAGTAGACACCTCCAGACACAGCGGCTCCACCCCCAGGGGGACGGGAGGGGCTCCGCACCGGGCGTCCTTCACGGCGGCGAGGTCCCTGAGCTCCTGGGTGCCACGCTGCAGTCTCTCCTCCAGCTCCAAGTTCACCATCTGGGTGCTCTGCAGAGACTCGGCAGCCTGGGCTCCTGCTTCTCTCAGAGCCTCGAGCTCCTTGTTCAGTAGCTTAACCTTGGAGAGATGGAGACGGAGAGCCTTCATCGCAGGTGGTAGAGGCGAGCGACGCCACTTTATTGGGATCGCAACACAATGTCCTCACTCGCTCGCTCCCACAGAGGAAGCCGAGATGGGGCAGGGCCTACAATCTGGGAGCCCCCCCAGCCCCACCTTCCTGGACAGGGGTACCCACCATGCTGTGGAGCACAGGGTGACCCCACACAACCCTTCTCCCCAAGTGGCCTGGTGAGGGTCACTGTGCGCAGCCCCAGCCTGGTGGTCTGGACACCTGCTGGCCTGGCTGATAGGGGTGAACTGGGGGCAACTCAGGCAGGTAGGCAGGCGGGCCCAGGGGGACTCAGGAAGGTGGGCAGGTGGGCCCAGGGGGACCCAGACTGGCGCTCCTGGGAGAACAGTTGCTAAGACCTGTTCACACAGGTCTGGGCTCCCGCCATGCAGAGCCACCAGGGTCCTTGGGGCCCGGCTGGCCGAGTGCTGCTCCTGGACGGCGGCACTGTGCGGGGCTGGAGGTCTGGGGAGGGGCCCTTGCCGACCATTAGGGCAGAGTTTCAGTGTAACTGACACCTGTCTGGACGCCTGCACAGATGTAACCAGTCAGGGCTGGCTGGGCCGGGTGTCATCCTCACTGCCTCCTCCCCCTGCACGGCTCCCTGCCCCTCGGGGCTGGTTCCTCTGTCAGTGCTAAAGGTCACGCATACCCGGCAGTGTTGGGCTAGTGCTTGGACAACCCGTGTTCACGGAGACGCCGCTAGCAGGGGAGTCAGGGGCACGAGTTTCAGACAGGCGCTGAGCCCAGCCTGGCCTCCTCTGCTGTCCACGGGGACACGGGCAGCGCCTCGTCATGGGCTCCTGCCCAGGCACTCCCGCGGGACACAGGACAATGACAGAGCGTGCAGTCTTGGGCAGCTGGCCAGAATCGGGGTGGCACCTCCCCAGGTCAGGGTAACTGGACCCAGGGTGGTGGTGCCACTGCTCCTCGGGCTGGCAGTGACCTGCACTCCTGAGCGGGCCCCGTGGCCGGCACTTCTCCTGCACATCACCCCTGGCTCTGAGCAAAGGAGGAGGCCTTCGCTGACTCGCGGTCCCGCGGTCCCCGCCACCCGAGAAGGGCCGTTACCTGCAGCTCGTGCGTCAGGGCGGCGTGGCTCGCGCTGTCGGCCTCCAGCCGGAAGCTGCGCTCCCTCTTCTGCATCTCAGATTCAAACTCCTGCAGCAGCTCCTACAGCAGGAGGGCCTCAGGGTGAAGGAGGCAGCAGGGACCCAGCAGAGACCCTGGTGGCGGGAGCCTCGCCAGCACCAAGAAGGGCCGCGAGCCAGGCCAGGGCCACGGCACTGCATCTGGGAGGGCTCAGCACCAGCTCCCACCGGGGACGCATGTCTGTCCTCCTCCCTGCAGTCCCGTCACCTTCTGTCCCGGCACACACAGGGTGAGAATCGCTACAGGCCTTGCGATGACGAGACGCACGCCAAGTCCCCACCGGAGCCGCACTTCGACCAGTTTTCCTGCTGGTCCCATCTCGTCTCTAAACAGCATGCTCACGCACCATCCCTGTGCCAGGCCTCCAGGTGACCTGCTGTTTTCTTGCTACAACCGCGACTATTGAGCAGCCCTAACCCCGCACATCCCAGGACACCAGGCTCCGCAAACAGTCTTCCCAGCATCATCCAGTCTGACTCTAAAAGCCAAATGCCGTCAATTATTACAACAATAAAATAATTCCTGCCCACCCAGCAGTGAACCCTCATCCCCGCTCACATGGTGTCCAGCTCCTCATCTCTGGCGTTTCAAAGGACCCTCCTCCCACCCCGCTCTCTGCTTCTCTGTCTTGTCCCCTCATTTTCCGAGTGGTCCCGTTCCCAGGACGCACCCCACAGTGTGACCCTCCGGTTCCTCTGGAGCCCACCATCTCCACGCTCCAGTCAGCCTCCCCACTGGACCACTGCACAGCTGTCCCCAGGGCTGCCCCTCTTGGCCCCCATGCAGCCCTGGGGACTCCTTTGTGCTGCATCCCCTCTCCTGCTGGGAAGAGCCTCCTTCCACCCACAGTCCCCCTCAGGGGGAGTCCTAGGGCCCCCCAGCCCCATTAGGTCCTGTCCAAGGGTGTTGGAGCCAGGAGCCCAGCACCTCCAGCCTCTTTCAAGCTCACTGGCTCCCACCTCCCCTCGGAGCTACTGGCTTGGCCCTGTGACTGGGGACACGAATCCTGGGGATGACGGGCAGCCACCACCCAGTGACGAGTGCCCGGCTGCTCTCTCCCACTGTCTGAAGGTCATGTGAGGCCTAAGAGGCCCTACACGGAAGTACAACTGAAAACCCACGCTTCACTCTTGTTATCCTTTAAGAAGCAAAACAACCCTGTTGGCAGCAGCCTGTGAAAGGCACGGACAGTCACCCACTGGAACACGGCACCAAATGCCTAAGCACCAGTTTGTGCTCAAAGCGCTGCTGGCTGTGGCTGCCAGGGCCTGTGCCCAGCGCTGAGGGAAGTCAGCCCAGGAACAAGAGATCCGCCGCCCTCGCAATGCCGCGGTGCCCAGCCCCTGCCCCCCAGACACAGACACGCACAGCCATGCCCACCTCCTGGCCACCTCTTCTCCCGTCCTGGGGACCCTGGCCAGTGCCCTCACCTCCCCCGTCCTCACGTGCAAGGCTCAGCTCTTCTGTCTACACCACCCTTCAGGGATGCCCTAGGCTCCCAGCTGTGTACCCTGTGACCCCCACGCCCCCCGACCTCCAGCGTCCACCCAGAAGTGCAGTGACCACCTCCCATAAGCCTGGCCAAACATGGTCCCCATCTCAACACCAGTGCTCAGCCCCACACCAGGATGTCCTCAGCACCTGCCTCTCTCGCTGGCTCTGCCACCCAGGTGTCTCAGAGCCCGCCTGCTTGCCCAGGGCTCCCGCCGGCCCATGCCCCACCTGCCCCCGGGGCTGCCGCAGCCTCCTTACTGCCTCTGCATCCCCGGCCCTGCTATGGGTCCTAAGTGCAACAGCAAGTGACCTTTTAAAATGACAATTAAGCTCACAGCACCCGGTGCTCAAAGCCCCCAAGACCGTGTCACGACCCTTGAGCAAAAGCCCACCCTCACAAGGGCCTGTGAGTCCCACGTGCCCCCCCCCCCTGAATTTTGCACGCTGGCCCCAGGCTCCCTGAGCAAGCGGGCATCTGCCAGTCCCGTCACCTGAGCTCATGGGCCCTGTTCTCTGGGTGCCCTTCCCAACCACCATTTCAAAGGTTAGTCCAGCCCCCCACCCTCGTGTCACGCAGGTGCTGCCCTTGGGCCACTGGATACTGTACTGTCCAGGTGTTGCCACAGCAGAGGGTCAGCTTGCCCAGGACAGGTAGTCCGGTGCTGACACCGTAAGCCAGGCCCTGGGAAGGCGCCTAGCACCGGGCTGGGGGTTTGTGTTCAAATCTACTTGCTGAATGAATGAATGAATGAATGAATGAAGCACAGCACGTCGCCTCCCGTGGCTTCTCACCCTGTCACTGGTGACCAGCCCAGCCTACAACCTGCACACATAATGGAGTTACACTGACCCAGCTCCATCGCTTCCATTTCACTTGTTGAGAGAACCCATGGTCACCACTTAGTCACTCCCACCTCTGACAAACTGATGGGACACAAAGGTCTCCGGAAATAAGCTCCAGGGACCGGCCCCCAGGAAAGCACGAAGCGCACACGCACTCAGACCACAGCTGTCACTGCGAGTTCTAGTGGAGGCCACTGCACCCCAGGACCGGAACCACACCAGGCAAATGCTACCTAAGCTTCCAGCAGCAGCCCTTGGGAGGGCGGCAAGAGCAACGCTGGAGAGTGAGCACCAGGCTTCCAGGGTCCCAGACAGGGCTGCTATACATACCAAGCCCCCTGGTGTCAGGCCGTCTCCTCGTCCATGCAGGAGCTCAGGGCCCAAAGGAGCTGGCTTGCAGCAGGGGCTCCGAGTGTGCACAGCCTGGGACACGCCAGGAGGCCGGCCAGCCACCCCTCCCTTCTTGGGAAGTGACTCTGGCACCATCTGAGGAAACCTCCTCACTGTCAGATAAATCACCCAGATCAGGCCCCGGCTTAGTGCCCTAAGGACCAGGCTGGTCCCAGATGTCAAACCTACTCGTAACGGACAAAGTGCTTTGGTCCAAACCAAAGTCCTATGCAGAGAATGTCAGGCGCTAAAGGATGTTCTCAGTAAGTGGCAGCACCGTGGGCAGTGGACTTCCAGAGGGAGGGAAGGCAGGGCGTCCACCCCGTGGCCATATGTGAAAGGGCAGTCAGGGGGCAGTCTTCGCCACAGGCAACTTCTCGGCCCAGCTGGCACAGAGCCCCTCAGGACGCTGTCCTGTCTCGGGTACCTACGCTGTGGTGTGGGACGGCGGGCCAGCACGGCAGGCCTGTCCTGGAGACCAGCTGACCCCGGCGCCTAAAACACAGCCAGCACAGGTGGCCACGCAGCACACATCCACCGACACACAAGGGGACAAGCGCGATGGCTCACTCAGCAAGCCTCTGAGAAGGGGCGAGACGGATGGGGACATAGCACCAGTTGACTTCCAGATCACAGACCTGAGTACAAATGAGACGTGAGGAGCCATCCCAGGGCAGCTCACAGTGGCCACGAGTTCACAAGCTGGAGCGTCTTAGACTCAAATGAAAGCTCTGCCGTTTGTTAAGGGGATTCTGGGCAGGTGGCTGAATGCCTCTAGGCTTCTGCCCCCACCTGTAAAATGCAGATCGAAGCTGTGCCTCTGCTGCGACAAGCACACAAATTCACACACGTGCACAGGAGCCTCATGGAGGCGTTTTCCCTAAACACCAGCCATTGCTACAATGACATAAACTCAGCACACCTGGAAGGAGACCAGGAGACCCCCCATCACTGGGTTCCTGCCCCCATGTGGCCCCCCATACGTGGGCTCTGGCCATAAATGCAGAGACTGTCTTCTGAACAGACCCCAATACAGCTGAGTCTTTCAGAGATTAGGCTGAGTCTTAACAAAACCGAGAAGAGATTTTGGTGGTAGGTTGAAGTGTCACCTGTCAGTTTATACTTTAATTTATAATCACCTATTGTTCTGCTGAAAGAAATATAGTTATCACAATTAGAGTTCCCAGTTCTTTTCTATAGTAAATAACTCAAATTTAAACTTCATAAAACTTTTTTTCTAAAATAAATCAGGGAGAAAATGTCTCCTCACTTCTGAGGGATGAGAACGCTGTGGCGTGAGCACAAAGAAGACCAACGTCCTCAGATTTCCCGACAGAAGTGGACACATCTGCCCAGCAACCCAGCTGTGGTCCCTCCCACGGACACCACACAGGGCCAGGACGGCCGTCTTCCCTCCCCTTGTGCATTCTGGGGGAGCAGCCCCAGGAAGGGGCCAGATGCCCACGCCAGTGCGTCCCACCTGCCTCTGCAGAGCGAGTTCTCCATCGAGCTCCTGGAGCCTCCGCTCCAGCTTCCATTTCAGCTTTTCATACTGTTCCCGCTGTTGGTCCAGCTCACTGTTCTTGTCACTGCACAAAAAACACAGTGTAAAGAAAAGCCATACTTGGGCGGCCGGATGGCTCCGTTGGTTAGAGCACGAGCTCTCAACAAGGTTGTTGGTTCAATTCCCACATGGGAAGGTGGGCTGTGCCTCTGCAACTAAAGATTGAAAACGGCAACTGGACCTGGAGCTGAGCTGCGCCCTCCACAACTAGACTGAAGGACAACGACTGATGGGTCCTGGAGAAACACAGTTCCCCAATATTCCCCAATTTAAAAAAAATTAAAAAGAAAAAAGAAAGAAAAGCCATACTGAATAGTCCTCAAAAGGATACATTGGCTGAGTAAACTTTACAAACATGAGGTGGTACTTCGCTTTTGCAGGGGTGGCTTCAGCAGGACCTGTGGGAGCAGCACTTTCACCCACACCTGGGCCTGAGCGCTACGCCCGGGCCTGGCGCTACACCTGGAAAGGTAACTGCCTGAGAAGAGAACATGAAATGGGATGCATACCCTCAGAACACAATCTCCAAATTGTCCAGGATATAATAAAAATTCACCTAGTCACACCAAGAACCAGGAAAATCTCCACTTGAATTAGAAAAGACAATCATCAGATGCCATCACCAAGACAACAGATGTTGAACTGATCTAACAATGACTTTAAAGCAGCCGTCATGAAAGCATTTCAACGAGTGACCTAAACGCTCTTGGAAAAGAGAAACTCTCAGCAAAGACAGAGGGAAGAGAATCAAATGGAAACTGACAACTGACAAGTGCAACACCCACACAACAGGTTCCCTGGGGGGCTCAGCGGCAGGAAGAGGATGACACAGGACAGAATCCAGGAACTCAAAGACAGAACAATGGAAATTACCTAGTTAATTGAGTCCCAGAATGGAAGAGAAAAGAGGGAGTGGCCAAAAATGCATTTGAGGAAGTTAATGGCTAAAAATGTCCCAAATTTGGCAAAAATACATGGGCAGAGGACCTGAGGAGACACTACAGAATAACGCAAGGAACCTCACGGCTGCTCTAAACACCCCCAGGCGTGAGAAAGAAGCTGGGTTCTCAGTGGAGGGACCCTGCGTGCACCGTGTCATTTTTAACAGGGCCAGGGCCAGCCTGATGCGGACGTGTGCGCTCCGTGTGAGAGGTTATCGAGACACTTCCCTGCTCCAGGAGAGGCTGGCCTTGGTTAAATGTGACGGGGGTAGGTGGTGTGGGGTATGACAATGCCACCAGCCGCGCTGTGGGGTGGTGTGCATGACGGCATGGTCAGGGGGCGGGGCAGCTCTGCCGGGGGCTGTGTACTCTGGTGTCCCTGCACGCAGTGACTCTTGGGACTGTGTGTGTGTTGCAGGGACCCCGGCAGGCTGTGCATCATTACAGGGGCTGTTGGTGGCCCTGCACCCACTGAGGTGGCTGAGCCCCTTTCTTGCGCCTGGCCTGCCACAGAGGAGTGCCTGCGTGGTACTGCTGGGCAGCTCTGTGCCATCTGAGTGGACGGCCTCGGCACCCACACAGGGCCACGCAGCACTGGAACGAACGCGAGCACACGTGTGCTCGGGCGGGCGAGAGCCCCGTACCTGTGGGCAC
The DNA here is from genome assembly GCF_057876585.1 of Rhinolophus sinicus. Lineage (NCBI taxonomy): Eukaryota > Metazoa > Chordata > Mammalia > Chiroptera > Rhinolophidae > Rhinolophus > Rhinolophus sinicus. The sequence continues at coordinate 57,314,774 of NC_142512.1, forward strand.
GCTCCAGCGCTCGGCGGTGCTCCCGCAGCAACCGCTGGTGCCGCCGCTGCAGGTCCTCCCGCTGCTCGGCCTCACGGGCCAGCGCCTGCCTCAGCCTGGCCGCCTCCACCTTGAGCTGGCTCACCTCGGCCTGCCAGGCCTCCTCCAGGCCACGGGCCCGGGCAAAGGCGGCATCGTAGCGCTGCAGCTCCCGGTCCCGCTCCTCCAGCACCTGCAGGTTGTACAGGAAGTCCTCCTGCAGGCTCCGCAGCCGGCCCCGCGCCTCCTCCAGCGCCATCTCCTGCAGCGCTCGCCACGCCTCTCCCTGCGGGCCGGCTCCGAGGGCAGCACCGCGCAGCTGCAGCAGAGAGAAGGCAGCCATTAGGGACTCACACAGTGCCCGCCTCGGATGCCCACCTGCAGTGAAGGCTGCCACCCTAGGAAGCAGGGGGAGTTCAGGGCCAGTTACCACCTGCCAGGTCCCACCATGCATTCTGGGCCACCAAGGGGCAAATCCTCTGGGCCCAGCAGGTCAGGAGCATACACATCATAAATAACACGCATGTGACACGTTGTAAATGGCACACACGCTCCAAGTGCCATGCATGCGATGCATTTCATGAGTGATGTGCGTGTCATAAGCAACAGACATGCAGCACGTCATAAATGACACGTGACATGCATGTGACACATAAAATTAATTCCATGCGTGACAGAAATGACACGTGTCATAAGTGCATAAGTGCATAAGTGGTATGCACGTAAGTGGCATGTGATGCATGCCGTAAGCAGCACACATGTCATTAGTGATCCACGTTCTATGGGTTGTGGTCCTGTGCTGGCTGCAGGGCTCCACTGGGACCAGTCAGGCCAGGTCACAGGTCAGTCCAGCCACCACGCTCGGGGAAATCCCAGGCATGGAATAACGAGGTGACACAGCAACCTCCATGGTTGGGTGTCCCATACAAACGAGGCATCTAATGGCTGCCCCCCAAAACACAGCACACACGTCAGCCCAGCTGCCTGCCAGCGGGCTGTGTGAGCGAGGAGCCAGTGTGCAGCCTGGTGAGTTCTGGGGTCTGGCACCGTCGGTCCCATCAGCAGAAGCCACTGCACACACAGGCCACCATGGGCCTGTGCTCACTCAGGGAAAGAATCAGGATGGACGCACACACACACACACATTAAATGACGTCACGCTGCTGGGCCCTGACGAAGTGCTCCTGTGTCGCCACTGCGGTGCTTCAAAGGACACCAAGGTTTGCGAGGCCCACAGGCCTCCCTCCTCAGCACCGGCCCCGCATCGCTCACACAGCCACCCACCAAGTTACTCTTCTCACACGGAAATCATGTGACACCGTGCCCGTGGCTCCTGGCCATTTTCAAGATAAAGTCCAGCCTGTTTGGCACAGACCCCAAGACGGGGCCTGGCCCATGGTGCCCACCACAGCTCCCTCTGGATTTCCAGCTGCTTCAGCGAGAAACTAGCTTCTACCATGTACACCAGACTCCGCTGCTCTCAGGACCCCAAAGGTGCCCACGCATGAAGGGGCACCCCGAGTGTTCGGTCCTCCTCTCCTCCTCACCCCATCACAGAATGGCCTGACCTGCTGCTGCAAACTCACCAAAGGACGATCCTAAAAGCCCCAAGGCTGAGCTCAATCGGCCGTAAATGTCACAAATCCAGTCTGCACCTAATCTGTCAGCCGCAAGTCCCCAGCAAATTCCTGGTTTCCAGGAGGGATCCCACAAAATTGCTGGGAAAGCTGCAGAAATCTCCAGAGGGGAGAAAGCTGTCAACTCGGATTTGCCCATGGCACTCACAGTCCCCTGGGAGAAGCCAGGATATCAGGAGACCTGCTGCCAGCTGGGGAATAGCCAGGACCACTCCAGGTCATCTCATCACTTTGGTTTGCTCATTTGTACAATATTGAGTTTTCTAACCCTTTTTTCCCCCTTTATGTTGTGAGTTTACCTGCCAGGTATAAAAAGCTCTTGGAAATCCCAGGTCTTAAGAAGGAGGAAGTCACTACTCGTGAAACCATGGTTTCCCACGCATGAAAACAAGCAGGCCCCAGACACACGGGCAGCAGAGGCCCCACCCAGTAGGCCACCTCAGTCACCGGTTGGGTGGGATGGCCTGCTGCTAAGACGACACCGTGGCCCACACTCACCAAACCTACCCTGAGCCTGCAGCCCAGCCTCGTCAGAGACAAAGGGAGCGGCGCTGAAATCAGGCACTCTCCACGCACAGCACAGTGTTTCCCGTGGGCCAGGGGCTGTGAGACGTGGACGCATCATACTTAAAGAGGAAAGAGTGCAGGGCAGAGGATGAGTCGCAAGGAACTACGAAAAGCAGCTCCATGGATAAGAACTCCCCATGCACAGGGGCTCTGCACAGGGGCTGGCCTTGCCCTCGTGCCCCAGCAAGCTGGCTGTGGTGACCACATGCGGGATAAACAGGCAAGGAGCAGGAGACAACTGTCTGTGCCAATCTAACCCCTCACCAACATGACCAGCGCACCACAGTGACACACATCCAAGTCAGAGATGAACCGTAGCTGCCCAATCTTCCAATGTGACACTTTTGCTTGGCTGACCAAAACTTTGGAGCGGTTTGTTTTAAACATTGGATAAGTACTTAACAGGAAGGGAAAGTCTTTCCCACTACAAAGCATAAGCAGCTGCAGACTCTAACCTGTACACGAAAGTCAGTCCCCAGGTGCTATGAATGGCCGTTGAGGTGTACTGTCTGGGCGGAGATACCGAAGCAGGGGTGCTGCGTACCCCTTCTGCAGAGAATGCAGCTCTGGACGCACCAGGCTTCCGCTCAAGTACGAACAAGATGCACCTTCCCTAATACGAAGACCCAAACCTCCAGTGAGGAATGTGGTCTCCTTGCTGCTCTGTAAATGTATCGAATGAGCTTAATTTACAAAATGCTTTCATGAGCCTTGAAGGAGAGTCCAGAGGTGGCTCATGGCACTCAGGGCAGGGGACCCAACAGGAGCCCCCTCTGGCAACCCAACACTGGCAGTGGGGCTAAGCTCAGTACATTTCACCTTCAAGGGGCCCATGGGGTGACAGTCACAGACCTGAGACCCAAAGCCTTCTTTCCCATCCTTCACCTACTGCCAAATAGTACTCACAACTATGTGTGAAACTGAAGTAAGGAAGTGAATAAGGCCGGGGGTTTGCCAAAGGACACAGAAGCCAGCGGGAAGGGGCACCGAGTGCCCACATCTAGACAATTAGAGCTACACAATTAGTGACGGTAACAGATGGTAACCCGTGGAACAAAAATGTCTACACCAACATAAATAACTGAATAACTAGGAAAAACAGGGAGAAAGGAAGGCTCTTTCTTACAGTAGAATTCCAACTAATGCATGTAGAAGGAATAATGAAAATGGAAAAATGACCATTTGGTGACTGATTGTTTCAGAATAATTGTTTCAGAAAACACTCACTTGCGGATGCTAAAATCAGCGACAGGCAGCATGTTTGGAAACAAGATATGTACTCCTAGTCTGAAAGTATCTCCCCACAAGACACTTATCTACAAAGGGGAAAATGGTAACTTCATGACAGAGACAGCTGGTGGACACCACCTAAACCCTGTGACCAGTTAGCAATGGGACAGATTGGTGTCGTGTGCCACTGGTAAGATGCACTGAGAAGAACACACTTTCACTGCTGGAGGTTTCTTACCAAAAATGCAGAACCTGACATTGGTCACGAGAGAAACCCAAATTGAGGGGCACTCTATAAAACGCGTGAAAGCCAAAGCCAGACTGAGGGACTGCTCTGGATTAAAGAAGATGAGAAAACAAGGATGGTCCTGGATTGGACCCTGCAGGAGAGCAAAGTCATCCCTGAGATAACTGAACACATCCTGTGCATCAGATCATGACTTTGTATTAACGTTAAGATAATTTACGTAGTTTGCGAAAGGAACTGTGCTGGTATGAGGTTATTTCGGGGAATCTGGCAAAAGGTACAGGGGAAATCTCTGTACTCCTTTTGCACCTCTTGAGTAATTCTCAAATAATAATAATAAAAAACTTCACTCTGGGCCAGCCCGCCGGGTTTGAACCCGTCCTCACCGGCCGCAGACGTGGGCAAACTCTTCGTCCCGCGCGTTTCGTCCCCGTAGCGCCCGCTCCCCGCTCACCTGAAAGGGCGAGGAACAGTCCGAGGCCGGAAACAGCGCGGCGCCAGCGGACGCCTGCAGGACGCTACGCGCCCCCGGGACGGCGCTGCAGGGCACCGACGCGCGGGGCCAGCGCCAGCTCAGTGTGCGGGGCTCCGCGGCCTGGCAGGGGAGGGCCCTGCACCGTCAGCCCGGGCCCTGGGTCCCCACAAGACCCCGCTGTGTCTGGCAGGACTTGAGAGTCACGAGTCCTTCCAAGGAAAGCGAAGAAACCGCGCAAAGTGACCCGAGAGGCCGTGAACGAAGGCACCTCCGCGTCCCCGCCCCGCCCCCCAGCCCGCGTCGCACCCGGAACGCCAACGGCGAGCAAGCGCAGGTCCAGCCACGTTGCCATAGCGACACGAGTCGGTCCGCGAGTTCCGGGTGCGCTCCGTGCAGCGCTCGGGTTCCGCCGGCCTGAAACGCGAGCCGGCCTCCGGGTTCCGGGCTCCTCCCGTCCCGCCCCGCCCCGCCCCGCCGGGTCCGCCCCCGGGCGCCGAGGGGCGCAATGGGGGACCCCCCTCGGACCTGACTCCCCGCAGGGTGAGCCGAGTGAGAAGGGCGCCGGACCATCGTGGGGTGGCGGGGTGGACCGGAGGCGGCTGAGCCCAGAAAGCCAGGACGCGAGCTCCCCAAGCGCCCCGTCTCGTTGCACCGAGGGTGGACCTTAACCCGGGGCAGGAGGCCGCACGTGGGGCTGCGGGGACTGCGGGGCCGACACCGGGGCTTTAGGGAGCGTGGCGCGCACTTCCACGGGGCGAACCCCCGAGCCCCGCCCGGGCACGTGCGGCGTGGTGCGTGGGTCCCTCCAGCCGCGACCGGGCGCTTGCACTCGTGCGCCGGCAGGCGGCAGTCAGGCCCGGGGCGGCCCGGGCGCCGGCCTTCGGTGGGCGAGAATTCGTCAGTGCCTGTGCGCTCAAACCTGTGCGCTTTTGTTTGTGTGTTCAATTGTACGTTAAAAGAAGAAACAAAACTGCTTCTGCAGGCAGCCCGGTGCTAGGTACACCCTCCAGCAGCGGCGGAGGGGCCACTGGGGGTGGGGAGGACACAGTGGTCCTGAGTGGAGACTAAACGGATGCTCAGCCCGCATGGCGGTGGCACCGTTGGACAGTGTCCTGCACGCCGCTTGGCCCAACCCCTCCTGTAGGTCTGTGCTCTCGACCTGGATGGCATACCGGCCGGTTCGCAGGCTGGTCCCAGTGCTGGACAAACGTTTCAGCCGTAAGAAAAGGCTCTGTTTTAGGAGGCAGCTCCTGGCCAGAGGTCCAGGAGGTATTAAATATCAGAGACAGATTGATGACTAACCCTGGCCGCATGAGAAATATAAGATGTGAGATGTGATCCAATCACTGTGCAGAAACCACTGAAAATAGCCCACCTGCTTGGAGGAGCTGCAGGACCTGCTCTGATCCTGTCTTGCCACAGCTTTCCTGGACTTGGTTTGCTTCTCCATAAAATGGGGAGGACACCTTCCCTTCCTGGTGCTTTGCCAGTGAGAAACGTGTGAACTACACAGCGCTGTTTCCCTCCCGCTGAAGGGGCTCTGGGGTGTGTCTGTAAACAGGCGGGACTCCCCGTTTTAATGAGTGAACTTCACCCCTCACCCTGACCTGACCCACCCCAGTCCCAACTCTGATCCTGATGTTAACCCCAACAGCAGCTCCAGGCACAGCATGACCTTGCCTTCTGCGGGAAGGGCCCACTCCTACTGCCCTCTTGAGGTGATGAGGTGACAAGGTGATGAGGTGATGTGCTTCTTCCTGGTCCCCCCTCCAACCTCCGCCCAGCCCCCAGAATTGACCCTCCCCCCCCACCCCCCACCCCCGAGTGCTATCTGAGACTTCCAGGGTGACCCAGGTCCTTACCCGCCCCCACACGTCACACAGCAACACGGTGGAGGCCAGCCGGCAACAGGCCCTGCCGAGCCCAAGCGCTCACCACCCGGCAAGGGGCTTGTCAGGTCACACCTGGCTGGCCCCCGCAGCCCCTCTGACGTCTGCCATCTTGCCTGCTTGGCCTCTCCAGAGCCCCTTCTCCATGCCCCACACCCAGTAGCCCAGTAGATGCCCATGGGGGGACATGCTGGTCCCCAAGGTCAGACCCACAGAGCACTTTGGCGCCTGTTGTCTTTACCCATCTTAACTGCCCAGTCTGGGTGGTGCCCCTCTCCACAGTGCCCCCCATGGGTCAGGCCAGACTCCCTGTTCTCCCAGTCTGTCTCCCCTAAGCCACGTCCAGCCTACTACGTCCCAATGGCTGCGCAGGTGCCAGTGTCCTGGGGCCACAACAAATGACCATAAACGGCAGGCCTTAAGACAACAGTGCCAGAGACCAGAACCAAGCTGTCGGCAGGGCTATGCTCCCACCAAGGCCCTAGCTAGAGCCCTTTCTGCCTCTTCCGGTTTCTGGCGGTTTCCTGACAGCTGTCGGTGTCCCTTGGCCAATCACTAATCTCTGTCCCTGTCATCACATGGCCCTCCTGTATGTCTCTACCTTGATATGGTATTTTTTAGAAGGACATTGTCATATGGGATTAGCCCGTGCCACCCCACCCCCACCCGACGCCAGTGTGACTTTGTCTTAGTCACATCTGCAATGACCCTATTTCTAAGTGAGGTCACATCCTGAGACCCTGGGGTTGGGACTGGAGCACACCTTACAGGGACCACCGTTCAACCCTGGGCCTGTGCTGGGCTGACAGCCCCCAGTGCCAGCTCCCCACCGGCCCCCCTGTGGTCACCCTGTCACAGATGTAGAAACCCCAGTGGAGGGTTTCTACAGTGAGGGACCCCACACCCGAGGACAGTGCTTGTGGGGTGATAATGTTGAGGACACCAGAAGGTTGGCGAGGGACTTCCCAGCGTGTCACAGGGGATGGCCCCCTGTATCACATGGAGACCTCATAGCCACCCTTCAGGGTAGTTCTAGAACCTTCCCCACTTTACCGACGAGGAAGCTAAGGCCAGAGGGGCTCGGGAGCAACCGAGGCTGCACAGCTGGGTGGGGGTCAGGCCGTCTTCCTCCCATCAGCACCCCAGTACCTAAGCCCGTGATTAGGAAACGCCCTGTGTTGGGCCTGAGGCAGCACCTTCTCCATCTGCCTGGCTGCCCCCTGCTCCCTGGGGCCCCTGCCTGTGAAGACGCCTCCAGAAGGGTGTGGGCACAGCTGTCTGGGCAAAACCCCTGGCAGAGTCCTGGGGAAACAGGGACCCAGATGGGGGTTCAGTGGAGATGCCCTTCACCCCCAATGTGTGCCAGACTCTGGAAGGCCAGGCAGATGGCCCTGCCCCCCAGCACAGGGTGTGCCCTGTGAACCTGGGAGCAGGGGAGGATGTCCTCTCGGCCCCATACACAGGAAGGGACTCGGTGGGGAGGACCGTGCTCCTGGGGGACGAGGATTAGGGGCCCAACACAGCCGTTCCCAGAAGTCGAAGCCTGGAGGCAGAGGCAGGGTGGTCAGGGCCCCACCAGCAATCAGTGACGGATGTGCCTACGGCGGGTACCAGTGGGGCACCTGACCAGGCCGGCCCCCTGGGCTGTCTTGGGGGAGGAAGCCGGCATCCACCTTCTTTGCTGTCCTGCCCACTACACAGATGGCAGCCTGTGAGCAGGAGGTGATTCCAAGGGGATTTGTGGCATGTTCCCACTGTAACCCAATCTCCAGAGACCGTGAGGCCCACCCCTGTGGGGTGAGAATGAGGAAACAAAGGTGAGGCAAGCCAAGAGGCTGGGAGGCCCTGAGCAGGCCCTGTGCACCTGCCCGGCCTCGAACGACCCTGAGTGGAAACCTGCCCTCAAGCTGGCGTCACTTCAAGGGGCAAGGGACAGGGCACCAGGGCATCAGAAGGCCCTGGCCTCGTCCCGCCACCCCAAGCCCCCAGGTTCAGCTGAGCTCACAGTGGGTGCTGAGTCACTGGGGGAAGGGGAGATGTGGTCAGCACAGGAAGCTTGGGCAAGGCCTCGCCCTCTCCACACACTGGGAGGGATGCTGAGAGCTTGGCACGGGGCCCAGCCTCCCTCCCTTGGCCCCCTCACCAAGGCCTGGCTGCCGTTCTCCCCCCTCCATCTGGCCTGGGGAAGGCCAAGGGTGGGCAGAGATGCCCATCCTCTGCCTGGGGAAACATGCCTCCATGTGCCAAGCAGGGGCTGGGGTCATGACCTCTGTTCCCTGGGGCTGGGATGCTTCAAACTGAGAGCAGGGCAGGGTGGCCCAGGTGAGCTAAGTTCCATCACTGGAGAACAGAATCAAGGACTCAGGTAGCCCACACCTGGGTCACACCTCAGCAGGTACTGAGTCCTGCCTGATGAGCGTCAGGGAGAGGCAGGCAGAGCAAGGGCAGGTGCACAGTACATGGGTGGGCGCATTAGCTGGGTCCCTCGGCAGCCAGCTGAGCAGGTGAGACCTGAATGGTGGCCAGAGGAGAGGACAGAGGCCGGGGCGCTGGGCCGCGGGGTGGTATGGACCACCCGATGGGGTGTGGGCTGCAGGAGAGGAGGCCGGACCAGGAACCAGGCAAGGGACACGGGGGCCCTGGGGCCAGGCTGGTGGCTCCTGTGCGTGGACGTGCTGTTTCCCCAGCGTTGCTCACTCACCTGCATTCACAGAGTGCCTACTCTGTCCCAGAAGCTTTTCCAGGCACCTGGGTGGCCACAAGCCAGGGCACAAGGAGCTGCAGGACTCGTCCAGGCCTGGATGTGGGAGTGAGGGGAGGAGGGGAACCTGGAGGGAGGCCCAAGGGGCTTGCGGGACTGGGAGGGTGCAGCAGGGAGTCCCACCTAAGCCAAAGGGCATCTTAGAGTCACCGGCTCGAGGATGGTCTTGAGGGCCCTGAGAATGGACAAGGCCCCTGCCCAGAGGGGTACAGACACAGAGGAGGAGGGGGCGGGGCCCTCAACATGGGGTCGGGAGCCTGGGAGGCAGGGAGCCGTCCACTGGCAGCAGTACAGCCCCACACGGCCTCGGGTCCCCCCGTGTGGTCTGAGAAGTGGCCCCTGCACATCAGGGTCGGGGCTGGAGGCCTGGACAGACAGTGGGGGGTAGTGGGGTGCTCCCCCGGCAAGGTCCCTCACTGAGGAGGGTCTGTGCAGTCAGCTCCTCAGCAGTCCCCGGCCCATGATAGGCCCTGCACCTCACCTGGTGAGCAGGTATAGTTGCAGGTACGACTTGGCTGCTCTTGGGACATGCCAGAACCACTGGAGCAGGCCGCTGCCAGCAGAGGCTGTGTAGTCACCAGCTCTGTCCTGGGCCCCCATGTGGGGAGACTGGGTGCTCGGGGCCAGGCCCAGCCAGTGGGGGTTCCCCGCCCTTGACCTTGGTGGTGCTTCTGGCCACCAGCCTTTCATGGGCAGTATCCTAGGTTCCTGCCTGGCCACCCCACGGCTTCTTAGCGACACCTCATTCAGGCCAGGGCTGGGGGCAAACAGTGGCGGTGAGGTGATGCCCCACAGCCACTGCTCCGGAGCTGTGCAGTGTCACCTCCCTGTGCTGATGGGACATGCAGGGAGTGCAGGCTTATGGGCAGCAGAGGAGGTGCCCACTGGGTGCCTGGGCTGGGCGGCCTCAGGAGGAGAAGACAGAGGAACAGACAGTGGGGACATCAGAGAAAGGCTGAAGGGCAGCCCTTTGGGCCTGGAGGGGGCGGGTCCCGGGGGATGGGGGGTGTGGAGGCAGGAAGCAAAGAGGGAGGTGAGGGGCCCCAGCCAGTGGAAAGCATCAGGTGACACTTCCAACCCTGACTTGTTTTCCCCTGTGTCCCAAGGCCTAGATGGGCAGAGGGAGCCCTGACAACCCCCCCCCCCCAGCCCACAGCTCACAATGGGGCAGGGATGGCAGAGCCCCATGGCCGCCCATGGGACGAAGGGCAGGCAGCAGCACAGGAAGAGGAAAAGCATTCGGGAGGCTGGACCCAAAGGGCCTGGGGGCAGGGGGAGCCCAAATGCTCGGGGCCACTCCCTGGCCAGCCTCCAGCCAGATCTCAGGGACAGAGGTGAGTCTTGATGGTCTACAGAGGAGCCAAGGTTCCAGGCACCTCATGCCCTTCATGCCAGGTGAGCACTCCCACACCCGTGCCCATCAGTAAGGCGCACGGGCTCCAGTGCTGTAGGGGGCAAGGGGCTGGGGCAGGGTTTGGCTGCCCCAGGAGCAGGAAGGGGGACGCCCAGGGCAGCCTCGGGCCCCACAGGGGCCCCGCCTAGTGTCGCCCACTCCAGCTTAATCACCAAGCGGGCTGATCACACACACTTACGTTTGAAATTTTGAAAGTAACAGACCACAGCAGTGCTGCAGCAAATGCATTCCCTCGTGCAAAAGCAAACAAGACCCCATCTCACCCACATGCGGAAACCCATGCAAAGTGGATCCACAAGCTAAACACGAGAGCTAAAACTATGCAAGTCTTAGAAGAAAACACAAGGCAAACTTACATGCAATCGATTATTAGACATGAGTCCAAAAACATGGCAACCAAAGAAGCAAAGATAAAACCTTCATGCATCAAAGGCCATTATAAGAGCGAAAAGACCACCCACGAAACGGGACAAAATATTTGCAAATCATGTATCTGCTAAGGCTCCATCGAGAACAGTAAACTCAACAGAAAAGACAAACAGTCCAATTTTTAAAATGGGTGAAGGACTCGAATAGACACTTCTCCAAAGAAGATACACGCGTGACCAGCGAGCCCATGAAAGATGCTCAACATCATTAGCCATCAGGGAAACGCAAACAAAAACCACAGTGAGAGGCCGCCTCACCCCCCTGGGATGGCTACAATTTAAGAAAAGAGAAAATACCACATGTTGTGAGACTAGGAGCCTGGGTACCACTGGAGGGACAGCACAGGACGCCACTGCTGTGAGAAAGACTCTGGCCGTTCCTCAAAAGGCCAAACGTACAATGCGTGAAGGAGCAGCGGCAGTGCCACTCCTAGCTCTGTACCCAGGGAAATGAAAACATGTCCACACAGAAACAAACAGGATGGTTGTTTACAGCAACACCGTTCACAACCACCAAAAGGTGGAAATGACCTCAGAGTCCACCCACAGATGAGTAGGTCACCACAGGTGGTCCATCCCTGCGACAGAATGTTACTCAGCCATAAAAAAGAAAGAAGGGAGGGAGGCCGAGGCCCAGACGAACCTTGCAAAGCTCGTGTTGGGAAAGCAGCCGTCACAAAAGGCCACATCACGCGTGAGTTTTCTCCTGCACCCAGAACAGGCAAACCCAGAGACACACATCAGACAAGTGGCTGCCAGAGGGTGGGGGGGAGGGATAGGGACTGATTAATGAGTGTGACACCCCAACCCCCACCCAACACAGACACCCCACCCCCGTCTTAACGGCCATGCCAACAGCTGCGCTGGGCACAGTACACCAGGCTGGGCAGGCGGGGGGGTCTGGCCTTTGGCCACAGCTAGCTGGCTGAGTGGGTAATATGTTAATTTTCCTATGAGCCTGAGGAGACACTGAGGAAAAGGCCCCAGGAAAGCGTGGGAGGCCAGGGGCGTGTGTGGAAATGCCTGGCCCTGGGGCCCGGCTGCCCTCACTGGCCTCAGTCATCTGGAAAGGCGGCCTGGCCTCTCCAACCTGGAGTCAGGGAAGGTGTAGCCGCAGGTGTGGAGGGAGAGTGCAGACTCACTATGACATGGTGCCACCAGGCCCCTAAAGAGAGCCTGGACCCCAGGGCAGAGGTTGTAGCTTGGCTGGAATGTCCATGCCGTGACTCAGCTTTCTTCATCTGCCCAGGGGTTCCCAGGTCTTGAGGATGGGGGAGTCTGCATGGCTCCATCAGGCCCTGGAAGGTTCCCTGGCACCCAAGACCTGACCCCGGGCCAGAGCAGGCCTGTCCTGCCACCCTCCCTGGGCACGGCCACAGCGACCCTCAGAAGCCTCTCTGGGTTTCCAGTGTCCTTTTCGGAGCCTTCCGTCTGCATGCACAGCAGCGTGGCAATTGCTGCCCCTCCAACCCACCACCTGTGCCAGAGACAGCTGGTGGGAAGCCAACAGGAGCCTCAGCCGGCTGGGCAAGGGGACACAACCCTGGAGGCCCCTTGGAGCACACCCCAGGGCCTGCCTGGACCTGCAGGGACTGGAAATCAAGGAGATGGACAGGAGGATGGGGCAGGTGGGGGCTCCTGGACCGTGGGGGAGGGCAGCGCAGTCCTGTGAAACCACCCCCTCGCCAGGGGTGGCTACACCTCCCTGGTCCCCCACCCCCTTCCCTTTCAGAAAAGGGCAGCCTCAGTTGGGGGGCTGGCCCAGGACCAATGTGGGGGACCAGGCACTGGAGCAAGCTCTGGGATGGGTGCCGCTGGCTTTCTCCACCCTTCCCCTGCACAGCACCCACTTCCCCATGTTCAGGGTTCTGGGCCCTGGGAGGGGCCTGAAGCACCCAGGAGGAGATGGGAGCCCCTCTGGAGGCCACCTTCTCCCAAACTTGAAGGTGCCCCGTGGAGCTGTGCAGATCAGAGCCTTGCAACCTGAGACCTGGGGTCCATCCAGATGCCAGGATGGACGAGGGCCAGGTCCCCTCATGCTGGGACCTCACACGGAGACTTTCTGATGGCTGAGCACTCAGAGGTCCAGGGGGACACCCGTTAAGGAGCACCAGAGTCCTGGGAGGTGGGGCTGAAAGTCTCGGGTCTCCAGGCTCCTGGCCCCTGCAGGGCCCTGGTCCGGATGAGACCCTGGCTTAGCCTTCCTTACCCTCTTCTGATTACCTGCAAGTTCAAAGGGCACCACACAGTAGCTATCATTCGGCACCCCCTTAGGTCTTCCCCCCCAACGCCCTCAGTCAGAGCCCACGCCCTGTAACACTCTGCTGGGATGGGGGACTGCAAGGCCAGGGCCGATCAGCTCTCCCTCTGTGTCCCTGTGAGGGGGAGCCCCCAGCAGCTCTAGGTGGGCAGTCAGGCTGGTCCTGGGGCCCACAGCCAAGGCAGACTCCGTCTAAGGGGCTGTGGGCCTGGGGGACAGTCCTCTCTCACTGCAGGGCTCCCACAGAACCACGGTGTCCCCAGCTGACTGCCCCCAGCTCTCCCAGTGGGACCTGAGGAGCCCCTCCCCTCTGGGAGGACAAAGGCCAGACCTCAGGCACCCCTCAGATCACTGGGTGGGGGATCACTGCGTGGGAGTCTGCCCAGGTCTGAGAGCTCTGAGAAGGCCCAGCCCTGGCCTTGGGAGGCCTTGAGGGGGCAGGGACACCCCAGCCACCCAAGCCCCACATGGCCCAGCCAATGTGAGTGCCAGGGGGTAGGTGGGGGGTGGTCTCTCTGTGGACTTGGCATCTCAGAAGGGGGCTTTGGGCCAGGAGGCCAATACCGCCATTCTGCCCACCCCGTTTTATTGTGGGGGTGCCCACAGGCCCCTGGAGCAGGTAATCCTCCACTGAAGTGCTCGGCCCTCCATTCTAGACAAGCTGGGATCTGTGACAAAGCCCAGAGTTGCCAGTGCCTCCGCCTCCTGTACCCCCAGGAGACTTGGGGTGTCATTCCAAGTTGGTGAGGTGGCAAGTGTTCCTGTGGTCCCAGCTGTCCCCCACCCCCAAGCCTCGCCCCCTGCTGCCTCCTCAAACCTTAGCTCTTTCCACTTTGCAGAGAACAGTGGGGCTCGAGCGCCTTGCCGGATCGTCGCACCCCCATGGGCGAGTACCTGCAGGGAGTGGGGATGAGAACGTCTTGGGACCTGGCCGTCCTCCCATCCCCACGACCCGGCTCTGGGTGCGTGAGGGGAGGGGCACGGCCGCATGTGGCTTCGCAGGGCGCGCAGCCACACAAGGAAACGGAAGTTCTGAGGGGGTGCCGGCCTTGCCCAAGATCACCCAGGCAACGCAGGGCCGGCGGCTTCCCCAGCCCCGGGAGGAAGCGCAGGTTTGGATGGGGGCGCAGATCCCAGGGTGGCCTGGGGAGGGAGGTCTGCGGGCCCGAGGGCTGCTGGGGAGCTGGAGGCGGGAACTCCACGGGGTCTGCGGGCACCTCGTGGCATGGTGTGCAGGTGGGTGCGCGTGGCCCGGGGCGTGGGGGGCAAAGGGGATCACTGCCGGGAGGTCGCGGGACCCCGCCAAGCTTGGAAGACAGCGCGCACAGAGGGGAAAATGAGGTGGCTAAGGGCCGGGCGGCCCGACCGCGGGCGCGGCGGGCGCGGGGCTGACCGGGCGAGAAGCCACGTCTCCCGGCTGTGGTCCGCGAGCGGGCCCCTCCACCCGCGGGAGAACCCGGGACGCGCCGTCGGGGAGCACAGGGTCGCCCCTCCCGCGGTGGCATGGGGTCCAGGCGGGGCGGCATGGGCGGCGCCAGAGGCCGTGACGTGCGCGGGGGACGTGCCGCGCGAGCGACCAGAGCACCGAGTCGCCCCCGGGGCGGGCCCAGCAGCCAGGCGGGCAGAGACGGGCAGAGGCGCGCTGGCGAGCGGCGGCAGGTAGGCGCGGCCCGGATGCTCCGCGCGGGCCGGGGGCCCGAATCCTGGACCCTCCGAGCCGCCCGAGCGCTGAGTACGCGCTTTCGCTCCCCTTGCCGGGTACCTTCCTGGTCCGGGGATGCCCGGGCACGGACGAGCCCCGCACCTCCCGCAAAGGGGGCCCTGGGGAGCCAGCTGCGCCCCCTCCGCGTCCTCGGACCCGGGTCGCGTGATCTTGCCTGACCCTCCCGGGCGCCCCTCCGTCGGGCGGACCTCGGGGAACGGGCTCTGGCTAGGAGGTGGCTGCGCCTGGCGGCCCAGGCTGGTCCCGGTTATAAATATAGATCGGTCCGCAGCGGCCGGGCGCGCGGGCTATATTTGGTGGGGCCCCCAACCCGAGGCAGTGGGGAGCACATGCGCCGCGGGAGGTCCTCTCTCTCACCTCCTCCCCCTTCTCGCCGCCGCCCTAAACACTCCCCGACCCACACCTGTCCTCGGGCGACGGCTTTCATCCTAGACTCGGGGAATTAGTCTGGGCTCCCTGGGTTCGCCTCAACCCGTCCCAGCCCCCAGCCCGTGGGAGAATCAGGCAGGGCCTCAGGAGTTTCAGTTTACTTTTGTGAAAAATGGGTTGATAATGCACCTACCTGGGTTTCTGGACCACGCTGAATGAATGGAAGGGAAACAGGTCATAGCCACTGGGGTACCTGGAGTCTGAATGAGGGACCAAGGGGCACCCCAGAAGGCCAGAGTGCTTCTCTGTCCCAGAGGCACTGAGCTGCACGTCCAGAGGAGCCTGGGCTGACAGGATCACGCTGTATGGTGACCATGGCCTGGCTGGGTGGTCTGATGGGCATCAGATGGCAGCCGGACCTTCCTCTATACAACCCAGGACCGAAGGGCTTGTCCAGTCAGAGCAGGGGTGGATGCTGTGTGGGTGGGTGGGTTCCAGGGTCCCCCTGCCTCATGACCAAGGCCCAAGGGTCTACTGGGGTCAGGTGGGTGCTAGGAAGGAGAGACGCAGGGCTGAGGAGGTTGGATTGGGCTTTGTGGGGTGGGCAGGGGTTCACGAGTTGTTTCCGTTGGGAGGTCTGCCCCCAGAGGGCCTCTGGGGTTACTGGTGGCAGTGCCCAGGCAGGTGTGGTGTGGACAGAGCCTGGGGTAGGCATTGGGAAGCCTGGTCCCAAGGCAGTAATGACCCCATGTGACCCCGGGCAGGGCCTGACACACAGGAGGAAACCTGGCTCTGACTTCAGCTGGACACCAGGAGAGGCTGTGCTCCCCAGGGCAGTGGCCGAGGAGTGTGTGTGGAGGAGGACCAGTGGGCTCCCACTCACTGGCCCTTCTGGGTGGTGGTGAGTGGAGAAGACGCCACACAGCCATCGACCCATCAGCGCGTCTCAAGGTAAGGCCTGGGTACAGTGGGCACGGGCCGCACTGGAGGTGGGGGGAGGAGCATAGTTGCCTCAGTCCCCATCTGTGAAATGGGCCGTTAGGAGAAGCCATCCCAGAGATCCGGGGTCGAGTACCCTGTCGAGGGAAATGAAGCCGGTCCTGCCCTGGGGGAGCCACGGGATTCCGTGTGGCTCCGCTGTTCGCTGACTCCTGCGGCCCCGTACATGGGCCGCGCGGGCCGGATAATACGGTAGCAGACGGGGAGGGCGCCTACTCCAGGCAATACGGCGTCGGCTCCTCCCTTGGCGCGGTCACGTCCCCCACGTCCCTCAGCCAGGCGAGCGGCCGGGGCGGAGCCGGCGGAGCATCCTCCCTTCCCACCCCCTTCCCCCCGTCTCTACCCAGGTGGGCCCCACCCAGCCCGGCAGGGGTCGCCCAACCCCCACCTGCGCCCACTAGGCCCCCAGGCAGAGTTGGTGGGAGGGGCCGTCCTGGCTAGTGGGACTTGCTGGGGCAGAGACTCCTCTTGAGCCTTCCCCTTAGGGAACTGGCTTTAGGGTGGGGACTGCAGGCAGCTGAGGAATAGGACCAGGTGGCCACGTGGTCGGGCGTGCAGGCAGGCACTCCCAGGCTGGGCGGGGGCCAGGCGGGGAGGGGAGGGGGCTTTGGGCTCCAGCTTCCACTGCCTCCCAGCCCCTCGCTGACCTCCGAGCCTTCCAGAGGGGGTCTGACAGGGCCACCCACGGCCACCAGCCTGTGGCCTCCTCCTCGTCAAAGTGGGGGATGGTGTTGGAGGGAGAAATGACTCAGAACCAGGGGCTGGCCAGGGTGCAGTGTCCAATCTGGCCAATGAGGCCAGTGTTCCCTCCCCCAGGCCCTGCAAGCAGATGTGAGTGCGCCCTAGAGCTTGCAGGGGTGCCAGCCATGCACTGGGTGGGGGTGTGTGATCAGCAGAAGTGGGGTGGAGGGCCCAAGCCAGACCCTAGCCCAGCGCCAACCACCCACCTCCCCAGAGAAAGCCCCTGGCACTTTCCTCATCACAGCTCCGCACACAGGTGGGTATCTGGGGTCCTGCGCTGAACCTGGGCAGGTGACAGTGTCCCAGACCTGCTGGTTACCTGTTTGCACAGTGGGCAGTGAGGGAAGGAAGGGGAGCCCTTCCCTCCTCTGAGGACACAGAAGCCTCTTGGCTGGCGGCCACCCCCACTGGCTTCAGGGGCCTTGGGGCTGGCTGTTTCCCCAAGTCTAGGAAGGAATATAATTGCCCCTTTGCTGCATCGCAGGCCAGAGCTAGTCTCCAAGGCCTGGAAGTCCAGCTAGATAACTGGCCAACCTCCTCTAACAGGAGCCTTTAATCACTGGGACAGGCGGCAGGCTTTAGGGCCAGGGGTCAGTTCCCTGCAAGCAGGGGACATGGGCTGCCCTGGGGCTGACTGGCTAGATGCAGGACCCCAGGTGCACTGGGGTGGCTGTGCGCCTGCAGCAGGAGGGGGTCCCCAGAGCTGGATGAAGCGACAGGATGTGGGCTTGGGGGTGTGAGGTTGGAGATGCAACAAGGAGCAGATGGGCTGGGGCTTGGCACTGTCAACACCCAGATGGACTTCAAAGCCGGGGAGTGTAGGCAGAGGAGGGGGCACTGGGGAGAGGGGTGACCAGAGACGGCTGCAGCCTGACCTGGCAGGAGGCCAGGCCTAGAACCGGGCAGCTGGGACGGCCAGTGGGCCCCAAGGGAGCAGCCTGCAGGGGGCCCCCCTTGGGAGGGCACAATGGATCCTCCTGAACGGGTCAGTCCAGGGGTCCCCCGTGCACGCCTCCTCCCGCCTTCTGCTGCTCAGCTGCCAGTTGCTCAGGGGTGTGGGGCCTGCCTGACCCAGAAGCGGGGACACAAACCCCACCTGGGAGATCAGCTTTCTAAAGCTCAGAGAGGGTTATTTCTGGGCTGGGACATGGTTCGCATGCTTCCCCAGGAGGGTAAATGTCATGAACAGTCAGGGTGCCTCCCAGCGCAGGGCTGTCTCTTCCACCCTGGGTCCTGATTGAGCAATGGCAGGGTTTTCCGTGAAGCATCAGCCAGTTGCACCTCAGCCAGCCCCAGCCCTCAAGATGGGTTGGGTTGATGAGGCCATTTGGCTTTTGGAGGCCTGGCCCCGCGTCTACCCACCATACATGGGCAGAATCCCTTTCCCCAAACCTCAAGCCCACTCCCCACACCCTCCCCAGCTTGCCCACTGCCCCAGCATTTTCAAGTCAAAACCTCACTGAGGACCAGCTGGTGTGAGGAATGGGGCAGGGGGCCATTTCAGTACGGCTGGCCCCGCAGGCTGGGGGTTCGCTGGGAGAAGTGTTTGAAGAGCCAGTGGGCCGACAGGGGCGGGTAGGAGAGAAACCCTGTGTGGCCTTGATCCAAGCGCAGAGGGCGGGCCCTGACCCCGGTGAGCCTCACATGGCAGCCACACGGGCCTTCTGGGACCCACACAGGTCCCAGAACGTGCCATCCCCAGCTGGCCTCTGGGCCTGGCACCGCCCCTTCTGCCTCTTCAGCATTCTAGATGCTAGTTCAGGGGATGCCCCGTGCCCCACAGGCAACTGGTGTGTATCTCCTGAGGACCCTGGGGGCGTCCAGGGAGGGTCCAGCCATAGCGGGCAGCAGACGAGCAGAGCACAGGGCCAACAAGGTGGGGGCGCCCATGGTCCCCTGGTGAGAGCGTCCAGGTGTGGCAGGTACAGCCAGGCGGACCGTTTTGCTGTGTGACCCTGGCTACAGACACACTCCCCTCCTTGTCCTCTGCACGGCCCACCTGATGTATTTACAAAGTGCAGTAAACGTCAGGGCACAGCCCAGACAAGCAGGATTTTGAGCACAAGCAGCGCTTCAGGCACCCGTGGCCGTGACGCGTCCTGCGTCCTGGTCCGGGGTGCCCATGCTTTCTGCCTGAACTAGGGGCACTGCATCACACAGCATTCCTACAATGTATGTATTTTTCAGTTTTTTCTTTAAAGTTCCCCTGCTGTGTGTGCCTGAGAGACCTTTTAAACGAGAAGCTTACGCGAGTTGGGACAGTGGCCGCCCCGCACGCCCAGCAGTGTTTGGCTGCAGTCAGAGGCTGGGTTCTGGAGACCCCAGGGCTGGGCCAGAGTCCCGGCCCGGGTTCCCTGTGTGCCTCAGATGTGGAAGGGGGCCGCCCAGGGGGCTTGCCAAGTCACAGTTCTGTGGATGCTTTTGCAGAATGGGGGCTCCCCTGGCTGGGGCGCCCTGTGCACCTCTCGGCTGTGTCCCCCGACGGGTGCACAACCCTTGGCTCTAGAAATGGCCCGCGCTGCTCACTGAAGTCCAGGGCTCCTCAGTGGTCAGGGCCTGGAGCCATGGGCGGGGCCCGAGGGCCCTGGGGTCTGGGTGCCCTGAGAGACCCTCTCCTGGGCTCCCAAAAGCAGCACGTGTGCCCCTAGCCAGGCTGGAGCAGCACAGGCTGACGGCAGACCTCTGGCCCAGACTGGGGGGCTGCTCTGCTCAGTGGGCTGTCCGTGTAGTCATCACCCTGACCACTAGCTGGCCCCTGGGGGGCGGGCTGTCCCACGGTGGTGCTCTCGGACGGCAGCCTCTGCTCCGGAAAACACCCCGCCAGAGGGCACAGCACCTGTGGCCAGGATGCCCGGGGTCAGGGAGGTGCAAGAGGCACGCATCTCCCACATTCCTTTGCTCCCACACTGAAGCTGTGCTCTGGGTGCAGGTACAGACCATGTCCTCACTCGGGTCCTGTGCCAGGCTCCCTGTGTGCCTTAGCTGTGGAAGTGGGCCACCCAGGGGGCTGCGCCAGGCCAAGGGGGGGGTCTGAGGAAATGGCAGGGTGGAGCGAGGGGGGGGAGGAAGGAGCGACTGAAGTGCTTGGGCAGCAAGACTGCAGATGTGACACGTCTGGGTCTTTCCCCAGACAGCTGGTTCACTGCACACCACCAGTGGGGACGGACCTGAGCTTCAGCAGCCAGCAGCGTGGGCTGGACTGAACACGCCCCAGGTCTCAGGCCTGCCCGAGTCCCCTTGGAACAGCTTCTGTCCGGTGAGGTGGGGGAACAAGGCCACCAGGCTGATGGGGAATCAGGGGATTTCTGGGGCCAGGAGCAGCCAGAGGGACTGGAATGAAGATGCAAGGGGAAGGCAGGGTCTCCAGCTGGGCTGCTGGGTCTGGGCTGCCGCAGGTGTGGGGCCTGCAGTGGGTGCAATCAGCCCCCTCCTGGCCGTGGCAGCCTGCTCCAGTGGGCTGGATGGAAGAAGCCTGCCCCTGCCCACTCTTCTCTTGCCAGAGAGGGTCAAAGTCCGTTAGCAGACATGCCTCCACCTGGTTCAGCCTCTGCCGCCCAGCCCAGGGCTCCCCTTCCTTGATTTACCCGGAGGCCCCTGCCTCCTCCCAGAAGAGCTGTGGCCTGTGGATAATTAAGGTGGAGCAAGCGTCTGGGGGTGACCAGGGGGTCCGCCTGTATGGGCCAGGTCCCCACCTTCCCCACCTGCCTCCTGGGTAGTAGTGATGTCCACCCCAACAGCAGGGCCAGCTGCCCTGGCAAACCCCCCTTCAGGCTTCCGGGCACCGCACCTAGAGTCTGCCCTCTTCAGGAGGTAACCTGAGACCTGGCTGAGCCCAAAAAAGCCACTGCCCTTTAGAGCCAGCTGTGTGGGAGCCACCAGCCAGACAGAGGGAGGAGGGGCCGCAGCTGCTGGTCACCCCAGACCCTCCTGCTGTGCCGAAGCACTGGTGACACAGGTGAGGGCCAGAGGCCGCTGAGCATCAGGTGCGTCCAGAGCTGAGCTCCTGCTGGGGGCTGAGGCCCGAAGGGAGGGCGGCCAGCCCTCAGGTGTCTGTCCCCACACTGCTGGGCTGTGGCTGGATGACCACCTGACAGCCCACTGACCTCATCTGCTTCTTTGTCAGGGACGAGAAAGCAGCCCTCCTGGCCATGGGAGGGGCCGTGGTGGACGAGGGCCCGACGGGCATCAAGGCCCCGGACGGGGGCTGGGGCTGGGCCGTCCTGCTGGGCTGCTTTGTCATCACGGGCTTCTCCTACGCCTTCCCCAAGGCGGTCAGCGTCTTCTTCAAGGAGCTCATGCATGAGTTTGGGATTGGCTACAGCGACACGGCCTGGATCTCCTCCATCCTGCTGGCCATGCTGTACGGGACAGGTAAGGGGCCTTCTCCCCGGGGTCGGTCGGGCCCGTCCACTCAGCCGTGCAATCCCCGAGCACGAGGTCCGGCCCCCTCATGTGCGGGCGGCAAACACGGGCTCCTCTCGGTGTGAATTGCGCTCCGTTTGGGGGCTGCCCGTGACCACACTCTGGGCAGCGGGTACTCCCGGTGTCTGCTGAGCTGGGGGCATCTGCCTGGGGGGCTCGGAGAGGCTGGACCCCACCACTCAGCCTGTCCCCGCAGGCCCGCTCTGCAGCGTGTGTGTGAACCGCTTCGGCTGCCGGCCAGTTATGCTGGTGGGTGGCCTCCTGGCATCCCTGGGCATGGTGGCCGCCTCCTTCTGCCGGAGTGTCATCCAGCTGTACCTCACCACAGGGGTCCTTACTGGTGAGTGGGGCTAGCCAGCTGCAGGCTGGGCGGGCAGGCGGTGGCAGATCCATTCCGGGTGGCCACAGCTCAGGTTGACCAAGGAGAATGGGGCGGTGGGTCCCCTGCCACCCCACCCCCCGGGTGCCAGCCCGCCCCTCGTTCCCCATGTGTGTCCTGGGCGTGTCAGTGGGTGACCATCTTCCTACACTGACACCCCACACATAGAAGCCTGTCCTGGGACAAAGGGGCAAGGCCACTCACCTGCCCCCGCCCCTCCCCCAGGCCTGGGACTGGCGCTCAACTTCCAGCCGTCACTCATCATGCTAAACCGCTACTTCAGCAAGCGGCGCCCCATGGCCAACGGGCTGGCGGCGGCGGGCAGCCCCGTGTTCCTGTGCGTGCTGTCTCCGCTGGGCCAGGTGCTGCAGGACCAGTACGGCTGGCGGGGCGGCTTCCTCATCCTGGGTGGCCTGCTGCTCAACTGCTGCGTGTGCGCCGCTCTCATGAGGCCCCTGGAGGTGCCCCGGGCGGGGGCGGGGGCGGGGAAGGGGCCCCAGGGGCCGGCCCGGCGTCTGCTGGACCTGAGCGTCTTCAAGGACCGTGGCTTCCTTATCTACGCGGCGGCTGCCTCCGTCATGGTGCTGGGGCTGTTCGTGCCGCCGGTGTTTGTGGTGAGCTACGCCAAGGACCTGGGTGTGCCGGACGCGCGGGCCGCCTTCCTGCTCACCGTGCTGGGCTTGGTGGACATCTTCGCGCGGCCCGCCGCCGGCTTCGTCACGGGGCTGCCGTCGGTGCGGCCCTACTCCGTCTACCTCTTCAGCTTCGCCATGCTCTTCAACGGCATCACCGACCTCGCGGGCTCCACGGCGGGCGACTACGGCGGCCTGGTGGTCTTCTGCATCTTCTTCGGCGTCTCGTACGGCATGGTGGGGGCCCTGCAGTTTGAGGTGCTCATGGCCGTTGTGGGCACCTCCAAGTTCTCCAGCGCCATTGGCCTTGTGCTGCTGCTGGAGGCCATTGCCGTGCTCGTCGGGCCCCCGTCGGGAGGTGAGGCTGCGGGGCCGGGAGCCCGCCCTGCCCAGGGAGGGGCTCACTGGGGGAGGACTTAGAGGAGGACCCCCTGCTCGGTCCAGACCCACGGCCGGCAGCTGTCAGGAAGGAGTGGGGACCCGCTCCATCGGCTGTGGGAGAGGCGGGCGGCCTGGGCCAAAGGCAGGACCACACCCGAATCTCAGGGGTGGTGCTGCCGCATCCCTGAGACATGAAGGGGATTCAGTGGGTGCCTCTTGCCCCTGGCTGACGCTGTCCCCTTGGCAGGCAAACTCCTGGACGCGACGCACGTCTACCAGTATGTGTTCATCCTGGCGGGGGCCGAGGTGTTGACCGCGTCCCTGGTGCTGGCCTTGGGCAACTTCTTCTGCATTGGGCGGAGGCCCGCTGCAGACGCGGAGGGGCCGGAGTGCCCCAAGCCCCCTGCGGATGGCAAGGTGGACTCCAGGGAGGTGGAGCGGTTCCTGAAGGCAGAACCTGAGAAAAACGGGGAGGTGGCTCACACCCCGGAAACGAGCGTCTGAGCCGGAGCCCGTGGGGCCCGTTCGTTTCACACAGGACTGGCGTGGGCAGCGGAGCGTCACCTGAACAGTGTTTGTCAAGGTAGGCGGCGGGTAGGAACCATGTCATTCCAAGCGGATCTGCAGTAAAGCCAAGTCGAGGTCACCAGCCGTGTGCACCAGGCGCCTCGCCTGCTGACCCCCGAGCAGCCGGTGCCCAGTCCTGGGCTGAAGGACCTAGAAACCCACGCTCGGAGACAACACGACTTTAATCAGACGGTGGGCCCATCCCTGCCCTGTCTGTGCCCTACACCCCAGCCTAGCCTGAGTGTCTGGGACACAGCGCCCCTCCTGCACCTGTGGAAGGTCTGGAATAAACCTGCGTGTGGGAGGAGCTGAGTTTGGTTTAACGCTGGGGTGGTCCACTTTCTGAACAAGCCAAGCCGGAGTGGTCCTTGGCAGGGAGCACGGCCGCTTCCTAAGTGCCACTGGTTCTGCGCCCTGCCATGCTGGACCCTGACGGCTCGGAGCTGTCACGCGGGACCCAGGCGGCCAGTGCCCCTATGAGGTGTGTGCACTTGAGCTGAGACATGTGTTCACTGCTGTGTGTTTAAAGAAAATGGTCTTCCTGCCTTGCGTTTATTACCCTCGGCTGGCTGAGAGCGAGTAGCCCTAGGCGGTCAGTGCCCGGGGCCGGAATCTGCTCCCCATCGGCCTCATCCAGTCCTGCCGGCCTCGCCCCGGGACCTCACACCCACCTGCCCTCGTGGCCAGCATGGCCTGCGTGGCTGGGAGCCCGATCAGAGGCCGCTGGGGCCGCCTCAGTACGTGGTGCGTCGAGGGCGCTGGGGACGGCAGCGGGAGCCCTGGCGGGCCGAGTGCAGCCGGAGAGATGCCACCTCCCTGCTCCTCTGCAATGAAAAGCAAGCGAGCACTCACATCGGGCTGGGGCCGCTAACCCCACCTGCTCGCGGCCCAGGAGCTCTGCACAGAGGCCCCTGCAGTCCCACAGCTCTGGGACCCTACCTGTCACCCCTTGTGGCCCTTCTGGCCCCTCTGCCAGGGGTTGGGCTGGGTGGTACTGGCAGCCACAGGGTCAAGGCACAGCCCTGCACGTGGTGACCCGCCTGTGCCTGGTGGGCCAGGCAGGGCCCCTGGGCAAAGCTGAGGCTGTTGCAGGCCCGAGCTCCGTGCTCCGTGCGAGGCGGAGTGGGGCCCTGCCCTCCCCAGCGCCCCGGGCGTTCACACCTGCCCCCACCCCCTCAACCTGGCAGCTCCCCAGGCACTTTCATTCCAGGCCTGCCGATTGGCCCGAGCACCCCACAGTGTTTTCCCCCGTAACTCTGAGCCGCCTCACCCTGGCTGGCCAGGAGCAGCAGGTGGTGGGTGTCCCCTGCTGTCCCCACACCAGTGACCAAAGGGCCTGGCTCATGTGAGGACCGGCAAGCCCCTAAAGTCATGCCCTGGTGACACTACTATTAAGCTAGCTCAAGATGGTCAACATGTCTGGATTGCCCCACGGAGGTGTGGCCCACAGCTGGCCAGTGGGCTGGGGTCCATGCAGTCCAGGGAGGGCGAGAGGTCCAGGCCCCCTCCCCTTGGCCTTGGGAACACGGCCCACATGCTCCCAGCCATCACAGTAGCAGCAGTACCACTAGACTAAGGCTTGACTAGAGGCTGACACTCAGGGCCAGGGAGAGGGCGAGCAGACAGCCTTGTCTGCTTAGTTTTCTGGTTCCGGATGTTTCCAGCTGTGCCCAAGACACAGAGAAAGGAAACTTCCTGTTCTCAGGTAGCTGTGGCCACCAAGGGCCCTAAGGGTCGTTGAGGGGGACTGGGAGGGTACAGATGAGAGCTGATCCTCTCCCTCCAGACAGCCCCAATACCCAGTGATGCAGACACCTGTGCTGAGCCATCCTCTGCAGAGGGCATGCACACATCACCCCAGTGAGATGCAGGGGACACACAAAGGACACCCAGGACACATGTGGTCCCTGACCTGCCTACAGCCCCCCCACCTGACAAGAAAACAGAGGAGGGTGGCTCAGGGCTGGTCCCAACGCCATTGCAGCTGGGTCCAGGCACCGGCAAATGGGGTGCAAACATAAGAGACAGGGCCAAGGAAGAGCCCAGCCCTCGCCCAGAACCTCAGGGACAATCGGGCACAGCCAGAATGGCAGGGGGTGGGTGGGCCCAGGAAGAGATAAAGCAAGTGGGCAGGGCGTGGGGCGTCATCTGCCCCCCATCCTTAGGGCAAAGAGGCAGAAAGCAGCCCAGGCACATGCAATGAGTGGCAGTGGACCCAGAAGCGTCTGGGTCCCCTGCACGAGCCCCTCCATGGCGGGTGAGCGGCGGGAGAGGCCCGTTAGCACAAGGGGGCGGGCGGACGGGACAAGGGGTTTGAAGGATGGCAAGCTGCCTTGGGCTGGGGTGGGGGCGGGGCAGGCTCCGGCCTGCCTTCCTATTCAGTGCCATCCCCAGTTCTTGGGGGAGGGGGCTCTTGGGTTTCAACAACTCAAGTGGGAGAGGGAAGCCAAGACCATGCACAGAACAGATGAACAGACAGACGGACGGACAGATGCCGCCTTTCCAGACAGTATTTGTCTGCTGGTTAGAAGGGAAGGGACGGCGCCCAAGGCCACATGGGAGCGGATGTGTGGCAACCGTGTGTGCCCCACCACGGGCAGCGGGAACAGGTACCATGCTGGCAACCCCAAGGTGGGGGGATGTCGTTCAGGAGCTTCCCAGAGGGTCACTGGGGTCGCGTCCCCACCCAGTCTCTCCCCACCTGCCCCCACCAGCTGACACACCACCATGCCGGGAGGGCAACATCAATGCCCACCTCCCAACATGCGCTTCCACATGGTCAGTCTACACACCGAAAACTGTCCCCCTGACGAAATAAAAGACCACAGGGCGGGGCGGGAAGAAAGGTACACGTTGTCATGAATTTATTACTGACACGGTGCTAAGTACACAAATACAGTGGTCATACAAACGCGCAGGGCAGACCTGCCCCCGGCCCCAGGCTGCACAGACACTCGGCTACGGTTCCCACAGGTGGTGCGTGTCAACACTGTCCCCAAGCACTGCTGAGTACGGGCCTGGGGCCATCCCCCTGTCCAAACGGTCGAGGTCTGGAGTGGCCGGGCCATCACCAGCACTGGCCTGTGGGTGCAGCGTCCCACCTCCCGCGAGGGAAGCCCGCCTGCATGCGGCGCTGGGCCAGCCCGAGCCCTGCACAGCAGCTGCAGCTGCAGCCTGTGTCAGCGTCCCCAGCCCAGCATCCCAGCATCCCAAGCACCCCTGTGCCGGGGCTGGGAGGCAGGAGGGTCACACACCTGGACCTTCCAGGCCCCTCGCTGCCTCCGACACCCACTTTCCAAACGACACTCCACAGTGGGGTGACAGGGCCACCTGTGACACTACCCACGAACACATATATTGCACCTCGCTTCCCCGAGATGGGGGCTCCTGCCTGCTGGCTGCCGCCACCACTGGATGCCTCTGAAGCCGCACAAGAGACGGCAGCTCAGGAAAGCCACGAGCCCAGCCGCCCGGTCGTGGCGGAGAGCCTCAGCAGGCCCCGTCCCTGGACTTCCGGTGTCCGTTCCATCCCAGCAAGGCCATGAACACGCACGCCCACGCCCTCCGGGAGCGGCAGGTCTCCAAGTCACTGCGTCGTGGCTCTTCAGAGTGGGTCCCCGGCCCGCCACCTTGCAGCACACCTGGCACCAAGTGTGGACGGCCACGGCCGTGGTTTTCAGAACACAGATGTTAAAACACATGAAGGGCCAATCCTCGCTGCTAATATTTACAGTCTGTTCAGAAAATTTCCCAAACTCCAAGGCATTGAGGCCACCACCACCACCACCACCACCACCCACGACCCTGCGGGAACCAGCGACACACAGAAAGCCTCGGCTCCGAGTCTTCAGCGCCTGGCTTCCATCTCGCATCTGGGAAGAACAAACGGGCACCGGCATTTCAGTCACGGTCGGGGGGGTGACAGCCAAAACCAGGTGAATGAGGTCACAAGACACACAGCACACAGACACGCACGTTACTTACACACGCGTATACATGTGACAATTTCTGAGAGAAAACCCCCTTTGCACAGTGGACCGCACAACAAAACAACGACAGGAAACAGGTGACAGGTTCCCGCATCCCTGCGCCCTGCCTCACTCCATCCTATACAGAAACTCCACGCCAGTGTCCGTCAGCGTTCTTTCAAGTTCACACCTTGTTTAAGACCGCAAAAACAGACAAGAAAGAAACAATAAAAAGATTTCTTTACACAGATTTAAGCCAATAATTTTTAGCAAAATGATACAAAACTGTCTGAACCAAGTAGGTCGGTGGTTACAGCAGACTCGCCAGGGAGCACGGGCGTGCCACTGCGGGAGGGAGGCTGCCAGGCTCCTGACCGCAGTGGGTTCTCGGCAGCCGTCTCCCTCTGCTTCTCTTCCCAGCCCCGGGACAAGAGTTCACGTGGGGGGCCTCAGTGGAGCCCCTGGCGGTGGCAGAGCTCGCAGTCTGTCCGTTTGGTTTGTGTTTTGCCTCCCCATGGGCGCTGCTGGGTGGGTGGCCTGCAGAGCTCCCGGTGCTCTAGGCCGGGACGTCACTAGTAAAGCCATGTAACAGAGTAGATCAGCCATGCATTCATTGTGTGCCCTTCACAGCAAAAAGGAGCGTTCTCATCGGTGCACGACAGACTGAAGACCACTGGAAGCCACCCGACCGGGAATCTGTCGGAGCCAAAGCACAGGACAAGGTCAGTGCGTCCTTCCGGCTGGGGCGGCAGCTCGGGTACAAAACAGTGATGGCGCCCTGTGAGGCGGGGGCAGCTGCGCCTAGCCCCACACTGGACACCCATGCCCCCAGCCGCTCCAGGCGCTCCCTCTGCGGCCAGGACATGTGCTCAGCGGAACAAGTGACAGGAAGATGGGGAAGGAGGAAGAGGCATGCAGGCGAGGAGGCCTGGCAGCCGCGGAGCCACAAGCTCATGAGCGACAGGAAGAGTCAAAGCAGGAAGTTACTTGCTCCCAGTCCCTCTCCTGGAAAGGAATCTGGTGTTTTGCAAACAGGGACCAGGCCCCGTGGGGCACCGAGATGCCCTTCGGGGGAAGACGTGACAAGCACTTCCCATCAAGACGTTTCCGAGAGCACCAGCATGTTAGAAGGGTAGCAGGCCGCACACAGCGGCCGAGCCCTCGGCGGGAAGGAGTCGCCAAGTGTCACCCGGACGGGAGCATGGCTTGGCGCCCAGCCATGCACCAATGGCAGAGGAGCGGGCGGCTGGGGTGACGGCTGGTACAGACGGCACAGGGGTGAGATGCTGCGCAGAGACCAAGTTCGAAAAGAAAAACAGACGAAGACAGAAATAAACGCGGAAGGAAGAGGGAGAGAGGTGACAAAGCCAGGACGGCAGAGACCCCAGGAGTCTCCCGCAGCAAGAGCCCCCGCCAAGCGTGGCCACTCAGTGAGCGCAACACACAGACCCGCACAGCTGACCTGGAGCCGGGACCAGGGGAGCCAGCGCAGGTGCACAGCCCCGGGCCCCTGCCCCCCACGTGGGCACCGACGCACACAGTGGGCAGGTGCTGGGGTCACCCGTTTGGGGACTGCTCGCCCTACAGCTGCTCTGGAATCCACACGCGGTGAGGACTGGGCAGGCCTCTCTCTACTGGCAGCGGCTGGCATGCAAGCCCAAGCCCATCTGTGCACTCCCAGGGGGGCGAGGGGTGAGCCCCGCCCGCGAGCCCCGCCCTGAGCACTCACCCAGTGCCGCCTTCCACGGGGCGGGACGGGCCGTGCAGCTACTTGCCGTGGTGGTCGAAAGGGATGCTATTCTGAGGTGGGAGAAGACAGCAGTCGGTGAGGGCTCCCTGCGGCCAGGACGGAGGGGGCGTCCTGTTTCAGCCAGGTGCCTCAGGGGGACCCCAGCCTCACCTCTGACACCCTGATCACGAGCCGACTGCAGCCACTGCCCAGGACGATGTGACCGAGGCTGACAAGGGCCAGGGCAGAGCCCCGTCCTCCCACGGAAAGAACCTGACGCCCTGACGCCACCTCCCTGTGACACACAGACTGGACGCACTTCCTCACCGACACAAGGAAGATGGTGATGGGACCTTACCCGGAGGACGGGTCAAAAGCAGTAAATCAAAAGAAACGCCAGGCCCCGGAACCAGCAGCCATTTTAACAGCACAGCTGGGTGGTGAGGCCCTTTCTTGTCACAAAGACGACGACCCCACAAACAGGCTCACCCGCCAGGTGTCCTTCAGGCTCCACGTCATTCTGGCCGAAGGACCCAGACTCGTACTCTGGAGTCCAGAATGCGGGACCTGGAGTCTCCCTGGGGGGGCTGGTCTAGCATGAGCTGCCCGCCTCTTGCAGTCTCAGCGCATGAGGGCCATGGGGTCAGGACAAGGGACACAGGAGCCGACCCCAGCCCCGCCCAGCTGGAGAGGGTCGGCGGGTTCTCACACAGGCTGGCCGGCGGCTCCAGACAACCTGTGCTGAAGCTGCAGCACCCGTGGGGCTGGCGTCTGCCTGGGACGCCACGGCACCTCCCCAAGGGCTCAGGGCCCAGGGAGGTGACCACACAGGAAGCAGGTGACCAGCACCCGGCCAGGGTCTATGCGCACATACTGCCTGCGGCTCCTGCTCAACACTTGCAATGCTGCTTCTACTGTCACCCCTTTCTTTAGGGGGAGCAAGTGTGAATGGAGGCCACAGAATCGCAGAACCTAGAGGGACACACACTCTGTAACTTCCAAGCCCCTCGGCTGAGTCCCAGACGGAATCTGTGCTGTCCCCCAGACACTGACCGTGGCCTGGGAGGGCGGAAGGCTCTGAAAGGAAGGCCCACGGTGACCAGGAAAACCCAAAGAACACCCCCCAGGGGCCATGTCCTCGACGTGAAAAAGATCCTGAGAAAATCTCCAGGGTGACCAGGAACAAAAAGTAGGGTGCTGTACTTCTGGGAGGGGAAACACCCCAAATCAAACCTCTTTCCCTGAGCCCCCGCCCCCATGTTTGGGCCCCGCTCTCTCCCTCCATATAGAGAGCAGGAAAGTGAGAGCAAGGACATAGGAGCGCAGGGCACAAGCTCACCTCATCTAGCTGAGATCTCACAGGAAGGTGTCCCCGGGGGCTCAGGCCGGGCAGTGAGGACAGGACTCGGGCCTGTCCCTGCCACGCACCCACGGGACCTTCCGACTCATTACCCCAACGACCCCAGATGCTTAGTCTACACTGGCTGAGTCCCTGACATGTGGCGCTGAGTCCAGACAAAGCGCCTGCTGTCCATAGGCCCCGGTCAAGCCTGAGGCCTGAGGAGTCCAGGGTCACAGAGCTGGCCGCACGCCCAGGCGCATGCGGACAGCACCCAGGACCTGCTCCCAGCTGCTGGCTCATGGCTCCCAGGGCTTGTGGGAAGAGCCCCAGGAAGACCTGTGCCTGTGGTGAGGGAGGGGTGGGTCCAGGGGCCGTGGTGGCCCAATCTCGTTAACCTAAAGACCCCTTGAGCCCCACAATTCAGTCTCCCTAGAAAAAGCTACAGTCCAAACCCAGCCACCTCTAGCAGAATCACCAGTGAACGGAAGGTGCTGATCGGAAGGAAAGCGGCCGCCGGGCACACCTGTTCAACCGCGGCTGAGCAGCCAGCTCCAGGCCACCTCACAGGCACATGCACCCCACACGCTTGGCCCACCCCACTCCCCAGCACCGGTGCCCACACCCAGCAGAGCCCGGCCACCGGGACAGCATCTTGGTGACCAGCCCGGGGCCTGGGCTGCCCCCAGGATACACACGGAACGCTTGCCGAAGCGGGAGGAACAGCCCCGCTCAGGCGGGTTCCTGGCCATGGCAGGGCCCCTGAAAGCCACCTGAGCAGATGCAGCTGCTGTGTTGAGACCAGCGCACAAAGGCGAAAGAGCAGCAGTGACAAGAGCGCGAGTGGGGACGCGATGTGGGTGGAGGGAACCGATGGGCAGGATGCGTACGCCAGCCCCGTCAGGGGAGATGGGACCCTTGCCCCAGGGCTCGTCACCAGGCGCTGGCTCCCCCAGGCCTCTGTCCACACTACATCACAGGACTGATAACAGTACTGTCCCCTCCCCGGCACAGGCTCTCTGCGAGGAAGTGTCCCAGGCTGGGTGTGGCAGTGACAGACAAGCAGCGGGCCCCATCTGCGTCGGGAGGACGGCCGAGCCCCCACAGCCACCCAGGCCTGGGCACAGGACAGAGCAGCCCCAGCACCTGCCCCAGCACGGCAGAGAGTGGGGGAGCCTGGGCCCACACTGCTTGTCACCAAGGCTCTCAACCAAGGGCTCAACAGCAGCCAGGGGACAACATGCCCCATGGGTTAAAACACTCACAAACTGGGGAGGAAAGGGGAGGGGGGATAGCGGGAAGGGAGGAGACCCCCCCCGAGCCCAGCCCACGACCTTCCTGTGAGACCAGCCCTGTGGAGCAGCGCCAGCCCACGGGGCACATACCTGAGAGGTGGACATGCGGGACGTGTCTTGCCGGCCCGTGAGGTCGGACGAGGACATGTTGACGGGGGCGCCCCGGTGCAGCCGCATGCTCACCTTCCGCTCGCGCTCCACGCCGGACACGGGCCGCGGGGAGGTGTTAGCTGTACAGGAAGGGCGGGTGGTGGTGAGGCCTGGCAAGGCCCACACCCACCACCAGGGCTCCCTCCTCAGCGCCAGGTGGAGCGGGCCAAGGGCTTCCAGGCTGGTCACAGGCAGGGGGTCCCTGGCTAGCACCCAGGACACCAGAGCCCCAATGGGCAGGCCCCCAGGCCTCTGCCCAGGACGGGCAACTCGTGGGGGAACATACGTCAGAAGTACGAGAAGCCACAGACGTTCCCGAAGGCGCCGGCCCAGGCAGCTCCGTGGCCTGCCCACCCTCGGGAGTGACATACTGGGAGGGGGACGCACAGAGCTGGCTCTCCCCTCCCACCCAAGGTCACATAGCCCGAAGGGCCAGAACCACCATCACTGCCTACAAAGGGGGGATGTAGCACGAGCTGGTGGCCCCAGGACCACTCACCAGTGTGTGAGGTAGGGGTGAGGGGCGTGGGAGGAGCCACTTCTTGCGTCCCCCTCAGCCGGCCTGAGGCAGTGGAAGGCAAGCCGCGGGTGGCAGGGTTCCGGGAGTGCCTCAATCGCTCCTCCCGGTCCCGGCGCTCCCGCTCGGCATCGTCGGCGGCCCGGCTGGCACCCTGAGAAGGAAAGAGATAAGACCAGCACTGAACGGGGCTCACCAAAAAACCACCCAATCCCTTGTCTCCCCAACCCGAGAAAACACCGTGGCATCGGGGACAAGACCACCCAAGAAGCCATCCATGCCAACGAGCCATTTCTCCCTCCAGGACAATGTAGAGATGAGCAGACAATCTGTGAGTGATGCAGCAAGGACCCCACTTCCCAACACAGCAGAGGAAATCCCATCCCGCCCATCGCCGAGGCAGCTGGATGGCCCTCTTCTGTCAACATTTGCACAGGACAGGAAATCGGCTTGAGGTGTCAGGGGTCAGCCCCACAGGGTGACAGTGGGGAAGTCTGAGAAGGTCCAAATCCACACGCCCCCACCCCCAGGCCCTGGGGCAAATGTCGTGTTGGTGCACAGCCCCCGTGAGGGAGCCAGCAGCCAGGCGTGTCCTATGAGCAGCCATTACTCAGTAACAGCCACTGCTGGGGGCTGCACGCCAAGTGGTTTGGCTGCGACACCCACACACTGAGGCTCACGCCGGACCCCCAGAGCTGCCAGGCCAGCCTGCAAGCTGCAGCCCACGGCCAAGTCCAGCCACACACATCTATTTCTGAGACGTCCACCCACTGCCTGGGGGGAGGGCTGGCTCCAGCTCCAGCGTGCTTGACACTGCGGCACATTTACCATCGGGCCCTTTACGGAGAAGGTGTGCCGAGCCCTGACACGAGGAACTTGTAGTGGCTCTGGCAGGAGGCCCACCCACATATCCACACTCTGGCAATCTGTGTGGGCAGCACCATGGCTGCCCTGTAAAGTCACCTGCAGGGCACTGTCCTCCCAGCTCCGGGCTGTCCCCCGGGTGGCACAGGCCACGTCTCGGTCAGGCTGGCTGTGCCGGCTGGACCCCACTCAGGGAGGCTGAGTCCATACAAGCCCCCTGCACGTGCCAGGCCGGGAAAGGCTTCCTGTTTTGCACCCTGTGAAGGAGGCTCTGCCCATCAGTCAGGCTGTCACCCGGGATAGGTTCCAATTTCTGGTTTAAGCTCTTAACTGAACAGAACACGTTTTTAACGAAAGAGGAAGTGGAAGTTGCAAAGCAACTGGAGCTCTGACGGTGCTGTCCAAAGGTCAATGACCTGAACCTAAAGAACCAACTCAGGCAGGATGGGCAGCGGTTTTAGTGGAACAAATTCAAGTGTGAGCTCCGCCCCCCTCCTGCAGCACTCGCGTGAGCCTTCAGCGAACAAATTGGGCCTCAAAGATGAGTTGAGCTCATCGCAGGGCCAAAGCCAGACTGAATGTGCGGCGCCCAGCTGAGCGGACGCCAGGTGCTCGGCAGGGCCCGGCTGGGTGGGGGGCAGGTGGGGCGGGCCCTCCCCTCCTGCACAACCAACATGTGGGCACCGTGCCGACACACACGTCTCAGACAGTCAGAAACCACGACACGCAGGAGTGACGACGATGATGATAATGAAACCATCTTCAAAGTCAAGAAGGCAGAGCATTCAAGCAGAAGCTCTGCCTCCAAGTGGACCTGCTCCTGTGGACAGAGTCTACTCCACATGGCCTGCTGCCCGCACCCCACGGACTCCAGTGCCCCGGGGAGACCCCGGTCCCCCATCGTCCTGCCTGCCATTTGCTTTCCCTTCAAACACCTTGTTTGGACACCTTGCTTCTCAGCACCTCACTTTCAGGGGGACCCCACAGCCACAGCCCTACAGAAACACCAGGCTCCGCAGTGCAGCAAACAGGCCTTCCAGAGTTCAAGCCTCATACAGCTCGCTCCTTACAAGACACGACCACACAGCGGCAGCGGCCTGGCGCTGACCAGGCTGTTCCCGTCCTCACTGAGCCCCAGTGCGGTGGTGGCCACTTACAAATTTGAGCATGTTCCAATCAAACACATAGTCATAGGAGAAACCCTGGCGATGGAACAGGTTCCTGAAGAGCTGTCTCAGGTATGAGTAGTCCGGTTTATCGTCAAAACGCAAGGAGCGGCAGAAATTCAGGTACGTGGCAAATTCAGCTGGAAAATGACAAGAAAGCCAGCGCTCACTACAACGCCCCACCCGGGAACCACCGGTGTTTAGGAAAGTACTGTCTGCCCCGCCCCCCGGGCCCCACTGCCCCCACTGCAGGTGAGACGTGGGGTCTGCAGTACCGGTCACAATATGGCATGGCAGAGCAATTGTTCCCCCTGGGGCACCCATCCTAGGGGCAGTCCCACAAAGCAAAGGGCAACTCCGTTATGGCTCCGGACGTGCTGACGGACAGGCCACCAGCCCACTCTCACCTCCCTAAGCACGAGGGCACACACGGGCCCACGAGGACCCCTCTGAGCCGACTCCAAGGGGGTTCGCCTTGTTCGCCTCCCAGTGCACCCCCCAGGCACTGGGGACACACGCCAGGCAGGCCCTGCAGGACACTCACAGGGGTAGCCTTTGCACAGCACCTCGATGGGGGTGGACATCTTCTTCTCGCTGATCCGCTCGTACTTCTGTCTCTTGGTGGCAGCCTTCAGGCCCTGCCAGGGCAGGGAGCCCAGGTTGAAGTACATGAGCACGTACCCCAGTGACTCCAAGTCGTCCCTTCGAGATTGTTCTGGAAAGAGAAGGGAAATGGGTCAAGGATGGCCCATGTGCACTTGCATCAACCAGCAGACACTTCCCATGGAAATGAACCTTGGAAATCAGAGAAACGCATTTGGATTCTTTTGTTTCACCAGAAGTTGCCCGGGATGTGACGTTAGGAAACATCCACACCCAGAGAAGTGACAGCACCATCCCAGCTGTCAGAAGCGCGATCACCTGCCCACCCCCACCGCGCCTCCCAGAGCAACACGTGCACAGCCCCCGAAGCCTGCCTTTGCACACAACTTTGCTGGCAAGCACCCCATGCAGCACCCCAAACGTGCTGACACACCCAGGTCCCCCGAGTGGCTGGCCTTTCCCCGAACTGAGGGACGTGCCCAGGCAGCTCGGCCAGCGGGCTGGCGCAGGACAGCCCAACACCCACGGCTCACCGATTCCGAGATGCGTGTTGATGGAGGCGTACCGCGCGGTCCCCGTGAGGTTCTTGTTCTCGCGGTAGGGGATGTGCTGGTGGGTGCGGGCATCCCGGTACTTCTTGGCCAGGCCAAAGTCGATGATGTACACCAGGTTGCCCTTCTTGCCCAGCCCCATGAGGAAGTTGTCAGGCTTCACGTCCCGGTGGATGAAGTTCTTGGAGTGAATGTACTCGATACGACTAATCTGTAGGCACAGCAGCAGGGCTACGTTACCCCAGATGGCGGTGCGTGGGGCTGCATGTTCGGTGCCCCTTGGCCAGAGCAGTCATTCAACATTCAGGAAGGGGTCCTGAACCGACCACCTCACCCCCACATGGGCCTGGACATTTCCCTCATTGGCTCTCCTGGGGGTGGGCAGACAGTGGCCTGTAGTGACAGCCGCCATGGGACACCGGTCTGCACCAGAAGTCCCCTCTGCACCCCGTCGGGCAGGGGCCGCCCCCGACCCCGTGAATGTACCAGGCCGTGCCCACAGTGGCTATCCAAACCCAACCTACTGGGTAATTCTCATGTGGCAAGGGTTGCTGAACGTCCATTCCCTCCCTGTGCACAGCAGGAGTGCTGATGGGAGAGCGGCCCGTGCGTACGTCATCAGGACCCCGGTCAGACCCATCACTGCACAAAAACGCACTCACCATTTGGTCAGCAAGCAGCAGGACAGTTTTGAGACTGAATTTCCTGGAGCAGAAGTTGAAGAGGTCTTCCAGGCTTGGTCCCAGCAGCTCCATCACCATCACATTGTAGTCGCCCTCCGCCCCGCACCACCGGATGGTGGGTATGCCCACTGCAAGAGACCACGGGCGTCACCAGGGCTGAGCTGGGCTCAGAAGGCCCCGCCACGCCTAATCCACACCACACAGATGCTTTCTTTCTGACCAGGGTCAGGCGGGCAGCAGTCAGAAATGACACAAGGTGAGAACGTGAGGTGTGGGAGTGGGCGAACACAGGGCAGAGAAGGCACAGCAGGGCGAGAGAGGGGCTCGGGCTGAACAAGCAGAGTCCCCACCCTGCACACCGCGCGCCCAGGTCCCAAGGACTGACATCTGCTGTTAGTGCGGCGCGTTTGTCACAATTCTGAACCAACACGGACACATTTTACTACTGAAAGCCTATTCACAGTTCCTTAGTTTTAACCTATTGTCCCTTTTCTGCTCCAGGATCCCACATGGCATTCAGTCCTCACGTCTCCGCAGGCTCCCCTGGGCTGGGACGTCTCTCAGACGCCCCTTGTTCTGGGTGACCTTGGCAGTTCTGAGAGTGCTGGGTGGGGGTTCTGGAGACTGTCCCTCTACTGGGATTTGTCTGACGTGTCTCTCACCATTATTCTGGCCTCGTGGGCTTGGGGGAGGAAGACCACGGAGGCAAAGTGCCCTTCTTATCACGTGACGTCAGAGTCCGTGCTCTAAATGTGACTCGTGAGTGTTGCTGTGACCTTGGTCACCTGGCTGAGGTGTCTTCCAGGCGTATCCTCTCTCTCATGCCCTTTGGGAGGACGTCACCACGGCCCCCGCACTTCAGGGGTGGGGGGTGTGCTCTCCCTCCCCGAGGGCAGAGCACCTACACACATTACTTGGGATTCTTCTGCATGAGATGTGTCTCTTCTCCCCTTTTATTTATCCATCATTTTTGTATCAGTTTGACCTACGGATGTCTCTTTTTACACTTTGGTCTATGCCCCAATACTATGTCACTTACTCTGCTGTTCAGCGTTCCAGCCGTGGCCGCAGGGGCCCTAACACACCCATCATTACCGGGTTGTTTGGAGAGCACTCACTGCCGTGCTTTCTGGCCCCCGTCACGTGCCACATAGCATTTCGGTCGTGACAGGCTGCATACGGCACACACGACGGTGGTGCGTAGGTTATAAGGGAGCTGAAGATCCCTCTGGCCTAGTGATGCCGTGGCTGGCATGACATCACAGCACGTGTGGGGGCGCTGGCGTAAACAGACCCACTGCCCTGCCAGTCCCAAGAGTCAGCACATACGACTGCGCGCAGCACACGACACTTGACGATAATAAACGATGGTGACAGCGGTTTCCGTCCTTACGCTGCTGCACTGGTAGTGTTCCTGTTACGTGACAGTGTGCTCTTTCCACTCTAAAATGAAGTGTGTGGGACGGCAGCAGCCGTGTGACGCCGGCAGCAGCCTCATACACCCCGCGTTCTCCGCGTCTCTTGAGGGCAGCGTTTCCTCTGCTTCAGTCGCTTCATGAATTCATGGAGGCCGAGCGCAGTGTGTATAAAGTGCACGGCTGTGGGCAGCCGTGTCCGTGGCTGTGGCAGCCCCTGCTCGCTCCCTGACTCAGCGACGTCCCGTCCTGCAGGCTCCTCGGCAAGTGTCCTGCACACACAGGCGGACCGTTGCTTACCTTTTATCCGTGTTCTCACTCCACCTGTGCTGTGTTTAGGTCTCTTTAGACGCACAGGCACTCACCACTGTGTTACAGGTGCCGACAGTACTCAGTACAGTAACGTGCTGGACAGGCTGGTAGCCCAGGAGCCTCGGGCTATGCCATCCAGCCCAGGTGTGCAGTGGGCGGCACCGTCCAGGTGTGTACGTGCCCCTGACGTTCGCACGACGACGAAATCGCCTAACGCCGCATTTCTCAGAATGGATCCCCATCGCTAAACGATGTGTGACTACACAAAAATGCTAAACTATTTTCAGTTTAGAGTAATAGCAAGTTTTGATACCAAGAGGGCAACCCCCTTTCATTTTGAAAATTCGTATTTCAGAAATGTATCTTCCATATTACATGAGAACAAATTAAACACGTGAGATACAAAGCATAATGTAACACAGGCTTGTAGCCCAGCACCTCACAGACGCAGGGCGCTCCTAATTGACTGCACCTACTTTTACCCGCCTTGCTCCCACTCCCGGGATCCCCAGAAAATGACTACCCAGAACTTGGTCACTTCCTTGCTTCGAATAAAACAAGCATTCATGCTATCTACTATTCCACTTGGAGAATACATCACAATTCACCTATTCTTCTGTCATCTGGGTTGTTTAGGGTTAATTTTCCCGTTACAGACAGTTAAGTACACTCTTACCCATGTCCAATGACAAACTCTTCCATGTGGACTGCTTGTCCCTATCTGTTTTCCCCCAGGTACATACCCAGAAACACAAGGTACAAATGATCTGACAATACAAGACACTATCGAACTGTCTTCTAGAAGGATCAAGCAGCTTACACTCCCACCACCTGGAGCAGGCGCTCGCTGCCAAGAGCACGTCACACCTCTCGACTGTTAACTATCTCTCAGCTTCTATGCACACATGTGCTGGCCATCCACGTTTCCTCTCTTCTGAAATGTCTGCACATTTCTGCCAACTTTTCCTATCAGGATGTCTTTTTCATATTTATAGTAGTTCTTTCTAAATTCTGGATACTAAGTTATCTTTGTTTCAAGTGAGGCAAATTCCTTCTCAGTTAATGGCATGTTTTTATTTTCTTTTGGAGTCTTTTGATAGACATGCTCAATTTTCACAAAGATAAATGTATCAATCTTTTCCTTTGTGAATAATCTCTTTAGTATCTTACATTAAGAAATCCTTTCTGTACTCAGTCAGAAAGGGATGTTATTATCTTCTTTTACAAGTTTCAACATTACTTCTACTTCCAGCCCAGATGGAGTAATGGGGACCCAATTTACCAAAAGATAGTTTGTTTCTGAGACAAAAAAGCAACAAATGACACTGAAGCCTGAAAGACAGGACAGGACCAGTGCAGCCCCGGTCCTGCCTTGAGAGTCAGCAGAAAAGCAAGACTTGAACACATGGAAGTGACTTCACTTCATCCCATTAACTAAGCCAAGGAAGAACCTGAGGACTATTCAAGTACCCAGCACAGAGGATGGTAGAGAGAGTTCAGTGCCTGGCACCCAAGGTCACCAGGTATGCAAAGGAGCAGAAAACATGACTCAACCTGAGAACAGTCAATCAGTTGAAACTGACTCAGCTGCCAGAATTAGCAGAGGGCAATACCAGTTATTATAAATTATAACTGTATTCCATGACTGCGTTTCATCAAAGTTAAACAGAGGCATGGCACGGGAGATAAACAGAAGACTCAAATTCACTTAAAGAGACGACCACCACAGTGGTTAAGGCGAAAGACACGTGGGGTGGGATTAAGAGCAGATCAGACATTGCAGAAGTCGTGAACTTGAAGGTACAGCAATAGAGACTACTGAGAAAGCCAACAAGAGCTTCAGTCAGCTGTGGGACAACTCTAAGCCACCTAACATTTCTGTAACTGGAGCCCCGAAGGGAGGAAAGAGAAGGG
Organism: Rhinolophus sinicus; assembly: GCF_057876585.1. Lineage (NCBI taxonomy): Eukaryota > Metazoa > Chordata > Mammalia > Chiroptera > Rhinolophidae > Rhinolophus > Rhinolophus sinicus. Next base: position 57,354,419 of record NC_142512.1, read on the forward strand.
AGGAGGGCAGCAGAAACCACACTGGAAGAAACAGCTGGATGAAAACAACAAACCCACCCATTCGCGAAGCTCAACAATTCCCAAGCACAAGGACCCTGAAGAACGTGACACTAACATCCCTGATAATCAAATTGATCACTAGTGATGAGACCACCTGGACAGCAGCCAGAGAAAGAAGACGCATCACATACAGAGGAACAAAGACCAGGATGGCTGCAACTTCTCATGAGGACCAGCACCGTATGAAGTCAGTGGAGAATACCTTTCACGCACAGCAAGAAACGCGGGCAAGCTACAAAAGCATAGGTGGCGAGGAAACCTCACTCGGCGAAGACAAAACCAAGGCATCTGCAGATGTGAAAAGCTAACGACCCCATCACCTGCAGGCCTGCACTGTTATACACGCTCCTCAACAGACAGAAGGCGAGGGCAGCTAGCTGTGAGTGGGGCTCCATGAAGCAAAAAAGACACCGGAAACAGCAGCACACCTGCAACATATGAGGTCTAACAAGTAAGTTCACGAACTCATCCTAGAAAAAGTGCTACATATCTCATTGCTGATATCATTATGGGCACCTTTGAAGTACTCCCCTTGGGAAGCTGTGCACCGATGCCAGCGCCTAGTCCACCCTTCAAAACAATGGCCATCAGAGCTGTCATCATATTACCCTTGATGTCCTGAATGTCATCAAAATGTCTTCCTTTCTGTATTTCCTTTATCTTCGGGTAAAGAAAGAAGTCATTGGAGGCCAGATCAGGTGAGTAGGGAGGGTGTTCCAGTACAGTTATTTGTTTACTGGCTAAAAGCAGTGCCCTGTGAGCTGGTGCATTGTCGTGATGCAAGAGCCATGAATTGGTGAAAAGTTCAGGTCATCTAACTTTTTCATGCAGTCTTTTCAGCACTTCCAAATAGTCAACTTGGTTAACTGTTTGTCCAGTTGATACAAATTCATGAGTTATCCCGCTAATATCCAAAAGCGTTATCATTTCAACAAGTTCATGAACTCAGCCCTGGTATGACTGTTCCAACAAAACTGGCAACGCGACACGGGGTTATTACAGGTCTGAGTCAATGCACATGTCAGTGCCACAGCCTGGGATGGGAGACATGGAAGAGCACTTCCTTACGATTCTCCTGCTCCCTGTGAAGTCAGAGTGTTACCTGCAGAGACTGCGACAGGTAAAGGTGTACGTGATGAACACTACCTGGACCACTGAAGTAACAGGAGAGAACGGTTAATAAGCAACAGAGGAGCTAAGCATGAAAAAGTCATTAAGAAATGTCAGAAAATGTTTCATCCAAAAAAAGGCAGGATTAAAGAGGTGGGGAAACAAAGACCAGAGGAGACAAAAACCACCAGGAGGGCAGATGCAAACCCAGCCCACCAATGATCACATTAAATGTGAACACACTAAGTAGCTGATAGGTCTTGTAACTGTTAAGTGAACCAATATCTAAGGAGACCAATGTCACCGCGGTCTAACTGATTAAACAAAATGCAAGTTCCTAGATGTCTCAGCACCACTGTAACAAAATGATGGTATCTGAGGATCCGCTACAATTTAAACACCCCAAATGAGACATACTTTCTCCAATTCGACAGAAAAAAAAGCACCAATTCGCTGGCTGCTTATACTAAGCACCATGTGGATACAAAGAGTTACAAGGAAGAGGACAGTGTATCGCACTAATATTAGACAGAAGAGCACAGAATGTTATGTAGAGTCAGGCGCTATGGAGGAGACTATTTCCAGAAATGTATGTATCAGTCATTACATAGTGACTGACAAAGGCATCCAATTATCAAGAGAACGTAACTCTTTTTTTTTTTTTTTTAAATTGGGGAAGGGGAACAGGACTTTTTATTAGGGACCAGTGTGCACTTCCAGGCCTTTTTTCCAAGTCAAGTTGTTGTCCTTTCAATCTCAGTTGTGGAGGGTGCTCTTCAGCTTCAAGTTGTTGTCCTTTCAGTCTTAGTTGTGGAGGGCACAGCTCAGCTCCAGGTCCAGTTGCCGTTGCTAGTTGCAGGGGGCACAGCCCACCATCCCTTGCGGGAGTTGAACCGGCAACCTTGTGGTTGAGAGGATGCGCTCCAACCAACTGAGCCATCCGGGAGCTCAGCGGCAGCTCAGCTCAAGGTGCAGTGTTCAATCTTAGTTGCAGGGGGCGCTGCCCACCATCCCTTGCGGGACTCGAGGAGTTGAACTGGCAACCTTGTGGTTGAGAGCCCACTGGCCCATGTGGGAATCGAAACGGCAGCCTTCGGAGTTAGGAGCATGGAGCTCTAACCGCCTGAGCCACCGGGCCGGCCCCAAGAGAATGTAATTCTTAATGTATATGCAGCTAACAAGAGAGCTTCCAAACACATAAGCAAAACCACAAGGAGAGACACACCCACCCTCTGACCCAACAGAACAGTCTTCTCAAGTATGCACCGGGCATTTACCACGGTAGACACAAAACAGGTCTCAATGAAGTCCAACGGATTCAAAGTCAGACAAAGTATGTCCCCAGACGACACTGGAGTTCAATTACAAATAAGTAAAGCAGAACTCTGAAAAATACCCTAATACATAGACGCTACCGTGTTTCCCCAAAAATTAGACCTAGCTGGACCATCAGCTCTAATGCGTCTTTTGGAGCAAAAATTAATATAAGACCCAGTCTTATTTTAATATAAGACCCAGTTCTCATATGAGATCAGGTATAATATAATATAAATACTGGATCTTATATAAGAACGGATCCTATGTTAACTTTTGCTCCAGAAGACGCATTAGAGCTGATGGTCCAGCTAGGTCTGATTTTCGGGGAAACACGTAAGTTATCTGTGGATGAAGCTTAGCGGGTAGCGTCAAGACCGTCCCCCTTAAGTAGTTCGCACACATCCGTGATTCCCACCTGAACCAATCACTACGGCAATAATTTTTCATTTCTAATGGTTCCTCCTGCATTTCTCTGTGGAGTTTAACTTAGTAGCATTACGGACTTGTGGACTCGCCTCCCTGTTTCCCATGTGCTATCATCCATTCATGATGAGGTTCTAACTGTACCAGATCTGGCCACATGTCTGGGTGTCCTCTGAACATGTGCCCGCTGACCTCTGAGCACCTTCCTCAGCCACAGCATGTGCCTGGCCCGCCTACCACTCACTCCCTGCCGTCCCAGCAGCCTGGCCCCTCAGTGGCAGTGATACTGAGAAGCCACGATGGGTGCTAGCTGTGCTCAGCCCTTCAGCTTGTCACTACTTCCAGGCACTGTGAGTTTTGACTGGGGGGCAAAGGCCCCTCTTCCTCAGGAGTGTCAGCCAATCTCAGCCCTTCGCTATTCTGTGCATTCTCGAGTCAGCTTGTCACGTCGGAAGAGAAGCCCTGTTTGACCAGAAGACCAGAACCCTACTGAACCCTAAGAGGAAGTCTGGGAGAACCGACATCTTACTGAGTCTTCCACTCCACAAACATGCAATGTCTGCACTTGCTCAGAGTCCTCCAATAAAGTTTTAAATCTTCTGCACACAGGTCTTACCTGGCTTAAGTTCTATTCCCAATCACCTTATGGACAGGTTATGACTGTCAACAGTATTTCAAGACTCACACTTCGGTTTCAGGACTTCTCTAGGGCCAGCAGCCACCTGACCAGGGCCCTGGCGCTCAGCGTCCAAGCAGGTGGCCGTGCCAGGTGCTGGCGGAGCCACCGCAGCCGCACGGGGCTGGCACCATGAGTTGACGACACTCAGCCCGCAGCAGAGTCTGGGCCCAAGAAGGCTGCACACGGAGGACCCTGGAGCCCGAGGGAAGGCGAGGCAGTGGATTCAGCTTTCAGAAGCCTGCCAAGGGCCTGGAACCTCTCCAGCCACCAGCCCTGGTGGGCATCATGTACTGGGAGCGACAGGCACCACAGGGGCAGAAGATGGAGGGAGACAGCTGCCACAGTGGTGGAGGTCTCGACTAGCGAGCGAAGGAACAAGCTGCCACCCAAGCCCCAGAAGCGCCCTTCTGTGGGAGCATCAGCCACCGATGGCGCCAGCTCCCAGGGCCCCACAGCCGGGCCCTCCCAGGAGACCCAGAAAGGGAGGGGCGGGGGGGATCAGCAGAGTGGAGACCAAGGCAGGGCGGACAGTGGGCACTGCCATGGATCCCAGGCCAGGGCCCACAGCATCACCGCTCCTCCAACCGCTGTCCGCAAGTGCACTAGAGGGCTTCAGGGACACCCTGCAAAAGCTGCATGCTTTCGCTACCGGAGTTTCCACTCCCAGAATTCCCAGCTTTTGAAACTGGCCTGGACAGGGAAGTTGTTTGCCTTTTAAAGAATACATACTGAGGGACAGACGGCTGGCTCAGTTGGTTAGAGCACAGTGCTCGTACCACTAACGTCACTGGTTTGATTCCCACATGGGCCAGTGAGCTGTGCCCTCCACAACTAGAGCTAAAACAACGGTTTGACTTGGAGCTGATGGGTTTTAGGAAAACACACTCTTTCCCAACATTCCCCAATAAAATAAGAATCCGTACTAACGACATTTCCCATGTCAGAGTGAAAAGATTAAGCATGAGGCCAGTTTGACAGACCAGCTCACAAGCCGCTGCACTCTGGGAGGGGCTCTCCCAGGGTGAGGCAGGTCTCACCGCTGGTCGCCCCCGACCACTTCGGGGAGGATGCTGAGCTGCCCCAGCTGCAGACCTGGCACTCCACCCCATTCTGTTGACTGCTCCTTGGGCCCCACCTTCTCCAGAGGCCAAGGCGCCGGCTGTGTGAACACGCATCTTGTGCACTTGAACTTCCCTCCTGGTGTTGTCTGGTTGTTCCTGGGCATTTGAGCTCCAGGTCTGAGCAGTGGCAGCTTGCAGGACCTCACCACAGGGCGCTTCCTGCTGCTGGGCACTGTGGGGGGCACACCTCACTGCCAATCAGAGCTGGCTCCTCCACCAGTGTCCCCCCGAAACCCCTCCACATCAGTGCATCATGGGAGACGAGGTTCAAGGCTCCATGGTTTGATCTCCTACCGGAAGAGCGGGGATGAGCGTGAGCAGGGAGCGGTCAGGAGGGGACCAGTCCAGGTGAGGGGTCCACAGGCTGAGGACGGACTCCTGCTCCGGATCTCCAGTCCAGGGCACAGACTGGGTTCACCCACCAGGTCCTTCAGCGGATCGGGCCAGGCCCACCAGCACAACAGGGTCCGTGCATTTGTGAAACACGGGAGTTGGGCAGGACAGGTTTTCAGGATACCTCTGCACCCATCCCGAGCTGCCAGGAGGCTGTGTGAAGCACAGACCAAAGCTTAACCTTGAACAACACTGGTCTCTCCCGCCTCGGCTTCCAGAGAGACAAGCCAGGATTTCTCTGCGGTGCCCATAGCAGTGGGCTGTGTCGGCAGCCGAAGGAGAAAGCACTCGGTTTGCGAGCTGTGACTCACATGTCAGGACAGACGAGTGCAATGGACACATCGCGTGACGTGTCTGATCCTGGATTCTTGTCGCTGCAGCTGCTGCTCCCCGCCCCCCGCTGCTGTCTGTCAGGCTCTGTGGGGCCTCCGTCGCTGACTTGGTGACTGACCACTAGGTGGCCAGCTGCTGTAAATATACTGGTTTGTTTTTTTCCTCCATGTTCTTCTGGGGTTTTATTGTTCACCAACCGCGTTTCCTATTGAGGGAAGAACAGCCGGAGCATCTTTGACACATGGCCGTGCACCGGGCAAAGGGTCTGGAGCACAGGCTTGGGGGCCCCTTGACGGGGGGAGAAGGGGGGGCGGGCAGGCGGTAGGGTGCCTGAACTGCCCTTTCCTGTCCTCTTTCCCGGTTTCCTATTTCAGACCAGATCTGTGGTCCTACAAACCTGACTCCAACCCTACTCCCTCCTCTATTCCTGACCTCCCAAGAAAAAGACCACAGACTTACACATTTAATTTGTGGGGCGCCCCACAACTCTTAAGTGATTTGTGCAAAAGTCCTGAAGAAGCTACAGACACTGGTTCGCTTCCTCCAAGTCAAGCCCATCCTGGAGGAACTCACCCCAACGCACTGCTGTATCTGGACAGGTCAGCCCTGCTCTCCAGTCCCAGGGTACAGAGAAGGGGAGGGGGAGCTTCCTTGTGGAAAGTGGGGTCAGGAGAACAAGAAAGGGAACATGGATGTGTCTCCAAATCACTCAGGAACTTTTTATGCAGGTCCGAGAAACTTATGTCAAAGCGGCCACAGACCAACAGGAGACAGACGAGTGTAACTCCACATTTACTGCTAGAAGCCAAAGCCTGAGTGAAACCATGAATTTCTAGGGAGGGAAGCTTGTGTGTCCTTTTCCAGCTCCCCTCCCATCCCTCGGGAACTGCAGGCCGAGCCCCTGGCCCTCGGTGACCCCATCCCTAGAGTGGTGACTTCATGGTTCCTTCTGGGGGGCTGGTTCTTCCTTTCCCACTTGCTGTCATCATGTAACACACACCCTGACCCTTTTCCTTCCCCTTTTCCCTGGGAAAATACAATCAATAAACACTTACTAGTACTTAGGGGGCTAAAAACAATTACATTTTATAACTGATTGATCCTAAGCTAGCTATCTGGCTCAACTTCTGGGTTTCCTATGTAGGAAGTTACACCGTGCAACTATAGTTGTATTTCTTCCTTTACCATCTGTATTCTTTAACTCCCCCCTTGCCTACTGCGTAGCTAGGACAGCCCACGCCACACTGAAGAGAAACGGTAATGGGGAAGCTGAAGCTATGTGGGTCCAACAGGAGCCCTGAGCCAGGCAGATGGGAGGGTAAACCCACGTGACTCCCTTGGAACACATCCCTACGCACGCATCTGGCACCCAAAATCCTGCAGGCAAGCCTTTGCCTACTCCCCGGAACGCAACTCCACTTAGTTGTGTCATGGAGGCCCCATCCCCAAGAGCACAACGCTAAAAGCCAGGCGAGGCTCAACACCACAGAGAACCGTTCATGCAAACACGGGAAGTGGCCAGACAGCACCGGAAATCATCTGACTACAGCTGTGTCACCACATCAGACTCTCAGGACCGGGCCGGGTCAAAATGGACAGCTGTGCAACACGCATGGGAAGCTGTGCCCCACAGATGTAAAGGGTCCCATGTGGAGAAGACATGGTGTGGACTTGCCACCCGGTTACACGGCAGCACCCTTCCTTTCCGTGTACACACTGTGCGTCTTGTCACCCATGAGGTTAGAGGTAAACGCGGTGAGCGCCAAGGGTTCCCGGCCAAGAGGGTGCGGGCCTCGGCCTAGGCAGACGGGGTGCAAACTAAGTGGGGAGCCAGCCACTGTCCAGAGCAGACGGCAGCTGTGCAGCAGGGCCCTGGGAGCCACACACCCAAGTTCCAACCTGTGTCCCTGGGAGAGTTCTGTAGCCATTGCTGCCTCAGTTTCCTCATTCGTGACACGAGGCTGATGATACACTACTGCACAAGACTGCTGTGGGGGGCAGTTCTCCTCAGCCAGGCACTCCGCCATCATGCGGGCGGTGTCCCGGATGACCCTATATTACAGGCTACTGTGCGAGGTACCCCTGGGCATCCAGCCTTCTCCTCTAACGCCATCGACCCCCACCATGACTTAGCGTAAAGAGAAGGGAAGCAGGGCCGGCCTGGTGGCTCAGGTGGTTGGAGCGCTGTGCTCCTAACACCGAGGTCGCTGGTTCGATTCCCACACAGGCCAGTGAGCTACGCCCTCTACAGCTAAGACTGTGAACAACAGCTCTCCCTGGAGCTGGGCTGCTGTGAGCTGCTGTGAGCGGACGATCGATGACCAACTGCCTCAGCAGTGGGGGAGCGCAAGGCTCCTAATACCAGCAAGGGCCAGGGGGCTGTGTCCTACACAACTAGACTGAGAAACAACGGCCTGAACCGGAGTGGGGGGAGAGGTGGAAGGGGGGAACAAAATAGAGAAGGGGAACAGAGTTGCTTGCCATCCCTCAATGGCGACCAAACGCTCTGCACGCACTCAACACGCGTGACACAGGAGGCTGGTCAGGACAAAGCTGGCGCTGTCTGGGCAAGGTAACGGCATCCCACGTCCTCCCTCTGTGGGCCCAGCGGGGTCATGCTTAGGAGGAGGGCACAGACACCACCAGAGTTATGGGCTCTGCTTCCCCGGGCGTAACCTAAAACACAGAACCCACCAAGCATGCATCTGAAACAGGACCGAACGTGGCCTCTGTGTGGGCAATGGTCAACGGGAGCAGGTCCATTTCTGGAATCCTGGTGGGTTTCCAACCCTAGAGACGGGGCGTGGCAAGACCAAGAGAGGAAGGGACGCTTCAGAGCCTAAAGCTGGGGCTCCGGACACCAAGTACTGTCGCACCCTGGGCATCTAGCGACATCTGCAGGCATTTCTGACCCTCCCAACCTGGGGCACAGAGCTCTGTGCAGAGGGGACCCCCTGCAGCAAGTGACAGTGGTGCCAAGGCTGAGACACCCTGTTCTGAACCCAGCCTCATGGGTTCCTACCCCAACGGGGGCTGGCAAGCTTTGTCCCCCGTCTGCCTTGGGCGCCCCAGCTGCAGTCCTCACGGAGAGGCTGCTGCCTGACACAGCATGGCTTTGCAGCTGGGAGGTTTTATCCGACTGCCAGCACCAGGCCGTCAGGGCCCCACCAGGAAGCGCAGCCCGTCACCTCGCTCTACTTGTCACCACCTTCAAAGTGGGCTCTGCGGAGCTGGCCTTTGCCGAGGGCCACTGGAAGGAAGCACACTGGCTGGGTCCTCTGCTGACCTCACTCTGGGGACAACAGGGGCCAGGACATTTTCAGCCCATGTGCTACATCTCTGGTCCTGTGAAACACAGGATGGGACGCACTGGACACGGACACCGCGGGACCATACGTGATGCTGTGGTACCTGCTCCAGAGACACTTTATGCTGCATAACTGAGAAGTGTTTCTCGCAGCAGCAGGTCATGTGCTTCTGTGGAGGAGAAACTCTGAGGACAAGCGTGCCTGTGGCAAAGCACCAAGAGCCCCTGAGAAAGTGCCGCAGGGGCTTCTGGTCCCCGGGCGGCCCTCCTTCAGACCAACGCTAACCCAGCTCCCCAGAACCCCACACTCAGGAGCAGCACGGACGCGCCCGCCTCCCGCTCAGTGTCCTCATGACTAAAACCCCCCAACGAAACCCCTCTTGCTCCATTAGCGGGACTATTTTTTTTTTTTTTTAGGACTACTTTAAAGTCCAGAGAATTCTGAGGTCCAGATTCAAAGTCCTGATCTCCACCTGAGATCAGGATGGGCGCCCTTGACATCAGGCACCCTTAGGCCCGAGGGGGAAGTTTGGGGACAGAGTTGCGACAGTAATTGAGCTGGAAGGGGTTGCAGAGGTAGCTGAGTTCAAACCCCTTGTTTCAAAGCACATGAACAAAGCGCATGTGACCGTGGCACACGCGACAACCGGCAGTGCTGGAAAATCCGAATTCACACAAACCCCGAGTTCAAGAACACTGCCGCATGAAGCGAAGCTAAAGAAGGTAGCATTTAAGCCACAAGCGCACGACGACGTTTCTTTCTGTTCAGTGAGGCCCTCTGCAGGCCTCTCCGATGGGCTCCGGAGGCAGCCACAAGGCTGGGTCCAGGCCGGCACACTCTCCTCCCTTTCCCCAAAGACACCAGAGACTTCGACTCATGACACATTGTCTCTCATCAAACAACCTTGGTGTCTTTTTAACAGGTAAAGGCCATACCTCCTCCCTGCATCATTTTGTAGATTTTGCTCTCAATGTGGAGCTGAGGGTGTTTGGTTTTGACACATTCAAGCTTGATGGCAACTTCTTCTCCTGCAGCAATGTCCGTACCTTGGCAAAGAAAGAAAAGCACAGCATTAGTGACCGTGCGACCACACCTCACCCACTGTTACAGCACCAGGAAACAGGGCACCGTTGGACTCTTCCCAGAAGGACCAAATGATGGGCGTGCTCCACTTCCTGTTATGAGATGGTGTCAGTGGTCGACCAATCCCCATGGACAATTATCCGTATTTTCACTTTTTAAAACAGGAATATTTGATATCCCATCAACCACTTCCACATGTGCCCACTCAGATCACGTCACTAGGACCCAGAGATAGGCCAGCACGGTCCTCTCTGCAGCCTCCCATCTCTTCCAGTCTGAACCTTCTGTCCACCCTGGGGGTCAGCCCCAGAATGACTTGTGTTCCGGGGACACATTCTGTGGGGTCCCCTTTTCGCCACGCTGCCGCTGCCTTGATAGGCCATTCTCTAGAGGGAGGGCTGGGTTTTTACCAAACACCCACCTAGCCTCAGTCCACCCAGCCAGGGTACACAGCCGCTCACATGTCCAAACAGTCAGGGCACTTCTCCAGCAAGCGCAGCTCCCACAAGGTAGCAACTAAGCCTCCGCAGGCCAGGCCAGGGGGCATCCAGGGAGGCTCAGCAAGCTGCCTCCTTCCTGGACCACAGGGCAGCGCTGCATTTGTTACTGACACTAGGCCAGCAGGGGGACTGTTTTCAAAGCCCTAACTACACCTATGCAACGCATACCTGTCACACATCTTCTGTTAGTTTTGTGCTGAAACTGGCAGTATATCTGCTAATACCCCCGAGTATCGGCCCATGAGTTTAAAGGCAAACTTAGAGTTTCTACCTAAAAACATTACACCTCTGATTTACTCCAATGAGGAACTGCAATGTGACAACCACCACTCCGCAGGTGCCACACACAGATGCTGCTGACTTCCATCCTGACCCGAAGCTGCCTGCATACCTCCCTCAAGGAGCTTCAACTGCAGAGAACAGAAGTCTCGCATGGCACACACCCAGCCCTCCGCCCCTCTAAGTATAAACGCTCTTCCCACCCTCCCACCCCCAATAGTACGGTTATTAGTGACAAAACTAACACCGGCTCCAGCAGCCCAGACAGGACCCGGGACATCTCTCTCCCGGGGCACTGCAGTGTTGGGTAATGCCAGCTGGCCCGTCCCAGGGACTCGTTTCCCTCACCATCTAAGTTTGGCAGGGAGACCTGCAGGGTGAATCACGAGGGACTTGTGAAGATGGACAGGTTAAGGGCAAGGTCAGCAAGCCTCAGAACAATGACCCACCTGCAGGACAGCTGCCCACTGACATCCACACCCAGGAACCTCAAAGAAAGTCTCCTCTAGTGTGCGGCACGAGATGCGGCTGCTCGGCGAGCGAGGACCCCAGCAAACCTGGTGCCCAGCACTGCGTTCCATGGGAGTAACTGCCAACTGGTCCCTGCCAGTGACCATGCCAGGGTTAAGAGCTTCACATCGCGCTCCAGAGACAGACAGGTACACATTCTGTTCTTCCTGCCTGCAGTTGGGAGGAGCCATCCAATCACAAGAGAGATGACTTCACCGCAAAATTGACTGTGCGAAGGAAAAGTGAACGCAGAGTTCCTGTGAGGACCTGGAACTCTGAACTGAACTCGCCAGCCCAGGAGGAACGGATGACTCATCGCACCAGTGACATCAGCAACTGCACATGCCTCGCAGGCTGAGTAGTTAAGTACAGCCTCTGGTGGGAGCATTCGCTCCTCCAATTCTGTCAACACTGTCACCCTAACGAGCCAGGACTCAGGTCCTCAGTGAAACAACAGCCTGGGCTAGCACCTTCGAGAAGGCAGGGGACATCTTGGCTGCACCCCACTGTGGCTGATAAAGCTAACACAGAACAGTTACCCCTGTAAAACTTACAGTCTGGGGGCAAGTGACCACAGGCAACTCCAGAGCACAACACAAATTCCTTCCTCCTGTGGTTAGTGTGGGGCCAGCCTGCCCCCAGGATGACACACACGAAGGTCACCCTGAGTCTGACGACTCCAGATGGCGCTGGACGTGGGCTCTGCCACACGAACACGAGAGCAGCACACTGGGCTGCTTCCTCTGGGAGGCCTCGCCCACTGGGCACACGGACCGAGCAGACTCAGGTTCTGTGCGTTCAGGGGCCACTGAGCAAACCTGAGGCTCACCAGTCTGCAGCCCCGCGGTCCACGGACAGTGTTGCTCTTGGTCCCCAAACTGCCGCCCGTCCAGGAGGGGACACACACAGGACAGCGAGGAAGAACCAAGGAGCTCTGAGAGCAACATGACACTGCTGTAACACTTCCATATTATTTTGCAAAAGGATTGGTCTGCAACAAATTGGGACGTACAGCGCCTGGTGCTTCAGCACAGTCACCTCTCCAAGTACTGGGAGGTGGGGACAAGGATTTCAAAGCTACCAGCTGAGCTCTGGTTCCGGATTCAGAACAAGTCGAAACCAAGGGGCACATAAGCATTTCTTCAGTGTCTGTTTACACTAAGGTGTTCGATCTCCCCAACAACCTCAACTTGGGAGCGGCTCGGAGCCCCAGGCAGACAGGAGTTCCCTCCCGAGGCAGGTGGGAGCCTATTTCAGATAGAAGTCGGTGCTGGTCCTAGGAAAACAAACTATGTTTTCATTTGACAGACAAGGCAGATGGTAAAGCCACTGACCCTAACCCCAAGCCTGACCCTGCCCTGGGACAGGGAGGGAACTCCCACTGAGGAGTGACAACCACAAAGAAACAGGGAAAGGCCTCACAGCAGCAGGGCAAAGGTCACCTGCAGGACAATTGTTGACAAGGCAGCTGACCAGGATCATGACCTCTCAGCTTAAGCCACCACCCTAAAGAACGCAGGCAGGTGTCCAGACTGCATTGAGTGTAGGCGACTGCTTTCCCCTCCTGACCAGCCAGCTGGCCAGCCAGCCAGCACTTTGGAACCCCTACTGTGTGTCCGACACCCCGCTGGGTGCCACCAAAGAGCAATGACAGTTGGCGAGGGGAAACCATGACAATCAGGTATGAAGGGGTTTCTAAGCTTTAGCTCCCAGAAAAGGGAAATGTGCACATTGTGAAGTAAGACCATGGTCTACCCGGGGGACAGGCAGACAGGCAAGGCTGTCCTCTGATAAACTGAAGGAGCGTCAGGATCAAGTACAAATGCCCACAGCAGGCAGGAAGAAAACCTCCATTCTGAGCAATCAGGAACGAGGGGTCCAAAGACCCAGCCGACAGACGCCGAGGAGAGCAGAGCTCCGTGAGAACGGGGGCGCACACTGCCCCTCGGACCTCAGCTCCTCACAGGCACCCCTTGAACCTGGCTGCACTTCAGAACAGCCCCTACGCTGACCACAGCACTGCCACACAGCCTGGGCTCCCGTACCCCAGCTTCCTGGTCACACTGGGGTTTGGAACACGGTTCCACGTTAAGAACACTGGCTCTGCCTTGCTTTTTGAACATTATCAAACGTATGAGACGCACACTGCCACCAAAGCGAAAGGACTTCGGGGACCCACTGCCTTGCAAGACACATCACCTCCAGCCACCAGGGGCTAAAGCTTGCGGGAAGCTCAAGCTGAGGGAGGCCGGGGAGTGAGAAGCTTCGCCTCATGCCCACCTGCAATTCCAGGTACAGGCAACCTTCTGCCTAAGCGTGTGCTGCACGCACGGAGAATGTGAGCACCGAGGCCTCCCCATCCAGCCCTGCCCAGGAGCCTTCAGGACCAGTCAAGCTTAGAAGGGGAGGCAAACTGAGGTTCAAGACTATACGTTTTGGGGTCCACGGTGGCCCCAGTCCAAGTACTTTCTGAAGCCCATGAATGGGAGGAACAGCCCCGAGATATGCCCCCCTTTGAAGGGGCAATTTGGGGAAGGGTTGGAATGACCTGGCAGGGCCCCGTGCCGCATGCCCGAGTCAGCCTGCAGGACACCGGGAGACAGGCCAGCACTGGGCCTTCCTGGTCCACGAGGCGCTCAGCAAACTGGAGGCCAGCCTTCCCACCATGAACACACCGATTCCCACGAGGAGGACTCAATTCCTTAAGTAATGCCTAATTAGAGGCCTAAACAAACAGGAAACAACTACAGCACAAATAATGCAATCCATCCCCTGCTCTTTGGACCTGTCATCTTTGACCCTTAACTACAGTACACAGTGAGCTGCTTCAAACCCACCTTTTGCAGCCACATCTCACTCAAACTAGCACAGTCACTTCACATTTTCGGTGGGTAACTTGCAGTCTGAAAGGACTCCCATGTGGGCCAAGAGCCAATGCTGAGGGAAGACGCCTGGTTGTGCTCCGTCCCATACAATACCTCACGTGCACCCCGATGGTGGGCTGTGTGGGTGCTCGGGAGGACGTGAGAGCCAGCATCCATCCATCTTAGAGCACAGGGACAGAGACCGAGGACAGACTCCTCTGGCCTGGTCACCCGGACCTGTAGCAGGTGCGCCCACATGGCTGAGGCCCAAATGACGCAGTGGTGAACGAACAGGTGGGTCCCCACGGAGCTCCCACTCCCGACGAGACAGTTTACATCGTGTGACTGACCTGGTGACAACTGGTCCACAATGCAACTGTCCAAACCCAGCTTCGGAAAGCGCAGAGCTGTCTGGCAAGTCTGACCAGAGGACAGAAAATTTCAAGACATCTACTTTTTGATGCCTGTGCAAGGGTGACTAACGGACTGGCTTTTCAGCACAGCTCCTAGATCGTAGGTTAAAACTTTTGCCAAAATCTATTGTTCTATAAATAAGGCAAACAGCTTGCACTTACCCGGCCCAAAACGCTGCTGAGAATGCATTCGGCTGACTGCTGCATATAAATATTTAAATAGAAGAATCCCAGTGTCTCCAAAGTGTATTTCACTCAGCAGGACGGTAGGCAGAAATGTGGCATGTGACAAGGTTACTCTGCAGGGCACCGAGGCACCAAAAGCAGTTATGAACTTCCCCAACGAACGTGTGGGCCCCTCTGAAGTCTGCCAGCCCGCGAGGCCCTGCGTCCTCTCCAGGTGACAAGACGGAAGGACGGGCGTGCGGGGAGCACACACACCTGGGACCAGGTGAAGGCACAACCAGAAATACTGACAAGCGAAGTACTCCCGACCCTCCCTGCCAGGCACAGCAGCCAGAGGAAAACAGCAGCGCGGGGCTGCCCACCGCGGGGCCCGCGAACCCCCAACCTGCCACGGCGGTGCCAAACCCGGGGGTGGGGGCACAACTGACAGGCGATGCCTGAGAAACGCAGACACCTTCCTTCCAAACGTCCGACTTCGGGATTCAAGCCTCCTCTTATCACACATGTGTACGTGCGCGTTCGTTCGATGTAAACCTAAGCCGATCCAGAACATTCCAACACCAGCACGTTTTTCAAATCTACCTGGAGAATTTCACAGCCCAAGGGACAAGCGCAGGAGGACAGCTGGTCGTGTCCGCGCGGACCTGGTCTCCAGTCCCCTCACCGTCCCTCCTGTAACAGGCGCCCAGTCGGGACTCGGATGCGCAACACGTCCGCGGCCACCGCTCGACCGGCCGACGCCCGCCAGGGGCAGCTCAGCCGGGGCCGCCTCGTCGCGAAGGGCACCGAGGGGCGCGGGAGCCTCGCCCGGCCCGCCCCGCCCAGCCCCCCGCACGTGCGCAGGACGCGGGGGCCGCACACCGCCCGACGCCGTTTGTCCGTCTGCGGGTCACCGGCGCGGACAGCGGGCAGCGAGGGCCTCGGGCCGCGGCCCGGCCACTGCCCGGCGGCCCCGGGCGCACGTTGGGGCAGGTGCCCTCGGGCCGGGCGGCGCGGGCCGCACCTCGGGAAGGCCACAGGGTCCCCTGGAAGCTGCGGGGTCCCGACAGGAGCGGGTCCCGGGGCGGGGCCGGGGTCAGGGGCCGGGGGCGGGGTCCCGGGCGGGCGCCGGGCTGGGGGCGGCCCCGGCCCGGGGGAGGGGCGCCTCACCAAGATAGATGTCTCCGAAGGAGCCGCTGCCGATCTTCCGGCCCAGCCGGTACCTGTTCCCGACTCTGAGCTCCATGGCGGCGGCGGCGGGCCCGGCTCGCTCCTGCCCTCCCGGCCGCTTCCTGGGTCTGAGCTCGGGGAGGCGGCGCCGCTGCTGCCGCTACTGCGGGTCCGGCTGCCGACTCCGCCCCCCTCACGGCCCCGCTTTCACCATCGTTTTCCGGCCGCCCCGCCGCTCCCAGCGCCTCAATAAGGGGCGGATGGGACAGTCCGAGCGCCGCCGCCCCTGCTCCGGCCCCCTTCGGCCCCGCTCGCCCTCTCCCCGTCGCGGATGGACTCGGATATTCCGGGCCTAAATTCCCCTTCAGCTGCCTGAAGGAGCCGCCGCCATCGCGCTGTGACGTCACTTCCCCTAGCAACCCGGCGGGCGGGGCCGCGCTGCCGGGGGCGGGGCCGCGCTGCCGGGGGGCGGGGCGAGCGGGCTCAGGCGTCCTTGCGAACCACCGACGCCCGGGCCAGCCCCTTATTCTCTGTGGCCCGGCGCCCCCAACGCAGCTCCGCGGCTCCCACCCGGCCGCTTCCCGTGTGCAGCCTCCACGTTTGCCCCCGCGGGTGTCTGGGAAGCCAGGGGCTCCTGGCCACAGACCCGGGACAGGCCCGCAGGCAGCGCCCTCGGACTCAAAAGGAGGAGGGCCTTCCGCCCTGGGTCGGCGCCGGGAGGGAGTGACACTGGCCGGGCCACCGGGGACAGAGGTGTGCACGGCTCTTTTGGCCGCCCGGGACTTAGCTACTGTGCAGTCCAGGGCCTGCTACTGCCCCCGACGTCCTGTCCTACACACTCAAACCTAGGGCGGAAGGACGGAGAGGCACGTCCTCGGGTCTGGCGTCAGGCCTGAAGGGTGAAGGTGAAGCTACCAGGGCTTCAAAGGGTGAGGCCCGGACAGCCTGCCTCTCCAGGCCCATCCTCCTGGAGACTCAGTCAGCATTGTTATCTAATCTGTGTGCCGTCTGAAAGTTCTTCCTTGCAACAGAAAGCTGGAACGTTGAAGTTCAGGCTGATCTGGACTCCACTCCAGTCGCCGGGAAGGGAGTCTGGGAAAGGCCCCCAAACTGAGAAAAAAGGACTTCCATATGGACATTTCTGTAGGCCTATCCTCAACCCCAGCTAAAGGGAGCAACGGTGAAACAGGCTATTAACATATATGTTTGGACATCTAGCAAACACACTCCTGTGTGTACAGGGGTTACAAGAGGTGTGGGCTAGAGCAGCCAGAGCGGATGGTCAGGACCAGGCCCTTCCTGTGGCACAGGCAGCCTCAGGAGTGCAGCCTTTGTCGGAAAATATTTGGAGGTCCGGTTGGTGAGGCCGGCATCAATCCCTGAGCAATCAGTCTGTGGTGGTACCCAGAGATAGAAGGAGAGGCCGCGAGGCAGGCTGAGGAGTGGTGGGCAATCAGGAATGCCCCCGTCCCTGCCCAGTGGTTGCCCAGTTTTTCAGTCTTATGGGGTGGGGGTGGGTTTTGACAAACTAGTAAAATAGCCATGTTGGCAGAACTGATGATGGGCAGTGCCTGCTTCACCCACCAGAGAAAGCCACAAGTGCAAACTGGAACCAGAAAGGGGCCTGGAGCCCGCTCCCTGGAAATAATGGACCAGCCACTCCCTGAGCTGCCCCGGCTGATGGATGGCCTGCAGTCCCCTCCTGGGGCCTCAGTGTCCTGTCTCAGAAAGAAGTGGCAGCTCTTTGGACCATCCCAGGCCCCAGGTTTCTGTCTGCTTCACCTGTTTATTCACAGACTTGGTCAGGATAATCAGCCAACACATAATCGGTAACATGTGAGCTCTCCAGAACATTCTGTGACTCCCCATGACTTCAGCAAGAAGTTAAACTACATTGTCTGATCAGAGCTCGTCCCTAATGACTGGTCTCACTGCCTCCAAGACTACTGTCCACAGGCTGCTGTCCACAGCATGGCTGTAAAGATGGTTCTAGAGCTCACATCCCATGCAAGCACTGCCTGCTTAAAACCGACCCAAGTCGAACCTTCGTACTCCTGGAGGGAATGTAAAACAATGCAGCCACTTTGGAAACCAGTGTGGGGTTCCTCGAGAGATAAAGGCAGAGTTACCGTGTGACCCAGAAGCTCCACTCCCAGGTCGGTACCCAAGAGAACTGGAGACATCTGTCCACAGAGAAATTTGTGCACAAATGTTCAGAGCAGCGTTTTATTATTTATCACATGTAAGCATCTTTTTACAGCCCATATATCCGTAATGAATGAATGGATAAACCCTATGTGGTCCACCCATATAGTGGAGTGATTATTACACAACCATGTAAAGAAAGAAGCTCTGACACCTGCTACAATGTGGATGGACCCTGAAACGCTGAAGAAGCCAGATTCAAGGGGCAACGTGCTGTATGATTCTGTTTATATGAAGTGTCCAGAACAGACAAATCCACAGACCAGGAAGCGGATTAGGGCTGGGGCGCGGGCTGGGGGGAGACTGCTGATGGGCATGGGGGCTCCTCTTTGGGGAGGACCAACGCATTTCAGAACTAGGTAGCAGATAAGTATGCAACATCATGAATGGACAACAAGCCACTGAACTGTACACTTTCAAACAGTTAAAACGGTGACTTTTATGTTAATTTTATCTCAATTGGAAAAAAAGCATGGGTCAGCCTCTGGGGACTGAACCCATCTTCCGTACTAAGATTTTGGAGGGTCCTCACCATCCCACAGGAATGATGACAGTTCCCTGATTGCATCAATGTCTCTGCTCAGAGCCCCTGCAAATGCTGCACCTGTAATGTGTTTCCCCCCCTCCTCCCACAGACACACACACCTTTGTTCAGCTAACTTCCTGGTCTTCCCCCTCCCCATGGATGCTGCAATGGAGACAGCCCAGCCCAGACTGAACAGGAGGGGAGGACCCACTACCTTTAAAGGCAGTGACTGAGAGGCTAGGCTGGGGTGGGGGTCAGGTGCCCAAGTTTCAGTTCCCGCTCTGCCTCCAGCTCTGCAACCTTGTGCTGGTAACTCAACCTCTCTGTGCCTCTGTGCTCTCATCTGTGAAACAGGAATAATAACAGCATCGAACCCTAGGGCTGTGGAGAAGGGTGACAGGGTTACCACGGGCACAGTTCAGAACAGGGCCTGGAAACAACTGCTGTATAAATATTAGCTGTTTATATAACTACTGTTTACTTGGAAAAGGAGCCATCACGCAGGCAGCAGCAGTGATGTTTGCCACCAGAGCAGCTGGTGGTGCCGACTGGACAGTCACCTCCCACTCAGACCCACCAGTGAGTCAGGACCTGTGCCCACCCCTCACCCTCAGACCTATGCCTATGCACGATGGGGGACCAGCACTAACGATTATCCCCATTTCATGAACAAAATTTGCCCACGGAGTTCTGGCCTAGGGGAGTTACGATGGACAAGACAACCATCACAAAGGGAATAGTGATTGCCAACTGGGCCAGGACTATGGGGGACCAGACGGGTTGCAGGATGCACCACACGTGGGAACCAGGCTGTAGTTCACAGCTTCCAGCATCTTCCAGAGGGAGGTGACTGTCCCTGAGATCTGAAGGAGGAATGACCTTGGTCTGGGGGAGGGGGCTCACAGGGAGGGCCCGCAGTGGGACCTGGGGGGTCTCCCAGGGGTGAGAAGCACCGCACGCGCACGAGTGTGTGTCCTGCACAGCTAGCGCGAACCACTGGCCGAGGAAAACTGGAAAATGCCAGGGTCACCAGGGCTCAGGCTCTGACTGGACAGGGGCACTCATGGGAGCCGGGAAGAGCAGCCTTTCAGGTTTACGGTGCTCTGTGAAAACCCCATGATTAGAGGGGCAGAGGTGTGAACCCCGACCCACACCAGGAGGGAAACGGAAGTGCGCAGATGCTCACAAGCAACGTCCCACCACCAGCCAGGACACAGGCAAGGCTGACAGAGGTTTCTTTTCTTTTTTTTCTTTTTTCAGAGATTTTATTGGGGAAGGGGAACAGGACTTTATTGGGGAGCAATGTGTAATTCCAGGCCTTTTTTTTTTTTTTTTAGTCAAGTTGTTGTCCTTTCAATCCTAGTTGTGGAGGGTGCCATTCAGCTTCAAGTTGTTGTCCTTTCAGTCTTAGTTGTGGAGGGCACAGCTCAGCTCCAGATCCAGTTGCCGTTTTTTAGTTGCAGGGGGCACAGCCCACCATCCCTTGTGGGAGTCTAACCGGCAACCTTGTGGTTGAGAGGACGCACTCCAACCAACGGAGCCATCTGGGAGCTCAGCGGCAGCTCAGCTCAAGGTGCCATGTTCAATCATAGTTGCAGGGGGCGCTGCCCACCATCCCTTGCAGGACTCGAGGAATCGAACTGGCAACATTGTGGTTGAGAGCCCACTGGCCCATGTGAGAATCGAGTTAGGAGCATGGAGCTCTAACCGCCTGAGCCACCGGGCCGTCCCTGACAGAGGTCTTTTGGGGGCAGAGTCCCAGAGATCAGTTTCGAGGCTCTCGGACTCATGTGGAAAGGTAATGGCTCGGGTAGTAGATGGCCATCCGCTGTGGCTGGGTGGCCATCAGCTGTTACCGGTTAGCCCTTAGCCACTAATATAACTGCTGTGGCTACGCTGGGGCGTTGGTTGGTTGGCAGAGAAGCGGATGGCGGATTGCGGATCGTGTGGATGCTGCTTCCTGTGTCTCCAACCCAGCCGCCAGCGAGAATATAGTGGTGTGAACCCCCCATCCATGGCTCCGTGGATGTTCTGTTTTGGCCTCACCATGTCCTGTGTTCTTATGTGGGGAGCAGGAGCTGAGACCCCACATTACAGGCCTCATGAAGGGGGGTGTCAGAGTTGGCTGGGATTCTAGTGCTGACAAGTGTTTGCTCTAGAGGCAGCCACTAGCCACACATGGCTATTAAATTAACTAAAATGAACTAAAAGTAAAAATCCAGTTCCTCAGCCTCAGTAGCCATGGTCCAAATGCTCAGTGGCACGGGGATCGGACAGCACAGCTCAGAACATTTCCATCATCCCTGGAAAGCTCACTTGGGCCGCTGGGACCAGGGCGCTCAGCTAGGGTGGGAGTGGGGTGACATTTGGCAGTGTCCCATTGTCACAATCGGGGGATTGCTGGCATATCAGACCTGGAGGTCAGGGATGCAGTGCACAGGGTGGAGACCCCGCCCTAGAACAAGCCCAGTGCCTGATTACTGCTCTGCCCACTGGGTGGAGGGGGCCTCGCTGAGCCTGACTCTGGGTTGAGTGACCCAGCCCTGGTCAACCTCAAGCATGTTCTCTCAGGAAGCCTCTGGAGGGGCGTCCTGGTGCTGACGCAGGAGTTGAGGGTTCCAGGGTCAAGTCAGGGCAAGTTTGGGATGCTCTCCAACGGGGCTCACCCACAGGCCTGGGAGTGGGGGGGCGGGCAGTGCTGTGCAGGCCAGCATTGTGATGGGGTTAGGAGGTGGGGCTTTTGGCAGTGATGATGGCATTAGTGCCCTTATCAGAAGAGGCCTGAGAGCTAGCTCTCTCTGCCACATGAGGACAGTCAGGAAGCGGGCCCTCCCAATACACACCATGACTGCTGGCTCCGTGATCTTGGATTTCATTTCCAGGACCGTGAAAAATAAATGGCTGTTACTGCAGTCACCCAGTCTATGGTATTTTGTTATAGCAACCTGGAGTATTTACCCAACTGAGTTATAAACCTGCATCTACACAAAAACCTTCATGACAATATTTATGGCAGGTTAGTTCATAATTGCCCCAAACTGGATGTAACCAAGATATCCTTCAGTAGATGAATGGATAAACCAACTGAAACATTCAGACATCTGGACATTATTCAGCACTAAAGCAGTAAACTATCAAGCCACAAGAGACACGGATGAATTAAGTGCATATTGCTAAGTGAAGGAAGCCAGCATGTAACGCTACGTGTGTGATTCCCTTTACACGCCAATCTGGACCAAGCAAAACTGTGGAGGCAGTGAGAACAGTGGTGCTGGGGGTGGGTGTGTGGGGCTGCAATGCTGGACTCCTGAAACTACACATTTGTTAAAATCCACAGACTGTACAGCAGAAAGAATGAGCCTTAATGGATTTAATCATGCAAATTATAAAGAATAAATAAATCAAATAAATGCAAATGTAAAAGTATTACTTGGGAACTGGGGGTCTGAGGCTGGAATGACAAAAGAACATGAAAGCCACTCTGAGTGGGGAGTGGGTGCTAACCCAGGTCACGCTGGGAGTGGGGTCTGTGACACTGAAGGCAAAGGGAACCCCCCATAGACCTGCCCAGGTTGGTGACGTTTCCCACGGGGTACGCACTAACGATTCTGACACCACGGACGTGAACACTGGAACTGAACCACTGAATACACCGGTAGTGGGTTTCTCACTGCTGGAGTGGGAGTTTACAGGTGAGCAAAGGAAAAAGGCTGGAATGATCCATGAGGTAACAGGTTAGAGGCATCAGTAGCAATTCATGCTTAATATGGGCACTCATGGAAAACTGTAGATACAGGTGTGTGTGTACACACGCAGCTGAGAAGCACTGGCTCAAAGTAGAAACAAGTACACCCAGCACCATCTCTCGTTTGGTCACTCACACCAGTCTCCAAGGAACCAAGGCTACTTGGGGAAATGGTGGATTTGAGGATAGGGCAGAGAATTTAAACAACTTCATAGGTGGAGCCCTAATCCCAATGTGACTGTGTTTGGAGAAGGGGCCTTTAAGGAAGTGATTAAGGTTAAATGACGTCATAAGGGTGGGGCCCTGATCCTAGGGAACTGGTGTCCTTATGAGACAGCAGGAGTGAGTGTAGAGGACAGGTCGTATGGTATGAGGACACAGGGAGGAGGCGCCGTCTATAGGCCATTGAGAGAGGACTATTGGTCGGTGCCTTGACCTTGGACGTCCAGCCTCCAGAACTGTGAGGAGTAAATGTCCATTGTTTAAGCCACCCAGTCCGTCCATGGTGCTTTGCTATGGCATCCCTGGCTGATTCACACAGCGAGAAAGTAAAGACGTGCTCAAAAACTCTACGAAATAACAACCTGCAACTAGGGACACAAACAGCTCCCGATGGCTCAAGCTGCAACAATTGGAACAAAAGAAATAAGTGTTGGATTAAAACACAAAGTATAAAATAGACATCCATAGGTCAAACTGATACAAAAATGATGGATAAATAAAAGGGGGGAAGAGACACATCTCATGCAGAAGAATCCCAAGTAATGTGTGTAGGTGCTCTGCCCTCGGGGAGGGAGAGCACACCCCCCACCCCTGAAGTGTGGGGGCCGTGGTGACCTCCTCCCAAAGGGCACGGGATAGAGGAGACACCTGGAAGACACCTCAGCCAGGTGATCAAAGTCCCAGCAACATTTATGAGTCACGTTGAGAGCACGGACTGACGTCACATGATAAGAAGGGCACTTTGGCCTCCGTGGTCTTCCTCCCCCAAGCCCACGAGGCCAGAATAATGGTGAGAGACACGTCAGACAAATCCCAGTAGAGGGACAGTCTCCAGAACCCCCACCCAGCACTCTCGGAACTGCCAAGGTCACCCAGAACAAGGGGCATCTGAGAGATGTCCCAGCCCAGGGGAGCCTGCGGAGACGTGAGGACTAAATGTCATGTGGGATCCTGGAGCAGAAAAGGGACAATAAGTTAAAAACTAAGGAAAAAAGTGTGGACTTAAGTTGGTAATAATATTAAAATATCAACATTGGTTCATGAATTCTGACAAATGTACCGTACTTGTGTAAGATGTTGATAAGACCTTGGGTGCTGGGTGTGTGGAGACTCTGTGTACTAGCTTTGCAACTTTTCTGTAAATCTAAAATTGTTCTAAAATAAATTTATTTAAAAAGTATATATATTTTTTTTGTAGGCTCCTGATTGTTACTGTAACAAGTTAGAGCTCTTCCCCATCATTCCCCGCTTGGTAGTAATTTTAGTGAGCATTTAAATCTATCATCCTTGAGATGCAAAAAATAGACACACACAAAACACATCTGAAGGGCTGTCTATGGTGTCAGGGACAGGAGAGCAGGGAATGAACAAGAAAATGCAAATAGATGAAACGAGAGAGAGCCCTGCACCTATGAATCACGATCATGTTCCACAGCATGAAGCGTGTGATGAACTTGACCCCCAGAGAAAGAAGGAAACTGGCTGTGAAATTGGCAGGCTAGTATGCAAGCCTCAGAACTTCCCTCCTTTCTGGTGAAGCCTCTAAGCCTCATTTTACTCTTCTGATAAAGGGGGCAGAGAGGGGAGGCACCAACCACCGTCCCCACCCCCAACCCCAGCAGGGCCTCCAGGTGAAAGGAAGGAAGCTCTTGCTGGGGCTAGGGGGAGTGGAGCTGCCCAGAGACACCAGTGCTGCACTGGGAGAACAATAAAATTGACATGTGATTTAAGAAACACACAAAGAGAACTATTTCAAAATACACAGAGAGACCTAGAAAGTAAGGAAAGAAGGACAATGCGCAAAAAGTACTCTTGGAAGACCTAAAATCGCCCTCCTGCCTGCCCCTCTCCTGTCAGTGAACCTTCCCTGGGATGGCTGCCTGCTTCTTTGGAGTTGCATTTTCTTGGAAGTCTGGAGGTGGGGAGGGGTGGCTGAGAGTTCTTCAGGGCCAGGGTCTCCCTGCCCAGGTGAGGACACTTGGTACCCCTATCAGAGGGGCCAAATTTAGCGAATAAACATACAAGACACCCAGTTAAACTTGCACTTAAAACGAACAAGGAATAGTTTTTTAATATGTGCAATATAGGCTAAGCTATAGGGCCCAAAACGTTAGTGGTTCCCTAGGGCGGGGGAAGGGGGTGGAGAGGGACAGCTGATGAGTGCAGGGCTTCTTTCCAGGGTGATGCAAGTTTTGCAGACTTAGACGGGACGCACAACCCCGAATACACTGACAACCACTGAACCGCACACTTTCCATAAGTGAATTTTATGGTAAGTGCACTGTTTCTCAATAAAGACCCTGTATTTAGTCGGGCAACCCAGTGTGCTCCTTCCAGAGGCGCATCCTCGTCACGTTGTCGGAACCTCGGACAGACGACTGCGCGGTGGCCCGGTGGGGGAAGAAAGGCAGCTAGGTTTTCCGAGACCAGCGAGTCAGAATCCCAGACCCACACGTGACCATCCCGCCGGGGCGTGGGGGCCCCTCTCCGACCTCGGATTCCCAAGCCTCCCTGCCGGGCGCAGAACAATCCACGTGCCTATTTGGGAGACTCACTCGAAGTCGCTCTTCTGGGACGCGCAGCAAGGGGAGGGGCTGGTCTAGGGGCCGCGGGAACCGTGCACCTCCATTCGCCTGTGCACCCGGCGCACCAGCACACATCCCGCCGCCGCCGCTTAGAGGTTCAGCGGCTCCGCCTTAAAGAGACATCCCTGGGTCCTGATTGGCCAGTTAGAATCATGTGCCGATACCCAGCCCAATCGCTGAGGCTGCGGCTTGTTGTACTGTGATTGGTCAGGGCCCGTCAAGTGCCGGGAGGTGCGTTGCTGGTCCCCCGCAGGCTATCGCCGATATAGCGGCCCGGAGGGCTCAGGTCGGGCGGAGGCCCTCGGAGAGCCAGTCAGATTAGGGTTTCTCCGCAGCCTCCGGGAACGCGGGCCGGCCGGCCCCGCTCGGAGCTCCGAAGCCCAGCCTTCCGGCAGCCTTCGCCCGGGGCAAACCGGACACTCAGCGTGGACAACCCCAAAAGACTGAACTCCTGCGGGTCGCCCCATCGCACCAGCGCCTGCTCGCGTTCTGCTCACCGACCCGTCAGGGTTTGGTTTAATGAAAAAGTTCACACTCAGTCAAGTTGAAGTAGTTTTACCTCGTCCCCCACCCAGAGTCTGCCGTTAACATTTCTGTACATCCGTCAGGCCGTCGTATTGTTAGGCCTGTAAGCATGTTACAAACATTTAAAATACAGAACTTAGACATACAAACATGGGGGAAAACCCTTTAAATCAAGACAATGCTAAACTTTTTGGTGAGCAGGACAGGGAGAATACATGCAAATTAGTGGAAATGCTCCTGTTTGGGGGCTGGAGGTAGGTTTGCCGGTGCTCAGCATATAATTACACCATTGTAGTAAAACTATTATCTTTATATTACTAAATTGCACATATCAGTACTTCACCCAAAGTTTTTCAGCGCACATTGGCGTACAGTATTTGTTTATAGATTTGAAACGTTACATTTACAATGAACGAAGTACGTGAATCTTAATTATCCGTTCGCTGAATTTTAGCAAATACAACTGTGTACCCCAAGATGCCCATCACCTCAGAAAAATCCCTGGTGTGTCCCCCGCCCCGCCCGCCCCGCCCCTCAGGCAACCCCGCCCCTCTCCCCCTCTGGCTGCGCCCCCCACTCTGTCCCGCACCCTGTCCCATCCCTCCCAGGCTGTTTCCCACCGCACCTCTCCCCGCACCCCCAGGCTGCTCCCCTTCCCTGCACCCCTCGCTCCCAGGCTGCTCCCCCCGCCGCTTCCCAACCTGGGAGACCCTGGGGACCCTCGGCGGCCGCCGGGCCCTGGACCGACTTGGATGTCGGACGCCTTTTTTTTAGCACCCACGTGGTGGGCGGTTCTAACTCCTGTAAAGATCGCCTTTCGCGACTTTCCCTCCTATGGGTCTTCCAAAGCCGAAGAGCGCGGTAACTGTGCTTTTAACTCAGAAAAAGGCGCGTCCTAGCTCGCAGTCACCACGTCCCACCAGCGAGTCCATGTCCCTCTGTCCTGACCCATTTCCTGCTTCATGATCCCAGGAATCACCTCCGCATTACTCTTCAGCCTTGCCCACAATGACTGAAACAGTAAGGAAACGGAAGGATGACGACGTCCCCTGGACAGTGACGCAGCCGTGACTCGAAGCTGGTGCTGCGGCTCCGCAGGGTGGAAGCACCCAAAATCGACCAGGGGCCGCCTGCAGAAGATACCTGACAGGAAGAGGGATCAGAGAGGAAGGGGCCGCGCAGCCTGGGTCCTGGGCGCCGGTCTCGGATGGCCAGGTCCTCCCCGCATGTCGCAGACTCCAGGATCAGGAGCGAAAAGCGCATTTCTCACTCGGTTAGCCCTTGCCCGGCGCGGACACTCTGCCACCGGCTGGCTCTGGACCATCTGCTGTGCCCGAAAGGACCCAGGCCAGTTGTGCGATCTCTTAGGAAGCCTGTGCTTCAAACATACTTGATATAAATACAAAGAGGCTTTCTATGTTTACATTCTTATTAAAATTTCTAATAAAGATTTTTATTTTCTTTTTATTTTTACTTGTGTGAATTATTGGTGCTCTGAATTAAAAAATAAAAAGAGGACTAGTGTCAGTTTCCTGGCACACAGGGGTGAGGACTGAGGACCAGACCACAGGTAGGGGGAGGGGGAGGAGGCCCTGGAGGAGGTGTGGCCCAAACCAGCCGGGAGGGGTGGAGCTATGAGAGAGGCCGGCAGGGCTGGGCGGGGCTGGAGGGCGGGGGAGCAGGTCTCTGTGCCGGCGGGCTTGCGTGGGTGCAGACCTTCCAGAACCTTCGCGCATGCCGCATGCCTGAACGTGGGTCTCCTGAACCAGGAGAGCTTCTTTTCTAGTTACTTCCGATGTGAGTTGAGTCATCTCCCCAGGATGCTCATGTGACTAACAAGCAGGTTCCCATACTAAGTACCCCTGACTCCCCAGACTCATTGGTGAGCCCAGGCCAGCATCTACCTGGATGTGTGGGCTGGGAGCTCCTGGACTGTGAGGCGAGTGACCGAAAAGATAATGAAAGACTCTAAACCCAAAGTCTTTACTGTAACCCAGAGCCAATCTTCTTTTTTTTTTTTTTTTTTTTGTATTCTATTTTTTAAATTTTTTTTTTTTTTTTTTTTTTTTTTAAAGATTTTATTGGGGAAGGGGAACAGGACTTTATTGGGGAACAATGGTCAAATTGTTGTCCTTTCAATCTTAGTTGTGGAGGGTTCCGTTCAGCTTCAAGTTGTTGTTCTTTCAGTCTTAGTTGTGGAGGGCGCAGCTCAGCTCCAGGTCCAGCTGCCATTGCCAGTTGCAGGGGGCACAGCCCACCATCCCTTGCGGGAGTCGAACCGGCAACCCTGCGGTTGAGAGGACGCACTCCAACCAACTGAGCCACCCGGGAGCTCAGCGGCAGCTCAGCTCAAGGTGCCGTGTTCAATTTCAGTTGCAGGGGGCAGAGCCCACCATCCCTTGCGGGACTCGAGGAATTGAACTGGCAACCCCGCGGTTGAGAGCCCACGCTCCAACCAACAACTGAGCCATCCGGGAGGCAGCTCAGCTCAAGGTGCCGCGTCCAATCTCAGTTGCAGGGGGCAGAGCCCACCATCCCTTGCGGGACTCGAGGAATTGAACTGGCAACCCCGTGGTTGAGAGCCCACTGGCCCATGTGGGAATCGAACCGGCAGCCTTCGGAGTTAGGAGCACGGAGCTCTAACCGCCTGAGCCACTGGGCCGGCCCCAGAGCCAATCTTCTTAAGAACTGTGACACCCCACTGTCCCCCTAGCCTTCCTGCCCAATGCAGGGCCACCCCTGGGGCTGGACAGAGTCCCAGCCAGAGCAGTGTCCCCCAGCAGCCCTTTCAGAGCTCAGGTGGGGTGGCTTTTTTGGGTCACTCTGCCCAGTGTGACCCCCCACCTATCCCCAGGTCTGGTGCAGGGCAGTGTCCACCCCCGGGAGGGGAGCAGCGCGCAGACTGTGTGGGGGCTGGAGGGAAGCATGAGGAGGGACAGCTACCTGTGGCCCCGGGGTGTGTCCGAGGTGCCCAGGGCCTCAACAGATCAACACAGCCGGACGCTGGTCTAAGCGGTGAAAACGGACTTGATTCAGTAAGTGTCAGTAGGTACCAAACTGAGCTCCATTCCAGATCTGAGGTCAATGGGAAGATAAGGGAGCTGGGAGGGGGGCCGGTTCAGGAGGGTCAGGCAAGTGAATAATTACAAAAGCAGGAAGGGGATGTGTGTGAGCCCATGTGGGCCCCCTAACTGGTGGGAAGGCCCCATTTCACGTGTTGGCCAGAACCCCTCTTGGCGGTCAGAGGTGAGGAGTAGTGGGGTCTGGGAAGGGACAGCAATCCTCCGTTCCAGGGAAGGGGCGGGGACAAGCTGCAGGCCTAGGAGAGGGCATTGAAAACTTGAAGGACAGTGGCCTTCCACACTGCTGCATGACCCTGATATTAGCAACAAGCCTAACGCCCAGGCCGTCACCATTACAGGTTTCATGCCCAAACCCGAGGCCCGGGGATGGGAAGCTGACAGGGCCTCAGACCCTGCAGGCAGTTGACTGGGGGGGGGGGAGGGAGGACATCAAAACCCCAGCCAAGGTCCAAGGAGCCAAGTGCAGGCGAACTGAGCCGGGCTGGGGCTGGGGGTCCCGTGCAGAGAGGCAGGGGCTCCGGCTGCGCTTACAGGTTCGCATGACTAGGGATTGTTTTGAGGATTCAGCCTCCACTGTCCATCGTGGGGCTGGAGGTCACAGGGAGGGCAGGTAGAGGTCGGAGGTCAAAGCCCCCTGCCAGAAGCTGGACCCCATGAGGGCAGCCTCCAACTTGGAAGAGAGGGGTGTCCTGAGGAAGAAGTAGACACGCCTTATCACAGAGCCAAACACACAGGCCCATCCTTCCTTCCTGGCAAGTCTCAGGGGCTGCCTCATTCGCCTCAGCTGCCGCCAGAGACAGGGCCTATGTTAAGGCCCAAGCCTGGAGCCTGGTTAAGGCCGGGCTCAGGCCCCTGCAGAGGTTGCTGTGAAATGAACCAAACTGTAATGCCCCACCCCCGAGTCCCCCCATGACCCCCTCATCGACGTCCTCTGTGATGGGACCCTCTAACTTCGCCCAGTTTGAGGAGTTTAAGTGCCCTCCGCCTTTCTGGTCATCAACAGGAGGGCACTGATCTGTAAACCAGACCTCGTCCCCCACAGCATGGACCATGTGGACTACAGGGTTTTGAGACATTTGCTAATTCTTGGGCTTGGGCGAAGATGGCATCTGGTGCCTGCATGTCTTTAGTTACAAGTGAGGCTGAGAGCTTCACGCCTGGCTGTGTCATTTCTTATGTGTTTGGGACTTGCCTGCTCACGCGTCTCCTTCTGATCGACCTCAGGAGCTCTTTCGCCCGTGAACAAAATGGGCTCCTCGTCCTCTGTCTCCTCCAGCTCCCCACAGACTGACTTTGGGACATGCGCTCTGCTGTCCCCTACAACCCCAGACTTCTAGGTTGATTTTTTTTTTTTTTTTTTAGGTTTTATTGGGGAAGGGGAACAGGATTTTATTGGGGAACAGTGTGTACTTCCAGGACTTTTTTCCAAGTCAAGTTGTCCTTTCAGTCTTAGTTGTGGAGGGCGTAGCTCAGCTCCAGGTCCAGTTGCCAGTTGCTAGTTGCAGGGGGCGCAGCCCACCATCCCTTGCGGGAGTCGAACCGCCAACCTTGTGATTGAGAGGACACGATCCAACCAACTGAGCCATCTGGGAGCTCAGCAGCATCTCAGCTCAAGGAGCCGTGTTCAACCTTAGTTGCTGGGGGCGGAGCCCACCATCACTTGCAGGAGTCGAGGAGTTGAACTGGCAACCTTGTGGTTGAGACCCCACTGGCCCATGTGGGAATCGAACCGGCAGCCTTTGGAGTTAGGAGCACGGAGCTCCAACCGCCTGAGCCACTGGGCCGGCCCTAGGTTGGTTTTTAAAGTTCTAAACCTCAGACCCCCCCAAACTATCGCAGAATGTTGTGGGGCTGTTCACTTCTCCAAGAGAGGGTGACAGCCTGTGACCCTCGCCCAGCACATGGGAAATAGTCTCAAGGCTGGGAGGCTCCATCTCTTGTCAAAGCCCCCTGCCACCTCTGGGCCTCAGTTTCCCCATCTGTCAAGAAGGGACTGGACTCCAAGAATTTGGTGCTTCCTTCCAGGCCAGGTGGTCAAGCCAGGAAACACTGGCTGAGCCCTTCCCTCCAGTGCCCGATCCTACCGCCAGAGGGCAGGCGGCCCTCCCGGGAGCCCAAGGGCCCTGAACTGCATCGCTAGATGGGAAGGGAGTTGCCACAGTGAGAACCCCGATGGGTTAGGGTCCCACGATGCCCACAGGGGGCTGGGGGACCCCCTGCCCTGCTCAAGACCTGTCTCAGCCACCATGATGCATGAGACCAGGTGCTCAGATGCTGTTGGGGAGTTTGTCACCCACATGCAATAAAGGCCCTCAGAGGCAGGACTGAGAGGTGAGGGCAGAGCAGGCAGGGCATGGTGGGGAGGGGAACGTGCAGTGCAGGGTGTGACCTCAGGGCGCCTCCCTTGTTCGGACCCCTCCCCTGGCTCCCCAGGAGCAGATGGACAAGCCTCAGGCCCCACAAAATGGACTCTGCCTGGCAAGGGGTCCTGGGGTCAAGGGGAGGATGGCCAACTGAGATGGGTGGTACCCAGGTTGCTGGACAGAGATGGTGGGGAGTAAGGGACCAGAACACATGGGCTGGACTGAGCCATGTGCCAGGAGGTGCTGGGGCAGGACCAGCCAGCAGTGGGAGCACAGAGAGGACTGGGTGGGGCCATTCGGTCCTCAGCCCTGACACGGGGGAGCAGGGATGGTGGCCTACCAGGCGCCGATCCAAGCTCAAGGCAGGTTCTCTGGGTGAAGGAGCACCCCTGCTCTCGAGTCTGGGTGTGGAGGGCATCAGGGCACCCTGGAAAGAAATAGATGAGGCAAGGAGGGGCAGCGGGTGACGACGGGCCTTACAGCCCTGGCACTGGAGCTGAGGGGGCCCAGCACACTGACAGCCAACCTGGAAGACACACAATGTCGCGGGGAGGGGACGTGAGAGACAACCCGACTTATAAGCAGCCTGGCTACAGGTGAAAGGATGTGACTCTACCTCGCAACGGCCGCCCACCCAAGCTCGGTGACCAAGCAAAGAGTGTCAGTGTGTCCCTGGGACCCAGTGGTTGGAAGATCACAGGCTTACAGCCAGCTTCCAGGGCTGACCACTGCTCTCCAGCCCCACGGCCCAGCAGGTGACAGCCCCTTAGCAGGGGGAGGTGGGACCCAAGGAGATGGAAGACCTGGAGGACTCCCTCTCTTCCTGCTCACTCCGCCTACTAAGTCTTGGGTGAGCGGCGATAGTTTCATCCCTAACCTGCGCACATGGATGTTTTGCTGACTCCTTTTTCCTGCTGCCTGTCTCTGAGGATATTGGTTACTCTGGTCCAGGTGGCCATCGCCTCCTGCTGGGGCCGCCCTGCCCAGGACTGTAGGTGTCACACCACAAACCTGGAGGGGCCCAGGTCTGGCTGAGAAGAGAACACCAGACTCGGAAAGGGCAGAAGAGAGGCAATTTATTCTCGGCAAGCCTGGGTTGGGGGCCTCTCCCCGCCCTCTGCCAGGCTCCCCGCTGTCCTGGACCCAAGTCTGTCCAGCAGAGAAGCCCCTCCCACCATGTGAGGGGAGGGCAGCAGCAAGATACGGAGGCATTCTCCCTGGTGACTCCAAGGTGCCAGGGCAGCTGAGCAGGGTGAGCAGGGCAGCCTTGAAGGTGGGAGGCAGGCACGGAAGGCTTCCTGTAGGAGGTGCCAGGAGCCACGCCAGGCCCACTGCTGGTCAGAGGGAGGCCTGGGGCCTCACTGATAGTGGCTGGGCGTGGACATGGTGTTGCTGTGGCCAGGGCTCCCCCAGGTCCCTGCCCACATTGGGGCTGAGTTCCCAGGCCAGGAGGCTTGGGCTTGGGCCTGGCCTGTAGGTGGCTGTGGCATTGGTCTGCCATGGTGGTCTCATGGGAGAACGTATTTTACTTATCAACCAGTTACCTGATTTATGAGTGAGAAACACACAAGTGCCAGGATGTGGCTGCTATTTGTGATATTGCGGGTGTTGGGGGTGCTGGGCAGGTGGGGGTGGCTGCGGGGGAGCGTGACGGGCTCCGGAGGATGGGGGCTGCAGGACTGAGCCGACTGGGGCGGATGTGAAGCCAGTGGGTTGTGAGAACTCGGTGGTGATGTGGCAGGCCCAGCAGCTCCTTCCTGCCCGCCCCCACCCCCAGCAACCCCCAGCCCAGTGGAACCGCAGACTCAGGGCAGCCTCAGCAGGCAAGACAGACAGACAGGTGCTTGTGGACAGATTGACACTTCACAGCAGCTGGGCTCTGCACTACAATGAGGGGCGTGGGGGGGGGTCTCCTGCCCCTCCCCCCCAGGTCTGCAGACCGTCAGGCTCCGTGAGGGCAGCAGATGAACTTACCTGCTGCCCTGACCCCTCTACCAGTGCCGAGGACGGGCCCTGCTGTCCACCGAGGTCCTCCTCCTGCCCAGAACATCTGCTTGTGGTCTCACACCGACAGGCAGGGGCTGCATCCCACTCTCTTTTCAGCCCGGGCAGCCCAGCCTTGACCGTGACCTCTACTCCTGCCATGCGCCAGGCTGTCCAGACTGAACGTCCTCAGCCTCCGTCCACTCCCTGCACTGCTGTCCTGGGCTGAGTCACTGCCTGCTGCCACCCAGCCAGCGGGACCCGGTGGTCCCCTCGGTGGGCTCACACATCTCCCAGCCCTCCAGGAGTGAACGTGGGGCCTGGCTCCCCCTCCTCTGTGCCACCTGTCCCACCCCTCCTCCCTGCATTCCTGCTAGGTCCCCAGACACTCGGGGAGCCCCACCCAGTCAGCACAGCGCCCTGCTTCTCCACGGTCTCAGCTATTTTTCTGCTGACGCCCCCTTGCCTCCCAGATGCCTGCTCTCTGAGGACGGGGCCCCTCGTTGGTTTATGCGCTGCTGTGCCCCCAGCACCTAAACCTGCACCCATGCAGGGGCCGCTCGGTCAGCATCCGGATGGACATAGAAGTCACTTATTTACAGGAAAGAGAACCTGCGGCCCTGGTCCCACCTCGGGCCCCACACTGGTTTCAGTCTCGTGGACGCTGATCTGGCACGGCCAGCCTGTCCCTCCCGCTGAGCACCCAACACCCTGCCGTTGGGGGCCCAGAGCTGACCGACAGCAAATTCGGTGTGTGGCAGGCCTCATAGTTCCCGCAGTGGGACAGGGGCTCGGGCTGGCCTCATGCCCCCAGTGGGGTCTGTGACCCGGGATCAGGGCTGCCCCTCAAGTACCCTGGTCCCTACCATAATAGAAATAGCCATCCCACCTCACTGTGCCTGGAGGCTGTGTGAAGGTGGGGCACACTGGAGTGTCACAGCACCTCCAGGAACCACCCAGCGGGGAACAGGCTAGTTTGCTGAGCAGCAGGCCTCAGCCCCTCCCAAGACCTGGAGGGCAGGTGTGCTGTGAATTTGCTAGAGAACTTTTAACCACAGTGGAACCCAGCCTCCTTCCACTGAGCTTGCATGTCCTGCAGCCTCCAGGCCTGGCCACGGGGGAGTTGATCTGGGGACCTGTCAGTGGGATTTAGCGGGGTCTATTTATGGGTGTGCAGTGCCTCCAAGATAGATGAAGTGTTTGCTACCTGGGGCCTCTGCTCTTCAGCACCCATGAAAACACACGTTTTCAGCTCCAGGAGTGGGCTCCATGATGCAGCCTGACACAACTATAACCACACCCCCTTCCTTTTTCTGTTGATGAAAATCTTGAAAAATAGAATTTCTGGGGTCCCTGTATCTGTGGGCACTTGTTATGTGTGTTCCCAGCTAGCTCAACACATCCCCCTCTGCCCGCACCTATTGTCCTGGTCAGGGCTGTGCTTTCAGATGAAACAGCATTTAAACTCTGCATTTCTCTCTCTAGAAAACCACCTCCCAAAATCATGGTCATCTGAAGGGGCAACCAAAGAGGGGGCAGTGAACTTATGCAGCAAAAAGTAGAATGATTGGTGGTGTCCGTTAACTTAAAAATATTTTTACTTCCAGAGTATTTTGGATGATTTCTAAAATCTGTGATTTCTTTTCTTGTACTAAGTATTCGCTTTTGTCCCTGATCTTGCGCCTGTGATTTCATGTTTGTTTCTCTCGCCAGCGCCTCTGTCTCCATGAGCTCCAGCCCTGGGGCTAGACCTGATTCTCAGAGCTGCCTGTGCTACTCTATGCTTCCTCCTCTGGGGTGAGAGGGCAGGATGAGCCGCAGGCGGTGCAGGGGTGAGCACACAGCTCCCAGATGGTGCAGGGGTGAGCACACGGCCCCCAGGTGGTGCAGGGGGTGACAGAGCCCCTCCAGATGTTCCAGGATAACTGAGTCCCTCCCTGCCCTCCTCAGACACCCTGGCACTCTCTTCAGTTCTGCCTGTTACTTGTTACTCCTGCTCCCCATCCCCTTCCTGCTCTCCCTTCTTTTCTCCCAATACTTAAGGGTATTATTCCATGTCTTCTTGAATTCACGGCTATATCTGAGAAGTCTGATGTCACCTGAGTTTTAGGGTTTCCTCTGCTTTTGAGGCACGTGTCCCTGGGATGTCTAGACATGGGGCTCTGTCCCTCTCCTGGCTGTCCTCCACAATTCCTTTAATGACAGTGCCCTCCCAGCACCACCCCGGGAACGCCATCCTTACCCTCTGTCTCAGGCCTCTGGCGGCTGCCAGTTCCTTCTGTTCCCTGTGCCTCTCAGGGTCCCTTCTGCCTCCTCCTTCTGGAGGAATTCCTCTCTTCCTGCTCACTCCGCCTACTAAGTCTTGGGTGAGCGGCGATAGTTTCATCCCTAACCTGCGCACGTGGATGTTTTGCTGACTCCTTTTTCCTGCTGCCTGTCTCTGAGGATGTTGGTTACTCTGGTCCAGGTGGCCATCGCCTCCTGCTGGGGCCGCCCTGCCCAGGACTGTAGGTGTCACACCACAAACCTGGAGGGGCCCAGGTCTGGCTGAGAAGAGAACACCAGACTCGGAAAGGGCAGAAGAGAGGCAATTTATTCTCGGCAAGCCTGGGTTGGGGGCCTCTCCCCGCCCTCTGCCAGGCTCCCCGCTGTCCTGGACCCAAGTCTGTCCAGCAGAGAAGCCCCTCCCACCATGTGCAAGATACGGAGGCATTTTCCCTGGTGACTCCAAGGTGCCAGGGCAGCTGAGCAGGGTGAGCAGGGCAGCCTTGAAGGTGGGAGGCAGGCATGGAAGGCTTCCTGTAGGAGGTGCCAGGAGCCACGCCAGGCCCACTCCTGGTCAGAGGGAGGCCTGGGGCCTCACTGATAGTGGTTGGGCGTGGACATGGTGTTGTGACGGCTACAGGACATATCCTCGTACACCACACTCACCGAGCTCTTATCCTTCACACAGCAGAGTTTCTTGATCTGAAACATAAAGCCTGTCTTTCTCAACAGGGGGCCAGCTGGCTCAGGGCCCCCTCGTTTTTCAAGGTACACCCTCTCAGCAAGCTGGGCCTGCATGAAGCCAATTCACGAAGGGCCTCCCAGCCCCCCAGGTCTCCTGAGTTGCCCTAGGCCTACTGTGTTTCCCTGAAAATAAGACCTAGCCAGACCAACAGCTCTAATGTGTCTTTTGGAGCAAAAATTAATATAAGACCCAGTGTTATTTTAACATAAGACCGGGGCTAATAGAATAGAATAGAATAGAATAGAATAGAATAGAATAGAATAGAATAGAATAGAATAGAATAGAATACCAGGTCTTATATAATGTAATATAATATAATACGATATAAGACCGGGTATAACATAATATCTGGTCTTATATTAATTTTTGCTCCAAAAGATGCATTAGCGCAGATGGCCCGGCCAGGTCTTATTTTCAGGGAAACACGGAAGGCGAGGTGGAAGGGGCTGGCACAGAGGGCAGCAGTAGAGAGGTAGAGGATGGCGTGACCTTGCCCCTAGGATCTGAACAGATACAGGCTTGGGCTGCTGCCAGGGAATGTGGAGCTGGTGGAGCTGCGCAAACAACTGAGTGACCAGGGGCCCAGCTGACCCTCTCCTGGCCCCTGTCTCACAACTTTCCCTCCCATCTCACACACATTCACACATGATTTCACTCCTATAGACCTCATACTCACACTCTCACACACATGTTCACACGTGCACACTCTCAGTCACATGTAGGCATTGCGATCTCTGAACTGGTCTCTCTGGACGTCCTCTCACCCCCTCCTTTAAACGTTTGACCAGGACGCATCTATGGGCCCCACGCCCATCCCTGCCCAACTGCAAGTCCCTAGGACTCCTTGAGGCTCCAGTTCTGGGGTTTTCCTCCCACCTTGGACCCTCAGATCTCCCAGGGACTCTGATGGAGGGGATGCATGGGTGCTGGGGTTTCCCATGTGTCCAGCTCCCTGGGGCTTAACCGTTCTCCTTCCCTCCTCGCTCTCTGAGAGCAGCTGGCTTACAGGGACACAGGTAACAACCAGGGCTCACACTGACCTGCGTGCTCCTCAGGACACACACGGCCCCCAGCCCTAGCCCGATGAGGAGGAAACCTACAGCCAGGGCCACGGGGAAGGCGACGTGTATCAGCTGAGCCTCCTGGCATGTGTTCACTGCTTGGGACAGTGTGTCTGGGAAGAAGGAATGGAGAGAGGTAGGGGAGTCCATGAGAGCCTTTGGGGTTCAGGGCAGGGAGGGGCTCTGAAGTGGGGCAATCCAGGAAGCTTCCTGG
The DNA here is from genome assembly GCF_057876585.1 of Rhinolophus sinicus. NCBI lineage: Eukaryota > Metazoa > Chordata > Mammalia > Chiroptera > Rhinolophidae > Rhinolophus > Rhinolophus sinicus. Next base: position 57,391,669 of record NC_142512.1, read on the forward strand.
AGGAGGCAGGCTGGAGCTGGAAGGAACAACTACAGCAAGCGTAGAAGGAAGGTGCCCAGACAAGAGCAGGTAGAGCCGGCCTGGCCAGCCAGGCCCCCAGGGGTGGGTTCGCTCCCTACCTGTCACCACGACCAACATGCTGGAGTCACAGACATTCATGTGCTTGATGCCCTGGCATACATAGATGCCGGTATCTGCCAGCTGCAGGTGTTGTATGGTGATGGTCAGGTTCTGCGGCGACTCCAAGAAGGTGATGCGGCCCCAGAACCGGTTGTCCACGGTGGGTTCCATCTCATCCTCATAGTAAATCACGTTGGCCTGGTTTGACCCCCAATTTTGCTTCAGGTAGACCCCGCCGTGGGACGGGTCGAAGGAGCAGGTGATATTGATGGAGCCCCCCTTTGGGCTGATCACATAGGGGAACTGACACACGTCTGCAGGAAGGACCCGCCACTGTCACCACTGGCCTGGCCAGAGGGGGCATGACCATCCTCCCTGCAGGGGACCGTGGCAGGAAGGAGAGGCCTCACTGACGGGTCACCACAGACTAGGCACCTTATGGGAGCCTTGGAGCAATTCAGGGTGCCATCACCCCGGTAGCTGTACTCAGTTCTGAAGGGTCCTGCCAGCCTGCCTGCAACCTCTCGCCCCCAGGGTCGGGGGAGCTGGAGCAGGGCTTCTTCCTTCCAAAGCAGCCAGCCCTTCGCTGAGTGGCTCTGACCACTCTCCCTGCCTCTAAGCCTGTCTCTCTTAAATGACAGTCCCCAAGGTAGCCGCAGGCACTGTCCCATCTCCCTTTCTCCAATGCTGGCTGCCTCAGTTCCCCCAGCATTTCCAGTGGCTCTGTTGGGTGGGCACATCTTTGCTTGTCTGTGGGACACCCAGAAACACCCCTTGTCTGCCCAGTTGGGCTCAGCAAAACCACCTTCCTGGTGCAAACACAAACCTTCAACATGATTCAAACCTCAACTTCTCTGCAAACTAAATTCTGCGGTTTTGTTTTGGGTTTTTTTGGCACAAGAATTGTGCCTGAGAGTCCCCCTGCAGCCCCCACCCATGTAACTGATCTTCCTGTCTTTACTGCACAATTTCACACACAACTGTTGAAAAAAGCAAACTAAATTGTGGAAAGCCCCAGACATTCAGGCAGAGAACAGAGATGAAAGCCACGGGGTGCTGTACCAGACACCACCAGCGTCTAGGCACTGACTGTTTTGTGTCAGGCTCTGTGGGAAGGTCAGTTTCAGCATCCCCGACCACCCCCTTCCCGGGAAGGAGCGCGCCCAGGCAGGTGGGGGCACTGAGCCCACTGAGGGAGGCTGCAGTGGGGGATGCAACGAGGGACAGTTGGGAGCACGTACCTTGGGTGGCCAGGGCCCCAGGCAGGGCCCCTGCAAGTCCCAGGAGCATGGGGAGCAGACAGAGCCCTGGAGCCATGCTCACAGCGACCTCGCCCAGTGCTGGGGAAAGGCAAAGTCCCTGTCTCGGGTCAGCAGACTTCCTGTCTGCAGCAGCCAACCGTGCGCCACTACCCAGAAGGTGCTGCACCAAAGCCCCAGTGAAAGGTCAGTTCCTGGTGCGCTCAGGGTGGGGGTGGAACAGAAGGCAGGCAGGGAGGGTGGCTGGTGGGGGCCCCTCTGGTAGGGCTTCCTGGAGGCGGTGGCGTGGTGAGTAGAGGCCCTCGTGCTCTCCCACAGTCCCACTGAGTGCCCACAGGTGACTGACTGTCCCGGCCCCCACCCCTCCTGCATCTCCACAGTGCACATCAGGGGATGGAGACAGGATGGTGGGAGGCACATGAGCAGGAGAAAGGGGGCCTGGGTGGGGGTCAGGCTCCAGCTGCCCTGGTCCTCTGGGTCACTTCCTACCAGAACCTGATTTGTGGCCAGGAATCTGGCCTCTCATGTCAGTCACTCCCCGCAATGTGGGGGCTGGAGGGGGGGGAGAGAGAGGAGGGGGTCAGGCTCTGCACTGTAAGGGCCCAGAAATAAATCTCCTTTAGAGACATGCTTGAAAATACAGATAAGCAACAAGAAGAAATCACACTCACAGACCCAGACCTGCTGTTGCCTTCCAGCTTTCCTGTTGGGGGTGTGCTGGGGTCACAAGGACTCTCTGCCCCACCATAATCTCAGTATTAAAATGACCTTTGATTTAATTTTGAACGCAGAAACATTTTTGTTCTGTTTTAGGCGAGATGGAATAGATTTCTGTCGCTCCCCCAAGCAGAAAGGCCCCGGGTGCCTTGCCCACTGTGTCTGACTGGCCTGCCCTGTGGTGGCACAATCCCAGCATTGCAGTAGCTGAGCCTTATTTTAACACGCGAGATTCAAAAGCAGCCAGTTCCCGCGGGGCCACAGGTGGCAGCACCACCAGGGACCCCACGTGGGGTCCTTGTAGTGAGTGGGAACTTCCACAGGTCTGCGTTTCTCCGATGCCTTGGGACGTTGTGCCACTTTGACACAAAGCAGCTTCTTTTAGAGCTTTAGGTATTTTTCCATTTATTAATACAAAAGTTTTATTTCCCAGCTCATTTGATGGTTTCTTGATTGTGTTATTTATTTTATTCATCTTAAGCATTAGCGTTATGGATGCTTTTCAAAGAATTGAATGTGCAACTTGTAGAAAAAGCCCTCCGAGTGCTCATTAAAAATGCCAGCTAATTTACCTACTTTCGTGTTTACATGTGGAGGCTTTAAAAAATTTATTTAAAAAAAAATCTCAAGGATCTGTTGCCATTAAAAATGCATCTATAGGGCTGGCTGGCCTGGTGGCTCAGGTGTTTGGAGCGCCGTGCTTCTAAAGCAGAGGTCGCCGGTTCGATTCCCACATGGGCCAGCCCATGAGCTGCGCCCTCTACAGCTAAGACTGTGAACAACGGCTCTCCCAGGAGCTGGGCTGCCCCTGAGCTGCTATGAGTGGCCAACCGACCACTGGCAACCAACTTCCTCAGCCGCAAGGGGGTGGGCGGGTAAAACAAAAATGCATATATAGGTATATGCAGGGGCGATTATGAAGACATCTGGCATAAATGGGTTTGGGGTGGGGGAGGGCCAGCAGGCAGTGCAGATGGGGCAGGGGGCCCAGCCTGGGACAGACACACGTGTGGCGTGTCGGTCCTGCCGGCATCCACCTGTCCCACCTCCCTTTTCCAGGCCTCCCCCCACCACCCCCATCCCCCGCGGCTGCGCCCCTTAGTGGTGGTGATGGGCTGATGCACCTCAGGCCTGTAAGCCCCCATCTTGGCCCCATGACCGCTGGCAGGAGGGTCCCCAAAACTTGTTCTTGCTCACAGTCAAAAGATAGGAAAATGCCCAAGATCAACTTCATACCAAAAAACTGGGGCATCTGGGAGGTTACAGCAGCGCCCCTCACGGGAAGGGGGGGAGCCCACACCCTGGATGGAGGGGGGAGGGAGGGTCCTGTCAGGTCAAGTGTTTTTTGTTTTTTTAACAACTGAGGATTTTTTTTTAATGGGGAAGGGGAACAGGACTTTATTGGGGAGCAGTGTGTAGTTCCAGGCCTTTTTTCCAAGTCAAGTTGTTGCCCTTTCAGTCTTAGTTGTGGAGGGCGCAGCTCAGCTCCCGGGCCAGCGCTGGTCGGGGTGGGGATCCTGGGGCTGGATTCCGGATGCCAGATGGGCTTCATCACCCTCCTTATGGGCGCCCATCCTCAGCTCAGAACTGGCTCCTTTGTGGGGGGGGGGGTGTGAAGAGGGAGGGATGAGAGCTGGCAAGGAGACGTGTGTGCACGCGCAGAAACGTCGCAGACACACCTCGTGCCACCCATCCTAGGTCTCGTGGAAGTCCAGACCCCCGCACCATGCTGCCCTCCAGGATGTGTGGGGACACAGTGACAGCTTGGGGACAGTGGGGACCTGGTGCACCTGGCTGGGGTCCTCTGGGGGAGGGCCACCAGTTCTCTGGGACCCTGCACTCCTTCCACCTTCCCTTGTGCCCTGGTGGGTGCAAGGCCATGGGGCCCAGTGTCCACACGGGGTCCTTCCTAACCCTCCCCACGCAGCCCACAGCCCACAGCCCACAGCCCAGGCCGAGAGCCGTGTACCTGCAGGAGCTGCTGGGTCCTGGCGGAACGGCGCCTTCTGAACCAGCACAACACAAGGCCGAGCCCCAGGATGGAGAGGATGACGAGGAGGAGGACGGGGCCCATGGGAGTCCGCCTCTGGTGCTGGGAGATGGCTTCGGGCTGGGGGACTGTCATCTCTGGGCCTGCAGGAAGCAGGCGGGGACTCCATCATTCATCCACAGGCAGGAGCCATTGCCCACCTTGAGCCCTCCCTGGGGGGTCATCACCACCATGGCCAGGAAGCCCAGGGAGGGAGAATGGGCTGGAAAATGGGGTACACAGGCACCCCTGAGGGTGGGAAAGCTCAAGGGGGGACGCCAGGGGGCTCCTCACTTGTAGCTCTGGAGAAGAACGGCGTGAAAGGTAGGTCCGGTGGCTCTGCCAGGGAGAAAGGGGGAGGCAGCCCCCCAGGTGTCAGATGAGACCTGGGTACAGGAGTCCAGGAGGTCTCACTGGCCCCTTCCCAGGGTCCGGCCAGGCTGGAGGCCGTTCTCAGCCACTCCCACTGCCCCTGGGGGTGAGGGGGACCCAACCAGCAGCTCCCTGTCGCCAGAGCTCAGTGACCACGATGGCATTAGAACCAGATGCGGGGACCACAGGCCTTGGAGGGGGTGGGGCAGACGTGAGGAGTTTTGCAGCAACAGAGGAGGGGGCAGTGGGTGAGGGGGCTCTAAGGGAGGGAAGGGATCAGTGCCCTTGGGGAGGGCGTCCATGGTGCAGGGGCCGCTCTGGGGAGGACATGCAGGGGACACAGAAGAGGGGAAGGTGTTCTCTGCTGAGTGTTTCCATTTTCTCAGTGAATCAAAGAAGTGGCCGGGTCCTAAGAAGTGAGGGAGGGAGGGAGCCGGCAGTGAAGGTAGGAGGGTGGTCAGAGAGGCGGTCTGGGTCTGGGGCAGCACAACCGGCTCTTGAGGTGGACAGTGTCCAGGGCAGGCTGCAGGGGAGGGTGAGTGGACCGAGGGCGACTGCAGGGAGGGGAAGGGGCTGAGTCTTGTCTGGTTTCCTTTGCGAGAATCAAGCCGGATGCCCCACTCGCCCCGCCCGCTGTCCTCTTCCCCACTCACCTGAAATGTTCAGGGTGGTACATTTAATACTTCTTTGGCGTCCAACCATCTCCCACTTGTACTTCCCTGCCTGGGTGTCCTGGGCTTCCTCCATCACCAGCTGCGCCGTGCGTCCTTGAACCCGGAGCCTCCACCCATCCTGGGAGAAGTGTCCCTGGGCCATGTCTTTGAAGATGAGCCGACACTCCTTCCCGGGGACAACCAGGCAGATGCTGATGAGTTTGAAGGGGTTGGACATGTTGCAGGCCATCTCAGCACGCTCACCCCTGGACACAGAGACCACGCCACTGGTGCAGGTGGGGTTGTCCCATCCTGTGTGGAGGGGACAGTCACACATGTGGGTCATGACTGGGCCTCAGGACATTCACCAACAGACCTCCCTGGGGTCATGGTTGTGACAAGGGCCTGTGCCTCACCCCCTCTGCCCCTGTCCTGCAGAGAGAGTGGGACCTCAAGACTTACCACCTTTATGAACACTCAGGGAGGAGGGCAGGAGCAGGAGGGCCCAGAGCATCATGGGAATAAGCAGGGAGGGTGCAGAGGTCAGCATGACCAGCAGGGTCCCGAGTCCTCCTCACTGGTTCTAGGGACGCTCCCTGTAGAAGAGAAGCTGATGGGTCAGAGGCCCCTCTGGCTGCTGTACAAGAGGCGGCAGCAGGGCCTGGGCGGGCAGGGTCCCCAGGCTCATCCCTGATTGTTGATGCTGAGATGCCCGCACCCCTGCCAGACCCGGCGCCATGCCGCCGAGCCACTCCTTCTCTCTGTTCCTTTCCAATGTGCGCAGTGCTGGCCACTGTGAGACAAAAGGGACAAAGACTGGCCGGGGAGCAAGTCCCTGGGAGAACCCGTTTACCCCGTGGGGTGTACCCTTTCAGCTGGTGATTAAACATGCAGAACTGCTGGACAGTGCGAGCAAGAGAGGCGACTCAGGCCATGCAGGGTCCTTGGACCTCACACGATGCTAAGACCACGTGGACACCCAGCCCCTGTCCCCACTTGTGGATCCCACAGCCGGGTGCTCCAGCTTTATTTTGGACCCCGTTAGGGGACACTTTGCCCCCTTGCCTGATTTGCTCTCATCAACAAGACGCGTCTTCATGAGGAACTCATGAGTTGTGATCTGAACGCCATGACTCCACTTTTCCTGAAGCAAACGCCACCTCCAACCGGCCGCCCTCAAGTGTGACATTCATCCTCATTACTTCAAACTATTTAAAAGTGCTTTGCAATTGCTTGCCACTCCATTTGTTAACCCTTGGAGGTAAAAATAAAGGACTTTCTGTTTTGTTTTTCCGTAGTTTTACGTTTGCAGGAAAGTTGGACAGGAAGTGCAGAGAATCCCGACTGCTGACCGCCCGTGGTCTCACTCACTCCTGGCCTCACGGCAGGGCTGGTGGCCCTTGGGCCTGCACGTCCCCGCCAGGGTACCGGGAGGCCCTTCCCTCCCACGTCAGCCCGACTTCATGACCCCACCAGCCAGCCCCAGGGGCCCTGTGGGAGTGGGGCAGGGAACACAAACCCGCTGACCTGGGGCCAGGGAACCCACCTTGCCCTGCACGGCCTCATGACGGAAAGAAAACGACTATGTCCAGCTCTTGAGAGAAACATCCAAGTTGAGGTTTCAAGAATGTAAAATGCAAACCCCACGCTCTGCCATCCTCCTGAACGCCAGGCCTGCAGGGGCTGTGGGTCGGCGGCCACACTGCTGGGGAGGACAAGCGGGGACCCAACACAAGGTGTGTTCATGGCCAGGGCTGGCCCGTCAGGACGCCACCCCCAGGACGGACCAGGCAGAGCAGAGGGTCAGACGGCCAGGCCGATGGAGGGATGATGGGTTCTTCCTCCCTCGATCCACAGGGAATTCTGGGGTGCTTGTGCTCTGGTCTGCAGTGGACGGTGCTGACCCTGGGCATCCTGGACAGGAAGCCATGCCACAGCCAGAGTGGCCTGCACGTGGTAGGAGCCTATCCTCCTACAAAGAGACCTCGAGTCTCCTCGACAGGGAGGCCACTGTCGAATGGCCCGTGCTGTGCACACCCAGGCATCGCCAGACTATATGAGTAGCCGAGTTCTGACGTTTCATAAATCAGAGGCAACCGCCATGACCCAACTACCTCAACTACGCCCGGCATCTGTGGACTCAGCAGCAAGGCCGAGGGCTGTGCCACCACCATGTGTGTGGGTGTCATTCTCACCACCACCCCTCCGTCATCTGCTCATGGTCATCAGTGCCATGGGCCCCCAGCACCTAACCTGCGCCCACCACAGGCCTCTCCAGCCGCCCGCTCCCCCCATCACACCCTTGCTGTGTTAGGCATTGTTTGGTGCCCCCCCCTGCATTCCTAAAACACAGAGAACTTTCCTTTCCTTGTTTCTAACGCTCTGGGCTGTGCCTGGTGGGTGGGCCTCCTTTTGCCATCTTGCCAGGCCTTTGCGAGCCCTTTGTCCATTTTTCTGGGATTGTCTGTCTTCTCCTTGCGGGTTTGTGAGATTCCCTTGTTTTAAAGAACTGAACCGTCAACCAGAGGCAGAAATGTCCCCTGGCTGTCACTTCTCCCTAGATTGTTTCTGGAATAAAAGTACTCCACACGAATCCGCCGTCCTGCACGTCTTTTCCTTAAAGCTTCAGGTTTCGTTTTAAAACTGTTTTTGTTTGTTTCTTTAAGTGACCTTTTAAAAAGGCCTCCTAGACTGTGAAGCAGCCATGGGTGGCCAAACTTTATCTACTTTTACGTTCAAATCTTGAATCCACCTCTAAGTCATTTTGCAAGTGACATGTGACAGGGTCCAACTTTACTTTCTTCCAGTAGGATGGCAGGCGGTGTGTGCCCAAGGCATTTAAAGGGTGAGGCACCACATGCCCTCGCTGATGTGCCCCTGGCACAGGGACTCGTGGTTTTGCCCCAAATTTCCAGCCATTTTGCTGTCTGTTCCCACCCCAGGAAGGCAGGGCCTCTCTCATCGCTCTCTTTGTCTTTTTTAGATGTTTGTTTCCCGACAAGGACATCCGTGGCACTTTAATCAATTTTTCTCTAAGAACCAGGAGTTTGGTGAGTGGACGGGTGGCTACCCGATCCTGCCTGAACCTGCTCAGAAAAGCATGAGACAGGCTGAGATTTCACAGTTGGACGCCATCCACTGGCAGCCTTTTCGGTTTCGTTGCCTGTCAGCAATCACCAGGATCAGCATAAACAGCTCAAAATCATTAAATGTTGCTGGAAACCTCACGTGGATGGAAGGTTCTAGAAAGAAGTGTCACAACTTCCTGTGCTGGGGCTTTTCCTGGCCCCTTAGCTAAGATCGGCTCAATCTTTTTCCTCAATACTTTTACAAAACAACTTTTCTTAAGTTGGAAAGATCTGACACAAAATACTCCCACGAGGCTCACGGGGTCTAAAGGCTTCCTGGCTGATTGGCGGCCGTCACCCCTGGTCCCCGGACAAGAGCCTGCTGTGCCCTCTACCCAGGCCCTGCCCTGCCCTGCCCAAGACTGGGCTGTGCCCTGAGCTACACATCGCAGGGGAGAGCAGGGAATTCACCTGTGTGGTCTCAGCTCTGGGCACTGGCCAGGCCCTGGAGGAAGCCTGGGGTAGGCCCTCAGCATTGCCCGTCTCCTTCTGCCTCAAGAACAATCTGTGGGGCCTTTACAGGTCCCCTGATGTCCCTCTAGGACTTCTCTGGGGTGAATTCTCTACACGGCCCTGAGGACACCTGCCCACCTGCTCAGGTGTGCCTTCACCTATCTCTGCAGGGCTGGATTGAGCTGGCCTCTTGGGGAGCGTGTCCCCATGTCCGGCCAGGGGACAGCTTGGCCTGCTTCCTTCTGCATAGGGGCAGGGCTTCTGCAGGTTACACCTCCCTCCCCTGGCGGCCTCAGCCATCAGAAGACTCAGCTGTCTCTACTCTACTACCTCCAGCCAACCTCGACCTTGGTGAAACCTTTGGCCCCCACACTTCCCGGCAGATGGATGCGGGTCCCGGGACCCCAGTCCCAGGGGCAGGAGGAAGCAGGCCAAGCTGTCCCCTGGCCGGACATGGGGACACACTCCCCAAGAGGCCAGCTCAATCCAGCCCTGCAGAGATAGGTGAAGGCACACCTGAACAGGTGGGCAGGTGTCCTCAGGGCCGTGTGGAGAATTCACCCCAGGGAACCCAAACAAGAATGTGTCCTGGGCGACCCGCCCCGGGTCCTGGGCACTATGTGAAGGGCAGAGCATCCTGTCGGAAGCCCGTGCACCCACTGAATGCCCAGCGGCACTGATGGCACCCTGAGTCCTCTGTCCATACCTGTGCTCCCCACGTGTGGCCTCGGGACATAGCGGGAAGGGCAGGTGTGATCCCAGAGCTCCACATGGTCCGGAAGGAAACCCTCCCCTGGGAACCTTCTGGGCACATCTTCCCGGTCGTTTGTCCTTTCTGATAAATTGGAAATCACGTTTTAAGTTCCATGTGAACTTTCTGAAATGCTGACTGAGAATAAATGAAAACAGATGGGTCGTTGCAAACCCTGAGAACCACTGTGGCTTCAGGGCCTCACTCCCTGCTGGGGCAGGGCCACCCAGTGTGGCAGGGCCACCTCCTCTGGGGACCCTCCTATGATCCTATCCCTGCTCTTGACCCCCTGCATGCCTGCCCCACCCACGCCCACTCAGGCACAGGGCACTGGGGATGGGCGGGCCCTGGAGTCATCCCTGGTGTTTCCCTCAGGGCCTTCCCAGGCTCTACACCCAGTAGGTGGTCAATCCCTGGGGACCTGTCCAGCCTCCATCAGGGCGGCTCCCATCAAGGGCTCCATCAGTGCCCACAGTAGGTACTGGGTAGGCCTTCTTTGCCCCCCAGCGGAGCTGGGCAGATCAAATCTCAGCTCTGGTCCTCACCTGCACCAGGTGATGTGAAGAGGTGTGTTTATGTAACACATGCTGACCTGCAGAGTTGGACTTGGGAGGGAGTGTGTGTTGACAAGCAAAGCGAAAGCAAAAGGAAGGCAGCCTGGCCTGTCACATGAGGCAGGCAGGGTGAGGACGGCGACCTTTGCCTGCAGGGCCGTGGCCCTCTGAGGCGGTCAGCATGCAGAGCCCCGAGCCTGGGTAAGTCCCGAGCCTGGGTAAGTCCCAGCCTGGGCGCCCTTTGCTCTCAGGTATTCTGTCTGCCTGCCAGCCTCCCCGGCCCCGCCAGCCTGTGTGTTTTCATGACACCACGTACCCCGAAATCCTAACAATTACTTTACACTGACTCATTTTTCAAACCCCAACATCAGTTTTAGCCTCTCCTTAACAAATACACAGCTGTCGTCATCGTGTGCTACATACACATGATGCAGTGGCCATGGGACAAACCAGGAGGTGCCATGGGCCCTCCACCCCCAGCTGGTGTCCTCCCGCGGGGGTGTGACCCTGGAAAGATGGCCCTTGGCCATCCTCTGCTGTGACCGCCAAGGGAGGCTGGAGCCTGTGCCCGCGGAGGGCGTGGGCTCCCAGACAGGCACTGGCCGGGCTCAGGCTTCTCCTCCCATCCCCCAAAGCCTGTGGCCTTCTCTGAATTTTTCCCAGGCCCTGGACGGCCCTGCCCTCGGCCCAGACACCCCCTGGTCACTCTTCATGTTCTTCCTATGGTCCTGCCTCTCTGCGAAAGCCCATTGATGGCTCCAGAATCTGGATAAAGGGACAGCCTGCTCGGACTCCTCTGCCCCCAAACTGAGCGCCCCTTGGCCTGGTGCCACAGCCCCCGTCACAGTCCCCATCACCATCTGTGACACTGGGTGGCATGGAGGGCCAGCTCTGTGTCTTTGCCAGAGCCTGGATGGGTAATATGTTCGGCCAAGTCACAGTGCAGCCCAGGTGTCTGCAGAGCTCTGGTGAAGGCGGCAGCAGCGTCTGGCTGCGAACCAGGGCCTGTTTGCTGGCAGGCAGCCCAGCCTTCAGGTAGGGTGAGCTCATCTGAAGCTGGAGCAAGGGACACTGGCCTGCGACTGTCCTAAGCAGTCCTTCTCAGTGACCTCCCATGCCAGCGGCCCTCACAGAGACAGGTCTCCACCTGGAAGCACGCTAGGGTCCCTGGGAGGGTCAGAGGTAATAATTGCTGCCTGGACCTACCCTGAGGATCCTCACTTATTGGTCTGAGGGTCCTGGGCCTCAGAATAGAGTCGACGGGCTGGGGGAGTCCCCGTCGGGCATTCCAGGGAGTCACATGCTCCAGGCCGAGATGGCTGTTTGGCATGCAGGCAGCGTAGGCAGGGAGAAGGGGCTGGGTGCAAGGGGCAGCAGCACCTCCCAGCAGGGATCAGGTGTCAGGAGCAGCCCCCCTCCGGGCCAGCCCTGCAGACCTGTGTGTGGCAGGTACAGGAAAGGTGTGGCTCCAACTACAGCAGGGTCAGGCTGCATAGGCTGCAAGAATGGGCCCCAAAAACTGTCATCCTTGGTTTGAGAAGGACTGAAGGGCTGAGGAGACATGAGGAGGGCAGCGGGGTGGGGTGGGGGAGTGGCAGGTCTGGTTCTGACCTGTCCTGGGTCCTCAGGAGGCCGCCCAGTCCTCAGCAGAGGGCCCTGGCTCTGTCTGGACAGCTGCCCAGGTTTCATGGCATTCGGGGTGCCACCCTATGACCAGCGACTTTTGGCTGCTTTGTGTAATTTATCAGGAGAAAAGGCACTCTGCAGAAACAGGCCATTCTCAGCTCTCCTGGCGCAGTATAGACTCTCACTCATGTCTGATCGTCAGATACGTGACGATCGTCAGGTACGTGAGCAGTCACGCTGCAGGAGGAGTACGTCCCGTGTGATATTTGGGACACACCTATATTTAAAAAGTGATTTATTGGGGTGGCTGGTTAGCTCAGCTGGTTAGAGCGTGGTGCTAATAACACCAAGGTTGCCAGTTCGATCCTCGCATGGGCCACTGTGAGTTGTGCCCTCCTTAAAAAAAATAACAACAACAACAAAAACGCAAAACCACATCATGTTTTAAAAAAAAAAGTGATTCATTATCTGATACAAATGTGTTTGTACATCTGGCAGCTCCCCTCCCTCTGCCTGAGGCCTCACAGTTGTAGCCGATGCTCCAAAAGACAAAAAAAAAAACAGAAAGAGGGAGGCCAGAGCAACAGGGAAAGGGCCTGCAGAAGGCAGAGGCCCCCCATGGTGCCGCAGGGTGTGTGTGTGTGTGTGTGTGTGTGTGTGTGTGTGTGTGTGTGTGTTGGGCCTCCAGACTTTGGACTTGGGGAAAACAAGCAACAATTCAGATTTCTCTCAAACCATCCACCCACCAATTGGCACCTGCGTGTGGCGGGGCCAGGTAATGGGGGCCTCCATCTCCACAGCACCCGACAGCACCTGGTGCTGCTTTAGGCGGCTACTGGCACTCAGGCAACAGCCAGGCATGCGCACTGGTGTTCACCCAGGGAGGCTGCATGCAACACTGACCGGCAGGCCGGCCTTTCACCCTCCGCGGAGAGGTGACCAACCACCTCCAGAAGACAGCTGCCTCCTGCAAAGGCCGTGGAGCCCCAGGGCTCCGTTGCCCATGTCCTGTCCCTGTGTCCCAGCTAAGCAGGACAGTCCCCAGGTAGGGCCAGGCGAGGCAAGCCTCCCCATCTCTCACAGCTCTGCCCGGCTGTCTCCCCCACTCCCCCAGGCTCGAAAGCACCTCCTCTGAGAACGCCCCTCCCGCTGGGCCCTGGGGCTGGAAGTACATCTCCCCCCACCTCACTGTCGCAGTCCCGGGACAGGAGGGCCTCCCGGGGCTCTGGCTCAACTACACACTGGCACTGACGCTGGCGCGGAAAAGGCTTTCACACTGCAAGTCGTTAACCAGCGGCGGATTACAGATTACGGCTGCTCCGCAGTCAAACTAAAAATGAAAGGGCCGGGGGAGTGCCCCGCCCCCCGAGTCAGGGGAACTCCAGGCGTTTCTTTCTGTTTTGCCGACGTGAGTCCACGGCATCTGTGTGCCTCCACGAGAGTGCACACTGAGTGTGAGTGCCGCCATCTGGGCCTGGGTGGGAATGCCTTCGCCCCACGCATGGTCAAGGGGAAATGTTCAGACTTAGGGGACCGGTGGCCTGAGATGCCGCCGGCCTGCCCCTCCAGGAACGAGCCTGGGGATGCCCTGCAGAGACGCAGGTCCCCACGGGGACCCGAAGCCGCTGTCCTCTCCCCTCCCCTGGCGTGCACTCTGCGTCCCTGGTCCTGTAGCACACGGACCCGGGACCGGCACTGAGCGCCGCGTCTCTGCAAGAGGCGGACAGCGCGGGTGAGGAGCTTGGGGTCCCGCGCTCCGCAGGCTCTATCCCCGCGTGTACCCGGCGACCCCGAGTACACGGAACCCCAATACCCGGAGCCTCGTCCCCGTCCTCGAAACCCCTCACCACATCTCCGGCCCTCCCGGCTGGCGCGACTCTCACCTGTGCCCCGGCTTGTGGACCAAGAGTCCCTGACCCACGCGCGGGTCCTCCGCACGCGCGCCTCTTACCTGCGCCCTTGCTCCCCGCCCGCGCGCCTCCCTCCTGCGTCCCGGCTCCCGGCTCCCCGCCGGCTGCGCTCCTGGACGTTTGGCTCCGCGGCGGGTCTGCGCGCTGCAAGCGGGAGGAAAAGTGAGCGATTTGAGGGCGGAGCCAGGGGAGGAGGCGGCGGGAATGAGGCTCCAGGATCCGCGCGAGGCGCCGCACCCAAGTCCTAGATTCAGGAAACAAGCCCGGGTTCTGGGAAGTCACCCGTCTCAGGAACTGTCCGAGTTCACAGAAAGTGTTTATGACTTTCTTGGTAGTGAATTCCTCACGAAACTTTTAGGAGACGCACGTCATTAGATGGTCATTCTAAAGAGAACAGGGAAACAACAGCGGCTGTTTCCCAGGAGAGCCATGCCTGGAGGTCTTCCCGCCGAGCTGGACAGATGCTTCTTTGGGGAGCTGGGTGGGTTCACCTCCCTGCCGGGATCAGGGGACCCCCAGTCCTCGCCTGTGTGCGTGGCCCACACTGGGCAAGCTGTGCGCCCAGAACCCACAAAGAGGTCGGGAAGAGAAGAGGGGCTGCGATTGGGTCCACCTGGAGGAGGGGCGTGCGCAGGGGGAAATGAGAAGTAATGAGGGAGCCTGTGAGGAGGGGAAGGTTGAATTGCCCACAATTAGCCCTGAGCAGAGGGAGCCCTCCTGCCAGCTCCCTCCCTCTCCACCCAGGATCCTGCGAGGGGGAAGGGGGGCAGGGGGGCCCCCGGAGACACACTGTGCACAAGCTCAGGAATCCGGGAGTCACACCTGTGTGAGGTCATTCCCAGTGGGCATGGGTACACACGGACCTGCCTGGGAGAAGCATTGGAAGCGTGGGGTTTGTTCAGGGGGGTTGTGCATTTCTCCGTACATAGTGGTTTTGGTGCTTATTATAAGGTCACTATGATAAAGCTTTCCCCGAGTCTCCGAAAGTGGGAATAAGGAGGCCTGCGGGAGTTAATGGCAGTGAAAGCAGAGGGCAGAGGTGTCTGATCCGTTCTCTGTCCGGCTCCGGCTGGCTGTTCTCGGGCTGCTGGAGGGAACCAGTGTGTGGACCAGCGTGTTCAGCCTCACCAGCTTTCAGAAGCACCTTCGTCCGCTTGTTGCCACTCCCCACTGACCAAGCTGCTTAAACCCTCCAAGCTTCACCTTCCTCATCACAGAGTGGCCTGTGTGTGGATCCAGCCCACAGTGCCTTGTTGCTCAGCTTCACCTGGGCCACTGGAGCCAGGAGTCCAACAGCCACGAGAAACAAGGAGACCCTGGCCTGGCGCCTGGGAGAGGGGAGAGGCTTGGGGAGACAGTCCCAGCAGGGGGGTGCAGGAGAAGGGTTTGTCCCCATCCAGAGTGACCAGGGACACCTAGGGCAGGGATGCCTGTTGTCAGCCCGACACTCCCAAAAGCCCACAGGAAGGCAGAGGTGGTGAGGGGAGCGAGCATGGGGTCCTGCAGTGGCCGCATGGGGAAGGCTGGGGTGTACGGAGGAGGCACAGCCCACATGTATTGCTGGTTTAGTTGTGGCACGAGGTGGCCTGGAGGTTCCCAGAGCCTCCCCTTCCACGGGAACCCAAGCTGACATCCTCCCTGGCAGGCAGGGAGCAGGGTAAGGGACAAAAAGGTGTGTCTGGGGCCCCAGGGGAGCTGTCCCCGCAGGCTGTGGACCCATGAGTGGGCAAGTCCTCACTTGACACGCAGCGATGCCCCACTTTCTTGAGAAGGGAGGATGATGCAGAACGGAATTCTGGGAATCCCTCGAATTTCAGGGGTGGCCGAGGAAGGGCCCAGACTGGACACAGCAGAATGTCCCAGCTGCCTCATAGGTGAGGTCTAGAATGTCCAAGGTACTTCAGAGGGCAAGAAGGGCCAGTGCTCCCGCTGGACATGAGGTCTGAAGGTCAGCCAGCAGCCTGTTCTCTGGAGCTGGGCAGAAAAGGACAAAGTCCTCCAGAATATTCCAAGGGGTTAGCCTTTGGACAGGTGAAACTCAAAGCGACGGTTCTCACAGGATGACCTCATAGGAGACATGGACAGGGTGACACCTCCCCCCCCCATAATGCCCCTCCCACACACACACACACAGGGCCAATGGGGCACTAGAGAGCCCAGCCTGGGAACCAAATGACAGCCCAGCCCGGGAACCAAAATGCCAGCCCTCTGTGTACCCTCCACCAGTTGCCCTACTCCCATGCCCCACCTCTGTGCCCAAGGGATGGGCTTGTGTCTGAGGCCACTTCCCAAGTCAGCCCACCCTTCTCCTTGCATCCAGCTCCACAGGGGTCCCCCAAGTCCCTGGGGCTGCTCAGGCAGGTGGGTCTGAGTCTTTCCTCCCTATGCAGTGAGGTGCTACTGGGAGTTTGATGAACACGCATACCCTTATAAAGCTTTTACATGTCTTGTTGCTGTTTTTTTTTTGTTTACTAGCTTGTTTTTTTGTTTTTGTTTTTAAAGTAAGGCAGTAGCCTTACAAAGGACTTGAATGTCATTAAGACCATACAATGAAGCGAGCTGTGGTGTCTTATGACTGTCCCTAGCGAACATTTCTTTGTAGAGCTTTGTAGCAATTTTCTGCGTATATGCAAACCTGCTTCTCCAGACAGGTGACAGGTACGTGGCTCCTCCTTCCAGCTCCTCCTCCCCCTGATGTTTCATCCGTGGTTTGTCTTGAATCACAGTTTCTGCTTCATCACGTGACCCGTGAAATTTCACTTTCCTCTGGTTCTGGGAAGTTCTAGATTTCAGTTATGATTTCCTCTTTAACTGAAAAAAATCTTCCAGCAGCATGTTCTTATATCCCAGCCGTGCAGTGATGTTCCCTGTCACCAGCGAGTAACTTCACCTGTCCCCTTCACTGCGTCCCCACTGTTCTTTTTCTCTTTTTAATAAAAGTATAGATATTTCAATGTCAATATAGCAGCTGTTCTTTTTTTTTAATCTAAAATTTTTGCTTGTTTCTTGGTTGCTGCTTTCCTGTTCTTGTTCCTCCAACGTAATGTAATTCTACTTTATCTGTTTTTGGAAACTTTTTAAGTTTTAAAATTTCAGACTTATTTAAATTCTTGACCCATCCAATATTTCTGCTCCTGATGGAATGAGGAACTGGCTGTTGTTTTCCCCACACATCTGGCTGGTTGGTGCCTGAGCAGCCCTGGGAGTTCACTGTCTTCGTAGCTTTCTCTAGAATCAGTCTCAGCATTAACCCTTCCTTGCTGAGGCCCACTCTTCTCTCATGTCTGCACGCTCCTTTACTCTCTTCAAAACATTGTAAACTGCTGTCTGTATCAGTGTGCCACATTTCTCACTAAATTCTGGGGTGCTTTCCTTGCTGCTGTAGGTGTGCGTGCCCTTGGGGCCCTGCCTTTGCATGTTAGCTTGGTGACACTTTCCCAAGTCTCTGTCCCCCACTGGTCTTCCCAACACATGTACAGGAGCAGCATGTGAGGAAATGATAACAAGGGGGTATTTGGGGGCCCCAACGGTGGATGAGTCCTGGATGGGCAACCCCAAAGGGCTGGCCCTCAGCTCCTTCCTGGGCCCCCAGTGCCCAGCTGGCACTAAGCACTCCAGTCTTTCCACAGCTGGACCAGGGTGGGCACAGACCCAGTCACAGCTGGGCCACAGCTGATTGGACCAGGAACAAGAACTTCACTTGTCCACATCCTTTCCTTTTGGGGAAGTGCCTGGCCAACACATCCTGATGTAGCGTTCCTGCGGTGGCAGCTCTTCCTGGAAGGGGGAGCGAGGTCTGGGAGGAGGGGGAGGGCCAGCAGGGCAGGCTCTCCAGTGGGCACCTGCCTCTGTTAGCTGAGTTTATACATTAAAACACTCTTTCCCCTTGTTATGACTCAGTCTTCATGGTACAACATTTACAAAGTAGATGCAAACAGAAAGCTGAAACCCGCCTGTGATGGCCTTCTGGGGATGGCCCCCTCTGCTCACATGCAGAGGTTTCAATTGACAGGACAGAGGACATACACAGTGCCAAGTTGGTGGCCCTGCCCCTCCATGTGCCAGGAGCAAGTGACAGGCCCTTTTGTGAGATGTGCTGTCTGAAAGCCCAGGAGGCATCTCCCAGCCACCTGGCCTCAGTAAAGGGAGGAGCCCCTGACATTCTGGGCTGTGGTCTCCACCCCCTTCTGCCCTCAGGGTCGGCAGGGGTGAGAAGGGCATTGTATCCTTGAGGCTGAGAGGTGCCCTCCCCTCCAACCCTTCCTGTTCTGGGGCACACAGGGCCGAGGCCCCTCCCCGTGCTGCTATGTGCCTGCATCCCCGCTGGCTCGCTGGGTCTGCTCCTTCTGGTCCCTAAGCAGCAAGACCCTGTCTGGTGCCTCAGAGCTCAGTGCACGAGGGCCCAGCTGGTGGGAAGCGGGCGCCTAGGGCCGGTGGGCATGTGAGTCTGGCTGGTCTCTGAGTCAACCGGCCTCTCCCAAGGCCTGGGTGGGGCCTGCAGTGCTGCCCTCCCAGGCGGCCTGGCCTCTGGCCAGCTGCTCCAGACCCTGACACCCAGGGAGCCCTTGGGGCCCTGCCAGGCGTGGGGTCCCCGTGGAGCAGAGTGTGGGGTTCAGACCTAGTGCCATGCAGTCCTCTTCTATGGGGGCCGGGCACCCCCACGGGTTTTTCTTCACAACATAACATTCTCTTTTATGTCCTTAATATTTGCTGGACTCTGTTCTGATGATGTGGATTCTCTCCCAGCCCAGTTGTTGTTTACGCAGCAGACATGGGGCTGAGTGGGGGCCAGCGCCCAGGAGACTGTGCCCTCCTCCCAGGAATTCCAGGGACCAGCGGTGGGAAGGGGTCACGCTGCTTTAAGGGTCCGAGCCTTTGAAAGCACAGCTCACCCTGCTCACCCGTCCCCCACGTGCCCCGAGATGGTGCCGGTGCCGTCACCCACCCCACCACCCTCTCACTTTGGCTGCCAGCCTCCGCCTCCCAGAATTGCCAGGGAACCAGGACACTTCCCGGGGAAGACTAAGGGCGACCTTAGTGCAGCGTGGGCCAGGGCTGGCCCTGCGGGATGTGAGCCCTTTGATCCGAGGCCTGGGACGAGGGAGGAGCTCAAGAGGTGTCTCAACACCAGGGTCCTGACCCAGGGGACTCCTCAGCTGGGCCTGGGGGACAGGACCCAGAAAGACCTTCTGCACGGCTGCTAGAAAATGTCAGTTAAGGGAGAGGGTTCTGGGTATCCGTGTGGAAGAGGGGCTGGGAGGAGCTTCCCCAGAGACCCTTGGGAGCCAAGCTGGTGGCTGGGTAGAGGGCCTTGGACAGACAGACGGCCGGCCCACAGAGGAGCCCAACTGTCCACCTCTCTGTGTCCCACGGGAGAGTGACCCCAAGATGGCTGTCCTGGAGAGCAAGACATCTGGGCCCAGAGATCCATGGGGTTCCTGGAGTGGTGGGTGAGCTCCTGCTCCCCTTTTTTCAGGAACCAGTAGTGGTCCGGCTCTCCCCGGTAGGTTCGTAGGTTCAGAGGGAGTCTCGGTGGTGTCTGCCCGGAAGGGCTGAGTCAGGCCAGGCATCTGCGTCCTGCTGTGCTCCATCTGTTCTGTTCCGTTACAGCAGCCCAAACGGCCCAAGACACTGCGCAAACAGAAAAGTCCAGTTTTTAAAATTACAGAGTACAAGTCCATTTCATTGTAGCAAACTTGGCAAAATCAAAGCTTTGTGTGCAGAGACAAACCACCGAGAACCCCAGGCTCTGGAGAGCATGAGGCCCTTCACGTACCCCACGCAGTTTTTGAGCACACGCCATGCGCTGAGCTCCAGCAATGATTTGACCATTTTCTTTCTGGACTTTTCCTGCCAGATCACTGTTTTGTGACATCCTTTGTTACAGGTTCCTTAGTGGTGCCTAGAAGTGGCCCCCAAGTGGGCTGTGCTGCACACCCCGGGAGGGCGAACTGTGGGTGAGGGGCCTGCCTGCAGCTGGCTGAGATATCTGATGACACAGGCAGGGAGGGTTTCAGGAGGAAGGCAGCACAGGGTGAGATGCTTCCTTGGGATTACAGTGAAAACTCCAAGGTCGCAGAGCAGGTGGTGGAATCGTGCAGACTGCTCCAGAAGCATCAGATTTCTCCCCCTACCTGAAGCCCAAGCATCCAGAATCAGTGGGCCAAAAAGCCCGCAGTGATGAGCCATCCTCCACGCCCCCGGCCCAGAATCCAGCCAAATAGCTACCTAATGTGTCACTGGAAATAATGCAGCGGGTGGCACTTGTCAGGTTACAGCTCATTGAAGCAAAGCAAGTATGAACCAGCGCCTACCATTTGTAAATATTCGGATGTTTAAGCCAGCGTGAGTGGAGACTTCTGTCGCCTGCGCCCAGACTGTGACGTGGCCACACCTGCCGTGTGCCCCGCCGTCCTGCTCCCATTTCTCTAAAGCACAGACCGCATCTGGGCCTTGGCTTGTGCGTGGCCTCCCTGACTCCCTGCCACCCCTGTGGATAGATGGGCTCCTCCGAGGGCCTCCCTCCTTCCCTCCCTGCCTGGTCCTCTCCAGCCTCCAAAGAAGCCTTGGCCTGTCTCAGCAGAGGCCCGGAGGCATAACCCTAGGGCGCCGCTGGTGGGAACATGACGGGTGCAGCCAGCAGGGGACACAGTGCGTTGGTTCCTCAAAAGCTTGAACATAGAGTCACTGTGTTTATGACCCAGCAAATCCACATGGACTTGTATTCAGCCTTAAACAGGGACGAGGTACAGACATGCTACTACACAGAAACCTTGAACACACGGCCCTCAGTGAGAGAAGCTGACACAAAGGCCACACAGCATGTGGCTCCACGTGCATGAAATGCCCAGAACAGGCACGTCTGGAGATGGAAAGCACACTGCTGCTTGCCAGGGGCTGGGGTGGGGGTGGGAGGGGCTGCTTAAGGGGTACAAGGTTTCCTTTGGTGTCACGAAAGGTCCTGAATTAGATGGGGGTGATGGATGTACAGCACTGTGAGTGTACAGACCTGTACACGGGAAAAAGCCTGTCGGGCTGGGTGTCCAGGTGCCTGGACCTTGAGCGGGGCCCATGGGCCCGGCTCCAAGTGGAGCCAAGGACGCTGGCACCACCAACCTCTGCTGGCACAACCCTCCACAACACGACCAGGTCTGGCTGGGGTCACAGCCATGGGCCGGTCCAGTGTCCATGACCTGGCCCAGGTCCTCCAAGCCCACCAGGGGAATGCCAGGTGACACGGACACAGGAGGGTCCCCTGTAACAGTGGGACAGAGACGACCCGCTTTCTGTCCTCACGGTGGGGCAGCAGGAGCAAGGCAGAGGCCTGGGAGCTTTTTACTATGTAAAAGCTCAGAGTTCCACACAAATGAAGAGAGTGAACGAATCCGGATGCACTCCAGCCTGCTTTCCATTCCTGGCCTCTTCCGTTTCCCCCGCCCCCCAGCAACTTGGAAGCAAGTCTGGGCCCGGCTCCGCATGTCGGGGAAATGGCTGGTTGTAATCAGCTCCTGGTTTCGCCACCTCCTCCCCAGGGCACTCCCTGATGTGTGTGAAATTCAGGCCTGCTTGATGGGCTTGCGTGCAGCAGCATCTTTCTTAGAGGTTTTCTAATTGGAGAACTGTTCGAATCAGGCCAACATCCTCTAAACCCATCAGTCCTGTCCCCTAAGCCATGGATGTAAGCGTGGCTTTTTGTCGCTATAATTAAGTCTGGCACTGAGAGCTCGGTGTTGAGCCACATGGGTGTCCCGTGTCGTGTCGTCTGGGGCTAAGGACAGGAGCGGCGAGTCGCGACCTCCCACGTGGAGCAGAGTTTTGGGCTTTGCTGAGGGCCGTGCAGCGGATGTCTGCTACATGGCATGTTGGCAGCCAACCCAACACAGGGACAGCATGTCACTTTCCCACGTTACTGCATGTTTTCAAAAGCTTGGATGTTAAGGAGCTGGCGTTTTAAGCGGTGCCAGGGTGACCTTGGGGTGAAACCATTTCAGGGTGACACGAGCATTGTGTGGCGTTCGCAGGCTGCCCCAGCACTGCCCACTCCTCGGGGCCTCTCTCCACTTCCCCTAGAACAGATACCCAGGGTGCGAGCCAGTCCTTATCAGGCCTCAGCAGGCTGTCTGGAAGTTTCTGCAGCCAAGGGCGACCTTTGGCCTGGGCAGCAGGGCACTGGACGTGGGCAGGACACCTTGTGGCTCTGGTTCTAGGGTGGCTGCACCCAGCCCTGTTTTCCACAGGATCTCTGGACACTGGATGTGCACACGGCTGTGACCTCAGCCTGACCTGCAGAGGGAGCTGGGGGCTCTGGACCCAGACTGCCCAAGGAGACCTGGGCCTTTGGAGGCCTGAGACCCTGGGGGCGCAGACCCCTGTGTGTGTGCAGGCCTGTCACCCAGGGCTTGGCACACAGTGAGTCCCAGACAAGCATGGCTGTCACTGGAGCTTTGTTTACAAAGATGAGGCTCAGAGCTCCTGGGGCAGGGTTGCCTGCTCACAGCACCACAGGGAGTGTTGTGGGGCTCAGTGCTTCCAACCACGGGCTGTTTATAGGGAGAATCTCAGCTGTCACAGAAAGAGGTCAAACCAAGGCAGGTCCACGGCCATAATGACAGCACAGAGGTCAGTCCTCATGTCAGTCCTGGCTAGGCGGACCCTTCCCCCCCGCCTCCACCCCCAGCAACGGCGTCCAGTACACCCGGACCCCACTCGCGGGGCCTCAGCTTTCCTGTCTGCAAGGGATGGTTGGACATGTCACCTCCTTGGGCTTTTTCCATGCTTCTTCATGGCCCAGCACAGCCTGCACTGTGGACACGGAGCTGCAGACAACATGAGAACGTTACAGTCGTTTGGTTTCCTATTTCCACCATGGCTCGCGTACATTTTAGAAGCCATGGAAAACAATGACAAGCAGAAAACGTGATTGTCTAGTGTCATCCATCCCCAAAGGTGACCTCTGCCAACATCTGGCTCTCAGTCCTCTGACTTTGTGGTCCCTGCCTTTGCATCAGGTCCCATGACTGTTATTCAGCTTTTCCCGTTTACTTCAATTCACCAGACTGGGCGGGCGGGGATGGGACCCAAAAAACAAGGCACCTGCTCTGAGGGGCCCTGGAGGACGTGCCCAACAGAAAGTGCACACTCACACCCATACCACACACCCTTGCACACACTCACACTTGCACACTCAGCGCACCTCTAGGGCCTGGCCTGCAGTAGAGCTGGTTTGGGGGAGAGAGGGACCTAGCTTGGGGTGGCTGGGACGGGGCCACCAGCCAGGCTTTCTGTCAGGAGAGGACTCTGGAGCCCGACAGCCTACGTCCAATGTCCTGACTGCACAGAGCAGGTGGCAGAGCTGGGAGTTCTTGGGTCCTGGTTTCCAGAGCTGGGTGGGCACTGGGTTTGGGCAGGGCCTGCTTTGCAGAGGGCCGTTGTCTGGGGCCGCATAGCACCCGAGGCCCACCGCCTGAAATGGCCACCAGGGGGCGCCGTTGGCAAACAGTAAGTCCGCGCCTGGGAAAGGATGCTGCTGGCCCCTGGCCGCTCCCGCGCCCCTGGGAGCCGGGTGGGTCGCCACAGGTCTCCGCAGGCCACCTGGGGGTGGGCCAGGTGCACGTGGAAGCCCCGCTTCCATAACCTTTTCATCACCAAAGATTTTTGGGCTTGTTTCAGTTCTGTGTTTCTGTGCCTGGCTTTCTCCAGTTGTGGGTCTTGAAAGAAAACTGTGTGCCCTTGGCAGGATGGGCGCCTGAGGGCTGTCACACCCACACCCCTTCCTCCGTGGGGGGTTCTCCTGGCGGCCAGGGTCAGCACGTCCCTGCCTGCCTCCCCCCTCTGGCAGCCCACTCCTTGGACAGGACCCCAGAGCCCGCCCACTGGGAGCTGGGAGCTGGGAGCTGGGAGCTGGGCGAACAAGGAGGGGAGGCCATGAGTCTTTGTGGGGCCATTTGTCCGCCTGGGGTGTCCCCTGATAGTGTCCCTGGCATGTCCAGCAGTGGGGGCCATGGTGGTGACGAGCACGGTGGGATTGACTTGTGAGCCGTGCAGGGGTTTGGCGGCCACCGGCAGTGGCAGGGTGGCCCCCGGGGTGCGGATGGGATCGGCTCACAGTAGCCGCTGGGTGACTCCGGCCTTGACCCGTGTCAAGCGTCTGCCCCTCCCAGCTCACACTGTCTGCGCAAGTGTGGTTTTGCTCTCACTTCAACATGAACAGGTTAAACTGAAATATTTAAAGCAGCTTTTGATTTAAAAAATGTGTTTTTCATTGAGCAGCCTCAGAGACAGCAGCAAGGGCCGGTGTGACCTTCCTGATTCACCCAAATGTCTGATCCAAGGCCTTTCCCCCTTAGCGTCATTTAACGTGTGTTTCTAAGGAGACGCCACTTCTGTCATCTCTCCCATCTCCAAGAAACCCACTCGGCCTGCAGTGAGTGACCCTGCCCACTTCAGCGGCATTGAATATTCTCATCAGAGATGGGGGGCGGGGAGGGCGGTGCTGAAACCAGAATCTTCCACAGAGAAGCGGCGGCTGTCAGCTGAGGTGAGAAGGGACATCGTCAGACACACAGATCTTAGTTGTTCACCTCCCACACATGCTTTCTCAGAGAACCAATATTGCTACATTCCAGGGACACAAACCCAGTCCGTGTCCCAAGACAAAGGACGCTGGGTAAACCCAGGGGGTCTCACGGCTGTGGGACCTGGTGCTGAGAACTCCACAGGCTGGATGCAGGTTGTCAAGGTTGGCACATGGTCCCATGGAAAGGTGTGTGAGGGACCCTTGGTGCCTGGTCATTGGAGTGGGGACACAGTCCATCTAGGGGGCAGCGTCTCCTGACCAGCCTTCTTCTCAGGCTTTACCCCCAAGTGCAAAGACCCTTCCCCAAGAGGGATCTCTGCTGACTCCACGGGACAGCCTCCGCCCTGGCCGTTGGTGAAGAAATCCCCCTGGGTGGTGGGGGCCCAATTCTGGGGGGTCTCACTCCACCTCCTCACCCCCTAACTCTGTCCCCAGCTGCCTGGAAACCCAGATGGCACAGGTCCCCTGCAGGCATGTTGAGCCAGCACGGTAAGGATGTGCCATGGTGTCAAGGCCACATGTCCTTTCAGGGAAGTGCTCTGTGGTTCCCAGCGCCGATGGCCCCTTTCCTGATCAGGCACTGTTGTCTGCACAACTCTGGGGCATCTGGATTCAGGAGGGGACACCTGGCCATGAAGGGAGAGGGAACGCTGGGCCTTAACCAGGCTCTGGATCTGCCCAGGGGGGATAATAATACCCACGTCACCTAGACCCCACCCCAGAGGGACCCAGGGCAGTGCTGGCCACACTGGGTGTCGGCGCCCAGCCCTCCCCTCCTGTCTCTCCTGCATCCATTCTTTCTTCTTGTGGGTACCATGCAGAGACCACACTTTTAAAAACCTTTTTTTTAAAACAAAAAATTCTAAATAGACACAGAAAAAAAGAGAGAAGAATATGCCCCAAATACAGATGGCACTCTCCGGATGTTGATTCTGTTATGGAAGCACTTGGAGTGGGAGGGGATAGGCACTCAGCTTGGCATTGTTTCCAATGCCAAGGGAACAGCTTCTGGGGCCCAATCCTGTCCTTCCCAGGAATTAACAGGGAACCTAGACTGGGTCACCCTCAGGCTTCCTGCTGTCACTGATCTAGAAGCTGTGGGTTCCAGCCACCTGGTGACCTATGACTGGTGAAGCTGGGATTGCCAGAAGGCAGACGACAAAGCAAACTGACAGGAATTGCTAAAGAAGAGTTCTGTACCCGAACTGATGCAAGACTCTCTGACTTTACTTAAAAACGACATAGGAACAAACTAAATGGCCGAACTGCATGAAACAGCCAACATCAAACAAGGTGTGTGTCATGCAGGGTCTCTGGTCCCACTCCCCACATAAGAACACAGGACACGGTGAGGCCAAAAAGGAACACCCATAGAGCCACAGATAGGAGAGTCAGACCACTATAGTCTCGCTGGTGGCTGGTTGAGACATAGGAAGCAGGAGCCACACAATCTGCAACCCGCCGTCCTCTTCTCTGCCAACCAACCCCACTTGCTAGCTGCAATCCGCCTCTCTGCAATCCACAATCCGTGCTTGCTAGCTAAGCGATGGCAGTTATATCAGTGGCCAATGGCAAACTGGTAATAGCTGACGGCCAATTAGTCACAACTGATGACCATTTACTACCCGAGCCAGCACCTTTCCACGTGAAGCTGAGAGCCTGGAAACTGCTCTCTGGGACTCTGTCCCCAGTGTGTCCCACTGCAGACCAAAGTCACCAGTGCCGATAACGGGTCCTATGAAGCCCAGAGACCATCAAGACAAAGGCGAACACGTGTCCCTGGGACTGTCACACCTGTGCCAGCCCTTGGCATGGCCCGGCAGGCTTGGGGCAGGTTTCTGTCCTGCTGCCCACTTCGCAGGCTGCAGAGCAAATGTTCACACAGCAGTCCTGTTCCGAACTGTATGACATCTGACACAGAAGTACTCCCAAAGGCCAGCTACAGGCATTTGGCTCCCTTCCACCCGAGGCCATGGCGGGTCCCATGTTTCAGTCCCCAGGCCACTCCCCGTTCTCCCACCAGGTACCAAGTTCCTGTCCTTTGCCAAGAGACCCCATGGCTGCCATGGAGCGCAGCTGCCAGTACCTGCCAGTGTCTGGGTTTCTGGGGCAACCAAGACAATGGTGGCCACCAAGGCCATGGTCCCTCATTTCTGGGGCCTTGGGTTCTCCCCAGGCCCCCCGTTCCAGGTCTCAGGGATGTCGGGACCCAGTCCTTGGGTGGAGGACTGTGGCCTGGATGCCGAGTCCCCCTCCCCTGCATCCCTTTCAACCCAGGGCGAGCAGGACAGGATGGTGAAGCCCCCCTTCAGCAGGGCAGTGTCTGCAGGAACCAGCTCTGCACTGTGCCCTGTGGGCGAGGTCTCCGGGACGCTGAGCCTCCAGCGCTGCAGGTCCTGGCCCTGGGCTGCATTTGGGGGTCCCATGGCCCACACCTCATCAGGCTCCAGCAGCAGCGTCCAGCCCTGGTCTGGGGTCCTCCGGGCCCATTGTGACGTTATCCTCCAAAAGTAGACAGCATCAGCACCGTCCACCAAGGAGATGAACTGCAGGCCCAGTAAGCAGGCCTCGGTCTCTGCGGGGTCCCCTGCCTGGGTGGTGCCCAGCTCCAGCACCATGGGCTCCCCCGGGGGCAGGTCCACTTTGGGCAACCCCTGCCACCAAAGAGCGGCGCCCGGCCAGTGTGAGCAGGCAGGAAGCCCCCCAAATTTCCAGGGCAGGCCCTGGGTCCAGTCAGTATCCTCAGGACCCAGGCCTAGCAGAGCTGCGTCCTGAGGGCCCAGCTCGGTGGGCGGTAGGTCGAGGCCCACCTCTTCTGACTCCCCGGGAAGAGACGCCAGGGTGCCCCAGCCCCAGTCCGCAGGTCCCCACAGGGCAGGCTGACCTAGGCCCTGACCCCAGCCGGGTCCCAGGCTGGGGGACACCCCCTGCTCAGACCCCGCCTCCTGCTGAGGCCCCGCCCCCGCCCCCCCGCGGGGTCCATTAGCTCAGGGTCCCAGTCTTCGTCCTGTCCTCTCAGTCCTCCGACACCAGCAAGGCCTTGAAGCTCAGAAAGGGAACCTTGAAGCACGTGAAGCAGAGGCTCAGCTGGTCCCCATGTTGCAGCTGATACATCCAGGACGCATGCAGATAGGACATGCCCTCCCTGCCATGCCACACGCTGGCCGGGGGGCACATGGCCACGCGGCCTGCCTACGGTCCGGTGGACAGCAAGGGCACTGCAGCAGGCCTGGCCCACAGGTGGAGGGGAGCTGGAGGGCAGGGAGCCGGCAGGAAAGTTCCTGCGTCAGGGCAGGGATGAACCGGGCTCAAGGCAACAGGGATCTGCAGGCTGGGAAGGGTGAGCTTCTGGAAATTTCTCCAGCTGCTACGATGGCTCTGCTCTCCCGGGAGCTGCAAGGGAAGCGCTTGAGGTCAGACGCCCCCTAGCAGGTGGGGTGGGCGTGGCCGCACACGGACCTGGGGGGGGGGCGGTGCACAGGGGGCGCTGGCTTCAGACCCCGCCCTTTAAGACGGTCCCCTGCTCAGTGTAGCTGCTCCAGGGCCCTCACCCCCCGACCCCAAACCCCCTAAGGGACCCCAACACCCGGTCAGCTTCGTGGGACAGAACCTGAGGGAGCCTCACAGAACCCCTTGAGCTGACACCCTGGCCCCAGGCCACACTGACCACCTGGGCGGGTGTTTTAACCCCGCACTATGTGGGCCTGTGCCCCCCAAACCCTCTGCTCAGGCCCAGGAGTTCTCACTTGGCCGTATGCTTCCCGACTGTGGGCGTCCCAGGGAAAGGAGGGCGCAGAGCCCACCTGGGAATATAAAGGTCCAGTTCCTGTGGTGCTCTGGGTTCACCTGCCTATCTCCCATGAGCCTCAGCTCACCGGGAATGAAATTGCTGAGTCATCCCCTTCCCTCCCAGAAGAGCCACCCGCAGCACTGGAATGATACATTTGTAACAACTGATGAACCTGACCGACACTTGGCACTCAAAGTTCTCAGTTCACACAGGGCTCACTCTTGCTGTTGGACATGTTGGGTTGAGAACGTGGGACCTTCCCAGATGTAACTTGAAATGGCCCCTCTACAGGAGTGGGGGGAGGGACCAAAGAAAGAGGCTGTCCAGCTCCTGTTGGTGGGCACTGCCCAGTCCAGGCCCAAACAGTGGACCCTTGGGGTAGGCCTGCCCGCCCTCCACTCTTCCAGACCAGCCAGGGGCTGCTGCTCAGTGAATGGACAGAGCAGGTGAGTGAGATCTGTCCCCACAGGGCCAAGCAGGGCTGGGCACTACCTTCCAGGGTCTTCCCCAATGTGAAGCCCTTTGGGGACTCGAGAACCCTCAGGTCCTTCTATGTCAAACCTTGTGTGTCTGAAGCTTTCACGTGTCCACTCTGGCCTTACATGGCTGTGCGTGTCCATCAGCCACGCAGCTGTCACCCTTATTTCCAGGCAGCCAGGGTCCTGTGCTCAGCTTCGGCCTCCAAGAGAGGAGCCAGACTCAGGGTGAACTTCAGCCTCCAGGGGAGCAGCGTGTCTTCCCGTGTCCCCACGCGACCACCTCCTCCTGCACACGCCAGCCCTGCCCTGTGCACCCTCTGCTGGGAGGCCCCGCCCTCCTGGACGCAGCCCTCAGACATGGCTGCCTCCACCTGGGAGCACGTTGGAAATGGAGTGTCCAATGTTCCCTACTCCAGAACCCCCAGGACCATCATGTCCATTCTGTGTGAGCCTCCAAGTACTGACTTCATTAGAACACACACAGATCCTTTCCTTGATTATTACAGCGATTTTCAGGAAGGTTCTATCTGGTGAGTCACTTGACTATCTAAACACACTTTCTTTTAGGGCTTGATTCCAACTGTGTCACCTGTCCTCAGCATCACCCTGCGAGTGCCTGAGGCTTCTAGGGTTCGGTGGTTCTCTGGGCACCACTGGCCGTGCTTAGATCAGATATCGGACATGCTGGTGAAGCCTGTGCCAGGGAGCGGCAGCGGCCCAGGTTGGCTCTGAACCATCTGGGGGATGAAGAGACTGCCCGGGAACGCAGCGGGTCAGGAACGCCTGACGGCTATCCTGAGGACGAGGTCACCAAGCCAGCGAAGAGACTGGACTGTGTCCATCCCACAAACATGTCCGGAATGTTCTCTAGGCCGCAGGAGCTGTGCGGGGCCCCATGTGTGAGATCGAGATAACCACTGTTGCAAGCACAAGGGCACAGGGATGGGGTTCGGCCTGTTTCCTCTCTTGGGCTGTGGGCAGCGTTTGTGCCCAGCCCTTGGGACAGTGAGGGCCCTTAAGGTTGACCAGGGCACTCATCCTGGTCCTTTTCCATCTCTCAGCCTTGTCCACACTCGTCTCCTCTTTTCGGCTTCTCACCCTTTACCTTCTCCATTGGGAGAGCTTGTGTGTCCAAAGCTGGTGGGGATAGGGCTTTGGAACAGGGCAGGTCTGGGCCCCAGGGCCTCCAGGTCATGACTTTGGGCCCTGAGGGCCAAATGGGTTAGGAACATGAGGCAGGACCAGTTACACACATCCCAGTCTGTGGCAGGTCACGCTGAGGTGTCTGGGTCATGCAGCAGGTGCACCACAGCTCCTGGGTATCGATTAGACTCAGACCAGGTTCATCGGAGGAGGCAGGAGGGATCAAGGGGCCCAGTATCTGTGAAAACTTCCAACCTCACCAGTGGTCACGGCACTGGTTCTTGAATTGTGTAGCATACTGGAAGCTCTGGAGTGTTTCAAACTGGAGCGTTCCCATGCCTGGATCCCATGTGACAATTCTGATACAACTGCCATGGGACGAATGTTAGTTTTCGGTTGCTGTGTAACAAAATACCGAACTTAGTGGCTTAAAACAACACACATTTATTTTTTTGTAGCTCTCATGGGTTAGGAGTTGGGACACACCTGGCTGGGCCCGTTATTCCATCACACGCAGCTGCAGTCAGTGTTGGCTGTGCTCTCGGCTGCAGAATCCATTTCCTTGTGGGTGTAGGACTGATGGCCTCGGCTTTTGGCCACCAGCTGGGTGCACGGTGAGGTCCCAGAGGCCACCCACGGTTCCCTGCCACAGTTCATAGCACAGCTGTTTCCCTCTTCAAGGGCAGAGCTAGCTAGGAGTCTTGTGTAAATTGAGGGTAATGGCGGGCGGCCGTTAGCTCAGTTGGTTAGAGTGCGGTGCTCTTAACAAGGTTGCTGGTTCAATCGCCACATGGGCCACTGTGAGCTGCGCCCTCCACAACTAGATTGAGACAACTGCTTGACTTGGAGCTGATGGGTCTTGGAAAAAAAAACAGTTAAAATAAATTTTAAAGTTTAAAAAAAATTAGGGTAATGTCATTCATTGCAGGAGGGAGACCCCTTTGGCACATAGTGTACCTCTTCAAGGTAGTGACATCTACCACCGTGACCGCTTCTGTTGGTTGGAAGCAAGTCACAGGCTTCAGCCCCAGTCATGAGGAGAGCATGGAAAACTGGGGGGTCACCTTAGGGGTACCTGCCACATGCTGCGATGTGGGCATTGGGACTCTTCAAAGCTCCCCAGAAAGTTGTAATGTGCAGCAAAATTCGGGAACCACTTCTCTGAGGCCCTCTGCTGTCATGCAGTTCGGGAGCCACTTCTCTGAGGCCCTCTGCTGTCATGCAGTTCAGGAACCACTTCTCTGAGGCCCTCTGCTGTCATGCAGTTCTAGAGGCAGGTTTGTGCCTCCTTCACGCTGGCACTGCCAGTCCAGGCGCAGCTGCTGACGGGAGCCCGGATGGAGACTCATTCATTCTGGATGCTCTTAAACATCTAGGGGGAGACATCGCTGGTACAGAGAGAGATGTCTGTCGGAAGTTTGGAAAGAAGGATTGAATTGCCTGATTGATTTGGCAAGTCCCTGCAAAAGCCCTCTATCTACATTCTTGTATTATTAATAAAAGCAACTTCCAGTCCAATTGATGGTTGCACAACACTACGAATGCTATTCATGCCCTTGGGCGCAGGCCCGCGGGTCTCTCACCCCTCCCCCAGGCCTCACTCCTCCAGGACCTGCTTCCCCCACATCGCCCGCCAAGCGCCAGGGAGTCCAGGGCAGGATTGAGGGATGGGGGTGCAGAGGGGTGAAGGCGGGAAGTAGAGACACCGGGAGAGGAGCGGCCTGGGGCAGGTAGGCTGGAGGTGGCTACACCGCACTCCGCCGCCCTCGGGTCCCACTGAGGATGAGCGCCGCTCAGAGCCCCGCTGGGGCCCGCCACCCACCGCCCTTGAGCAACTTCTCCTCGCCCAGGTCCTGGCGCTGACCCGGCGCCCAGTTGTCGGCGAATCTTCCCGCCCCTCCAGCGCAGCCTGCGTCGTCGGCCCCCAAGATCCGGCGCCCTTCCACCCCCCGGCGCCCCGCCCGGTGTTATTAATATCCAGGCGCGACCGCCCGGTTGCATGGCATTCCCAGCTGGCGGCCAGGCAGGTGGCCACGGCGATCGTGACCCGGCGCGGACCAGGCGAGACTGGCGGGCGGGCTCCCCTCGCTTGTCGGACCCTGGGACCCCCACGACCTCTGCGCGCCTGGCCGGGGAGCAGCGCTCAGGGAAGGGCCCCGCGCTCCTTCACCGAGCGTTTGGAGACGTGTGGGAACGAGGGCTCTGCGGTCAGACCTGCTGACCGGTGACCGAGGTGAGTGCGCGGGGCGCTGGAGTATGGGGTGCCCCGGACGGAGCTCGGGGAGGATGGCGGGCCGCGGGGCGCTGCGGCGAGGGGCGCGGGACGGCTGTGGAGCGGCAGGTGCGCGCCGCGGGCTCGGCGGGTCCTGCCGTCGCTCCGGGGTTCCAGGCAGCAGCTCCGCTGCGGCCCAAGACACAGGACCGCCTACCGGGATGCTGGGGACCCTGCGCTCGCGCAGCCCAGCTTCCCCGCAGCCCCGTGGGGGAGGGCTCTGGAACCTGGGCCCGCGGGCGGCAGCCGGAGTGGGGCCTCCGGCCGGTAGGAGGGGTCCGGTCTGCTCGCCAACGGAGGCTGCGCCTTATCCTGCGGGCCGGGGCTTGGGGCTGCGTCTTATCCTGCGGGCCGGGGCTTGGGGCTGCGTCTCTGTACCCCCGGCCACCCAGGTCCTCTTCTGCACGGAGGCTGGGACGGCCCCGAGTTTATCTTTAATATCAGCACAGGACGTGCAGAAGGGAAAAGCCTGGAACCCATTATCCCTGGATGTGGGGGAGGTGGGGCCGTCCAGGGACTTCTGGTTTAAGTGTTCCCGCATTTTAGGTCTTTTCTCATGAGGATAATCTTCCTACGCTGAGCACAGAGCCCAGGTGTGCAGCTCCGCGAGGTTTTACACGGGTCTACGCCTGTGTAACCACCGCCGGTCAGGACACAGCGCATCTCCATTCCCCCAGAGGGCTCTCCACTGTCCCTTACAGTTGACACCCCGCAGGTAGCCACCATCATGCCGATTTTACTTCCCCCAACCTACTGTAAAGGGACTCGCAGTGCGTCCTCTTGCATCTGGTTTCTTTCTCAGAACAGCGTGTGCGAGTTTCGTCCACACTGTTCTCTGCAGCTGTTATCCCGTCTTCTTTGCTGGGGAGCAGTTTTATGGAGATGTCACAGTTGGGTCATCCACGTTCCTATTTATGGGCGTTGGGCCACTTTCAGCTCCTGGCGCCCAGGAAGAAATCTGCTGCGAACATTCTCTCTCTCTCTCTCTCTCTCTCTCTCTCTGGACATATGCACAAATGGAGGGGGGAATTCTGGAAGAGAGACAAGCGCGCATTCAGCTTTAGGGAAAGGGCCCCATTGTCTCCTAAGTGGCTGCCAGTTCCCGTTCCCTGCAGCTGGAATTGAGTCCCGGTCCTCCCCGCCCCCAACACTTGGTGTCCCCCTGTCAGTGGTTTTCACTTCCTCTCCCTCATGACCTTTGACAGGGAGCGTCTTTTCCTGGGCTTTTTGGCCTTTGGGTATCCTGTTTCGAGAAGGTCCTGTTCAAATCCCATCTCCCCACCGCCCAAACGAGTTGTTAGTCTGTACTGATTTGTACTTTTTTCATATGTTTTGGTTCCTGGTTCTTTGGTGTCTGTCTTTTGGTCGTTCTTTTCCCAGCCCACAGTTTACATGTTTCCTCCCTCAGTTTACTTCTTCATTTTGGTGAAGTCCACTTAACTGGTCCCGTCTTCTATTGTAAGTATTTTCTGTTCCTCTTTGAGGAGCCTGCCCACCCAAGGCCACGCGGATATGCTCCTGTTTCTTCCTGAACGTGGCTGGAGGCTCCTTAGCCCAGTCCTCACAGGCCCACAGTCCATCGTGAATCACTTCTGTGTATGCAGGGAGGTGGGGATGAAGCCTCGTTTCCCCGTGTGGGCACATGGAGAGGGCTTCCCCACACGTATTGTCCTATTTGAACCCGTAAAGTCAGCAGATACCACTTTTGCCATATGAGCAGGACATATTTTTAAAACGTACGAGACACATAAATTGGGAGAAAGGACTGGGTGAGCGAGGACCCTGCTCGTCCACAGATGAGAAAGGAAGGCCTGGGGCGGTCTCTCCACTCCGCTCAGTCCACTGCCCATCCCACCCCTGGGGGTTGCCTGCTGTGCTCTGGTTTTCAGAAAAGCCCAGTCAACCCCAGAGGCCTTTGGACTTGCACTGAGGCCCAGGGTGGGGACTGCTGGGCACGTACTGGGGGCAGCTGGCCCAGGTGGTTCTCTGGTCCCCCTGGGGAGCTGGGAATTGAGGCAGTGTTCTAGAATTCTGAACGGAGAGCGCCCTAGGTGAGCGCCATCCCCCTGCCGCCCCCCAGTGGGAATTGTGCCTTTGCCTGGTCTCGAGGGAGTGGGAGGGGGCTTGTCTGTATCTTTAATGGGCATCTTCTCCTGCAGGACAAGCTTTTGCCCACAGATGCCCCGGCCCCATCCACAGACGCAGCACGCCCCAGCCCTAAGCCCAGAGTGAGGCGGCAGAAATGGCCCTGAGCCCAGAGCCTGCCACCGGTGTCCCTGTGCTGGCTACGATGGGCAGCCCTGTGCCCGAGCTGCCTGGTGGCCCCAACGCATCCCTCAACAGCTCGTGGGCCAGCCCGATGGAGCCCAGCTCCCTGGAAGACCTGGTAGCCACGGGGGCCATTGGGCTGGTACTCTTGGTCATGGGAGCGGTGGGCGTGGTGGGCAACCTGTACACCCTGGTGGTTGTGTGCCGCTTCCTGCGTGCCTCGGCCTCCATGCACGTCTACGTCGTCAGCCTGGCCCTGGCCGACCTGCTGTACCTGCTCAGCATCCCTTTCATCGTGGCCACCTATGTCACCAGGGAGTGGCACTTCGGCGATGTGGGCTGCCGCGTCCTCTTCAGCCTGGACCTCCTGACGCTGCACGCCAGCATCTTCACCCTGACCATCATGAGCAGTGAGCGCTACGCTGCGGTGCTCCGGCCGCTGGACACTGCGCAGCGCTCGAAGGGCTACCGCAAGCTGCTGGTGCTGGGCACCTGGCTGCTGGCGCTGCTGCTGGCGTTGCCCATGATGCTGGCCATCCGGCTGGTGCACAGGGGCCCCAAGCGCCTGTGCCTGCCGGCCTGGGGCCCGGGCGCCCACCGCGCCTACCTGGGGCTGCTGTTCGGCACCAGCATCGTCGGGCCCGGCGTGGTCATCGGGCTGCTGTACCTGCGCCTGGCGCGGGCCTACTGGCTGGCCCAGAGGACCTCCTTCCCGCAGACACGGCGGCTGCCCAACCCCCGCGTGTTCTACCTCATCCTGACCATCGTGCTGCTCTTCTGGGCCTGCTTCCTGCCCTTCTGGCTGTGGCAGCTGCTGGCCCAGTACCACAGGGCCCAGCCGCTCACGCCCCGTGCTGCTCGCATCGTCAACTACCTGACCACCTGCCTCACCTATGGCAACTCCTGCGTCAACCCCTTCCTCTACACACTGCTCACCAGGAATTTCCGCGAGTACCGCCAGCGCCAGCGCCAGCGCGCACGTGTCCCAGCCCTTCCGCGGTGCCATGCCCGCTTCCAGCACCACTCCGGCCAATCACTGTCCTCCGGCAGCCAGCAGGCCACAGGGCCCATCAGCCTGCCCCAGGAGGCCCCTGGGGGGGCCTGCGTCTGAGCGTTCGGCCTCCAGTTGGGTGCTGGGGTGGTCTGAGAGTGGCTGAAGTTCTGCGGGGAGGGGCCCCAAAGTCTAGGACACTCCCTGGAACCCCTCTCAGCTCCCTGTGCTCAGGCCTCTTCCAGAAAGTTTCCAGCTCTCCCTCTCCTGTGGCTCATTTCAGCTCAGTCAGCCCAGCAGCTTCCTCATATGCCCAGAAGCCCCCAGCCCATCTGTGAGCTTCCACGGGAGGCTCAGGGCCACAGCCAGCTGCTGAAACCACGGTGAGTCGTCTTCACCAGCCACAGCAGTGGACTTGAGCATCTGGCCAGCGCCCAGCTTGCTTCGTGGCAGACACACAGCTCCTGCACGGGACCCTCTCCTGGCTGGTGCGTGGCCTCTGTGGAACCTACTCCATTCCTCCCGGCTCTGTCCCAATAAACTCTGAGCTCTGATCCCTGTCCTGCCTCAGCCATGGGGACGGGGTTGCAAGGGGGGGGCCCACATCCTTTGGGGTCCAGGAAGACCTCCTGGGATATCCCTTCACAGCTCTCAGAGGAGCCTGTCGGTCTGGCTGGGGAGGGTGCACGTCTCCCTTTGAGGCCTTTGCTGGTGGCTGCTCTGACCATCCTGACACCGTGGGGGGTGCGGTCCGGCCTGAGTCCTGGCAGTGAGGCAGGGAACAGCCACCCCAACCTGCTCAGGGAGGAGGGGGCAGCCGGGAGTCACTCCACGGCAGGGACACAGCACCCACACTGAAACCAGGAGGGGGAACTCTCCCATTTGCAACTCACCTGCTTCTGCCTCCTCAGGCCTGTGGGTTCATCTGGTGCCTCCTGGGGACGCTGAGGCCACTGGCTTTGCCCACAGAGAGCCCACACAGGCCGGCCCTGCCCATCTGGGGGAATGAGCAAGCGTGCAGCAGGCAGAGGGAACAGCAGGGGAGGTGTAGGAGCAGGAGGGGCAGGTGGGGCACCCAGTCTGAGATGGGCGGGGGCAGGGCAGCACTCACACACCTCCCCTCCCCCATCTTAGCCCGGATGGTGCCAGTATCTTCCCAAGGTTCCTCCTAACCCTGGTGGGTTCCACCCCAATGCACTGTCCCAGGGGCAGTGTACACTCGTGTACACTCACACTCAGCCACGTGGACACCCCGCAGGTTCCACTGCCCACAGCCCCCTCCCCCCACCCCTGCACCCAGAGCCACTCTGTCAAGGCCAGGAAGGCACCTGTGGAGGCCTGGTCTCACTTAAGACCCTCAGTCTTTGGCCCGACAGGCACAGTGCCCAGCCCTCTGGCCTCACCAGCCTCCCTCCCCGCAGTAGCCAGGCTGGGTCCTGCCCCCAGCAGAGCCCCTCTCTGTCCCTCGGGCTTTGAGGCTGCTGAGGGGCTGGCACAGGAGGAAGGGAGGTCTGGGCTGGCAGGAGCTGAGCTGAAGGGGCCGGAGCAGGGCGGGCTGGACGGTAGAGGGCCTCAGGTGGACGAACTGAACTCCGTCTCAGCACGGCAGACAGTGACAGCTTTACTGAGGCATCTGGGAAACCTGGTTTTGCTCTTAAACCCTTCAGCTGAGCAGATGAGGCCGCTCTCCACGTTACGGGAACTGCCTGCTTTGCTTGAAGTCAGCTGACTGGATGTCCATCCACGTGGTGGCGTGGGCCAGCCCATGATTCCTTTCCATAGCTGGACACTCACTGTCCTGTGAGCACATGGGTTATGGGCATCTGAGCTGCTCCCACCTCGTCCCTGATACGGACGGAGCTGCTGTGAGCATGTGTGTCCGTGTGGACGTGTCTGGGAGACCCCTCAGTGGGAGGGTGGCGTCTATGCCCTGCAGGGGCAGCCTGGGGCTGCCTGCCCCCCCCCCCGCACCCCTACCCCCTGCAGTGTGTGCAGTTCCTGGTCCACCTCCTCCCCCTTATAATAAAGGAGCAGCTGTTCTGGGTAAACTTTGTGACAGCGACCGTCTCAGTCACACGTCTACAAGTCTGGGGACTGTGGGCCTTCCTCAGGCTGGCTGAGGTTGGTGCCAGGACAGAGCTGCCTGCAGGCTAGGGAGGGGAAGCACTAGGCCCCTCACCCTGTGATGCGCCCCCCCCCGTCCCCTCCCCCCGCCCCACTGGCCTTCCTGCGGGAAGCGTGCCCTTGAAGAGCCCTCACCAGACCGGCACAGCCCTCTGAGGCTGAGAAGGCACTGACCACCCCCATCCCTGTTCCTGGGACGGCACTGACCACCCCCATCCCTGTCCCTGGGACGGCACTGACCACCCCCATCCTGTCCCTGGGACGACACTGACCACCCCCATCCCTGTCCCTGGGACGACACTGACCAGGTCCTTCCCTTCTCACAAGCCTGGAGGCCTCACTAAGGGTGACCCCCCTCCTGGGCATTGGGGCCTAGTGCAGGTGTGTGAAAAGGGAGAAGGCAGGGGAGGAGAGGGGAGGGGAGGGAAGGGGGAAGGGGAGAGGCAGCCACAGCACTGGATACCATGAGCTGAGAGGACCTTGTCTGGCTCCAGCCCCGGCCTCCAGGGCAGTGGGGTCAGCAGCAGAGAGCGGAGGGCCATCTGCTGTCTGATGGATGGAGGCAGAATGAGACCAGGGTGATGGATGAGGTTTCTCGGCATTTAAGTGTTCACCAACACCAGGTCCTGCCAATGGAGAAGCAACACACGGAGGCCTGGATGAGCCCACGGGCGGCCGCGCGTCCTGCTCGTGAAGCGCCACGGCCCTGGCCTCGGGACCCTGTGCCATCCATCATGGGTGCTTTTGGCTCCTGGGTCTCTGGAAGCTTCCAGGACAGGTTTCCTTGGGCTCTACTGACCCCTCCACTTGCCACTCCCACCTTGGTGGGGGGTCTCTGTCCAGCCCTCCCTCAAAGTGCCTGTGCTCTGGGGCCACAGGGTTGGGGGAGAGGAGGGGTAAAATCCTTCAGTTCACCTACAAAAACAGTGATGACCGTAGTCAGGATGGAGGCGCCAGCATGGCTTCTCTGAGGTGGTCAAACGTCCCCTGAGCTTGGGCTCAGAAACAAGCCTGCTGGGCAACAGAACCAGGTGTCTGGGCTGGATGGAAAGGCACTGCCCCAGGGAGTCTCCAAGCAGAGTGAAATCCAGGTGGAATTTTATATGTAAATGTGACTCATGAAATCACAAGAGTGAAAAGAAAGCACAGTGAATATGTTTCTAACATAAGGCATGAGAAGGCTCTGAAACATGACCTACAGCCCGGATCCCTCAAGGAAGAGACTGCTAACATTTGGCGACATAAGCCATTTAAAATTCCGATGCAGAAGACAACAGCAACCTCCTCAAGCACAAAGCTGGCATCTCCTATGCAGAGGCACGTAAACATGCAAC
This sequence comes from Rhinolophus sinicus, assembly GCF_057876585.1. Classification (NCBI taxonomy): domain Eukaryota; kingdom Metazoa; phylum Chordata; class Mammalia; order Chiroptera; family Rhinolophidae; genus Rhinolophus; species Rhinolophus sinicus. Next base: position 57,430,218 of record NC_142512.1, read on the forward strand.
TCTTGGCCAGCACCCCCACTTGTAGGGTTTTGTCCTGAATCAAAAAGTCCGATGTGGATAGAGTTATGTACAGACTTACCTTCAGCATTACTTTAAAAGTAGGAGACACCACGGAATGTCAGATAGAGTATAACGTCATGCGACACAGGACTTCGTTTGAGAACAAGAATGGCTGCATGCTGAAAGGCCGTTAATGGGATAGATCTGAGGATATTGGTAAATGAGGGAAAACAATGCAAAACTATAATGTTATCCCAAGGGTTATTTAAAACGTGTGTGTGTGTGTGTGTGTGTGAATGCATGTATAGCTCTGGTGTGTGTGCATGTGTGCATGTGTTTATGAAAGCTTCACAGAGATGCTTGGAAATGTCAACATTGTCCCATGTCACAAGGACAGGGATCCAAAGAGGCAGGAGGATGGCTGGCCGGGCTGCCCCCTGCATCCCGGCCACAGACGTGGCTGCTGTAAGCAGCGGGACACACATCTGAAAGGCTGACTCTGCTCCATTGTTTCATAAATTTGGACTTTGGTCCGTGACTCCCTTGTAGCTGGGTGAATGGTGACAGTGGCCCCTGCTGGGTGGGGGCAGGGAGCTCCTCAGGAAGACCGCGGGCAGCAGAGAAGCAGGACCGGGACTGGCCAGGACTGGGTGCCCAGCTGCATCAGGAGAGGGGCCAAGTGCCAGGCCTGGGCCCTTCCCCCTGCCCCATCCCTCCAGCCCTTCCCCAGCTCAGCTCCCAGAGCAAAACCAGGGAGCTGGATGGTGTTGGGTTGGGCTGTGGGCCCCTGGGAACAGGACAGTGGGGTGCTGGCACCAGCAGGGAATGGGCAGACAGACTGTGCCCCTCGGCTAGGGACATGCTGCCTTTTCCTATTTTGTCTTCCTGGAGGTGGTAGAAATGGAAGGCGGGGAAGAGCCCAGAAGCCAGGAATTCACAGCTAAACCTGAAGTTTCCGTCCCAGGAGTCGTCCAGGATGAGAGCCTGGTGGCCGGTGATGATTTTAGCAGTCGCAGGGCACATTCCTGCCCCGCAGGCCGGTCAGTCTTGCTGGGTTTGGCTGCTGACCACTGCAGAGCAGTGGAGGTGGACACCACGCCCTCCAGGCCGGGCCACAGGACCCAGGAGCGGGCGTAGCCTGTGTGAGTCTGTGGGTCCCCAGCAGGGGGGCAGCAGAGCCCAGCTTGCTGCCCGAGGACTCCAGAATATGTGTCACCAGGCTGCACCCAGGGCTGCTGCCCTTTGTGTCAGTTGTGTCAACAAAGAAATACCCACACACACCCCTCCCCCAGTTCCCTTTACATGGAATATTTTCAGGAAATCATTCTTGGGAAATGAACTGCTCCCACTGCTGCTTGCCCTGGGGCTCTGCCTAAGACTGTCCTCACTCCACATGGAGCTTCCGTGGGGTGGGTGACCACTGTGACACTCCTTGTGCCGTGAAATGCGGCTCTGCCCGGAGGGTGGCCTGAGCTGTGTGCAGAGACCTGAACTCTTACCTGAGTCCACAGCTGTGCACGCCCAGTGGACAAGCAGTCCTGACCCAGGTCGCCTGGAGGGCCGCTGTGGAGGGCAGGACACTGGGGCTCCCCCACCCCAGAAAGCTCGCAGGAGCTTACCCCCAAGCGGTCAGGCACCTTCCTCACACCCCCACCAGGCGCGAGAAAGAGGTGAGCTCAGCCTGCAGTAGGAGGTGGGAGCCCCCATTCCCGTGTCAGGGGGAGGCAGGCGGCCAGAGTCTAGCCAGGGCCCCCTCCCCCCATCCCGTGCACCTACAAACCACCAAACTGGGAATCCAGGAGCCCCACGCCACGCACAGAGGCAGGTTTTTCCATTGGAATTCCAGACAGATGACACTTCCGAGCAGGAAGCCAGGCTGCCAATGGCCGACAGCCAGGAGCTCCAGACTCCAGCCTTTTCCACACCAGCCAAGTGTCCAGCCCCATGCCAGGGACGGTGGCCAGTGCTCCTGAGACCAGGCCAGCCCCACAGCTGCCCGGGGCAGGCCTGTAGGCTGGACTGCTCTGCCCTGCCACCTTCCCCAGCCCTGGAGCATGGAGTGAGGCTGGGTGGGCGGGATGGTAAATGGGCTCAGACAGGGGTGGCCGGTGGCCTGGGGGGTCTGGTCTAGAGCTCAGGCCCTCCCTGCCCTCCCTCCATGTCCCTATTTTCTATTTCCTCGTCCCCAAGGCGGCCCCTAGGCAAGCACGACACTGGGTCATCATTCATTATGTTCTTATTCCTGTTTCAAAGCTGAGGGCGAGGCTTGGAGAGGTCACCCAGGCCACAGGGCACCTGCAGGAAGGGGTCGGGTGGGGAGCGCCCCCCAGCCCAGTGGGTCCTGCCACCCTCACCCTTTGTGGGTTCAGGCCCCTGTAGCATGATTGAAAGTCCAGAGCCCGTGTCTCACCCCAAAACTATGTGTCAGTGTGAAATGCCGACAAATACAAGGGCGTTGCCCGTCTCGCTGGCCGCTGCCCTGGGCCAAGCCCTCCCTGGGGCCCAGTGGGGGCCTGACTGGGGAGGGAAGAAGGGCACTTGTTTCTGCCCTTGACCGCCTCAAACCCCATACCCTCCCCCTCCTTCATGCTGCTCCCTCCCCCTCCTGCCCCTCCTCCCAGGGCATGGCTGCTAGGCAGAGCTGAGATGGAAAAAATGTGCCCCACTGCAGTGCCAGTCCCAAGACCTGGCTGGGAGGTGGTTCTTGGGGTGGGTGATTTTAGGGGTGAGGGAGGTGCTGAAGGAGCGAGATGAGGGTGGGAAGAGGGCTGAGCTGACAGCAGTGTTGGGGCGCCAGCTGGGGTCTCTTGGTGGTCCTGACTTGGGCTGAGGGGTCTGGGCTCCTATCTGGGGGGGGGCGTGTCAAAGCCCCCCCCGAACAGGCTTGTCTGAGCCAACCCCACCCCCACCCTGCCGTGGCCTCATGGAGACTGGTACACAGAGGATGGCCCACGGTGTCCCCCCACCTCATGTCTGTCCCCCTCATTCCTGCAGCCCTCACAGGTAAGGGGGGTGTCTTGGCTGTGCAGGCGTGGGTGGGGAGGGCAGGAGATATAAACATGTGGCCACTTTCTCCTTGGGATGAAGTCTGGGTCCAGGAACCCACCCTAGGTGTGTGGAGACTCTGGAAGGGGGCCACCCTCCTCCCCTCTTCCTCCCCTCCTCTCCTCTCCCTCCTCCCCTCCGCTCTCCCCCTCCTCTTCCTCTCTGCCTACTGGAGTTCTCCAGGAATGGGGCCGTCTTGAACCCCCTCCCCAGCTCTCTGTGCTTTATCCAGGGGCTGGACAACCCAGGATGGCCAGCGGGGGCAGGGAGCTCGAGCTGGGTACCAGGCCAGCTGTGTGACCACAGCAAGATCCCAAGACCCCACCTGGCATGTCCATGGGGAGGGGGGTGGTAGCCATGACCCCCACACTGCAGGCTGGGAGAGGTGCCCTGTGCAGCCAGCGGCATTCTCAGGAATGGGGGAACCCTGCACTCCCAGCCACATTGGGATCTGCTTGGAATCAAAGGTGTTGAGATGGAAGGAAGGTCAAGGGGGGGCCTTGAGATCTACTGGGGATGAGCTCAGGCCCCTGACCGGGTCACCTAGCCACAGACACCCCCTGCACTCTGGGGGGCACATCTGCTGGCTGGCGGGGGAGGTCACAGGCAGGCCGGCTTAGGAACAATCCTAGGGACTCTGGGAGGCTGCGGGAGCCCTTCCTGGGGGTGGTTGGGGTGCAAAGGGAGTTCAGGGCTGGCAATGGGCCCTAAATCAAGGTAAGAAACTCTAGCATTGGTCCAAAGACCCCAAAATGGGATTCGACGAGCAAGTGACAATGTTCTGTGTTGCCCCTGGCTGCCAGGGGCCTGGGCCTGAAGTTTAATTGATGTTTAGTTTCTTGGCCTCAATCTGCTATTTCTGTTTCATCTGTGTCACTGCTCTGTCTCCTGATTACACACTCAGTTTGGGGAATAAACCTTGCTGCCCCCACTGTACTTGTCAGCACAGAGGGCTGCCCGGGGCACCTGCCAGGTGGTGAGTGGGGCTTGGTTTCTGGAAGAAACCCCCATCGCTGGTGTCTGAGGTCCTTGGGTGTGGGGCGTCGGTCCCCAGAGCCACCTGCTCACGGGCACCTTCTCCACAGGTGTCATGGTTGCTGCTTCTGCTTCCTGAGTATCCAGCTTCTGGCCCCATGTAACCAGCACCCCAGAGTAAACACGCAGGCACCTGGGAGATGAAAAGCTGGTTCCCTTCATTTACTCACAGATGAAAAACGATCAAAACATTAGCAAATCGAAATCCCGGTGATTCCTAAGGCACCTTGTTCAAAGGGGCGGGCCAGAGGGCGGGGCCTGCAGCCAGGCTACGTGAAGGCTGGGTCTGCGATGCCGTGGTCGGGGTTGCAGGAGAAGGCGATGGTGACGGCATAGCGTGTGCCCCAGTGGACCTTCTCCACGCGGTGCAGGTTCTCGGACCCCGAGGTGAAGAAGGACACCCGGCCTGGGAGAGGAGGAGAGGGACAAACCACGTGTGTGACAAACCACAAACCAGGCGGACAGAGATGGAGGAGGCAGCACGAGGTTGCAGGGGGCACTGAGCTCGTTGTGGGGGGTGGCGACTCAGGGATGAGGGTGCCCGCGAGCCCTGTGCCCTCTTCACAAGCCACGTGCCCACCCCAAGCCCACCTCCTAGCAGCCGGCCAGCACTGGTGACTCACGTGACAGGGTGAAGGGCACACAGACCCAGGACACATACATCAACTGTGCTCAGTTAATGAGCTGCCCCCACCCACGTTGTCTCAGAGAAATGTGCTTCCTGGCTCTGCATTCTCTTCAGTAACAACTAACTGGGCGTCCTCAATGCGGGTTTTTGCTTGGCAGCTAAGTAACCAAAACTATGAAAGCATCTCAGTTTTGAACCCTACGTGTGTTTCTCCTCTTGGACAAGGGTCCCTGGATGCCTCCCGAAAGCATGTGACATAGGACATCAGGCCTCAGCACCAGAAGCTTCTCTGGTCCATTAAATTGTTGGAACCCACAAGACGTCAACTTGAAACAAATGTCCCTGGGGGCACCGCCTGGGCTGTCTGAACCCTGCAGGGTCCACAGGAAGGTCCAGCCCTCAGCGCCCAGCTCTGCGAGACAGGAGTGTTTGTTGCCCTGGGTCCCCAGTGGGCAGCACACGATAACTGTGCTTTAGGGTGGGCCTTCCATGAAACAAACTTCTACTCGAGCGTTTCCTGGGCTTAATGCGCCTCAGGCCCTGGGGCCCTGCTGTCCCCGCCCCACTTGGGCTCGCATTCCCACAGGCTCCAGAGCTCTGGGCAGCATGACCATGCTGTGCTGGGGACAGCAGGGGTCCGGGACCACCAGGTCCAGGGAAGCTGGTCCCAGGGCTCAGTGCCATCACCAGTATTGTTAGGTCAGGGGCATTAAGTCACCTTAAGCTGCCCAGTTCCCTTGGGCAGGAGCCACCCGCACACCTGGGGCGGGGCAGGCTCTGTGACAGCAGTGACCGAGGACATGCCCACCTCACCCTCTGACCAGTGGGCCCCTGGGTGTCTCGGGCCAGTGTCTGGATCCAAGCGAATGCTGGGTGGCTGACACACAGGGGCCTCCATGAATGCAACCCCCTCCCCGGAACCTGCGGTGCGCCCTACCGGCTCTGGGCTCCACCGTCTTGTTGGCGCCCTCCTCCATGAACACGAAGCGCCCGCCGCCGAAGTCGTCCAGGTAGTCAGACAGGTACAGCAGCGAGGTGTAGTCAAAAGAGCCGTAGGTCACCTGGGAGCGAAGGGGCGTCAGCACTCGAGCTCGGGGCTTGTGCAGCAGGAGCCCACACACGCGTCTGCCCTACACTGTGGGCGCCATGAGCCCTGCCGCTCCGCCTCCCCAGCCTCATGGCGACCTCCCTGCACCCACTGTCACCTGCTGCTGGGGACTCCGGCGCAGCCCCAGGCCCAGGCAGCACGGGCGGGACCCATGGCGACAAGTCCACGCTGTGGTGCCTCCTGGACGGTGCCACGCCCACTAACCCACAAGGGCAACCCCAGCTTTTGTTTCAATTGTGGGAAATACGCATCCGTGCAGTTTACACTTTCACCCCGTTCGAGCGCACAGCTCAGCGGCATTCAGTGCACTCACACGGTGGTGCGGCCGTCACCCCATCACCTCCAGACCCTCTCACCTTCCCAAACTGACCTCCATCCCCACTGAACACTGACCCATCCCCGTCCCCCGCCCTGGGCGCCCACCGTCTGTCTCAGTGACCCAATTGCTCCAGGGACCTCCCATCAGTGGATCCCTGGCATCTGTGCTTTTGTGTCAGGCCCTCTTCGCGTGGACGTTCTTTTGGGAAAGTGTGAGCGGTCAGAGCAGAGGACGGGCATGAGGTCTGAGTGTGGACCCTCTGCCGCTCGACCCCTGGACCCGGGCAAAGGAACGTCAACAGGGACGGCCGTCACTCGTTTCCTGAGAACCTCTTGCCGTGGCAGAAACCGCAGGACACGCTCCTGGAATGTCAGCAGTGCCTGTGCAGGCTCTGCAGGGAGGCCGGGGTGCCACATGGGGACATGGTTTGCAACACGAGACTTGGAATGTTTGGTTTAAATCCTCCGTTAGACTGAAGAGGACTCGATGGTGAGTGACAGGCAGAGGTGTTTCCTTCCCCAGGGTCACAGAGTGCACTCGCACAAGCCAGCGTCTGGTTAACAAAAGATGTTAGTGACGTGCTTTTTCACACTGAGACCACGGTGGAGTGTGATGTCCAGGAGTCCTGATCATACACTTTCCAGCCTGATGAACTCCTCAGTGAGCACGTCTGGGTACGAGACGGGGAATCACGAGGTTCCGAGGACCAAACGTCCGAAGTTCCCCATCCCCATCCTATTGCGGTCCCAAACGCCCACCTCGGAGCTGCTGGGTTAGACATCTAGACTGTTCGATGGTTTTACTGACACCTGTAGGTAGGCAGCAGGGACGTGGGCCACAGAAGACCCGGACGACTGTCATGTGACACATTTGATCAAGGCTCAAGAGGTCCAAAAGCCCCTTTGCCCCTAACTGGCTATCACTCCCCTGTCACCATGACAACAGTCCCTCCTGACAGGAGATGGGCTGACCAGCAGGGAGGGGCAGCACGCCTGCCACGGTGACGAGACCCAACGTCATCTTCTCGTGAACTCGGTACTGTGCTGTGCCGTGCCGCCTGTGGGGCTGGACTGTGCCTCCATACTGGGCTCGGCTCCACACCCCCACCAACCCCCCATCTCGGGGCCCCTTGCCGGCATCAGTTCACCAAATAAACACCAAAGTGACAGGGACCTGCGAACTGCCCAGCAGCGCTTCTCCAGTCGCCCTAGCAGTGAGCTGCCTGCCCATCAACACCTGTGTGAGTTGCATGGACGTGAGACCAGGTGCTACAGAGCGGGCCAGAGCCTGACCCTCTCCTACCCGCCCACACCACGCACTGCAAAGGAGCCCCGAAACCACATGAAAGCCACCGAGCTGGGGAGGAGGTGTCAGAGGCCAGTCTTCGCAGCGCGGGTGACGGGTGGTAAAGGCCGTGGGGCTCGGCCGGGGTCGTATCTGTTCCTGACTGTGGGTGGTGGCAAGATAACTTCCTGGGCGAGGAACAGACGCCTGCTCCCTGAGTCCCCTTGTGCCTGAAGACGTCTCCTTGGCTGGACACTGTCCTGTGTCCTGAGGATTGCTGCCTGGCCTCCTGGGTTGCAGCACGGCTCAGACATCTGAGGCCGCTCAGCCTGTCACTGCTGACTCACTCTTTCTGCCTGCAGTTTCTTCCTCACCTCTGGTCCGGTAACTGGCCAGGTTACGCTCAGTGCTGCTCTCTTGACCCGCTTCTGCCTGGAGTGTGGACGGCTCCTCCTCCTTCCTACAAGGACTCCTTTGGGCTCCATCCCACACCTGTGCTGGCCAGGCCTGTCTGTCCCCACACATCTGGGGCGGCGCAGGCTAAACGCTAACCCCTAAATGCTGTAAAACCTTGACTCTTCCTCAGCAATGTCTACGTCTGTCTTTCACCGAAGGTCTCACCTGGTGCCCTAATGAAATTGTGGTCTGGGCAATGGTGACCAACAGAGCAGTGGCCTCTGGAGCCATGAGGCAGAGGCAGACGGGACTCAGTCACACATGGACCAGGGTCATGCCTGAACGCACTGAAGGGCAACAAACGAAACTGACGCCTCTCGGCACGGAGCTGGGCATCCCCGCGCTCCCAACCTGAATCTGACCCAGCCCCAGAGCCCCGCGGGCCCGGGCACGCCACTAGCCACGTGTGGCCACTTCAGTTTCCTTTACTAGACATTGGGTTCTGCAGTTCCGCTGACCCGGCCACTAGCCACGTGTGGCCGTCCCTGTCCAGCTCAGGTGGTCGGGTGCTGACTTCCGAGTGAGGCCAATCTGTCAGCTTCTGTCAGACCTGCTCCCGTCTCTCTCTTTTCCACTTTGCTTCCTGTTGTTCTTGTGCCCAGAGACATGGGTATATCCTGGGTCACACGAGCGCCCCGTAGTGGCGGGGGTGACTGCCCACAGCCCTCAGAACCCCCGCAGCACATCTCCCTGAAGCCCCTGGCACCACGCCGGTCAGTGGTTGTGCTGACAGGGCTCCAACGAGACTGACGGAGAACACCGGTCAGTGTGGCTGTGTCAGCACAATGGGAAATCCGCGAGGTCCGCAGAATGGCAGCCAGAGGTCTGCCCGAGAAAAGGTGCCAAGTGGGGAGAGGGAGGGCCTCCAGGGGACGTAGCCGCGAGCACGGCCACTGCGGTGGGGACACGTGGCGAAGCTTGCAGCTCAGAGGACTCTGCTGTGGGTGGGACAGGCAGCCAAGGACGGCGGCTGGCCAGGTGCTCCCTGTCCTCACGCGCCTGTCCCGGTGTTTTCTTGCCACCATCACACGAGACAGGTTTTATTTCCCGGCCCGCATGACCCAGACGTAGGGCACTCCCGAAACGCCAGACAGGAAGACGCCTACAGCCCTAAATATGTGAACGCTGCGTAGATGCTTGCCAACCCCGCCAGCGCCGAGCTGGGGCAGCCGCGGTCGGGTGCCAGGTGCCGCGGCCCTGCCCAGCGTGCCGAGAGCCTCACCTTGTCCACGTGGGCGTGCCAGTACTCGTCGTGGGCCGTCCGGGCTTCCGTGCTGTTGATGCGGGAGAAAAACGTGGGCTTCGTCAGGTACAGCGAGGACGCGCTGATCCCAAAGGCCTGGGCAATGGCCAGCTGGACCCTCTGCCGCACGTCCCTGCAGAGGACACGTGTCACTGGGAGCAGCACAGCCTCGGAGGAGAACTCTCCGTGGGTCGCACTGTGCCCACACAGGGCTACATGGCCTGGAGGAAGGTGGAAAGGCGGGCACACACACAGCACCCACACACGTGTGACAGGATGTGATGGACACGACCAGAAACCCGGGAACCAGTTCCTTGTAGGAATGAGCACAGCACCAAGCCCGGAGCGGGGCAGTGTCCGTGGGGACACACAGGAGCCGTGGTGGGCGCGGAGAGGCCCTCTGCACATGGCCCACACGTTCCTGTGCAGCGTAGGGAGGCCTGGAGGACCCCGCCCTGGACTGAGGGCGACACTGTACACCATCAGGGGTGGGGGACACAGCAGAGTGTGGTGCCCCTGGAAACAGCCCCTGCCTGCCTGTGGTGAAGCCCTAAAACCATGTGCCGAAATCCAAAAAGCACTGGTTAACCCTCTGAAGTGCATGTCACCAGCCAAAGGGCACCCCCACCGAGGCTGGGGAGCTGGTCAGTGTACGTCCAGGAGCAGGGTCCCGCCAACACCAGGACCATTTCCGTCCGGATCCTTTTGTGGGACTCTTATGGCACAGAATCCAGCTTTTTCTGGATGGTGCCAGAGGCAAAATCACCAAATTGCTTCTTGTTTTTTTTAAAATCAGTGGCGCTTTGTCAGCTGAATGTCAGAGAGAATGTGAGGTCTGATGAGCAGAAGCCGGGTCTGTATAAACTGCCCTTTGTGGGCAGCCTGGTGCCAGACCTTCAGGGGTGGTCATTGTAACGGAAACCGACAACCAGGAGGGCCGAGCTTGCTGACTTTCCGGATGGAATGTTAAGTTAGCTTCGCTCTCACAAGCTGCCCTTGCAGGACACTGCGGCTGGACGTCGGCCCTGCCTGGAGAGGGCAGCACGCAGCCCCGTCCCTCCCGCCCTCCACTGCTGGCCTCCGTCTCCTCCTTACCGGTATAACTGGAAGTCCTCTTCTGAAAAAATGTTTTCTATTTTATCCCCAAAGTATCTGTGAAAATGTAAGGAGCATTTACAAGTGTAACATTTTATTAATTTTCCCTTCAAATTCAGTCTTTCCTCCAGCTGACCCGCAAGTTCTTGAAAATCGGCAGGTCCTGTATGTCGGAGCTGACCTGTTTCTACAACGATAACTATGTGACAAACGGGAGGGAGGGAGAGGGAGGTCAGAACTGCCTGGTAGGATGAGGGTCAGTGACGTTTACCAAGGCTGCAGAGTTTAAGCTTCTCCTGGCCTCTCACAGGAGCCCGCCTGCCTCCCACCTCTCCCTGCTGCCCCTGGGCCCCGTCCCTCGGCTTACGGCAGGTCCCAGCTCCCCAGAAGCCCCAATGTAGGACTAGACTGTTCCCTGAAGCTTGGTGAACAAGCATCCTGCCCTCTGAGAAAGGCCACACCTTCTGGTCCTCGCTGGGCCTCGTCCCTGCGGCAAACGTCGCAGTTTACTCAAAACGTGAAGCCTCTTGGATGCAACACCCACGAGCCTCACTGCGGCGTCGCGGCTAGGGAACACACAGAGCCACACGCTCACGTCACACCACTGGGGTCACCGCCCTTCGGGCTTCTCACCTGTACAGGTTCACAAAGTGCTTCCCAACAGACAGGGCACCCGAGTGCAAGTCCAAGATGGACGCCTGCAAAAGATGTTTGCAGAGCAGCGCGTGAGGGCTGCACGGCCGTGACAGGAGCGCTACCAGCTGCTGGCGAAACACAGGAGACCAAGGTCTGTCCACACACACCCTGAGTCAGGGAGACGGCACCACCGCTGGGGTTTAAGAATGTTGGACCCGGGTTTGTGCAGGACGGGTCCTGGTCTCTGCTGCCTAGAGAGGAAACTCTTGCCTAATTCTAAAACAGCCCAGACACCGTCCCTCCAGATACATCAGCGAACCATGAGTCTCCCCCCACCCCCGCTGCAGCTTTGTTGATATAAAACCAATGTGCAACCATCTGCTTGTGTTGAAATGTACAGTTCGGTAAGTTTTGACACCAGAATACACCAGAAGAACCACCATCACCATCAAAGAAATAAACACATCTATCACCCCTAAATTACCTCGCACCCCTGTGTGACACCCCTCCTGCCTCTCTCCACCCACTCCTCCCATCTCCAGGCCCTGATGTGCTTTCTGCCATAATAGACTGATTTACATTTTCTAGAATTTTAGGTAAGTAGAATCGTGAGGGATGCACTCCATTTTGAGCTGGCTCTTTTCACTCAGCATAATCTGTTATCAGTTGTCGTTGAGAGCACCCCAGTTTGGGTGACCCAGTTTGTTTGTCCGTCCATTCACCTGTAGCTGGCCGGGGCTCTCAGAAATCAAGCTGGTGGGCACGTCTGTCCAGACACTTGCATTCCCTTGGGCAAGCGCCATGGAGTGGTGTTTCTGGGTGACAACTTCTTAATGAATCACCAAAGTGTTTTCTTACTGCTGCCCACGCTGCCCCACGCCCGGGAGGGGAAGTGGCAGCCAGTCTGGGGAACGATTGTGCCTTTCCTCATCGGTGCTGCGACCAGCCCAGGGGTTCATTAGACCATAATCTGGGCTCTAAAAATATTAACTGAGCTTAAAGGAATCAAACCTGGTCAGCTTGCTGCACGACAACTTCCCGAGTAAATGCTGAGCAAAGAGTAAACTTCAGTCCACACACAAATAGTGTTTAATAAAATTTCCCCCTGAACTGAACTAAACTGAAATAAAAGGAGCAGCTTAATTTTCAGAACTCAAAAGACTTTGCAGAATAAAATAAAGTGATGTCGATAATCACAGAAATTGTTACAAATTGCAGCAAAGTCTGTAAATTAATCTTCCTCGGAGCTTCAGCATGTAGACGGGTTCAGGGCCACCTGGTGACTATAATTCAGGGATCGCCAAGCTACGCAGAGAAGAAATGTTCCCACAGCTCCACACCTGGGAGGAGATCCGTGTTCCGAAAACCACACAGGAACTCAAACCAGCAGGAGGCGCTCACAGGACAGGACGCCCACAGGCCCCCCAGGAAGCGATGAGCTGCCCTGGGCCTCAGTTTCCTGCAGCTGCTGTAACAAACGGCCACAAACCAGGGGCTTACAACAACAGGAATTCATCCTCTCACACTCTGGAGGCCAGAAGTCCGAGATCAGGGCATTGCAGAGCCACGCTCCCTCCAGAGGCCCCACGGGAGGGTCCTTCATTGGATCTTGTGGCTTCTGGTGGCCCCAGGCATCCCTGGCTGGTGGCTGCATCTCTGCCCCTGTCGTCACATGGCTTCTGTCTCCTCTCTGTGTCTTCTCCTCTTCTATCTCAAATCTCCCTCTCCTTCCTCTTACAACGACACCTGTCATTGGACTCAGGGCCCATCCAGGTAATCCAGGGTGATCGCATCTCGAGACCCTTAGCTTAATGACATCTGCAAAGACCCTTTTCCTCAATAAGGCACCATTCAAAGGTCCTCGGCGGATGCATCAGTGTGGACACTGTGCCGTCTCCCACAGTGGATGACAGTGCCCACATGGGGCCTGGAGGCCTCTGGCGGGGAGGGGGAGGCTCCACCACGCATGCTGGTCACTGTTTCCCACAGCCCCTCCCGTTTGCAGGCTGTCACCCCCCTCACTCGCTCTGCCTGCCCCGCCCCTGCCCCAGCCTGCCCTTGCCCTGCGGTCTGCAATGCAGATGTGATCGGAAGCAGGGGCTGTGATGCGCCTGCAGGAGAGGGGAACTCTCACAGCCTCGGAGCAGCTGTGGTTGGTGCCGCAGGGTCCCAGGGCCCGTTCACGCCTGTGGTGGGGACACCCGAGGGCCTGAATATCAAAGTTAAAGGGGTAAGAAGAAAACTAAAGCAGACACTATGTACAACTCACCCCTCCATCAGATCCGCCCAGGGAGAGCCCCTTCTCCGCTATGCTGTGGGGAAGATAATTTTAAGTCAGATTTAGTGATTGTCTTACCTACGATACATCTAGGCAAATACCAATCACATGATTGGTGCAATGTTAACAGACTGTTTAATATTCGTGTTATAAGCCCGTGTCTACACCACAAGACCCAACTTCCAAAGCTCAGTGAGTGAACAGCAACATTTTGTCACCTTGCTGACAACTCACGACACAGTTCAGGACCAACTAAAGACCTCCGTCTTTAGTATCCAGACCCAGTGCCACTCTGAATAGCTGAACTGCTCCCTGTGGGTCCTGGTTGCCACAGGCTGGGGGCGGTCTCTGGAACCACTACCTCAGGAGGCCAAGCTGGACCTGACAAGACCACCCAATCCTGAAGACGCAGGCGCTTCCAGTGTCTTGAACAGAGGCTTTGCAGTGCCTGGCAACTGCCCAGGGGGTGGGGGGGTCAATCCCTGACACCATCGAGCCTGCTCAACGTGCCCCACAATGCTGTCTGGAAATGGGGAGCCTCTGCCTTGAGACTCTGCCTGGCACATGGCAGATGTCGGCAGTGTCTGCGGTAACTTGAGGGCCAGAGGCCAACCCTCCCTCATGACGCTCACCTCCAAAGACTTTGTGTCTGAACAGCTTGTTGGAAAATCTAAGCTTTAAGATCTGGTTTTTAACACCTGAACAAGGAAGTCTGGGTAAGACTAAGACTTCCTGCCCAGGTGAGTCACTGGTAGTGGGCCAAAAGGCTAATCCCCAACCGGTCCTGGAACCAGTTCTGGAGGTGGAACTATTACCATGTTTCCCCGAAAATAAGACTGGTTATGTTAATTTTTGCTCCAAAACATGCATTAGGGCTTATGTTCAGGGGATGTCATCCTGAAAAAATCATGCTAGGGCTTATTTTCCAGTTAGGCCTTATTTTCGGGGAAACACAGTACCTAGTGACCCCCAGCTGTGGGCGACCATGCTGCCTACATAGGTGCCCACTGCGCCTCCCCCAGGAGCTGATGGGGCAGCAACCCCCACCGCTGATTTCCTGAATGGTCAGAACCCCTTCCCCTGGAGAAGGCCTGGCCTCTAGAAGATTCTGTCAGCAACCACATCATGGAAGGCAATGACCTTTCTTCCTGGAAATTAGAAAAATGTACCCTTGCCCTTGGAAGCACACAAGGAAATTCTTATGTAGTGCTAAATGAATTCTTCAAATCATCTTTTTAGTGGTAATTCTCTGCCTCCCACCCCCCAGCCCCATGTTTCCTGCTCATTTGGGACAGAAGCTCAGAGAAGCCTCACACCTGCGAATCCGCCGGGCTTCGTCCCTGGTGATGACAGCATCGGTGACGCCCCGGCCACACTTGGTAGGGGAGCAGCCTGGAGAGAGAGGAGCGAGGATGAGACGCGAAGCCCGGGCTGAACCCCGACAAGGCTGCGCGTGTGTTGAAGACTCATCCGTGGGCGGCCCTCCCCAGGGACAACGGGGTTTTGTGGGATGGGGCCTTGCCTTCCACAGCATTTGGGGCGCCCGATTTGGCAAATAAAATACGGACCCCAGCTAGATCTGAGTTTCAGATGTCAGATAAGCAAGGCTGACTTTTCAGTCCGCGTGAGCCCCACGCAGGACACATCACCATGGCACTGGGCGGGCGCCTGTACCAGGCCGTCACTTGGGAGGCTCCTGGCACCCCACCCACTGCAGGTCCAGCTTGAGAGCCCCCATCAGAAAGTCCCTGCTGGACGACCAAAGTTGTGCTTGCAATTCTCCTCACTGTCCTACCCCAAGGTCCCAAGACTCCTTCCACCAAAGTGCTCACCACCTCTCCACCCTGGGCTCCCTCTGCCGCTCTGCGCGGGGCCTGCAGCGGCTCAGATGGGCGTAGGCCAGGTGGGGTGGACGGGGCCAGGTGCGGCAGACAAGCCCAGTGGGGCGGATGGGGCCAGGCAGGGCAGAGCATCAGAGACAAGGCGCTCAGTAAGCTCCTTGTGTTTGGCAGGAAGGGCAAGTTAGCTCCTTGCATTAGATGGGCCATGGGACACGTCCTAGCCAGTGAGATGGAGCCTTGAGGCACTCTCGGGTCATGTGGGGCTGGCTGGCCGTTAGCTTTCCACCCCTCTGCCCCTCTTCCTGCCTGGAATGTGAGCCTGGTGCTTGGAGATAGAGTGAGTACCTGGGAACACATGAGCCACACACTGCGTGTGTGCTGAGGGACGCAGTCCCACATGGGCTCTGAGGGTGCTGGACTGGCTTGGGGGCCTTCTCTGGGCCGTGTCATGTGGGAAAGTAAACGGTACTTGGGGGCCATTGCACGATGGGTGCCTCATTTCTGTGGGGTAAATACAATCCTACTGAGAGTCTTTTTTAAGTTAAAACACAAAGCCAGATACATGCTTTTTACAAGGGTTATGTCTTAAACATGACAACACAGAAAGGTGGACAGTAAAGACAAACTCAATGACAACCAAAAGTCTGAGAGTGCCGTCTACCCCCAACAAGCTATAGGACAAGAAGGTCGGGGGGAAACGAGGGCAAGCTCATGATAAAAGGAACAATTCCACCAGGAAGATACAGGTGCGGCCGAGAGTGCCCAATGCCATCACGTCAAGGACATAACACAGCCCACACAGGAAGCCCAGCCAGGAGCAGCGGCAGGTGTGGTCATGTGCAGGTTCTAACACGTCTGTCAGTGACCGCTGGACGGAAGGACCGAAACCCACAAGGAATAGTGGGTTTGCACACGTGAGCTTGGATTAGAAGTATACAGAGCTCTGCATGCAATGTTAGAAAACACATTTTTCAGGTACACGTGAGACATTAACAAAAACACATTAGGCCATAAAGAAAGTCTGAACCAATATCACAGGATCTCTAGCTACAATGTAATTAGGTTAGAAATCAATTTTTAGCTGAGCCAGCAGTGGGTGGCTGGTTTGCTCAGTGGTTAGCGTGCAGTGCTCATAACACCAAGGTTGCCGGTTCGATTCCTACATGGGCCAGTGAGCTGCGCCCTCCAGAACTAGGTTGAAGGCAATGACTTGACATTGAGCTGATGGGTCCTGGAAAAAACACAGTTCCCCAATATTCCTCATTAAAAATAAAAAAAAAGAAATAGATATTAAAATTAAGTCTCAATGAGGAAAAATTATTTTAAAAAATAATCAATTTTTAAAAAAGAACCAGAACCCCAGGAATTCTGAAATTTTAAAATCCAGCAGCAACACAGCGTGTTCAGCATGGATAAGGGCCAAGAGCATGATCTGGGTGAAAAAGTGAGCTGTGAGCGGTTGAGTGTCAGCGCACATACATGTGTGCACTCCGCAAACACACAGTGACACATCACATGCAGACACACACCTTTGGGTGGGCAGGGAGTAGCCTCATAGGAGCCCTGCGCCAACCGGAAGCCCCTCCAGCAGAAGAGCCCTTTCTTGCTTCTATGCCCCAAGACAGAGCTGAGGATGGGAAGTCCAGAGGCTTCAAACTACACTCCAGCTATCGTTTTCTATTGTGGTAAAACACACATAACACGACACTTACCGCTTTACCCACTTTTAAGAGCACAGCTCAGTGGCTCTAAGCACACTCACTGTTGAGCAGCCATCACCATCACCATCTCCAGAGTTTTCCATCTTCCCAAACTGATACCCCATATGCATTAAACGCTAACTCCCCCATTCCAACTGTTTTTAATATTAATAAATTATTAAATGGGTAGGAAGGAAACTTCTCTTCACCTCTAACCACTGAAAAATATTTTCTTGAACGCTGGGACTTCAGCGGGAAAAGCTGCCTACGTACGACAGAGCATCCAACCGCAGACCAGTCCTGGCCGCTGAGAGGCCGGGCCAAGCCAACTGCATTCTTCCCGTTAAACCCAGTCCTGAGCAGCACAACAGCGCCCCTTGGTGGCAGGACTTGGCAACCTCTTCTTGGTTCAAGTTCAAAGCGTTGCTCTGAATCAAAAAATAAACTGAATTCTGCCTGTAAAACTCAGTCGCTCAGGCTAGGTTTTTCAAATTGAGAAAGCATCCAGGCAGTAAGGAACGTGCCAGAAAATGCAGCAGCCAGAGATGGCCTGAGGGCGAGGGGTCTCACGTGGCCTCGGCGCCAGCCCTTCAGAGGGGTGTGCGCTCTCCAGGGTGCTGAACGCCGCTGGGCCTGCAGACGCTGCGCCTCTGGGCTTCTCTGGGCAAAACCAGGCAGCCCCTAACCAGGCTGCTGACCACGCCCTCCTCCTGTGGGGGCCAGGACGGCACACCCGACCACGTGCCTCGTAGTGACGTTCATTGTTGCAACATTTTCTGCAGCGATAAAACTCTAAGACACTCCACAGCCGATGCCTTTTCTGGTTTCAACTTTCCCATTCCTCCCTTTCCAACTGTTACATCCTCCAGACAAACCGTCACCTCCATCAGACAGCGCCCGCTGCGTGGGGCACCTCAGTGAAAAGCCAGCCACAGCCGTGGCAGTGCCCAGAGGGCCTGCCCTGTGTAGAACCTGAACACCTGCACTTCCCGACCCAGGTGTGGGCTAACCAACCTGGGGGAGGGGCAAAGTCACCTGCCACATCTTCCACCACTTCCAACCTGATCCCACCAACTCACTGCAGCAGCAGACGTGCATGTTAAATGCGCTGCACTGGAGACACACGTGCTGCTCTTTCCTGCATCCCCACCGCCCCGCCCACGTACCTTCAAACCTTCGGTGGCTGTCATAGTCTTCAGAGCAGGGCACCTCGATGAACCTGCCAGGCAGGACCTCGCTGCGGTGAGCCAGGACCTCAGTGACGCCGTCATCACCCCCCAGACTGCCCCAGAGCAGGAGGGCAGCAAGTGTGGCACTGGCCCCCAGGAGAGCGGCGCTCGGCCACTTCCTCCATGGCTCCCGCGATGCCCGGACACTCTTCAGGCTGAGAACAGAAAGCACAACTGCCATCACCCAAACGCACTGCGTGAGTAGAGAAGGCAGAGGCCATGCCCACTGCTGCTTACAGCCTTAAGCTATCCGTACACTAATTGTCATCCGAGCTCTCAATCCATCCAGAGGCACCTGCCAGGTGGGAAGATGCGGTGGGGGACACGCCCCCCATCAGACCAGGCGGGGCTCACTGCACCCCTTGCAGACAATAATAGGGGCTGCCCATGGAGAACCTGTTTCAGGAGTCCTACCAGAATCTGTCACTATTCACATTGCCGGCATCTGGAAATGACTGCTCCAACCCCACACCTGTGCCCTCAGCATGGGAATGCATGCGCGCACACACACACACACACCATGAACTAAATTAGGTGTGAGTCAAACCCACTTGATTAAAACTGCAAGCCAGCCAGAGAGAGAATGTAAGTGCAACAGAAATGATCCACAAGTAAGATGCTGTCTACACAACCCAGGGTCACTGTGTGGCTCACACTGCATGTGCTGGAGCTGCACGCATGTCTGTGTGCATGTATGTGTCTCTCTGTGTGTTAATGTAGTATGTACCCATCCATGCACATGTCTGTCTGTACATTATGTATGTTTGTGCCTGTGTGTAACCGAGCAGCTGTGCGCTCTGTTGTCTAGGAGATTTGGTGGCTGCAGGGCTTGAAGGACTGGCAGAAAATGAGGAAAGAGATCAGGGCATGCCTTCATGGAGGTGAACCTTGCTCCCTCAAGTACATAATTAATCTTGGAAAAGCCAGGAGGCTGCCTTCTATTTTTATGTCTCTCAACACCTCGCACGGCTATATAAATATTAATAATTCCAATTGAATAAGTCCTAAGGTGGGCACGGCAGGCAGACCATGTTGGGTGGACACATGATCATTTTAAACAGGGATCATAGATGCCTGGGGCGTCTGCTCACCCTCAAAGACCCCCATCCCTAGAACTGCTATCCAACCTCCAGCCCACCTGGCCTAGCTGATTAGACTGGAGTGGACACCTGACCCAACAGGCCCATCATTTCTTTCCCCTGAGAATTTGGATCGGGCAGGGAGACTGCCAGCCCTTCTCAGCAGAAGGTGGCTGAAGCCTTGACCTGCAGCGGCAGAACTGTAGGCAAGGACACTGCTAAGACAGAGGGACGGCACGGAGGGGGAGGCGCAGAGGAGGACAAGGGCGAAAGAAACAGCCTCTTGGGCCAGATCTAGAGGTGGGACTCCCCTGGAGTCTCCTCGAAATAAGCACCCTTGTTTGGGGTAAGCTGCCAAAACAGAAGGAGGCTGCTTCTTCAGGTCTTGGAGCAAGGTCCATGGCTCCTGGGGCAAGCATCACAACACGCTGATTTGTCCTGCAGTGATTAAAATACACTCTGGTTCTCAAAGCTTTAGCAAAATCCCCTGGAAGGCTACATGATGAGACGGTCTCTTATTCATTCTTCGGGCCATCCAACTGGGAGCCCTCATGTTGGAGGACACACGGGGGACTGGGTGATGGGGGCCTCGGAGGGGGCCACTCCGGGAGGCCCGCACACAACCACTGGGGTAGGGCAGTCAGGAAGGTTTCGGGCGGGGAGCCCCCCTTCCAGCCCGGACCCCCTAGACACGCCGCCACCGGCTTCTAGCCCCTGCTGGTTACGTGGTCGCCAGCGGGGGGCGGGATTCTTCAGGCCCCGCCCAACAGGCCACACCCACACGACGGCCCCGCCCACACGACGCCCCTCCCCTCAGCTCGGGCCACTCCCACCTCTCGGCCCTTGCAGCCTCTGAGCTTCCGCCCTCCCGCACTGCCCGGTACCTGCTCGGGCGCCGGCGCTCGGTCGCCCCGCTGCCCTCGTGCGCCTTGGGTGCGCCCCTGCGCTGAGGCGCCATCGGGCCAGCCGCAGTGGAGCCAGACGGAACGCAGGAGCCGCCCCGAGCCCGGGACGAACGCCTGGAGAGGTGGTGCGAGGCTGGCGCGGCCGGGGACGCGGAGCGACGCGCTCGGCCGTCGACCGCGGGGCTGACCGCCAGGCCCGAGCAATCGCTGGCCGAGCGCCGAGCGCGGCGGACCCGAGCGCGGACCTGGACGCACAGCCGCATCGCGCCTCGCCGGGCCCAAGTTCCCTCCCCTCCTCCATTCTCCCGGTACCCGCAGACCTGGGAGCGTCGGTCTGTGGCGCGCCCTCGCCCCGCCCTGCGTCCTCCCCGGGTCTCCAAGCCCTTCTCTTGGGGCCGGGGCGTCTCCCAGCTCTTCTTTGGGGTCTCCGCGCCCCACTCCTGGGGTCTCCGCGTCCTCCTCCCGGGGTCTCCACATCCTCTCCCGGGTTCTCCGAGCCCTTCACTGGGGTCCTGGCGCTCCCCTGGGGTTTCGCGAGGGCGAAAGGAGCCTCTGCCCGCTTACGACTCTCCCTTTCTCCACTAGGAAGAAGTGCCGAAGAGGTTTTTGTCGTGTGACTTCACAAAAAAAGTGAGATGTCAGGCTCCTCACCGTTTAAGATGCGCCTTGTTCATTTGGACCTTAAAGGAGCCCCGCCAAGGGTCTCATACCTCGCGGAGGTGGGAGATGCCTTTTCTCTCCGGGGAACCACCTTTGCGTTGAGTTTGGCCTTTCACGTTGTGAACGCTGTTCTGTGGAAGTGTGTGCTTAAAACTCAAGCACGGGGTCTGGGATGGGTCACGATGGTGGCAGTAGCATAGATGAAATTTCCCCCAACTCCCCTCACAGAGCAGACAGCAACCAGGATAGGAAAGGAAAATGAGAAAGGACAAAAGAAACCCACAACCTCTTCATTGTGGACTGAATTGTGTCCCCCAAAATGTTACGTTCAAGTCCTGGCCCCTCCTACCACGCATGGGACCCGTTTGGAAGTAGGATCTTTGTAGACATCATTGGCATGAGATGAGGTCATGCGTGTCCTTGTGTTATACAGTCAATGATTGTTATTATCGATGTACAGTCAGTTACTGATTACTCATTTTATGAAGTAGGCACAGTTGATTTTTCAGTCCCAAGCTGGTGTGTCCTTCCATCTAGCACATGTCAGAATGTCCCAGCTTCTTGGGGAAAGAAAACTTTGACAATAATGTCAACAAGAATGTCACAAGTCGTATGAAACCTGCGAGGGCCCTCACCTGGACACGGGCTGCTGTTTGAAGCATCTGCAGGAAGCCCTTCCTTTAATGCTCACAGTGTGCACTTTGTCACCTTGGCTGTGACGGCAGACTGGAGGAAAGTCTCAGCTTTGTGTACAGTAGACATGACCTGGTCCTAAAAATCCTTGAGGACAAGAATTCACATCCTTTGAAATAAAGATGGAGCAGTGGGGGAGGGCTGGGGAGGAGCCGTGTGAGGGAGCTGGGACCTGCCCTGCCTCTATCACCTTTCATCTGCCTCGTTCTGGGCACTCACCACCAACCCTCATCCTGGGCACTTCCCGCCAACCCTCCAGAGCCCTGTCGGTCTCCCAGTTCCTGGTGTTCTAGAAAGCTCCTGTGTGCTGCATCTCCGCCGGAAGAGGCTGCTCTGTGACTGGAGTGGGCTGTCCCCGCTGGCCCAGCTAAGCCACCAGTCACTTTAGAGGCAGCCCTGCTTCACAGTATGTGGTTCCCCCACCCCGTCAGATGAACATGTCACTACGTTAGTTTGATTTGGTATAACACAGAGTATACAATTCCAGGTTAAAAGTTCAGAGGGAGAATACGAATACCAACTACAATCCATGTCCGTAGCTAAAAAGAGTCCACATGCTGCATATGTGTGACTTCCCGTTCAAGTAGTCATTTCTTCCTGACACCTCTCTTTTCCCCCAGGTTTTTCCTCTATTCCATGCCCTGGGCGCAAACGGCCTCCTCATTGAGTATGAAGACATGTTTCCCTACGAGGGCCACCTGAGGATGCTGAGGGCCCAGTACGCATACAGGTACCTGTGCTGCCCTGTGAGAGAAGGTGGGGTGTGAGGGCCATGGCGGCCTGGGCGTGCCAGTGGCCAGGGGGATTGGACAAGGGTGGGACAATCCTCTTCTGTCTTTAAATGCATGTTTAATTATAAAAACAAAACATGTTCACTGAAGAGTTTGGAAACGTTTAAGAGATAACAAGCTTGGGCTATAGGTCCCACAAAGGGGAGCGGCGGACCTGGTTGTGGGTAGATGTGGAGAGTGGAGAGAGCCCCATGCCAGGGCCATGCAGGGGCAGGACGGCTCAGCCATGGTCACAGCAGGCTCTTTGTGGGAAGTGAATATTAAAGGGAGAGTCTGGGCGTCAGTGAAGTCGGATGGTGGGCCCAGTTTCTGGTAAAATGACTTCAGCCTGCTGTAGTGTTTGGATAAGAATAGCTGGTAAAAAGCAAACCGTTATTTGAGGTCAGAACAGCATTATTTCCCCAAATTGTAGAGCCGGAGTGTCTCTGAAACCTTTAGAATATCTGTTGAGTTTTCCCGAGTTAGTGTTTATCCAGGAGAGTCTCCCAGGAGCCTGACAAGAAGGGGTTAGGGAGCATGAACGGGGTCGGTGGTGTGAACGGAGCTGCGGTGTGAACAGGAACAGGAACTGATATGAGTGAGATCTATTGTGAACGGAGCTGGTGTGAGCCTCTCTGGGTGATCTTTGTCTCTGCAGCCCCTCTGAAATCAAAGAGATCCTGCATCTGGCCACATTGAACGAGCTAGAGGTTGTTCCCTTGGTACAGACATTCGGACACATGGAGGTGAGTGGGAGGAACGGGAGTCATCTGGTGCCCAGGTGTGGGGTTCGGGGGGGGGGGGCGACAGGCAGGAAGCAGCTTGCTCCTGAAAGCCCCTGCCCTGCGAACAGCTGGAGTGCAGAGCTGTGGTCAGAGCCCCCTCTGTCCGGGCATGGAGGGTGAGCCTGGGGGATGTGTGACGCCACCGGAGTCTGGGGGGCCTGGCTATTTGCTTTTTAACTTGTATGCATCAAAGTATTACTGTGCAGCGTCAAGGAAAGAGAACATGCTCTGTTGTCTGTGTCCTTTCCTCACTTAATACCGGAAACATTTCCCCACGCTGCTGTGTGATCTGCAGCAGTGTTTTTCACGACTGTAGCAAACAGTGGGACGCAAACTAAGCACAACACTGAATGAATAGCTCCCAGGTTCCATTTCTCCTCTAATGAGTCACCTGTTGGATCTACTGACAGCCCTTCCCCACGTCATCACTCACGTGTGGTGCCAAAGCTGTCTTCACTTCAGGTACGCGCTCGCGTTCTGGAGCGTGTCTTCTGGGGTTCTGTCCCATAACCAGCCCCCCAGTTTTCCTGGTTGACTCTCCCTGCGGTACTCTCTGGGTTCTCATCACTTTCCACCGCAGGGGACCACGTTCCCCTGCACAGCATCTCTCCTGAGGCCTCTGGTGTCCTCTGAGTCACTAAATCCAGCAGCAGGTTTTGTCATCTCTTACTTTCCTCTCAGAGGCTTTTGGCATCACTGACAACTCCCTCCTCTGGAACCCCACGCTTCCTGGTCCCCCTACTCTGTCTGTGCCTCGGCACCCATGAGCTGTGTACCGTCCTGAAGCTGCCACTGACTTGGCGGTCCCCACAGCCCCTCCTGAGGCCCCCTCTTTCACTTGATGCCCTTTCTCTGGACAGTGCCATTTCTGCTCCTGCTTTCCCTTCCTGTCCTCATGACTCCCAGATGCTCGTCTCCAAGGGCCCCTTCCAGACGTGGAGGGGCTGACCATCCCCACCAGCCCCCGACACCTGTTGCATTTTTAGCCCCTTGGCAGGACCTGCTGCTTTTGCTTCTCCGTGTCCCGGCTCAGCATTGCCTCCGTCCCACTGTCACCCTCCTGTCTGAACACCACCTCACCTGGCCGACTGTTAACCATCGTAACGGGTCTCCTGGGGTCACTGTGCCCCTCCTTTCCTCCACTGCAGCCGGTCTGATTGTCTCAAAGTACAGCCCCATCACCCCACACTCCCCCCTCACTTACGTGGCCTTATTCTGCTCTTAGAGTGGTAGTGCTTCCTGGGCACACATAACAAAGGACCACAAAACCAGGTGGCTTCAAACTGTAGAAATTTGTTCTCAGTTGTGGAGGCCAGAAGTCCAAAATCCAGGTCTCAGCAGAGTTGCTGCCTCTGGAGGAAGACATTTCCGTGGGTTCATTTGTCACGACTATACCCTTTTGCTGAAATAACTGTTCAAGTGTTTTTCCCATTTTATTTTCTGAACTGTTGAGGTTTAAAGTTTTTTGTATATCCTGGATACAAGTCTTCTGTTAGATATGATTTGCAAATATTCTCTCTGAGTCTGCAGTTTGTCTTTTCATTCTCTTAGTGTATTTCAAAGGGCGAAAGTCTTTCATTTTGATGAATTCTGTTTATCAGTTTTTCTTTATTGAATCATAGTTTTGATTTTGGTGTCATTTCTAAGGACTCTTTGCCCATCACCTGGTTCTGAAGATTCTTCTTTTCTTCTAAAGTTTTACACTGGCACATTTTCCGCTTAGACTTAACCATTTCAATTTTGTGTAAGGTGTGAGGTTTAGGTTGAGGTTTATGTGTTTTGCGTATAGTATATAACCACTTTGCTAAACCGTTTTTTGAAAAGACTATCTTTTGTTTGAAATTTTGGAGTTTGGAACTGCCTTTTCATCTTTGTCAAAAATCAGTTGACCGTATTTGTGAGGGTCTATTTCTAGACTCTATTCTGTTCCATTGATCGAGGCATTATCCCTTTGTCAGTACCACGTTATCTTGATTATTATAGCTTTAAAATCACGTGGTGAGATTTCTCCAACTTTATTCTTTTGTTTCAGAATTGTTTTGGCTATTTTAGTTCCTTTGCCTCTCCATGTTTATTTTAGAGTCAGTTTGTCTGTATATCTACAAGAAACCTTGCTGGGATTTTGACTGAAATTCTGTTAAAATTATAAATCAATTTGGGGGGTATTACCTCTTTACTATGTTGACATTTCCAGTCCATGAACATGGTATGTCAGCCATTAATTGTTTTATTCCCCTAAGTTTTGTCTTTTTCTCCCTGATGCTTTCAAGATTTCCTGTTTGGGTTTGCCTTTTGGCAGTTTGGTTACAATGTGTTATGGTAGAGGTGAGTTTCTTTGCATTTACCCTGCTGTGGGTTTGTTGAGCTTCTTGGAGCTGGTCTTTTTGATCACTTTTGTGACGTTTTGGGCTATTTCTTCAAGTGTTTTTTCCGCCCTCTCCTCTCCTTCAGGAACCCCCTTGGCATATACGTTGTTATGCTTGATGTTGTCCTATGGGTCCCTGATTTCTGTCCACTTCACCTTTTCTCTCTGTTATTCAAGTTGAGTAATTTCTGTTGATCTGTTGTCCAAATCACTGACTTTTTTGACATTTCAAATCTGGTGCTGAGCCCATTAAATGGATTTCTCATTTCCATTATTGTAAATAGTTTCTTTTAACTCTGGGAACATTCGTAACAGTTTATTTGAAATTACTGTCGGATAAATCCAACATCAGGGCTCACTTAGCATCAGTTTCTAGCAATTTTTTTTTTTTTTTGCCCTGAGTCTGGGTTTCATGTTCCATTTTATTTGCACGTTGCATAATTTTTTTTTGGTTGAAAACTGGATGTTTCAGATTATAACAGATCTGACTTTTTCCCCTGCAGGTGGTTGTAAATTGCCTGGGTTTAATCTGCAGGGTCTCTCTTTCCTGCTATGTGTGTCCACTGATGCCTCTGCTAGTTTTTTTTTGGATTTTATTGGGGAAGGGGAACAGGACTTTATTGGGGAACAGTGTGTACTTCCAGGCCTTTTTTCCAAGTCAAGTTGTTGTCCTTTCGATCTTAGTTGTGGAGGGCGCAGCTCAGCTCCAGGAGTCGAGGAATTGAACTGGCAACCTTGGGGTTGAGAGCCTGTGCGCCAACAAACTGAGCCATCCGGCGAGGCAGCTCAGCTCAAGGTGCCGTGTTCAATCTTAGTTGCAGGGGGCGGAACCCTCCATCCCTTGCAGGACTCCAGGAGTTGAACTGGCAATCTTGTGGTTGAGAGCTCACTTGAGACTCATGTGGGAATCGAACCAGCAGTTTTCGGAGTTAGGAGCATGGAGCTCTAACCGCCTGAGCCACCGGGCCGGCCCGCCTCTGCTAGATTTTTATTCTTATTTTTAGCCTGGCTTCCTAGGGCTCACCCCTCTGACTTCACAGCGTTTGGGCAGCGGTTGTACTTAAGCCTGTAAGGTTCCACCCTGTGCCTTGGGGGCTAGGGGAGGGCATTCTGAGTTCAGCCGAGGCTACTTCCCACCCAGCCTTCTTAGGTGTGTAGTCCCCAGTCAGCTGCCCTGTGGGCGACCCCGCGTTTCCAGAGTCACTTACATCTCTGGCTGCTGGCGGTGCCCCCCAATGGGGACCACAGAGTTTGGGTGTGTTTGCTGCTTTTACTGACGGTGCCCGAGGGGGTACCACAGCCAGCCCTGAGTGGGGAGGGAAGCAGCCTAGGCACGGAGCTGCGGAATCTGTTCTTACTCAGGTACAGCAGTCTTGCCTGAACCCACGTTTCCCAATTTGCTGTCCACCTTTGGGCGACTTCCAGAGCCCCGAAGAGGTTGTTTTTGACAAACGGTTCTGGTTCTGTTTTGTTCAGAGGATTTGCCGTCCTCTTCATGCCACTACCGTCCTCTTCATGGGCGGGCAAGCAGCCCGCCCAGCCGTCAAATCTGAATGTGAATGGACCTGATCTAATGTGTTTTCTCACCAGGCCCAGTTAGAATTGGAAGGACAAAGAAGGGCTGTGATGAAGCCGCTGGGCCTCCTGGGCTCTGCTTCTTGTCAGCACCACCCAGGGCCACCTCTCACACTGCCACACACGCCCTCTGTGGTGACTTTGAGCAGGTGTCGGAGTTTAAACCAAGACTCGGCCGGTCACGACTCAAAGGCCGGAGCCAGGAACGCAGGCTTCCTTCGCAGCCGTCCCCTGCTGCAAGGAGCTTGGCACGAGCTTCTCTCCCCAGTGTCACTGAGTTCCCTCATGTCATCTCTCTGCAGTTTGTGCTGAAGCACGAGGCTCTCGCTCACCTCCGAGAAGTGGCATTTTTCCCCAACACCCTGAACCCCCACGAGGCGGAGTCCCTGGCACTGGTCGGAGCCATGCTAGACCAGGTCATGGAGCTGCATCCGGGTGCCCGGTGGCTCCATGTCGGATGTGACGAGGTGGGTGCCTCTATCGCCTCTTGTGCAGCAGCTCCTTGCTTTCACTTCAGGGTCGTCATCTCCCACCTCACGGCTTCTTTTAAACAGAAAAATAGTCCACGTGCCGAAGGATAAAGGAGGACTGGCCAAGGAGGTGATCCCCAGTGAGGGCACTGGTGCTGCTGACCGTGACCTTGCCAGGCAGACCTGCAAGTGCAGCAGGCACAGCCGCCAGGAGGCACCAGTGGTCAGGAGTGGGAGTGGCTGGGCCCGAGATGGCTGTGCCGCTCACACCCGGCAGCAGGGGGCCAGATCATGCTGCCAGGGCTGGCAGCGGTGCGAGTTTGTGCCGGTTACTTTCTCCACCTAAAGACACAGTTCTGGGTGGTGGGAGAAAGGAAGTGTTCCTCGGGGGCCATGGAGCACTGGCAGTGCAAGGTGGTCCCTGGGGTGCCGGGGGCCGTGCCCCACACCTCGCCTTCTGCTTTACTGCTCGAGAAGCATGGACAGAGCCCGGGCAGGACGATGCTGAGCTGGCCACCGAGCGTGGTTGGACCTGAGCTAGGATGGTGGTTTGCAGATGTTTTAGCGCCAGGAGCTGATTTTTTTCTTCAAAGTAAATCTTTTTGGGGGTAGTAAAATACGCATAACATAAAATTTACCATTGTAACCATTTTAAAGTGTACGATTCGGTGACTTCTAAGTACATTTAGCATGTTTTGCAGCCACCGCCATCTAATTCAGGACCTTTTATCCCCTAAAAGGAAACCCCACAACCCTCAAGCAGCCACTGCCGTCTCTGCCCCCAGCCCCTGGAAACCCCTTGTTTCCTTCATGTTTGTGGATTTGCCTCTTCTCCACGTTCCATAAATGGAATTCTACAGCATGTGGCCTTTTGTGTCTGGCTTCTCTCACTGAGAATGTGCTTCGCGCGTTTCTGTGGCTGAGTAACACTCCAGCCCATGTACAGACCGCGTGTTCCTGCTGGTAGACATCGGAGCTATTTCTGCCCCTGGATGCTGTGAAAGGAAATCTCGAGTGGAAGGTTAGGTCTCAGTGAAGAAGGCAGGGTCACCCTCCACTGCCACCTCCTCACATGCAGCCGGCCCTGCGGTGCTCTCAGGCCACGGCATGAACCCCTGGTCACTCCCGAGTGTGTCCACGGCTAAGGACCAGCCATCCGAAGGCAAAGCCCTCCTGAGTCGTCCTTCCTTCCAGGTGTATTACCTTGGAGAGGGCGAGGCCTCGCGGCAGTGGCTGCAGCAGGAGCAGAACACCAAAGCCAGACTGTGCCTGTCCCACGTGAAGGCGGTGGCCAGCCACGTGCTGGCCCGGCACCCTGCCACGAAGCCCCTGGTGTGGGACGACATGCTGCGGGACATCCCTGAGGACCAGCTCTCAGGTCAGCCCCACGGGGAGGGCTTCCGGGTGCCGCGGGGAAGGGAGCGGCGCTGCCTCCAAGCACACCCCACCCCCCAAGTAGAAACTGTCGTCAAGCTGCCGTAAGTCTGCTGTTAAGTCACCCCGAAACTTTGAGTCCAGTGCCGTGAGAACCACTTAAAGTTTCTCTGTGAAGGCGCCGTTGCCCTAAAAGGTGCAGTTGAGTGTTGCCCGAGTACTGAAGTGAACGACAGCAGCCACGAGGCCCAAGCCTGGGCCATCAGGAAGGGTGACATGCAGGGGAAGGGTCCTCATGGACATGGCCTTGACCATGTCCAGTGCTTCCAGCAGCCTCGGCCCCGCTCAGCTGGAGGCTGGACCTGTTGGGGCCGTGGCTGAGGTTCGCTGAGGAAAGCAGTGGCCTCCCCGGCCCCGCGCTCGCCCTGCCTGAGGCTTTGGGATGAGTCGGGAGGTTGGAGGTCTGTCCACTCACAGCCCTGGCCAGGGCCACATGTGGTGCTCCGGTGCCCGGTCATGCCCACGCTTCTGCAAGGCTCAGGTGTCCTCATGGCAGCCACCACCCACATGTGACCACTTGGGTTTTGGTTAGGATTAGTTAGAATTAAATCAGCAGCGTGTCCCTGCTGCACCTGGGCTGAGCACCCAAGGCCGCCTGCACACAGCATTCTGCCCTCACGGGAAGCTCTGGGCTTGTCCTTCGCGGGACTCCAGGGGTCTGGTCATTTCATGGCTGGCTGTCTTTGTGGCTGGGGCGTTGCCCCCAAACACAGCATAGTGTTGACTCTGTACCTAAAATCACGTGTCCTGGAAAAGGTGGCTTGTGTTGCATTTTTATGCAAGAAGTGTGGGCTGAGAGCTGTTTGTGGATGGTCTCAGCACTCATGTCCTCTCTGCCCCCAGCATCAGGGGTGCCACAGCTGGTGCAGCCCATGCTCTGGGACTACACGGCCGACCTGGATGTCCACGGCAAGGGTCAGTACCGTGATGCTGGGGGGACCCTCTAGCCCTGACTGCCCAGCTGGGGGGAGGCGGGGGCCCCGGTCGCTTGGCTCATCGGAATCTGAATTGCCTCTGCTTCCACAGGCCCCTCCCCTAAGGAGCCCCGGCCAGCCCTGGGGAAGCGGCCCTCGGCACCTGTCCTGCGGCCGGGTCCTCAGAGGATGGCCTGTCCTAGTGAACAGGTGGCCTGGGGTCCCCATGAGCGGCGTCTGCTCTGAGATTTAAGCCCACCCCGAGCTAAGCCCAGCGGGCGTGGCTCCTCTGATTTCTGTCAGGACCTCCTGGCATTGGGCATTGATGTTTTGGGGGGCTTGGTGGCCACAGCCTCCTCGGGACCCGGCTGGTCACACTTCTCACTTTGTCCCTTAGCCCTCCTCATGGAAAAATATCGGAAGTGCGGTTTTCGGCAGCTGTGGGCTGCAAGTGCCTTCAAAGGGGCCACGGGGGTGAGCCAGGCCCTGACGCCCATCGAGCACCATCTCAGGAACCACATGCAGTGGCTGCAGGTGGCGGCCCATGGGCCAGCAGACACGCTGCAGGGCATTGTCCTGACCGGCTGGCAGAGGTGAGGCCTGCGTCCCAAAGAGCAACTGCACAGAAGAGCCATTCGGAGTTGGGCCCCTCACCCCTGCAGCTGCCCCTCAAGCTCTGCACGGGTGTCAGTGCCCTCTGCTGCCCTCCTGGCCCCACGCCTTGTCTGTTGTGCATGCCTGTCCAGAGCCCGCTGCCTCCTGGAGGCCACACACACGTGGCTCACGTAGAGTGAGGACAGGGCCAGATGTGGGCTCGTCAGGAATTCACACCAACTTAAAAGTCTAGCTGGTCCTGGCCAAGTCCTGGCTATAGGTCCCCCTCTGTGATGGGGAAGCTGGAGGAGGCCAGTTGGCCCCAGGACCAAGGGCAGGGGAGCAGCCCAAGCCCTGGGGGAGGGTGGGGGGTGGCAGCTGGAGGTAGGGCCTGTGAGGCAAACCCCAACCCTCTGACCTCACAAAGCTGAGTCAAGGAAGAACTCATTGAAGATTTCAGGCAGGGCCCTGTGGGCAGCGTCTGCAGACATGGAAGCTGAGGGGCCCTTCCAGAGGCAGCAACCAGCTCTACAGAAGCTTCTAGGTGCCTGTCCTGTGGTACAGGGAGCAGTGTACCAGATTTGCTGTTGTGCGGGGGAACTGAGTGCCCCTCTCCCGTGGACGCAGGTACGACCACTTCTCCGTGCTGTGCGAGCTGCTGCCCGTGGGGATCCCGTCCCTGGCCGTCTGTCTGCAGTCGCTCCTACAGGGTACGGTGCCCTGCTCTTCCCAGGAGGACGGGGGGACAGGAGGCGCAAAGGCCGGGCGTCCTCGGGCTGGACTGTGGTTTGCGGTAGGGGGAGCACATGGCCACAGCCTGGCCCAGACACCCATCTGCTGCTGCTGGCTCAGGTCTTCAAGCCTAAACTGAGGACAGGCCAGGAAGTTAGGGGACGTGGCCCCAGACACGGTGAACCCCCAAAGATCCATCACAGATGGGGTGCAGACAGAGCTGCTTTGGCTCGTCAACATCCTGGATGCCCAGCACTGCCACTTCCTATTCACCGCGGGCGCCATGGGAGGGTCCCAGAGCGGCCACCAGGGCAGCAATGACTCGTGTGCATTTAGGCTGTGATGCCGCTGAGGAATGGCGTTGGCGCAGAGCTGTCCGGACACAGGCCTGCGGGCCTGACCAACACGCCGTCTGAAGAGGCCTGTGCTGTGCCCGCGACGCCAAAGGGCGGTCCTTGGCTCCCTGCTGTTCAGTGCGTGGCCGGGCTGCTCACACGAAGGCCCGCGACTGGCTGGCTGGTTCCTGCTGTCTGCGGGGAGGCTGCCTCATGCCTCCTGGGAGCCGTGCACCCTC
Source organism: Rhinolophus sinicus (assembly GCF_057876585.1). Taxonomy (NCBI): domain Eukaryota; kingdom Metazoa; phylum Chordata; class Mammalia; order Chiroptera; family Rhinolophidae; genus Rhinolophus; species Rhinolophus sinicus. The sequence continues at coordinate 57,461,665 of NC_142512.1, forward strand.
ACCATCCTACGCCCGCCTGCCCAGCTCTCACGGGCATCTATGCGCGTTGGCACCATAGGCCTCGCTGCTCTGGAGCCTCCAATCATGTGGGCAACAGCTGCAAGGTGCCACGTGAGCCTGGCCCATGGGGGCTGCCAGAAGGGCCGAGGCGGGCTGCTGCTGGGACGCGCCCTCATTGCTTGAATTTTCAGTGTAACACAACACATTTTCACGTTTCATGAGAAGCAGCGGGGTTTCCTTGGGATGGCACATTCCCGGCTGGCCTGGCCAGCGGCCCTCCTGGGCCACTTGGCTCACCGCCCAGGCCTGAGAGCCTGGAGGTCAGGACAGCGTGGCCCGTGCAGGCTCCCTCCCTCTTCACTGCCTCTATCTGGTTGGTTTCAGGAGGCTTTGCTGAAGATGTTAAAGCAAGAGTAGAGAACCTCCTTGGAATTCCGAGCCTGGAAATCACCGGTTTCACAAGGTAATCCCTACCCCCTGTCCTGACCCCCACCCCCCTCACCTCGTCTCAGCACCTTTGTTCTCTGTGCAGTGAGGCGGCTGCCTCCTTCCCTGGCAGCGACATCCTGGCCCTCATCACACAAGTTGGCCTCCACCTACGCAGCTCCGTGGACGAGATGCTGCACAGGGACAGGTGGGTGGGCAGGGGAGCGAGTCCCCGCCCCACACCCCGCACCGGCCAGGGCGAGGGCGGCCCATCCTGCACCAAGACTTCCTAGGGGGGAGACAGCTTTTTAGAATTTCTAGCAGACTGTGAAGTACCATGCTGAGACTGCCTTGCCCCCTGCCCCTGCGTGGGGCCCACCTGCGTGCGTGGACTTGCCCCCAGGTACGTGACCGGCTGGTTCAGCTCCTACCATCGCAGGCGGAAGCTCGTCCACCCAGTCATGATCCAGCACATCCAGCCCCAGGCCCTCAGGTAGCCCTCCGCCCCCACGGCACCCACCCCCAGGGCTGCCATCCTCTGCTGCGTGGTGGCAGCTTTCTGTGGTGACTGGCTCTGACAAGCTTTCTGGGTGTCACAGCCGTGGACCCCCCAGGCGACTCAACTTCACTGAATTGGCCATGCCCTTAAACCTCAGAGAAGCCAGGCCATTCCTAGCCTGAGACGGGGGCACCAGAATGACCTGGGCTGGCTCCAGGCTCACCCGGCCCAACCAGCCACATGCTGAGCCCTACCCAGCACAGCGGACACAGGGTCCCTGCCAGTCAGCCTCCCTGGGCTCTCCTGGCTCACAGCTCTGTGCTGAGGCCAACACACTGTCCCCCCAGCTGTTCACCACTGACAGGTGTGTGACAGGTGTGGGCACCAAGAAAAGCCCTGCCAGCCAGTCGTACAGTACGTTTCGGGTTCAGATGTTAAATGTGACAGTCACTCGTTGATTCCCAGCAATGCCGACTGCCCCATTTTATGGATGGGTAAACTGAGGCACGGGACCAGACCGACATGGGGGTGAGGCCATGAGCTGTGCCCAGGGTCGTCCTCGGGCAGGCTCACTGCTGTCTGGGCCTTCAGTCTCCTGGGCAGGTGGAGCGCCCTTGCTGGGGAGCTGGAGGCCGCCCTGCGTCGCGTCTTCTACCCTGATGCTGTGGAGGAGTGGCTAGAGGAGAACGTGCAGCCCAGTCTGCAGCAGCTGCAGCAGCTGCTGCAGGACCTCGGCGAGGCGGCCGGCCCCGGGCCCCCCCTGGCCAGCCCGGGTCCGGACACAGGTCAGGACCCTTGAGCAGAGGGGGCCTGCCACACCCTCGTCCAGCCACGTCGGGCTTGAGTCCTGAGTCCTGGATGGCCGGCCGTGCAGAGACGGCGCCCATGGTGCATGCAGTTATCGTGGGGAGAGGAAGGTGGAAAACACGGAAGGAAATGCACATGGGGCCCTGTTCACTGGTCTGCCAGAGAACGTTAATGCTTTTGAAATAAAAAGGAAAGTAGAAGCTCCAAGTCACGCTGAAGGAATTGGCCGACATCATTACGCTGTTGGCTCAGGCCGGTGGCAGTCAGGCCTTCGCAGTGGCCCCAGCACAGGGTCTAAAACAAGCTAGCCCAGGTGGGCGTGGAGTTGGCAGGCTGATCCCTACCCCTCCTCAGAGGGCATCTCTCAGCCCTCTACACCAACATACCAGAACCCAACTACAGCGTTCCACTCTTTTATTTTAGGGAAAAAGCATTTCGGATTTGGCCATTGAAAAACCTAAGTGGGCAGGTTTAAATAGACTGTTCCCAAACTAAGGGCTGGCTGCTGAGAAGAGAGGATGCCAGCAACTGCTGTCCTTACTGTCCCCCAAGCAGTTGCAGCCCTGATTTGGGCAATCCCCCGGTTTTCCAGGTTCTCCCCGGCCGTTCCCAGATGCAGCTTCGAGAGCTTCTGCTCTCCAGGTCCAGCTTGCATGGGCACAGCCCACTTCCTGCCACACACCAAGCCCAACTGCCAGGTCTTCCCAGGGTTGAGAGAAGCTGGGACTCTGACTTCTAAGGGCGAGGTCCTGGTTTGAATGCACGAGGCTGGACAAGACAACCTCTTTTCTTGCCAAGTAGCCTTGGCCTAGGCTGAGGGGGGGAGGGGCTGCTCCCCTGACAGCCCAGCTGTAGTCCTGCTTGGGTACGAGGTGAGCCACCTTGGTACAGAACGGTTTGCAGCACCCAGAGGAGCCCCACAGCGTCCACAGGCAAGCACTCGTGACTACTGGGGACGTCTGGACAGGAGGATGCTGTGTGGGAGCCGGTCGGAGAAGACGCTGGGATCCGTGTCCACAGAGCCTGACCCAGCCGCTGGCCCCACGCTGGCCTGCTGAAGCACCGCTGTAACCTGCGAGTTGGCTCCTGCGGGACGTGGGCTGACAAACCTCCCCACTCCAGTGCTCCATCTCGGCAGGAATGCTGGCCCAGCCCTGTCACACCCCACACTGCCCAGGCTGGCACTGTCTGATTCCAGGAGGCCCATGCCCTTCCTGCACCCGTTGGAGGCTGCAGAGAAGGTCCAGCTGTGGTTTTGCTCAGAGGGCAGATCAAGCAGCAGGATGCCTCCCTGGGGCTGCCAGGGACACAGTCGGGTGAGGGGGGAGACGGGCAGGTGGCCCATTAGGCCAGCCGAAGTGCTGTCAGAACCAAGGCCAGGGGATCCGGCGGGGTCAGCTCTGGCTCTCAGGGCCGTCGGCCTCGCTGTCGCTGCTCTGAGACAGCTCCCCGGGACTCTCAAGGCGGTGCAGCTCCAGGAAGGTGGCAATGAGCATGGCGATGGCTTCCACGTCACTGGGCCGGGCCAGCACCGAGAGGAAGGGCTGGTTGCCACACTAAGAAGTGCCAGCACCCCCAGCGTTCCCCACCAGGACCCGGCACCT